>NC_044568.1:55636115-56236115 GCF_007565055.1 Rhinopithecus roxellana
CATGCAATGTTGCTCTGTGGTTAAGAACTTGGGCTCAGGAGTTAAAATGCCTGTGTTTGACTCAACTCTGCCATTTGTTCTATGTCCCTACCCCTGACTCTGGAATTACTTGTGCATCAACCTAATAGTCATAAAAATTGTACTTCTGGTGTTTAAGTATAATACATCAAGGATGTATAATACTTAACAGTTTGTAAGACACTCTAACTATGTATTATCTCAAGGAGACTATCCATCTCTTTCGTGGAGAAGGATGAGATATTCTACCATGTCTCAGGCTTTTACAATGGCAATTTCCCCACTCTGAATATTCTACTTCCTTTCATTGTCCTTCAGACTTCAGCTAAGATAACATCTCATCCAGAAGAAACTGTCCTTAACCCAGAGGTTAACTTGGAGCCATGAACCTCCATGAAGCCCTGTCTTGTCTGCTGTAGCATTCATTCAAACTTCACTGTCATTGTTTGCATATCTAACCTCCCCGCAAGACAGAAGTGCAGTGAAGGCAGACAGTACGTGTGTCTCACTCACCATTATATGCCCAGAGCTTACACAACTACTAAACCTAAAAGGCATGTACTATTTCTTTAATGCATGCACTATTCAATTAGTAAATTAGTTTAAAGATGTAGAATTGAGACCTAGTTCCTACAGATGTATTTATCGTTCCTTTAATATCTCTGTGCTCCCCAACCTTTCCCAGCCTCCTTGCATTAGGCAAGGCCATGTAATGAGTTCTGGCCAATGGGCTGTGAGCAAAGAAATGAGTCCCTTTAAGGTCAAAGCTTAACAGAGTGGATGAGGTTGCTCTTTGCTCTTTCTTCCCCTGGTGATTGGAGAAGGCCACTTGTTGAGAAGATGAAGCTCGAAGGTGGAACAACTGCATCCTGACTCATAACTTGGAATCAAACTGACCTAAAGAGGCCTTGGACTGCAGAGGACTTTGTGGGACTGATTGTAAACCCATGGAGATTTGAGGGGCCTGTTTGTTACTACAGCATAACTTAGTCTGGCCTGACTAATGCACAAGATTTTCCAGGATTACACAGCACGCACACGAGATTCAAACTCAGACCTTTTGAATTTTAAAAACTTAAAATTAAATGAATAATAAGGACTTGCCTTTAATTTCTTATAGCCTAATTTCTTTTCATCATTATTATATCCAGAATGTCAAAAAATAAATATCTCATAAACCACCTACCCCAAAAGTTCCTAGGAATATGATCAGCCATTTGCCATCAATTTATGAACATTTTCTGTATTTGTAATGCGGATGCCTCTCGACCCGTACATTCACTCTATTTATCGAAAGAAAGGGCTGTGTGGTGGAAGGAGTATCCCTGTTTGTGAATGAGGCCACCTGTTCCTCTATTCTGATTGACAGGTTTGAGTCTCTTCCCTGTGAGTAGGCGGACAGTTGGAGCTGATTTTCTAGATAGTTCCCTCAGATGTGATTACAGCACAATTACATTTATAATCAGCTCAGTGTGTGGTCAAAATGTTTCCTAACGAAAAAAAAAAAAGGTATTTCAGTACATGGAAATAAGAGTCTCTAGGGAGTAGGTAATTTATAGCTAATGTCTCCTTACATCACATATGATTGCAAAGAAAGGTTCTTTCTGTGAAATTAGGTTATTGAAACAGAGACAGACCAACTGGGTAAGGGCAAAGAGGCTTAAGTTTTGAGCCAGGGCAAGGGTGTAGTAACTGCCGTCTTATCCTGTTTCATAAAAGGGTGATGCAAACCATGCATGCTTCTCTGTAAACTGTCTTCCCTTTCTCTCCAACTCTGTGGTGCTAGCCCTAATTATTTAGAAAAAGCATGCCAGCGTTTAATGAGAACTTACTCCTTGTGGTTACTTTTTAAAATTCTAACTTAAACCATCAGCCCTTTGAAATAGCTATTTTTCCCTGCTCAGCACTCAGAATCTGGGTGGTCTTGGGCAAGTCACTGAAAAGCTCTCAAACTCTATCTCATCACCTGGTCAAATAAAGGACCTACCTACGGATCCTGCAAGACTGGAAAACAGTCAAGTATAAGGGGATATCTTTCGTTTCCTGGGAAACAGAGTCCAAGATGGAGAACTGCTTGCAGGAAGCCCCTGTAAGGAAGTGGAAAAAGCTAGGTTGGATAGAAGGAACTTAAACTATGTTAAACTGTGATGCAGTTGCCAAATGACCTCAGCCAATCCATGGGAGCTCTACAGCTGGGGGCTTTTGAGAGTCCCAGATTGAGACAAGGGGGCTGGCTTTGGTGTATCACCCACACATTACAACCCATAACCCATTAAATGTTGGCTGGTCACAGAGAGGGGGAATAATCTCAGGTAAGGTAATACTTACAACAATGCCCAGGGAAGAACTCGGCTGTGAGCCAGCAGCAGGTAACACACAGGGCAGCCAGGGAATAAATGCTTCAATGTTTGCTAGAGGAAGAAATGGATGGTGTACTGCAGCGTTCGCTCATTCTATGAGGGCAAGAGCCATGCCCTACAGTCCAGCAGTGGGAAAAGGAAAAAAGAGTAAACAAATAATCCATTATTTGCAGTGCAATGGTGTCATTAGGAAGCACACTTGCATCCACTTCGCATGAGGGAACACATTTCTGGAATGGGAATGGTAAATACATCATCACCATATTGGATCCTTATACCATAGTTCATTTGGATTTGTGCAAGCTGTCTTCAATTTGCTATGTCGCTCATCCATAATTTAGGCTAGTGATTGATCTCAAGCTATGGTTAAGACAATCCTCCCAAGCTGTTACAGCAACGTCATAATGTCAGAGCCCTTCCCACTTTCCCACAGCACCTGCTGTTCTTTGCCCTCTGTTTTTTCTACCAGGAAACCCAGCCACGGACAAAAGAGCATGCGAGCCTCCAGTGTGACTCTCTTCCTTGCATTCTTAGGTGATGATGCTGGATGCAGGTCCACCTGAGCAGGTACAAATGTGCTCATTATTCCACCCTTTTTACTCAGTCACTGAACTCAAAGCTGCTATACAGGACACAAAGTACACTTAGCAGGAAGCAAAGCTCTTGCAGAGGAAATAATGTATAATGCCAAGCACACTTCTTTCAGGATTATGAAGTAGATGCCCACTGGTGGAGAACATTCCCAAGGTGTACTGATGTTCACTGGTCAAGGGTGTGGAGGACAGTCTGTTCAGCCTCAAGCTCTTGCTGAACTCTGGCCAAGAGACATTAGCATGCAGAAGATAAAGGAGATGAAAGAGGACAAGGTGGAGGAGGAGGGGAAACTACACACATACACACAAACACACACACACACACACATACACAGAGAATGGTGTAATGAATTCTTCATATTCAAATATTTTGTAATTTATATATGGTTTTAGAATACATTTCAGAGAAAAATAGCATTTAACAGTACTCCACGAGAGTGGTATTGAACAGAGCGTGTTTGCACAGGATGTATAGAAACTTAGACATGAGGGAACAAGGAAGATTTCTTAATGGAGTTGAAATCTGAGACGTGAGTCGGATTTAGCAAGGTTTGAGGGTTGGGGAGGGACACATTTCAGGCAAAAGCAGCAACATATGCCAAACCTGAGAGATGAGACAGCATTTGGCGTATTTGAAGAAAGCAGCCCATGTGTCTTCAGAGGCTGAGAAGGGAAGTGAGGAGAAGAGAGACGAGGATAGACAAGAGGGGCAGAAGTGAGCCCCTCAGTACAAAGGGAAGCCACCGAGGGATGACCTAGGGGGCTGGGAAGCAAGAGTGTGATTTTAGAAAGGGGATTCAAAATGCCACCAGGTTCTCACTAGGACCATCACCCTCAGAGCACAGCCCTTCTCTAAGCTGAGGAAGTTTCCTTATCAACCCTAGAACCTGTGATTATCAGAATAGCAATTCCCTCTATTTTACAGCCCTTTATGGTTTCTCTCTCTGTCTCTCAATCTCGCTCTCTCAACACACAGGGACACACACAGGCACACACACACACATACATAATGTTATATACATCATATACATTCCCGTACATTTCAGCTACATCATCACAAAAATCTTGCTAAGTGTACAGGGCAAAATACCGATGAGGAATATTTACATTTTGCAGATGGGCCAACAGAAGCTTAGGGAGATGATCTAAACTGACTGCCCTTACACAGCCAGCAGGTGATTGGAGCCAGAACACAACCCCAGGTTGTTGCCTTCTCACTCTAGGCTCTTCCCACAGCAATTTCCAATGAGGAAAGTAATCTTTCCTCGAATACAAATGTGCTCATTGTTCCACCCTTTTTACTGTCACTAAAAAACAATTTTCTGGAGCCTATTGAGCTGTTTATAAACACAGATGAGAAGAAGTAAACATTATACAAGGAATCTCTTGACTAGCAACAGAACAATAGGCTAACGTGTGAACCACTAATAAGTCCCAATCATTTGTTCAACAAAAATCTATTAAATGCTTATCATGGGCTAGTTACACTGAATATAGAGAGGTGAGGCAGACACTACCTTGGCCCTTGAAGTACTACTCATAGCATGGCCAAGAACACCCATGTCTACCCTGACCAGTTGGAATGTGTCTTCGTTTAAGAGATATGATGATTGAATTATTGACCCCAATTCTTTGCTACCCTGGAGGAATATCATTCACCACATTCTTACCATCACCTCATGGTAGGACAAGAATACTTCCCCTTCACTAGACTTTGTGGGGGTCATGTGACTTAGTTTGGTCAATGGGATGTTAACAGACATAATGCAATCAGATGTTTGAAACATACTTGAGCAGCTATACTTGTGTCTTGCACTCCTGCCCTTCAACAAGAGAAGAACTTGCCCTGTATAGTCATTGTCCAAGGAGGATGAGAAACATTTATAAGAAACTTAACCTAATCCACAGCCTGGAACCTAACTAACCCAGACTAGAGCAACTGAGCCCAACCTTACCCACCAATATATAAGCCAAAAATAAATGTCTATTGCTGTGTATACCACTGAGATATGCAGTCATTTGTCCTGCTGCATTGTTTTGATGACGGCTATCTGATCCAGGAGGAATACATTCACAGTACTATTCCTTTGAAGCAAGTAGGAACCAGCTGCTGCTATACAAGATCAAAATTAGACAAATATCAACTCCTTGTTTAAAATACTTCAGTTTTCCCTTAAATCGGGAACAAGGCAAAGATGTCCACTCTTACCATTCCTGTTAAACATCATACTGGAAGTCCTAGCCAGTATGATAAGGCAAAAATTAAAATAAAAGGCATACAGACGAAAAAAAAAAGACTGTCATTTACAGATGTTATGACTGTATAGAAAATCCTAAAGATTCTACAAAAATCCTACTAGAATGAATAAATTCAGCACAGTCACAGGATACAAAGCCAATAAGCAAAAGTCAATTATACTAGCATTGAACATTAGAAATTGAATTACTTTTGTTAATGCACCATTTACAATAGCATCCCAAGACATAAAATACTTAGGGATAAATCTAATTCATTAAGTATAAGATTTGTATCCTGAACGCTATAAAACATTAATGAGATAAATAAAAAAGACCAAGAAAATGGAAAGATAAACCACATTTAAGCATCAGAAGATTCAACATTTTAATTCTCCCCAAATTGATCAATAGATTCAATGTCATCCCAATCAAAATTCTACAAGATTTTTTGTTAAAACTGACAAGCTGTTTCTAAAAGTTATGTGAAAAAGAAAAGAACCTAGAATGGATAGAACAATTTTGAAAAAAAAAAAAAGTTTAACAACTTGCAGTACCTGATTTTCAGATTTACAATAAAATTAGAGTAATTAAGAAATTGTGACAGAGATCAACCAACTTTATCTATAAGAGACTAGATAGAGATATTGTAGGCTTTGTTGGCCATATGATCTCTGTCACAACAACTGCAGTACGAAAGTAGCCACAGATGATAGGTAAATAAATGGCATGACTGTGTTTCAGTCAAAGGTCTTTTTTTTTTTTTTGAGATAGAGTCACGCTCAGTTGCCCAGGCTGGAGGGCAGTGGCATGATCTCGGCTCACTGCAAGCTCCGCCTCCCAGTTCACGCCATTCTCCTGCCTCAGCCTCCCAAGTAGCTGGGACTACAGGCGCCCGCCGCCACGCCTGGCTAATTTTTTGTATTTTTAGTAGAGATGGGGTTTCACCCTGTTAGCCAGGATGGTCTCGATCTCCTGACCTCGTGATCCACCTGTCTCGGCCTCCCAAAGTGCTGGGATTACAGGTGTGAGCTACCGTGCCTGGCTCAAAGGATTTTTTAAAATAACAGGTGGAAGAACGGATGTAGCCAACAGTTTGCCAACCTGTACAGTATGGTATTGGTACAAACACAGACATATAGATTAATGAAATATACTAGGATTCCCAAAAATAAACCCAAACATATGTGGTCCAATGACTTTTTTAAAAAATAAAGGTGAAGTGGTGAGAACTTGACCCATACCACATTTCAGAGTTATATCATAGATGTAAATGTAAATGGATCATACACCTCAATATTAAATCAAAAACTATAAAATCTTCTAGGAGGGAATCTTCACAACCTTGGGTTAGGCAAAGATTTCTTACATAAAATGCAAAAATCATGAAATATAAAAGAAAACAAATTAACAAGTTGGACTTTATAAAATTTAAAACTTACGCTCTCTGAAAGACACTATTAAGAAAACAAGAGGAGGGCGGAGCAAGATGGCCGAATAGGAACAACTCCAGTCTCCAACTCCCAGCGCGAGCGACACAGAAGACCGGTGATTTCTGCATTTTCAACTGAGGTACTGGGGTCATCTCACTAGGGAGTGCCGGACAATCGGTGCTGGTCAGCTGCTGCAGCCTGACCAGCGAGAGCTGAAGCAGGGCGAGGCATCGCCTCACCTGGAAGCGCAAGGGGGAAGGGGGATCCGTTTTCCTAGCCAGGGGAACTGAGACACACAACACCTGGAAAATCGGGTAACTCCCACCCCAATACTGCGCTGTAAGCATACAGGCATTCCAGGAGAATATATCCCACACCTGGCCGGGAGGGTCCCACGCCCACGAAGCCTCCCTCACTGCTAACACAGCAGTCTGCCGCGATCTATCCGCAAGGCAGCAGCGAGGCTGGGGGAGGGGCGCCCGCCATTGCTGAGGCTTAAGTAGGTAAACAAAGCCGCTGGGAAGCTCGAACTGGGTGGAGCTCACAGCAGCTCAAGGAAGCCTGCCTGTCTCTGTAGTCTCCACCTCTGGGGACAGCGCACAGCTGAAGACCAACAGGGGAAGTAGCGGGAGCCGGTGCAGACGCGAACGACTCTGTCTGACAGCTTTGGGGAGAGCCGCGGATCTCCCAACGCGGAGGTTGAGATCTGAGAACGGACAGACTGCCTGCTCAGGTGTGTCCCTGACCCCTGAGTAGCCTAGCTGGGAGAAATCCCCCACTAGGGGCAGTCTGACACCCCACACCTCACAGGGTGGAGTACACCCCTGAGAGGACACTTCCAAAGGAAGAATCAGACAGGTACACTCGCTGTTCAGCAATATTCTATCTTCGGCAACCTCTGCTGCTGATACCCAGGCAAACAGGGTCTGGAGTGGACCTCAAGCAATCTCCAACAGACCAACAGAGAGTCCTTCTGACTGTCAGAAGGAAAACTATCAAACAGGAAGGACACCTATACCAAAACCCCATCAGTTCGTCACCACCATCAAAGACCAGAGACAGATAAAACCACAAAGATGGGGAAGAAGCAGGGCAGAAAAGCTGGAAATTCAAAAAATAAGAGCGCATCTCCCCCTGCAAAGGAGCGCAGCCCATCACCAGCAACGGATCAAAGCTGGTCAGACAATGACTTGGACGAGAGGAGAGAAGAAGGCTTCAGTCCATCAAACTTATCAGAGCTAAAGGAGGAATTACGTACCCAGCGCAAAGAAACTAAAAATCTTGAAAAAAGAGTGGAAGAATTGACAGCTAGACTCATTAATGCAGAGAAGATCATAAACGAAATGACAGAGATGAAAACCATGACACGAGAAATACGTGACAAATGCACAAGCTTCAGTAACCGACTCGATCAACTGGAAGAAAGAGTATCAGCGATTGAAGATCAAATGAATGAAATGAAGCGAGAAGAGAAACCAAAAGAAAAAAGAAGAAAAAGAAATGAGCAAAGCCTGCAAGAAGTATGGGATTACGTAAAAAGACCAAATCTACGTCTGATTGGGGTGCCTGAAAGTGAGGGGGAAAATGGAACCAAGTTGGAAAACACTCTTCAGGATATCATCCAGGAGAACTTCCCCAACCTAGTAGGGCAGGCCAACATTCAAATTCAGGAAATACAGAGAACGCCACAAAGATACTCCTCCAGAAGAGCAACTCCAAGACACATCATTGCCAGATTCACCAAAGTTGAAATGAAGGAAAAAATCTTAAGGGCAGCCAGAGAGAAAGGTCGGGTCACCCACAAAGGGAAGCCCATCAGACTAACAGCAGATCTCTCGGCAGAAACTCTACAAGCCAGAAGAGAGTGGGGGCCAATATTCAACGTTCTTAAAGAAAAGAATTTTCAACCCAGAATTTCATATCCAGCCAAACTAAGTTTCATAAGTGAAGGAGAAATAAAATCCTTTACAGATAAGCAAATGCTTAGAGATTTTGTCACCACCAGGCCTGCCTTACAAGAGACCCTGAAGGAAGCCCTAAACATGGAAAGGAACAACCGGTACCAGCCATCGCAAAAACTTGGCAAAATGTAAAGACCATCGAGGCTAGGAAGAAACTGCATCAACTAACGAGCAAAATAACCAGGTAATATCATAATGGCAGGATCAAGTTCACACATAACAATATTAACCTTAAATGTTAATGGACTAAATGCTCCAATTAAAAGACACAGACTGGCAAACTGGATAAAGAGTCAAGACCCATCAGTCTGCTGTATTCAGGAGACCCATCTCACATGCAGAGACATACATAGGCTCAAAATAAAGGGATGGAGGAAGATCTACCAAGCAAATGGAGAACAAAAAAAAGCAGGGGTTGCAATCCTAGTCTCTGATAAAACAGACTTTAAACCATCAAAGATCAAAAGAGACAAAGAAGGCCATTACATAATGGTAAAGGGATCAATTCAACAGGAAGAGCTAACTCTCCTAAATATATATGCACCCAATACAGGAGCACCCAGATTCATAAAGCAAGTCCTTAGAGACTTACAAAGAGACTTAGACTCCCATACAATAATAATGGGGGACTTCAACACTCCGCTGTCAACATTAGACAGATCAACGAGACAGAAAGTTAACAAGGATATCCAGGAATTGAACTCATCTCTGCACCAAGCGGACCTAATAGACATCTATAGAACTCTCCACCCCAAATCAACAGAATATACATTCTTCTCAGCACCACATCGCACTTATTCCAAAATTGACCACATAATTGGAAGTAAAGCACTCCTCAGCAAATGTAAAAGAACAGAAATTATAACAAACTGTCTCTCAGACCACAGTGCAATCAAACTAGAACTCAGGACTAAGAAACTCAATCAAAACCGCTCAACTACATGGAAACTGAACAACCTGCTCCTGAATGACTATTGGGTACATAACGAAATGAAAGCGGAAATAAAGATGTTCTTTGATACCAATGAGAACAAAGATACAACATACCAGAATCTCTGGGACACATTTAAAGCAGTGTGTAGAGGGAAATTTATAGCACTAAATGCCCACAAGAGAAAGCAGGAAAGATCTAAAATTGACACTCTAACATCACAATTAAAAGAACTAGAGAGGCAAGAGCAATCACATTCAAAAGCTAGCAGAAGGCAAGAAATAACTAAGATCAGAGCAGAACTGAAGGAGATAGAGACACAAAAAACCCTCCAAAAAATCAATGAATCCAGGAGTTGGTTTTTTGAAAAGATCAACAAAATTGACAGACCGCTAGCAAGGCTAATAAAGAAAAAAAGAGAGAGGAATCAAATAGATGCAATAAAAAATGATAAAGGGGATATCACCACCGACCCCACAGAAATACAAACTACCATCAGAGAATACTATAAACACCTCTACGCAAATAAACTAGAAAATCTAGAAGAAATGGATAATTTCCTGGACACTTACACTCTCCCAAGACTAAACCAGGAAGAAGTTGAATCCCTGAATAGACCAATAGCAGGCTCTGAAATTGAGGCAACAATTAATAGCCTACCCACCAAAAAAAGTCCAGGACCAGATGGATTCACAGCTGAATTCTACCAGAGGTACAAGGAGGAGCTGGTACCATTCCTTCTGAAACTATTCCAATCAATAGAAAAAGAGGGAATCCTCCCTAACTCATTTTATGAGGCCAACATCATCCTGATACCAAAGCCTGGCAGAGACACAACAAAAAAAGAGAATTTTAGACCAATATCCCTGATGAACATTGATGCAAAAATCCTCAATAAAATACTGGCAAACCGGATTCAGCAGCACATCAAAAAGCTTATCCACCATGATCAAGTGGGCTTCATCCCTGGGATGCAAGGCTGGTTCAACATTCGCAAATCAATAAACGTAATCCAGCATATAAACAGAACCAAAGACAAGAACCACATGATTGTCTCAATAGATGCAGAAAAGGCTTTTGACAAAATTCAACAGCCCTTCATGCTAAAAACGCTCAATAAATTCGGTATTGATGGAACGTACCTCAAAATAATAAGAGCTATTTATGACAAACCCACAGCTAATATCATACTGAATGGGCAAAAACTGGAAAAATTCCCTTTGAAAACTGGCACAAGACAGGGATGCCCTCTCTCACCACTCCTATTCAACATAGTGTTGGAAGTTCTGGCTAGGGCAATCAGGCAAGAGAAAGAAATCAAGGGTATCCAGTTAGGAAAAGAAGAAGTCAAATTGTCCCTGTTTGCAGATGACATGATTGTATATTTAGAAAACCCCATCGTCTCAGCCCAAAATCTCCTTAAGCTGATAAGCAACTTCAGCAAAGTCTCAGGATACAAAATTAATGTGCAAAAATCACAAGCATTCTTATACACCAGCAACAGACAAGCAGAGAGCCAAATCAGGAATGAACTTCCATTCACAATTGCTTCAAAGAGAATAAAATACCTAGGAATCCAGCTTACAAGGGATGTCAAGGACCTCTTCAAGGAGAACTACAAACCACTGCTCAGTGAAATCAAAGAGGACACAAACAAATGGAAGAACATACCATGCTCATGGATAGGAAGAATCAATATCGTGAAAATGGCCATACTCCCCAAGGTTATTTATAGATTCAATGCCATCCCCATCAAGCTACCAATGACTTTCTTCACAGAATTGGAAAAAACTGCTTTAAAGTTCATATGGAACCAAAAAGAGCCCGCATTGCCAAGACAATCCTAAGTCAAAAGGACAAAGCTGGAGGCGTCACGCTACCTGACTTCAAACTATACTACAAGGCTACAGTAACCAAAACAGCATGGTACTGGTACCAAAACAGAGATATAGACCAATGGAACAGAACAGAGTCCTCAGAAATAATACCGCACATCTACAGCCATCTGATCTTTGACAAACCTGAGAGAAACAAGAAATGGGGAAAGGATTCCCTATTTAATAAATGGTGCTGGGAAAATTGGCTAGCCATAAGTAGAAAGCTGAAACTGGATCCTTTCCTTACCCCTTATACGAAGATTAATTCAAGATGGATTAGAGACTTAAATGTTAGACCTAATACCATAAAAACCCTAGAAGAAAATCTAGGTAGTACCATTCAGGACATAGGCATGGGCAAGGACTTCATGTCTAAAACACCAAAAGCAACGGCAGCAAAAGCCATAATTGACAAATGGGATCTAATTAAACTAAAGAGCTTTTGCACAGCAAAAGAAACTACCATCAGAGTGAACAGGCAACCTACAGAATGGGAGAAAATTTTTGCAACCTACTCATCTGACAAAGGGCTAATTTCCAGAATCTACAAAGAACTCAAACAAATATACGAGAAAAAAACAAACAACCCCATCAAAAAGTGGGGAAAGGATATGAACAGACATTTCTCAAAAGAAGATATTCATACAGCCAACAGACACATGAAAAAATGCTCATCATCACTGGCCATCAGAGAAATGCAAATCAAAACCACAATGAGATACCATCTCACACCAGTTAGAATGGCAATCATTAAGAAGTCAGGAAACAACAGGTGTTGGAGAGGATGTGGAGAAATAGGAACACTTTTACACTGTTGGTGGGATTGTAAACTAGTTCAACCATTATGGAAAACAGTATGGCAATTCCTCAAGGATCTAGAACTAGATGTACCATATGACCCAGCCATCCCACTACTGGGTATATACCCAAAGGATTATAAATTAGTCTACTACAAAGACACATGTACACGTATGTTTATTGCGGCACTATTCACAATAGCAAAGACTTGGAATCAACCCAAATGTCCATCTGTGACAGACTGGATTAAGAAAATGTGGCACATATACACCATGGAATACTATGCAGCCATAAAAAAGGATGAGTTTGCGTCCTTTGTAGGGACATGGATGCAGCTGGAAACCATCATTCTTAGCAAACTATCACAAGAAGAGAAAACCAAACACCGCATGTTCTCACTCATAGGTGGGAACTGAACAATGAGATCACTTGGACTCGGGAAGGGGAACATCACACACTGGGGTCTATCATGGGGAGGGGGGAGGGGGGAGGAGGGAGGGATTGCATTGGGGAGTTATACATGATATAAATGATGAATTGATGGGTGCTGACGAGTTGATGGGTGCAGCACACCAACATGGCATAAGTATACATATGTAACAAACCTGCACGTTATGCACATGTACCCTAGAACTTAAAGTATAATAAAAAAAATAAAATAAAATAAAAAAAAAAAAAAAAAAAAAAAAAAAAAAAAAAAAAAAAAGAAAACAAGAAGACACAAGCCAGAGACTGAGAAAATATTTGCACAACATATAACTGATTAAGAACCTGTAGCCAGAATATATAAAGAATACTCGGCCGGGCGCGGTGGCTCAAGCCTGTAATCCCAGCACTTTGGGAGGCCGAGACGGGCGGATCACGAGGTCAGGAGATCGAGACCATCCTGGCTAACACGGTGAAACCCCGTCTCTACTAAAAATACAAAAACTAGCCGGGCGAGGTGGCGGGCGCCTGTAGTCCCAGCTACTCGGGAGGCTGAGGCAGGAGAATGGCATAAACCCGGGAGGCGGAGCTTGCAGTGAGCTGAGATCCGGCCACTGCACTCAGCCCGGGAGACAGAGCGAGACTCCGCCTCAAAAAAAAAAAAAAAAAAAAAAAAGAATACTCAAAACTCAGTAAGAATAAAACAAACAACCCAATTTTTAAAAAACTGATTAAAAAATATGAACAGACACTTTACCAAAGAGGAGCTATGAAGGCAAGGCAAATAAACACATGGAAAGATGATCAACATCATTAGTAACTGGGAAATTCCAAATTCAAACCACAATAAATGACTACTTTTAAAAAACTGACAATGCAAAATGCTGGAAGGGCGTAAAACAACCAGATCTCACACACATTACTGGTGGGAATGCAAAGTAGTACAGCCAACTTAGAAGACAGTTGACATTTTCTTAAAAATTAAGCATTCCCTTACTATATGACATAACAACTCCACTTTTGATATTTACACGAGAGAAATAAAAACATATGTCTGTACAGATACCTGTGTGAGAAAGTTTATGTTCTATTATAACCTCCAAAAACCGGAAATAACTCAAATGCCCATCAACTTTTGAATGATAAACAAACTGTGGTACACCCCTTTAAGATTACTCATAAATAAAAAGGAATAAACTTCAGACACATGCAATAACATGGACTGACTGCAAAAGCATTATCCCAAGCAAAAGATACCAGACACAAAGGGCTATGTCTGTATGATTTCATGTATGTGACACTCAGAAAACGGCAAGTTCCATGGTGGAAAACAGATCAGCAGTTGCCAGGGTCTTGGAGTAGAAGAAGGGCTGGTCTACAAAAAGGGCACAAAAGAACATTTTGGGGTAGCAAAAATATTCTATGTCTTGGTGATGATAGGCTGGTAGTTACGTATGTGTGTATATGTTGCCAAAACTGATAGAATCTAAAAATGTGAATTTGACTGTATGTATATTGTAACATAATTGTACCAAAAAAAAAAAAAAAAAAAAGACAAAAAACAAAAAACCTTGAGCGGTTCCCCAATTCTCTCACGATTAAGATAAAAACACACATCTTTAACATACCCTAGTGTGCTGTCAACACTGTCTTCCACTACATCAATGACCTCAGGATTCCTTAGATGAAGACTCCTACCCCAGATCATCTGAATCAGAACCTCCGGAAGCAGTTCCAGGAATCTTCACTTTGAAGCAGCATCCCCAGGCTACTCTGATACTCATTATAGTTGGAAGATCCCTGAGGAGGAATTTCTGTCTCATTCTGAGGCCCTACCTACCCTTCTCATCTCCGAGCCTTCCCCACCCCTTACTGTCTGCACTCGAGCTACATTGGCTTACGACCACCATCACCACCCCAGGGCTATTGTTCAGCACCCCTAAATCCCAGGCACAAATGCCACCGCCTAGGGACACCTTCTAGAATATGCCCCAGGTGGGCCACACTCACCTGATTCACTCTCCCTGCAGCCTGCATATCTCTGTCCCCACACTTCTCACTGGGGTAAATATTAGACTGGTGAAAAGTTGTTTCCTGCTCATCTCTCCAGGGAATGTATACTCTGTCAGGGCAGGGCTCTTGCCTGTCACCTGTCTTCACTGCCTAGCAATGTGCCTGACCTATATAGTATTAATACAACAGCAAATACATAAACTGTACTTACAAGTGCCAGAATGATTTTCAGCTACTATGTGGTAATATTAATCAATATAATCCTCACACCAACCATATGAGATGGATGCTTTTGTTATCTCCCTTTTATGAACAATGAAACTGAGGCACGGAAAGGTTAAATAACTTATTGGAGGCCCCATAGCTGCTAAGTGGCAAGCTAGAATGCAAACTCAGGAGATATGGCCCACCATACTGAGAACCACTATGTTTCAAGTTTTATATCTGCTGAATAAAGAAGCAAATAAAGAGGAAGAATCAAGTTGATTAACCAAAAACCCTGTTAGTAATGCTCTGACACCAGAGCATAGCTCCACTGGTTCCCAATCCCAGTCATGAACAATCCCATCTCGGACACTCCAACATCTACATACACAGGTCACCTCTTCAGAGGGAGCAGAGAAGAGAAACCTGCACTAGAATTTCTCAAACATAAACTTAGAGGTTTCCTCTCCAAAAATCTTCTGTCACTGGGATGGAGAACAGCAAAGGGAAGGACTTGCTGGCAACCAGATTTGCCGACAACAAACAACTTCTGCTACTGGATCACGTGTTTGCTCAAAGAAGAAGAAGATAGTCGAGTTCATTTATCAGACATTTGAAATAGGAGGGATGCTTTCCCTAGACAGATAGGCAAGGCAAAAACAAACCAATTTCTGCTTCCTTTCTCAACACTTGAATTTCTCTAGCTGAATCAGTTGGCGCACTCTTAGGGAGGCTTTGGGGCATCAGAAGAGGTAACAACAATTGCCACTACAGTGATTGGTACCCTGTGAGACCACAGACCTGGAGAGAGGGGAAAATGAGGTCCAGCTGAAGACATCTGGCACCAGACAAACAGATGGAGGGTCCATAGAAGTGGAGGACTACCCAACATCTCAGTGGGTGGTCTTCTGTAGTGATGTGCCATCTCTCCTCTGCATGTTGCCCTTGAGCCCAGAGGCGTCTGTGACCTTAAAAGACCGATGCCAAGCCCAGGCCCCGCTGGGTTCCGCCAGGACCACAGCCCTATAAAACAGCACTTCTCCATCTTCCCAGCGCGCAGCAACCATGGGGAAAAGGGGATGCAGACTCTGCTTCCTGGAGGGGCGCCTAAGATTCTGCATTTCCAACCAGTTCCCAGCTACTGCTGATCCTGCTGATCTAGGGGCCACCCTTTGATTCCTGAGGCTGCAGAGGTTCACTGACTATAAAGGAGAGTCAACCCCATCGAGAAAATCTGAAGGGGTGAAAAAAAAAATCAGTTTTTTTGTTTTTTTAGACAACTAAAGATACAAAATCAAAACCAAAAACACAGCAGACCCTTTTCCTCTTGCTTTCCAGACACATGAATTTCTCTAACTGGGCAATCTGTCAACCAGTGCTTACTAGAGCAATGGGAGACCATGGTTTAAGATCAATCAGCTGCTATGATCATAATGACTCAGTGTGATGCGTGCAGAAAAAATACAGCTGACAGGAACTGGGATACAGTCAAGTAACAGGAGAACTTATCTGCAGTGCAGCTTACATCTCAGCTCTGAATCTTTGCAGAGAATTGCTCATCCCAATGGGCCTCTTCTGTGGTCCTCAAGATAAAGACTGATAAGACAGCCAGTGATACAGGCAGAAATTTTTTAAATTTTGATATAGCTTGTAAAAAAGCATTTGGAAAAAGTTTGGACACAGGGATTAAAAGCTCTCCTGAGATTTAATTAAACCACACATGAGATAGAGAAGAGGGAGCAGAGAAGGGAATATGTGAACTTCTTTTGTGTTTCTTGCAATTGATTTCACAGGCACCACCTTCTAGGGCACTGAAAATATCTCTGCAGGTGGACCCTATTGTTATTTTATTCCCCAAATTAAGACACTGCCTTGGAGAAGTATGGTGACTGCTCGTTGTTACTGTAATCAACAGCCACACAACTCCTTCTCTACCACACTAACAAAAGAAGCCAACAAGCAAACCGGAGTCATTGAGTGACAGCAAGCACATCTACAAAGCACTGTGGGTCTTTTCAAGACCTTCTCACATGCTCTCTTGCTTAAGATACAAGAATATAAATCAGAAGTTCATTTTTCAAAACATCATCCTTGATGGACACACAGCCAGTGAAGGCAGATGCGTGGCACAGGCCCCAGTGGCAACATCTAAAGGTAAAACGTAGAAAGAGATGTGGCAACATCTAAAGGTAAAACGTAGAAAGAGATGTGGCATCATCACATCCCGAGAGGGCATGGATATCAATAACAATCAATGTTCTCATTGTTGGAGCCAACAGTGACTGAATGCTTAAGAATATCAAGCATTCTTGTTTTTCTTTTATTTTAGGTTCAGGGGCACATATGCAGGTTTGTTATACAGGTAAACTCATGTCCTGGGGGTTTGTTGTACAGATTACTTCATCATCCAGGTAGTATTTGATATCATAGTATTTGATACTAAACATAGTATTTGATAGGTATTTTTCCTGGATGTCTCCCTCCTCCTGCCTTCCATCCTCAAGTAGGCCCCAGTGTTTGTCGTTCCCCTCTTTGTGGCCATGTGTTCTTATCATTTAGCTCCCACGTGTCAGTGAGAACATGCAGTATTTGAGTTTCCATTCCTGTGTGAGTTTGCTAAGGAAAATGGCCTCCAGCTTCACCCATGTTGCTGCAAAGCGCATGATCTCGGCCTTTTTATGGCTACATAGTATTTCACAGTGTACAGGTATCACATTTTATTTATCATTCTACCGTTAGGGATTTAGGCTGACTCTGTATCTTTGCTATTGTGAATAGTGCTGTGATGAACATACGTGTGCATGTATCTTTATGCCAGCATTCTTAACAGTGACTTTGTGTCATGAACTGTGCCAAGGGCTTAACAAGCAACATCTTACTTAAATCCTCAAAACAATCCCATGGAGGATATGACCATGAATCTCATTCTCTGGATGAGGAACTAAGGCTCAGTTAAGTGTCTAGGGTCACATAGTTAGAACAAGTCAAAGATAGAGTTTGAACCCAGGTCTCTGGACATCAAAGCTGGTGTTCTTATCCACCGCATTCACTCACCATGGATGAAACAGAATCATTGGCCCAAGTCTGAGACACTTTGTTCTTTGGCACCTGACCCAGCATCACATGGATGCTCGAAGGTGGTTCCTTGGTGAGGAGGTTCATGTATAAGATCAGTGTGTGCTGAGGAGCAACTGGGGGAAAGGAACCAAACTCTGTCACAGAGAGTCAAGAGAGCAGGTCAGATGGAACAGACGATTCTGAGAGGAGAGAGGAGATCCATGAGCAGTGAGGCCCACCCAAGACCTTTACAACTTAAGCACCAGATGAATTAGTTGAGCCACCTCCCCAGCTTTTGTTACACCTTCTAGTTGCTTAAGGAATCCAGTAGCTTCGCATGCATTCATTCAACAGTGATGTTTTCCCCTACGTATTGGGCACTGTATTAAACCCTGGGAATAGAGCAGGAGAAAAGACCAAATCCCTGTTTCATTAAATTTCCATGTGGCATGGGAGATGACAGACATTGAGAATTAGGATGTAAGACAACATCAGGTAGTATAAGGGCCATGGACATAAAATAACACAAGGTGAGAAACAGAGTGAGATGGGAGTGAGAGTATTTGTTTTCAACTTTTTGTTAAGTATAACAAACACATACAGAAGTGCACAAGACGAAATTTAAGCTTTCTGAATGTTAATACATTGAACACAAAAAATGTTACAAGCACCTGGATCAAGAAATAGAAGATAACATTTCAGAAGCCACACATGCCCCCTTCTAGCCACAACCCTCAAAGGCATGGAAAGTTTTCATGGAGAAAGTAACATTAGAACACAGATCCAAAAAGAGGAAAAGAACAGTGAGCCATGTGGGTATTGAGAGTATTCCAGGCAGAGGGAACAACAAGTACAGAGGAGAAATGAATGAAGGCAGTTAAGGAATAGCAAGAAAGCAACTGTGGCTGCATCAGAGCAGATGCATAAATAAATGGATGGAAGGATGGAAGGAAAGGAAGATGGAGGGATGAGTGGAGGGATGAATAGGCTTTTGGAAGGAAGAAGGGGAGGAAGGGAATACAGATGGAGGGACCAATGAACAGAGACGTAAGAGATAATATCAGAAGAAAGGTAAGGAACAGATGAAATCAAGCTTCGAAATAAAGAGCTAGGATTTTATTCTAATAGCATTAGCACTGAGTGGTTCTTAGCTAGCAATGGTGTGATCTCGTTTGCATTTTCAGAACTCAAGTGGAGGACAGACTTAAGGGGTAGGCAGGAATAGCTCTTTATCCCTGGGGTGAAAAAATTATATACACTCCCCAAAAACTTTTTATGAAGCATGTCAGACAGATGACTCTAGAGCTGCTCTGATTTGAAACTTGCCAGAAAGGCACTTCAGCCTTGGAGAGTCTCATAGGCAGCCCAAGGGCCTGGTCAATGCTAAGGTTCCCAAGTGGTCAAGCTGGAGGTGAACTGCAGCACACCAGCGTGCTCTCAAGCAAAATTCTGCAAACTCAAGAGTTCTGCTTTCATTGCCTCCAGGCCTCTTCTTCTGGGTCATTTCTCCACTCTGCACTCTAGACACTCAGCAGTCCTCTGCTCTCTAGCCCTCAACTTGACCCAGAAACACAAGAATCTGATGTGGCAATTTGCCTGTAGCCTGAAACTCTTCACATCAGTGTTTGGACAATCTCAGTGTTTGCAGTTTAAACCTCATCTCCTTTAGTGTGCAATGAAATATCTATCTCCAGTTGGAAATTCCAGGCCATCAGAAATAGGAAATGGAGAAATCTGCAGATAGAGAAAGGCCTGACCATTCTTTTTGCCTCTAAACTGATAATTTATCACCAACTGGTCTGGATGTTAAGTGACCTGGTGAAGAGATGTTTTCTGCAAGAGCTTCCATCTGATGAGTTCCCACTCTTCCTCCCCTACTCTAGCCTCCTCTCCACTAGCCTTGGTCCCAGGCCACCTCTCCCCCTGACCAAAACCCACATCACCAGCTGCCTCCCCCAGGCAGCCTCCCCTGCTTCACCTGGCACCCAAGGTAGGTGAGGGGCACAGAGAAGATATTCAAGGACTCTAGAAGTAGGAAACCAAAGAGGGGTTCTGGCAAAATGGGCACCAAAAGCAGCACTCTGACCCTCAACCCAGAGCCACCAGCAGGGAGAGGGACAGGGCAAGGGAGCCGAAGCATGCAATTAGAACGCAGGCCTGTGTTTCGGAGCATGCGAGGAGGCAAAATTAATGCTCATTAGAGAGACAGAAGAAGCCACAAGGTGCGAGTGGAAAACCTCGGGTTGTCCGCATAATCAGCGCTAATCACAATCTTTTGTGGAATTGTTTCCCATTTTATTCCTAATTACCACTCACTACAACAATGATAAAGCGTATCACTAAATATAATCTCAAATTAACTTTGCGATAAGTTCCATTTGATTATAACAGCCCAAGGAGTGATTACAAGGTACGGAGTGGTCCCAGAATTAACTCCTCCAAGGCGTGCGCTTTACTGGTGGCCCAGCTCAGAGGGACCAGCTCTGAGCATTCACTTCTGCATGTTGTGATTGTGTGCCCTGGATTTCCTCTATCCCATACATAACGGGAAGGTTTGTGTGCCCTGGATTTCCTCTATCCCATACATAACGGGAAGATCTGTGTGCCCTGGATTTCCTCTATCCCATACATAACGGGAAGATCTGTGTGCCCTGGATTTCCTCTATCCCATACAAAACGGGCAGATCTGTGTGCCCTGGATTTCCTCTATCCCATACATAATGGGAAGATGTGTGTGCCCTGGATTTCCTCTATCCCATACATAACGGGAAGATCTGTGTGCCCTGGATTTCCTCTATCCCATACAAAACGGGAAGATCTGTGTGCCCTGGATTTCCTCTATCCCATACATAACGGGAAGATCTGTGTGCCCTGGATTTCCTCTATCCCATACAAAACGGGCAGATCTGTGTGCCCTGGATTTCCTCTATCCCATACATAATGGGCAGATCTGTGTGCCCTGGATTTCCTCTATCCCATACATAACGGGAAGATCTGTGTGCCCTGGATTTTCTCTATCCCATACAAAACGGGAAGATCTGTGTGCCCTGGATTTCCTCTATCCCATACAAAACGGGAAGATGTGTGTGCCCTGGATTTCCTCTATCCCATACATAACGGGAAGATCTGTGTGCCCTGGATTTCCTCTATCCCATACAAAACGGGCAGATCTGTGTGCCCTGGATTTCCTCTATCCCATACATAACGGGCAGATCTGTGTGCCCTGGATTTCCTCTATCCCATACATAACGGGAAGATCTGTGTGCCCTGGATTTCCTCTATCCCATACAAAACGGGAAGATCTGTGTGCCCTGGATTTCCTCTATCCCATACAAAACGGGCAGATCTGTGTGCCCTGGATTTCCTCTATCCCATACAAAACGGGAAGATCTGTGTGCCCTGGATTTCCTCTATCCCATACAAAACGGGCAGATGTGTGTGCCCTGGATTTCCTCTATCCCATACATAACGGGCAGATCTGTGTGCCCTGGATTTCCTCTATCCCATACAAAACGGGCAGATCTGTGTGCCCTGGATTTCCTCTATCCCATACATAACGGGAAGATCTGTGTGCCCTGGATTTCCTCTATCCCATACAAAACGGGCAGATCTGTGTGCCCTGGATTTCCTCTATCCCATACATAACGGGAAGATCTGTGTGCCCTGGATTTCCTCTATCCCATACAAAACGGGAAGATCTGTGTGCCCTGGATTTCCTCTATCCCATACATAACGGGCAGATCTGTGTGCCCTGGATTTCCTCTATCCCATACATAACGGGAAGATCTGTGTGCCCTGGATTTCCTCTATCCCATACATAACGGGCAGATCTGTGTGCCCTGGATTTCCTCTATCCCATACATAACGGGAAGGTGTGTGCCCTGGATTTCCTCTATCCCATCCATAACGGGAAGGTTTGTGTGCCCTGGATTTCCTCTATCCCATACAAAACGGGAAGATCTGTGTGCCCTGGATTTCCTCTATCCCATACAAAACGGGAAGATCTGTGTGCCCTGGATTTCCTCTATCCCATACAAAACGGGAAGATCTGTGTGCCCTGGATTTCCTCTATCCCATACAAAACGGGCAGATCTGTGTGCCCTGGATTTCCTCTATCCCATACATAACGGGCAGATCTGTGTGCCCTGGATTTCCTCTATCCCATACATAACGGGCAGATCTGTGTGCCCTGGATTTCCTCTATCCCATACATAACGGGAAGATCTGTGTGCCCTGGATTTCCTCTATCCCATACATAACGGGAAGATCTGTGTGCCCTGGATTTCCTCTATCCCATACATAATGGGAAGATGTGTGTGCCCTGGATTTCCTCCATCCCATACACATAACGGGAAGGTGTGTGCCCTGGATTTCCTCTATCCCATACATATAACGGGCAGGTGTGTGTGCCCTGGATTTCCTCTATCCCATGCATAACGGGAAAGTCTGTGTACTCTGGATTTCCTCTATCCCACACATAATGGGGAGGTTCCCATTTCAGAATACCCTATCCCCGTTGCCCTTGGGGTCATTAAAATATGGGGCAAACCGCAATTCCTACTTTTGGTTCAGAAGTATGACTGCCCAAATTGGGCAATATGGGCTGAGAGTCAAATGTTAAGAAGTCTGAGAAATGGCAAGTCAGGGTGGCCCAGCTGTCGTTGGAATCCTTGTCTTCCTTCAGCCAGGCTCAGAATGGGTTCCTGTCACTGCATAAGAAGCAGATGCATTTATGCTTTCCTGGGTCAGTGATGACGTGTTGACTCTTCCCTGCGATTGGCACTTAGAGACCTGTACAGTCCATATTAGCAAAATCCAAGAATATGAAGTCCCTTCTTCCCCATGAGGCAGGCACATATTAACTGGAGGCCAAAGCATGGGATTGCCGGTCCTAGAAAGTGGAAGTTTGTTTTGATAGCACCATCACCTGGAGTCTTGCTGGATGCTCAGAGGGAGATGACTTGCTGCCGAGGCACTAGCTAAAATAATTGCAGTCTGACCCCATTCAGCCTGGGGCGTTTTCTGGCCAGGAGAGATTGCCTCACCAGAAATCATCCATAGTGCAAGTTAAATCTGGTCTGTGGGTACTACTCAATACGAAAAGGCCACACAGTCATGTATGTGGGCCCCACGTGGGCCTCAGTAACTCTCAGCAGCTGCCAACAGCTGGAGCCAGCTCCTTCTGCACTTCCCCCACCACGGTTCACTGGCCCATCACGAAGTGTTTTAGTGCTGGGAAGACTCAGTAGATTTATAGCGGATAAAGCTAGAGAGGAAACATTGTTTATAACCTCCAGGGATAGATATAATATGATTATATCACGCTATAATGACTATCATTTATTAAGGGCCTATTTAGAGCTGTAATGGGTGTGGGGGGTGGTGCATTTGGCCTAGACACCATCTCTTCAAGAGCTGTGGAGTCAGAATTTGAGGTCACCTGTGAATGAGGCTATTTATATATTCTAGTATATTTTTTAAAAGTATTCATCTGTCCAAAATAAACACTTAAGATATAACAATTTTTGCAACAATTTGAGGATGTTTTTATTTTTAAAGCATACCCGGAGGCTCAAAAATGTGAATTAGCTTGGGCCTCTGGAATGCTGAGTTCCTGTGCCTATCACGTATTAAATGCACTACTCATTTAATGCACTGCTCGGCATTTTAGGTGTATTATTTCTAATTCTCAAACAAAATTGCAAGGTGAGTATTATCATTTCCATTCTACAGCTAATATTTAGAGGTAGGTATAATTATTTCTATTATACAGATGATGTTGGGGGTGAATATTATCATTTATATTAAACAAATGAGATTATGAGGTAGGTAATATTATTTCTATTATGTAGATAAGGGTGGGAAGTGGATATTATTTTTATACAGATGAGGAAACAGAAACCTAAAAAGTCATAGAATCTTGCCTAAGAGCATACAGTTTGGACAAGTGAAGCCACCAGAACTACAGACAGTCCAGAGTGGGGTGTGCTGGCTCAGTTGCCAGAAAGCTGTTTGTACAGTTGCGGGTCATGGAGCCCTGAAGAAAAAAGATGTCCTCCTCTAAGAAGGAAAACACCTCCAAACTGCTATAGAGGCTTCATAGGAGCCGGCCTGAGTCTTTTCGCATGTGCTCCCATGAGTTGGCACTGCACGGGGACTTCTCTGCTGCCTCCATCACCCCCAGCACCTGTCACAGAGGAGTTCCACTAATGGAGGGGATGGTCCCTGGGCTTTCAAAGCAATTTTGAAAAATGAGTCTGAAATGGTGCATGTCAAGGTTGCAGACAGTGATGCTTCAATGACAAGCATCCATAATAATGTGACAGCACAGTTGCTAGGCTAAGCCAGAGGAGCTCAGAAACCTCTCTCTCATTTCCAGGAATCCTCTGTGTCTGAGCATTTCCTGCAGATTGTAGTCAAGGTCCTGGTCCCAGAGTTCCATGAACCAGCACCTCACCATATTAGACAGAGGCAGCCCCTGCTTCAAAACTACAGCAGACAGTGACTGCTTTTCCACGCTGCATGCCACAGGAAGTGACACATTCCTAAAAAGGGTACAGGTCCAAGTCTCCAGTCACAGTGATGAAGTAGGCCTTGCATGCTTGCAGGGCCTCGACTCTGATGTTTGCCATCTGCTACACGGGTTATCTCACTCCGTCTATGTCGGGCCCCCAGGGAGTGAAGCAGCCACAGGTAGAGATCCAGATTTGCCTTTTGCATGTTGTTCAATTTCAGGTTGGCCCAGAATTACAAAGGTGAGGAACCAAGAGTACCTTTGTTTTTGTTTGTTGTTTGTTTGTTTGTTTTAACCCTTTTACATACACCCTGTTCCTCCAGCTTGCAGCAGCCTCTCTCACAATGCTCTTGGCAGGGGTTTTCTGAGGAACCCAAGTTTACCCAGAGATGCCTCAGAGCCACCTCGGAAAGAGGAGAAAAGAAGGTCAAGCAGCCAGTTTTCCAAGGTGAGCAAAACACATTCAACCTGAGCACAGTCACTTTGATGTGTATTTTGCACTGGATTTTTGCATAAGATATTCTCTGCAGAAAGGGTTTCATTGCTGTCAAAAAAATAATAAAGAAGAAAACGGAAGAATAAAGGAAACCCACTTACAGGCCATTCAGGTCTGTCCCATTTAAAGAGCTCCTTCCCGGGAGACAGACTTCTTCTCCCTCGGGGGAAATGTAAACCGGCTTCCTAATTGGGCAGCAAGACTTTCATTTGAAACAGTCTCCTCCTAAGAATCAAGGGGTTTTGTTCTGTCCCATCTGACCATCCTCAGTAGGACAGAGATCAAGGGGCATAGACTCAGGTGCCTGCAGGAGCCAGACAGGAAATGCTCAGACAGAAGAGGCCTGTGAGGTCTCTGATGAACTGAGAACTGCGTTTTACATTCATCTCCAACCCCCTTGGGGGTTGCCTTTAGGAAAGGAGGGCCAGTGATGCCAGAGCTTCTGATTTTGCAAGAGAAGTTGGAACTCCAACATTGTAAGTGACTTTTCCAAGGTTTAAGTCGTGACAACTCTTCCAAAGAAAAAAAAATCAAAACACTCTGTGGGCCAAACTACACATAGCTGTGGCCCTGTGCTGCCAAGCTGAGGAGACGGAACAGACAGACTGGGAAGTTTTGGGGGTGGCTGGAGAGAAGACAATATTCCTTCGCCCTCCCCATTGTTATTTAGAAATAGCAGGGTTGTATTCAAAGATGCTGACACCTGGGAAAACACACTCGATAAGAGATCAACAAATTTTTCCTGTAAAGGTCCAGGTAGTATTTCAGGTCCTGTGGGTCATACTGTCTCTGCCACAACTACCGAACTCTGCCTGACCACCAAGCAAGCCTCCCCTGCCTCCCGCCTTTCCACCTGCCTTACCCTCTGTTTCATGCCCAGCCCTCCCTCCATACCACCCCACCCTGCACCTGCTCAATCTCTTCTCCTCTTTTGTCTCTCAATGTAAATGTCTCTTCTTCAGGGAGACCTTCCTCAGCCTCTCCCTCTTCTGGACCAGATCAGAACCCTGGTTATTGCTGATCTCTCATAGCTACTCCCTGTGCTGTTCTTCCCCAGTGATGAACACACTTTGTTTTTGTATCTTTTAGAAAGTTTTTTTAAATGACTCTGTTCCAGTCTACTCTGTAGGCTCCAAGAGAGCAAAGGCTATAGTTTCTGCTTTCCACTGTGAATACTCAGTTCTTAACATGGCACCTGGCCCATGGGAACCACACAGGTATGTATGGACCTGGATAAATTAATTCACAGCACCAGGTACCACTGATCACTATCTGAAGCATTTGTCAGAAACACAGGAGTTCCCCTGCCACCTTCACCTTGGACTCCCTTGTGGATTCTCGACCCATGTCCTTGCCTGGTTGAATGTGGTGTTGCTCCTTGGTTGTTCTCATACCTGATCCCAGACCTTCTCTAACTTTCCACCCCTAAGCTTTGAGTGAAGTCACTTCCCTTCTCTTTTCCATCCAGACCTGACCCGACGCTGGTTAATGGCTCCACCGCACTCTCCCCGACACCATGCAGGTCCTCCTTCCCTAGCGATGTTGAATCCCACACACCCCCTCTAAAACCCAGCACCGTGCCCTGAGACCTCAACTTCAACATCCACAGCAACCCTATGACTAAAGGAAGAATGGTCCATTTTACAGATGAGAAAATACGAGTTTCCAGAGGTAGGGCAGATTCAGTGTTTAAACTTAAGGCTCTGTGAGTTCAATGCCAATTCCTTGTTTTCTGGGCTCAATGTCAGGGAAGAAGAGCAAGAAATAATTTCTGACATCAAAGGAGCTTAAAAACCCAATATCAGTGATCTACAAGTTTCATAGTTGTGGTGTGCTATGCTTGTATATTTAATATCATCACCCCTTCATCTTAGCCCATCGTATTAACCTTTGTGCATGCTATGACATATAGTTAACAAACAATTGTGGTTCAGGTGAGTCTGAGCAAAGACAACCTGGTACCTCCGTCGTCATAACAACAGAAGTAGTAGTGATAGCAAGCATAGTAGCCAACATTTATCTAGAGCTTTCTATGAGCCAAGGGGCATTCTAATCCCTTTACTTATGGTGGTGGGTTGAATAGTGTCCCCTAACTATTCATGTCCACCCAGAAACTCAGAATATGAGCTTATTCCGAAACAGAGTCTTTGTGGATTTGGTTAAGTTAAGGATATTGAGATGAAATCATAGAGGATTTTAGGATGACCCCTAAATTCAAAGACTGGCATTGCTATAAGAAGAAGAGAAGATACAGACATCCAGGTAAGACCATGTGAAGATGGAGGCAGAGATGGGAGTGATGCTGCCACAAGCCAAGGAATGCCAAGGCTTGCTGGAGCCACCAGAAGCTGGAAGAAGCAAAGAGGGATCCTCTCCTAGAGCTTCTGGAGGGAGCACTGCCCTGCCCACACCTTACGTTCAGACTTTTGGTCTCCAGAACCATGAGAAAATAAATTTCTGATTTTTTTTTTTTTTTTTTTTTTATGGAGTCTCGCTCTGTCACCCAGGCTGCAGTGCAATGGCGCGATCTCAGCTCACTGCAACCTCCGTCACCCAGGTTCAAGCCATTCTCCTGCCTCAGCCTCCTAAGTAGCTGGGATTACAGGTGACCACCACCATGCCTGGCTAATTTTTGTATTTTCAGTACAGACAGGGTTTCACCATGTTGGTCAGGCTGATCTCAAACTCCTGACCTTGTGATCTGCCTGCCTCAGCCTCCCAAAGTGTTGGGATTACAGGTGTGAGCCACTGCACCTGGCCAAATTTCTGTTGTTTTAAGCCACACAATTTGTGGTAATTTACACCCTTAGAAAATGAATACATTTGCTCTGTGTCATTTACTTGTCACAATAACTGTATGAGGGAGGTATCATTTTCCCTATTTTACAAGTGAGGACATTGAGATTCAGTGTGGTTATGTGATTTGCATGAGCCCCTAACTAATGAATTATCAAGCTGGCTTTGAAACCAGGTGGTCACTCTCCAAACCCCTGTGGCTACAGGTGGCCACCGACAAGTTTTCCCAGGCCTCCCCAGATTACAACAGAGTCCCACACCCATTCAATCTCACTGCCAGTCTCTGTACTGTTTTTTCCTGGTGACTAACACAACTTACAAGGGAGAAACTTCTCTTCGGGAAAATCCTACCTTTGGGCTTTTCTCCCATACTGGGTTTTCCAGCATATGCTGTGGAGATTTGCCATGTGGTGCTGGGATCTGGCTTGACTTTACTCCTTTGCTCTCCAAATAGAAGACTTCAATAACTCACTGGCAGCCTGTCTACCCTCAACTGGAATTTAAAGCACAGATGTCGATCATCATCAAGCTTCTTCTCTTCCTGCTACCTTTCCTCCTCCTCACACCACAAAAAGCCCTTCTTATCAGGTGGAGGGGAGGACCACAGAACAGTAGGATCGTGAAAAAATGGAAAAATCCTCGGCACATGCCACTTATGGTTTCAGCTCAGAGCATCAGCCGCCCAAAACAGGCCTTCCTCCAGCTTCCAACACAGGGGTCAGGAGGGGCAAGTGAACATGGTAATTTTTCTAAGTGTCTTATTAAATCTTTGTCAAGTGGCTGAACATCTGCTCTCTTTTCTGCTTGTGTTTGGAGGAGCAGATCTAGCCCAGAATCACAGGGCTTCAAGGGACCTCAGTTCATGTATAATCATACCAGAGCTTTCTCTCAGGCCCTTGCCAAAGCAATTAGCAATCCTGCTTTTAACCAATTAGGCCCATCTTTTCAGCTCCCTGTGGCAGAGGCTGCCTTCTCCCTCCTGGCTGCCTGGCCTCCAAGGAGGCTATTTCAAAAGGCACAATTTGAACCAATTACACTTGTCTTGTTATTATAATCATTAATCATCATCACTGTAATGACAACTAATAGGCTACCACAAATCCCTTTCTAGAACATGATGGGGACCTACATAAATAAAGAACAAATATTTTGTAGAGTGCTTCCAGGTTTTTCTTAGCCCTTTCACATTCATGATCATGTAGGGTCTTCAATACTGTAAGGTGGGTTATCAATGTGCACATAAAAAGCAGCCTTACGCCAGTTCTCAAGTCACTTAATCAGGCCACAGCCAACAAATAAGTCATAAAAATCACTGGTTAGAAACAAAAGAGAGGCCTACAGTGTGGAGTGATAGACAAAGAAAAAGGCAATCTTGGGAGGCCTTATATCCACATGATGATTTTCTATACTCTAGGCCCAGGTTTCTCATCCTGTCCCACAGAATTGTTGTCAAGATGCAACAACATGGCAATTAGAAAGCATGTAACACAAAGCACGTAACAAATTATGGCCACAATAATGATAAGCAATAATTATTTTTTTGAGGTAAATAATATTTTAATGCAATGATTTTAAAACATCAGAATGGAAAAAAATCCATGATGAACAAGATATCAAAATGTTAAATAAAGACAGGTCTCCATCTGGCACATGCGTGACTCGCCTCACTCCCCTCACCCTCATCCTAGCCCTGGTTAGATCACCCTAGTGGTCAGTCAATGGCTTGTGGTGTGATGGGGAGTGTCATGATAGGGAAAGGCCTGAGTTTGAGTTCTGCTGATGCTATTAACTTGCTGCAGGTCCTCAAGCCATTTACCCTCGCTGAGCCTACCCAAGTAGACAAGAGGCCCTATTTATCTTATGGGATTCTTGTAGGTAATGATATGAGCAAAAACATACAACTCTTATTTTTGGAAACTTCGGGTCTCATTCAGCTGTGTATATGTGTTTAATGGACATAGGGCTCCCAATTCACCCTCCAGAGGTAACGCTTTAAGCTTTTTCAGAAGCCAGACAATGTTCTCAACCTTTCAGTCTATCTGTCCCCACTCTTCCCCTTCCACAACAGAGGAAGGACCTGCCCTTCATCAGAGTTCAGCTCCCATGCACCTGCCAAGGTTTGCCATAGGCCAGATCTTCACTGTGCTCCCTATTTTTAGCCAATAGAGAGGGGATGGAGGAAGGGTTGAATGTCTTCTTTGAGGACACTGCTGTTGAGTAAGAACAATGGTTGAACTTGTGCAATGTGTCAAGCCTTTTGCTCTACCCACTACATGTTTTGTCCCATTTAATCTTTACAGGAACCCTACAGATAGATGCCATCATTCTATTGTTTTACAGTTGAAGTAAATAATGCAAGATGAGTCAAGCGCCCTGCCCAAAACCATGTAGCTAATGAGCACAAGGTAAGCCTAAGCAATCTGGTTCCCAAACGATATCCAAAGCATTCAATATATGATGTCTTTAGAGACAAGAACAAAATATATTATCTGGGAAAGGCAGAGGTGGTGCTGGAGATAAGAGTTCAAGCAGAATGTGCTTATTGGACACTGGGGAGAAAGGAAAGAAAAAATTTTAATGTTCATGGTGTGTTTTGGTCACCATGTGATGTGGCTTCCTATACTGCCTCTTTTAATTCTCACAACAGCCCTTTAAGGTGGTATTTTCATCTCCATCCTTGAGATCAGGAAGCTGAGAATAGAGCAATGCTAACCCAACAGGGGAGAGCTAGGTCTCAAGCCCCATTCGCTTTTGCCCATAGCCCTTGATCTTCCCCTAATGTTTCCCAGGCTGTATAGCACTGTCTGACCTCCTTCTCAGCACCGAGCCTGAGTCCTGTGGCTGACTGACTGGTCTCTACTACAAAGTCGTGTTTTCCACCAAACTTCCAGCTACATAATAATTAGTGTACTGACATAAAAACCCTAGAAGAAAACCTAGGCAATACCTTTCAGGACATAGGTGTGGGCAAAGACTTTATCGCTAAAACACCGAAATCAATTGCAACAAAAGCCAAAATTGATAAATAGGATCTAATTAAACTAAAGAGCTTCTGCACAGCAAAAGAAACCATCATCAGAGTGGACAGACAACCTACAGAAGGGGAGAAAATGTGTGCAATCTATCCATCTGACAAAATGCTAATATCCAGAATCTACAAGGAACTTAAACAAATTTACAAGAAAAAAACAAACAACCTCATCAAAACATGGGCAAAGGATATGAAAAGACACTTCTCAAAAGAAGACATTTATGCGGCCAACAAATATATGTAAAAAAGCTCATCATCACTGGTCATTAGAGAAATGCAAATCAAAACCACAATGAGATACCATCTTACGCCACTTAGAATGGTGATCATTAAAAAGTCTGGAAACAATAGATGCAGGTGAAGATGTGGAGAAATAGGAACGCTTTTACACTGTTGGTGGGAGTGTAAATTAGTTCAACCATTGTGAAAGACAGTGTGGTGATTCCTCAAGATCTAGAACCAGAAATACCATTTGACCCAGCAATCCCATTACTGGGTATATACAAAAAGGATTATAAATTGTTCTACTATAAAGACACATGCACACATATGTTTATTGCTGCACTATTTACAATAGCAAAGACTTGGAACCAACCCAAATGCCCATCAATGATAGACTGGATGAAGAAAATGCCGCACATCTACACCATGGAACACTATGCAGCCATAAAAGAAGAATGAGTTCACATCCTTTGCAGGGACATAGATGAAGTTGGAAACAATTATCCTCAGCAAACTAACACAGGAACAGAAAACCAAACACCGTATGTTCTCACTCATAAGTGGGAGTTGAACGATAAGAACACATGAACACAGGGAGGGGAACGTCACACACTGGGACTTGTCAGGCAGTGGGAAGAAAGGGGAGGAAGAGCATTAGGACAAATACCTAATGCATGCAGGGCTTAAAACCTAGGTGACAGGTTGATAGGTACAGTAAACCACCATCACACATGTATACTTACATAACAAACTGTATGCTCAGCACATGTATCCCAGAATGTAAAGTCAAGTTAAAAATAATAATAATAATAATTAGTGTGTTGCTTTTCTCTGGTTTTCATAGAATGGTCTTCCATCTTGAAGAGCAGCCAAGTAACAGGACTGGCCTCAGGTTACTATCTGCCTGTCCAGTGTAAAGCACTCAACACTGCACAAACACCAGAAGCAACAGCAAACTGGATCACTCCCTTCCCTCCTAATCCATATTCAGTCCCTTCCATAGTATCCCCAGTTCTGCCTTTATGCCTTTAACCTACTCTCTTTTATTATGTATTTCACATGTTTTCCAGCTGCCATCCACCCAATTCACTTAAAGAGGAAAGTGCAACAGAGGAGTTTAGAATTGGAAACTTTGGAGAAACCAACAGTAATTCAAAGCCTGGCTCAGCCCTGTACCTCTCTGGGTCCCAGTTTTCTCACCTATAAAATGGAGGTAATATTACCCACATGACAGAATAACTGAGGAGATAAAATGAGATAATGCTTGAAAAGAGCTTAGCAGGCCAGGTGTGGTGGTTCACGCCTGTAATCTCATCCCTTTGGGAGGTAGAGGTGGGCAGATCACTTGAGGTCAGGAGTTCAAGACCAGCCTGGCCAACATGGTGAAATCTCATCTCTACTAAAAATACAAAAATTAGCCAGGTGTGGTGATGCACACCTGTAATCCCCGCTACTCGTGAGGCTGAGGCAGCAGAGTTGCTTGAACCCAGGAGGCGAAGGTTACAGTGAGCCGAGATCATGCCACTGTACTCCAGCCTAGGTGACAAAGCGAGGCTTTGTCTCAAAAAAAAAAAAAAAAGAAAAGAAAAGAAAAGAGCTTAACACAATGTATGACAGAGAATAAGCACTTGGTAATAAAAACTAGTCTTAGATAATGTGTCTGTCTTGGCAAGTCCAGCCCCTGGAATTTTTCTTATATTATCTAGGAGTTCAGTGAGAAAATTTTCTCTTCCCATCTCACAAGAGTATCTGGCCCCATGACCTCTCTCTTCCATGAGGTTGGCCCGGCCATGATTAACACCTTCCGAATATGATCCTGTACACATAAGCCTAATTTTTTTATCTGCTGCATAGATGTGAATTGCACACCCTCAGAGAATGAGGTCTGTGCAGGAGTGATGGCTTTATCTGATTGGAGCTAGCCTTGTTGGGAACCAGATATTCAGAGCCTGATGCTTTGGGGAAGAGTACCGCTATGCACAGAATGTTCTCATAAACAAAGCTGTAAAAGCACCAGCCATAGGGCAATTCAAGCACCAGCCACAGGGCAATTCTCAAAGGCCCAGAGCTTAAGTCTGGGAGAGTCTTCTGGATTCATTCTGCTACCATTCACATATGCCAATAAGTATGTAGCTGGGCCCGGTGACTTATGCCTGTAATCCCAGCACTTGGGGAAACCCAGATGGGAAGATTGCTTGCATCCGGGAGTCCGAGACCAGCCTGGGCAACATAGTGAGACCCTGTCTCTACAAAAAATAAAAAATGAGCCAGTGCATGGTGGTAGTCCCAGCTATTCAGGAGGCTGAGGTAGAAGGACTGCTTGAGCTCGGGAGGCTGAGTATGCAGCAAGCCATGGTAGCTCCACTGCACTCAGCTGGGGCAACAGAGTGAACTTCTGTCTCAAAAACAAAAATATGTCAGTGGTAGAGGTTTTTAGAGAAAATTCCCATGATGAAAAAGGACACAGAATTGAGTTACTCTAAGAAATGTGCCCAGTGTAATTCTCCCTGCTCAAGAGCCTCCTGTGGTTCCCAGCTGCCCATTGCAGTGCTCCATAAACATTTTGGTCTCCACACTCTTTTGCAATCTGAAAAAATATTAAGCCCCCCACCCCAACATAGCTTTTGTTTATACAGGTTATAGCTACCCTGCCACTAGAACTAAGAAATGTAAAAATACGTATTTATTTAAAAAGAACAATCATAAACTGTAAGTGGCTCTTTACCCATGCGTGGTTTTGTTACACCATGCATTGGTCATTCAAAAGCTATCGGCTCAATGAGTTATGCAGCTGTTCCAAATGTTGAAACATTCCATTATATAACACTAAACATTTTAACATCAGGCAGTTTTTTGTGAGTACATTGTAGGAAACGAGTCAATGATTTGCAGTGCGGTTGAGTACCATTGCTTTGATTTGTGCAAACGTGACAGCCGTTTAATCACTACTGCTTTTACACCACCAATACAGGTATCCACACAGATGAAGAGACAAATAATGAATTTATATTATCATGAAAAAAGTTTTTTGACTTAATAGGCCCATTCTGAAAGGGTCTCAGGAACTGCCCCCCTCCCCCGCTGTCCCCCACCCCCGGGTTCTGCAGACCAGTTATAGTACTTCTGGAATCAATTCAATAGTTAAGAATTTTGGCTTTGGTTTCAGGCACAGAGTAACATGAATCAAAATTCTTCCACATGCTAACTGAATAACCTTGGATAAGTTGCCTGACCATTTTGAGTCTCAGTTTCCTCTTCCTCTGTAAAATAAGAATAAAAATAGTACCTATCCCATAGGACTGTGATGAGGATCACATAAAACATTCTACATAAAGAGCTATATAGTATCTGACACAGAGTAGAGTACCCAATAAATGATATATACATTTCAATTAAGCAAATTCTTATAGGAGCTAATGTGAGACAAAATGTGTAAAACAAGGGGAGAAAGGCAGATCATTTAACTTTGTATATTGAATATGTAAGAACACACTATCTCCCTCATTTAGTTTCAGGATCCTGAAGGAGAGAAATGGGCTAAGCACCTTGCTAAATTTACATGCTTTATCAGGTGGAAACGTATCTTATGTATCCCAAAGAGACTACCAGTGTTCATATGTAGCTAATGCTCATTATCAAATAAAAAGTAAGTAGCAACAAGAAGCAGTTGTTTAGCTCAAACATGCATTTTCATTTGGATATTCATCTTTTTCAGGTTTTCCATTTATTGTTACGTTAGCCAATCATCTGTTACACCTAACTGACACTAATATTGCCTTCACATGCTGAGGGGAAGACTTTAAATTTAAATACAGTACTCAAACTTCCTAGAAGTCTCCTTTGCTATAAAAAAGAATATGCTTTATTCTTTAGAAGTCAGATCAAAGTAAAGAGAAAACCTTTCCTTAAAAAACCAGCAGCAACTTCTTCCAGCAAAGACAGTTACGTACATCTCTGCACAGCTGCAAAGCGAGCTAACAGTGTATCAGGTTCAATGTAAGAAAGGGAGAATTATGAGCCTGCCTGGATGAGGAAATACAGAAATGTTGCTTTTCAATGCCTCTGCAGGGGTACCTGTTAGCTGCTTCCTCCTAATCCAGACTCCTAACCCTTGCACACTTAACCTGCTGCTTACCCTCCCCAAGGCGCTGTGGCTCTTTGTGGTCCTGTCTGTGGCTCTGGATCTCCCTCTTGCTGAGTTGGCTGCAAGCTGCTTTATTTGCCTCTTCAATCATCCAGCATCCCCCCTAACTAAGGAAAACCTATACCCCTCAGATGAGTTGTGAGAGAGTCAGCACCAAGGGCAAAAGAAGAAAACTGGAGTTACTTTTGGAAAATGATTCAGCCTTAACCTGACCTAGACAGAGATGCCCCACATGGGAGCATAACTAGGAAAGGAACACAACTCCATCGCTCTCATAAACAAAGCTGTAAAAGTGAAATGTTTGGGCAGGGACAAATCCATGACTTTATCTCATTCCACCACTCACAGGCAGGCTTCTCCAACTGGCAAAATACTCCTGGCTTCCCCAGCTCCAGGGTGCTCAGAATCCCCTGGAAATCTTGCTAAAATGCAGATTCCCTGGCCCTGCGCCTCGGGTGATGCCAATGCAGACCTGCCAGGACCCCCTTAAGATGTCTTTTCTACCAGCCTGGATTTCCCATCTAAACCAGTTAGAGGATTTCTAACCACCTTGATTTCCTTCCATTGCCACTATTTATGTCTTCTTTCATTTAAAAAACACTTATCGATCATATATGGCAAACATATATATAATATAATATATGACATATAATAAACTGCTTTCATAAGCTTAAATTCTAATTAAACGAATCACACAAATAAATAACTTATGTGATATATTCAAATGCTCAGAGCAGCTTTGTTCATAATACCTAAACAATGGAAATAATCCAAATGTCTGTCAACACAAGAGAGATAAACTGTGGTCTCTCCACACAATGGAATAGTATTCCACCATAACAAGAAACCAAGTGCTGATACACGGCACATGAATAAACCTTGAAAAAATTACGCTGAGTGAAAAAAGCCAGTCACAAAAAGACCACATATTGTATGATTCCATTTATAAATAATATACAGAAAAGGAAAATCTATAGATACAGGCAGTTAACCAGCAATTGCCAGGGCTGGGGAGTTGGGGCAGATGAGAAGTACCTGCAAGTAGGCATGAGAAATCTCTTTGGGTGCTAGAAGTAGATTGTGGTGACATCTTTAGATCTGTGTGTTACCAGCAAATATAGGTTGTGCTCCATATCTCTTTGTATTGGGCCTCAGGAGTAGATGAGGCCATGGCACAGGGCTCAAAATGACCATAGGAAAAAGCTGGAGTTAAGGATGGTGTGAGAAGGAGGTGGGTGGGCGCAGAAGGCCACATGCTGACACCTCCATCAGCCCACATTTCACAGAGGAAAGAACAGGGAACTATCAGAAACAAAACAGAACAGCCAAATGGCCATAACGTCAAGTCCCTAAATCATCCAAAGTGAGTCCTCATCCGGGACAGTATAATGACATAAGAATTAAGAGTCATAGGTAGCTAACATTTAACAGATCCATCCTATGTGCTAAGCCCTGTCTTAAGTTTTTTGTATGCATGAACTCATTTAATCATCACAGCCACTCTGTGACATAGGTATGAATGCAAGAAGTTTCTATAATATACAAGTCAGGGTAACACAGATGGCCCATTCAAATGAGGCCAGTGATGAAAGCTTAATAAAGGACAGTTTACAAAGGTATAGGCAGTGCCCCAGGAACTAACAGGTGCTGGTGCAGTACTCCACGGCTAGCAACAGCAGGAAGTTATCACTCTTTTGGGTCTGAAAGAGCTTGCAAGTAGACAGATGGGGACCAGCACCTGAACGGAGAAACATACCAAAGAAAAGCGATGAAACCAACTCACAGTGACCCGGAAGAAAGGAAACAGGAAACAAATACCTTGACCTAACTCTCTTCCCTTTCTCCAGTTTTCTTCTGACAACTCCCATTGACAAACCCATCTGGACACCACAGGACAAGGAAGCCCATTGCCACAGCCTGTATAAGTCAGCCTCCTACACACAGAGACACATGGAGAAGGATGGAGAATAAATCTGGAGGAACAAACAGAAAACATCCAGTGTCATGTCAGTATCATTCAGTCTTGACAGATAGGGAAACCAAGGTCTGAAAGAGTTAAGGGATGTGCCCAAGGGCACACTTCTAGTAGGTCAGAGCTGGACTAGGAATCCAGACATTCTAGTGGGTCTTAACCAACCCCTAAGCTACAAGTCTTTCCCTGAACCCCAATTAGAGTGGAAAATGATCAGGACTCCCTAGGTTCCCAAGATTAGAGGAAACAACTGGGTCCCAGCCCAAAGTGATCATCCAGAACCAAGACCAGGTCACATGGCTGTGTACTCCCCACACCTTCCAACTTCTGGATTTTTCAGTTATGTTGTACCCAGGCCCCATTTCCCATAGAACAAAAGCAACCGAGGTCTGGGTATCAACTCTGTCCAGGTCACAGAATGTGGCTCAAACACAAATAATCAGGCATGAGGTTTTTGGTGGGAAATATTTTGGACTCTTCTATGTGAGTGCTGTTTCTCTGCCACCTGCAGGCCTGCTATGTCTGGGAACAGTTGGGGAAGCAAAAATCATGCCATTCCTGCTTGTCCTTCAGCCTTAGAGAAAGCACCGCTTGGGGAGATGCTTCAATTGGTATGCTAAAAATCTCTCCAACCCTTAAAGGAAAACCAAAGTGCCTCTCCCTCCTCCAATTTGCAGCAATTTGCAGGACTGGTACTCGATAAAATGGGCCATGAGGTCTGCGAGTCCCCAAACGGACTTGCTTGTGAGGGGTCTCCTTCATGTGACCTCTTACATCATACCCACTGGGCCTGTGGGGTCCCAGAGCCGTCCTAAGACGACCTGGTCCTGGAGACAGATGCCACCCAGGAGTCCCAGCAAGTGAGCTCCACCCCTTGAAGCCCAGGGGGCCCCTCAGGAGAAGTAGGTGAGGTGGGCATTGGGCATTTTGCACATTGACTGAGTTGACAGCTGAGTGATGAGGTTGATATGGAAGGACAAGCCTGTCTGCCACCCTGTTTGTTATCAAACAGTTCCTGCAGAGCACTGCAGCCACAGTGAGCACATCAATTCCAAGACAGGCAGCCTTACGAAGGTAGATGCCAGGGCTGCAATTGGCCACTGTACTAGAGGCCAGCCCACCTATTTCATCCTTGACTTCTAGCTTTACTGTTTCGTGATGGGGAGAAAGGGGTTTCACTCCCTGTGTCCATTTCATCTGCCGTTGCTATCATGCACTGTGACAGTCTCTGCTCACAGCAGGTTGCAGAACTGAGCCAGTTTTATGATTGCTCTCTCCTTTTTTCCTCAGTCTGTGGATCTTTCCATCCCAAATAAATCAATGTTACTATTTCTCCTTTCTCCTCCCATTCTTGGCAGGCTACTTCTTTCAGATAATGAGCCAGGCAAACTTTCCTGCAGGGCCGGTGTAGGGCCCAGGCTGGGATGGACACAAGGCTGCGTGGTTCAAACCACAGGGTTTCTGAGATGCTGCACAAACTTCCCTCTGTCTGGGCCAATCATGGCCATTTCCCTTCCACGTGATGGATGAGGAGAAGTGTGGGCCAGGGCAGGCGAGGGTGGAGAGAGCAGGTGCAAAACCATGCTTCATCCTAAGTCACCCTAAGTGGACTCATGTCGGCTCATGGAGTGCACTGTCTTTATGTCAGGGGAGCTTAAAATACCATTTCCACTTCAGACATCAAAAGAAGGACTTTGGAAGCCATTTAGCTGAATGATTTTCAGAGGAGAGACTTGTTTTTTTTAAATAAACACTTATGCAGAATCCCAATATATAAAATAGATAAAGCATCATACTGAATGTTGTTGGAGAAAAGGGCTCAGGACCCTCCCCACTCTTTCTCTCCCCATCAACCCAACAGGCTACCCAAGTGTCTTTGTGAAAACCCAGAGTGCTGCCAGGTGTGGTTTGGAAACCATGAGCCAACACTTTCACAGGGCTGATCTCCTTCTTAGCATTTCTGGCATGTTCCCAGCTCCAGTCATTTGTGGCTGTCCCTCCAACACACACCCATGAATCTGTCCCTGCCTGGCACTGCTGCCCTCCTTGTAGTGCCTGATGCCAAGCCAGCTGGAGGCCTCTGCTCTACCCTCAGACCCTCCACCAGGTGCCTCATCAGAAGGACTGGCCTGCTCTGTGACTATGCCCTCAACCCTGTGTTCCCAGGCTCCTTGCCTGGTCTCTTGATGCCCAGGAAAGCCACCTTGACCTGCACATAGACAGGTTTTTCCCCAGGTTGGGTAATTTCCCTGTCTGCCTTCTTGGCATTGTAGCATGATGGTTAAGAGCCACGAGCTTCCGAGTCACACTACCCAGATTCAAATCCTGACTCTGCCCTTTTCTGGCTACTCACTTTGGGGACCTTTGGCAAGTTATTTAACAGCTCCATGAATCAGTATCCTCATGTGCAGAATAAGGATAGCAATCCTTCCAACTTTAGAGTTGGGAGATCCTGTACGTGGTCAATGTCCAGCGATGCTACTCTGTCACACTCATGCTGCCTCTTGAGTCTATGACCCCAGACCTGGCACTCACAGCCCAGCTGGAGCTGGGACACCAGCCAGTTCCTCCGCCCTGCTCCAGCTTGCGCATTTCAAACCACACTGCCACCTGCTGGTAGCCTACACATGCTCCAGGGGCACCAAGTCAAGATAAAACTTTAACTCATGTTTATTTTCTAAAAATCCATTCAACAAATATTCACTGAGCACCCATGTAATGCCACGAACTGTGCTATATATTAGGGATTCGATAGAGACTAAAGGAGAAAAGATGTTATCCTACAAAGCTTACATTTCAGTGACTCTTTTTTCATGATTTTTCCCTAAAGGAGCTGGAGGCAAGAGTTGATCCCAAGATCTGACAAAATACTCAAGAAAATGCTTAGCCGCCCAACCCTGTGTTGCACAGGTGCTTAGTGAGAGCCCCAAGGGTAAGAATCAAATAGAATCATCACCATAAATGTGGCCAATGTTTCCTTTTCCTCTTGGGCAGAGAGCCTTCCATTAGGCACAGAGCAGTCAGGGTTGGCACAGGACTGAGTTCTGGCCCATGGAGTATGGTCAGAAGTGACATGAGCTGCTTCCAGGCCTAGCACATAGAAACTTCCTGCATGGCTGCTCCATGCTTTTGTCCCTTTCGGCAGTCTTGAACGAAGAGTGCCCCCACAGTAACTTGAGAATCACCAAGGTAGAAAAGATAGCAGAACCACAGACAGAAGGAGCCAGAGCCCTAGAATCACCACTTGGAAGAAAGTTGCTCAACCAGGAAAACTTGCATTGGAGTTTGACATGAATGAGAAATAAACTTTTATATTTGGAGGTTATGTTTTACGATGGCTTATGTGGTGTTAATGTATAGAAGTGGTAAAGGACCATGGAAAGAAACAGGAAGAAAATGAGAAAATGGGATGCACGATGAACAAGACAAGAATCCAGGCATCTTCTGTTGCTCTTGTAACTTTCTGTTCTCTAATGTTAAAAAGTAAAGTGGTTTATTTCCCTCTGAGTTCAGTAATAAAACATGTGCCACAAAAGGGGAGTATATGCCTGTGCCCCCTGTTGCAGAAAAAGGAAAACATAACTTTAGTTTGACATGATTTCTTTCACAGGAGAGGGAAAGAAGGAAAGAAAAGTACAAAGGAAATTCTCAAGCTGGTTGGAGAATCTACAGACATAGTCTCGAGCACAGAGAGAACACTCAAGGAACTTGGAAGAAATATGAAGTTTCAAAGACTGACTGCAGTCTTTGTCAAAGTTTCTGCAGTCTGACATCTCAGACTGCAGAGTCTCAGACCCAGGGAGAGGTCGGATGAAACCATCTATATCACAGATGGGTTAACAGAAGATAAAAGCCGTACCTTCTCAGTATGTGATCCGGGTTTAAGGAAGAACCTAAGCTAGCAAAATAAGTGTGATAAAATGAGAGATATCAGAAGGGATTCTCCTCCAAAATAACATTAAAACTGTTCTCAACAGGAGTTCCTTAGACCCTTAACATCAGAGTCACTGGGAATGCCGGTTGAAATGAAGTCTGCTTATTCTTAATAGTCAAAAACTAGAAAACACCTAAATGTCCATCAACAGGTGAATGAATAAACAACATATGGCGTATCCATACAAAAGAGTATCATTCAGCAATTAGAAAAAAAAGATGACCAACTGATACACACAACACACGTGAATCTCAAAAACATTATGGTGAGCCAAAGAAACCAGACATAAAAGTACAGACTATATGTTTCCGGTCATGTGAAACTCTAGAAAAGACAACTTTAATCTACAGTGACAGAAAACACATCAGTATTTGCCTGGGCAATGAGAGTGGTGTGGAGAGTGAATGAGAAGTGGCATAAGAATATGGGAACGTGTTCCAACTTGACTGTAATGGTGGCAACATGGCTTTATAAATTTGTCAAAACTCATGAGAACGTACACTTAAAATGGGTGTATTTTACTGGATGTGAAGTATACCTCCACAACGCTGATTAAACATTAAATCTTACAAAATGTAGACCTATTAAAAGCAACAATACTCCAGTAGCAATGAGCACACCTAGCACCCAGATGACGATTTCTAATACCAGGATGATTTTCAGTACAAGGATTCTAGAATGGGAGCAGGAAGTATACAAAATGAGCCTGAGCTCCCTGTAGTGCCAGAAAGTAAGGAAGTACTAAGAAAAAATAAATACAGTGAATGATATGGTTTGGCTGTGCCCCCACCCATGTTTCATCTTGAATTGTAGTTCCCATAATCCCCATGTGTCCTGGTAGGGACCTGGTAGGAGGTAATTTAATCATGGGGCAGTTACTCTCATGCTGTTCTCATGATAGTGAGGGAGTTCTCATGAGATCTGATGGTTTTTATAAGAGACTTTTCCCCCTTTTGCTTAGCACTTCTCCTTGCTGCTGCCATGTGAAGAAGGATGAGTTTGCTTCCCCTTCTACCATAATTGTAAGTTTCCTGAGTCCTCCCCAGCCAAGCTGAACTGTGAGTCAATTAAACATCTTCTTTTACAAATGACCCAGTCTCAAGTATATCTTTATTAGCAGCATGAGAACAGACTAATACAACAATTCCACGGTAACAGAGTTATGTTAAAGAGATACAGAGTCAACTGAAAGCGCTCCCAATGGCCAAAGTCAAAACAATTTCACCAACAAAATAGTATTGGTATTACCTAAAGGTTAAAAATAAATAAAAAGTTAAAAATTAATTAAAAATAAAATAATATAACAGCCATGTGCCCATATCAATATAAATAATAAATAAATAAATAAATAAATAAATAAACAGGGGAGAATAGACAAACTTTTGATACAGAAGAATTCTAAATAATTTACATAGCTACTCCACCCTTCAGGAAGTAGAGCATAACTCCCATTCTTTCAGTGTGGGCTACAGATAGTGAATTTCTTTCAAAGAGTAGAGAAAAGAAGAACAAAAGAATAACTGCAATAAAGAAACTTGATGAACACTACCTCAGCCAGGTGATCAAAGTCAACATCAACAGTGACATATCATGTTGACAGTATGTGCCCCTGATATGATGTGATGAGAACAGCATTTACTTCTATGGTTTTCCCTACAAAAGTCCATAACCCCAGTTTAATCATGAGAAAAACATCAGACACATTTCCATTGTGAGACATTCTTCAAAATCACTCCTCAAAACTCCTCAAAATGGGGAAGGTCATCAAGATCAAGGCAAGTCTGAGAAAGAGTCACAGCCAAGGAGATGTGACAACTTCATCTCATGCGGTGTCCTGGACAGGATCCTGGTACAGAAAAAGGATGTTAGGTAAAAACTAAGGCAATTTGAATAAAGCATGGACTTTAGTTAATAATCATGTATTGACAGTTGTTTGTTCATTGTGACAAATGTACCAGAGTACAGTAACAACTTAACTTAGTAACTGGGGAAACTGCATGTGAGGCGTATGGAAACTGTACTATTTCGCAATTTTTCTGTAAATCTAAAACTGTTCTAAAATTTAAAGTTTATTTTTAAAAATCAGAGGCCCATTCATTCAGCCTCTCTGGTCCATGGTGCCCTGTAATATGTATTCAACACAGCCCTGTGTAATCTGTATCCAAGAAGCCCCAGAGCAGTGGTTCTCAACCTTGACTGCTTATCCCAATCACTTGACCTTAACACCACCCCCAGAACCCTTGTGATTCAATAGGCGTGAAGGGAGGTCAGAAACGGGTCTTCTTAAATGGTCTCCTGGTGATTCTATCATGCAGGGTTGACAACCACTGCTTTAGGGACATTTTGGATTTCTTCAATTCTTTTTTGCTTTTACATCCAATATTTTATTTCCCCTCCCTCTCCCTTAAAACACATTTAAGCATATCACTTGCTTACTTGGGAAAAGAAAAGAAAAGAAACAAACAAACAAAAAAAAAAAATAAAACACGGGCCCAGAGAATGCAGGAACCACTCCAGGAGGCATATTACAGTCCTGGGCCACCAGTGCCCAGTCACCTCCCAACTCTAGTTTGGTCCACTCCCCTGCAGCACCACAGGTACCCAGCCCTACAAGCCTCTGATTCCATTGCACCTTTACAGCACTACAGCTCACAGTGCATGCCTCCTCTTTCCCAGACAGACTCTCCCACTGCTACAGTAGGTAGGTAGTCAGACATGAGCAGGGTAGGAAAGTTCCCTACCACCACCACCCCCACCAGGAATGTCAGGCCACCATTAGGTGATGATCAGGTGGTTGTTAAATTGTCTCTAAAACAAAAATTTGTTGCCGCCAGCACCAGGGTAAGGCAGTCTCCCAACCCTTGAAGCTGGTGATTAGCTGCTTCCTGATAAGATCTCAGGAGCTGAGTGAGTGTGCTCAAGCATGTGCACCAAGAGGCAAAATGGCAGAGTTTAACTGGCATATGACCTTCCTCTCGGAACACTCAATAAGGGGAAAATGCCGCAAGTGAGCAGGTGCACTTCAGGAAACACACTGTGCTTGAGGCCCCTCCCAAGTGCTAGCAGGCCACTGTGCATGCAGACAGCCCACTCCCACCCACACAGGGGAGAAGGGATGTGACCCTCACCAGAAGCATGCCAATGTATCAAACCCCAAGTCAAAGGTCAAATCACGCACTTGAATCTCTCAAGTTGCCCACTTGACGCTCTTCTAAGTGTACTTCCTTTTGTTCCTGCTCTAAAACTTTATTTATTGTTTGTTTGTTTGTTTGTTTGAGATGGAGTTCTGCTCTTGTTGCCCAGGCTGGAGTGCAGTGGCACGATCTCAGCTCACTGCAACCTCCACCTCCTGGGTTCAAGCAATTCTCCTGCCTCAGACTCCCAAGAAGCTGGGATTATAGGCACACGCCACCACGCAAGGCTGTTTGTATTTGTAGTAGAGATGAGGTTTCACCATGTTGGCCAGGGTGGTCTCCAACTCGTGAACTCAGGTGATTTGCCTGCCTCGGCCTCCCAAAGTGCTGGGATTACTGGCATGAGCCACCGCACCTGGCCTATGCTTTAAAACTTTTTGATAAACTTTTACTCCTGCTCTAAACCTTGCCTCTGTTTCTTTCTTTCTGAAGACTCTAGAATTGAGGTTGCTGCAGACCCGTAGGAATTTGCCACTGCTAACATACTTTGGTGCTGTGTGACTCAAATACATTCCCTAGTGGTACTCTTCTGCCTGGCAAGCTCTCCCTCATCCTTCAAAACCTAGATCAAATGTCTCCTCCTTTCTGAAGCTTGCCCAGATATCCCCCTAGAATGTAGTCAGTTTCCTCTTCTGTCTTCTGGCCACATTTTTCTGACCTGTCTCATCACCCGCCACAGCGGACTGCAATCTTGGTTTGAATGTCTCTCCCCATCACTGGAAGGTGAGCACCTTGAGGGTAAGAATATGCCACTGTTTGTCATTCACATCCCGCTGTCCTCCCAGTACCTATCACAGTGCTGAGCACAGAGAAGCTCCTCAGTATTCATTCAAGTGCATAACTGAGTAAATGCATTAATGAACAAACTCATTCTGGAGGCCTCAACCTTGTGTGAGGGGAAATAAAATCTGCCAGCTAAGAAAAGATCTCTCTGTATCAGATGGCCCATCTATTTCTGTTCATTTGCTCCGCAAGTGACATTCAGAATGTTTTCTTAATGTGTTTGTTAAGAACTATATACGCCAGCTTGATGAACAGGTTCTGGTGTACATAAGCCAGTCAGGATGTCAGCAATGCTGCTGGTGAACATGGAACATCTCGGACTCACAGACCAGCCTAGAAGCAGCAAGCACCTTGCAAGGTAGACAGCAGGCAGAGATGGGGCCAGTAGACCAGGCTAAAGCCCCAGGGCATTTCACACTCCTGCCCTCAGCTCATCCCCATGACCCTCTGTAAAACAGGCAGGGCTGTCATTTTAAATCTCTTTCTTTTTGTTGGAGGAAACTGAGGCTCAGAAAAGTTGGGGTAGAAGTCAGCATCAGGAGCAAAGCCCGAAGCAGCCACCACAAAGGAGAAATTGACGTGAAGTCCCTTCTTTTTGTAAAATCTTCATGGGAATCATCAACTCAGTTCCATATAGCCCTGTGTTTGATCTTAAGAAGTAGCAAGTAAATACCCCAGGGTCCCTCAGTGGAGGAGCAAGAACTGGAATCTGACCTTCCTATGACAGTGGGAAGATTCTGTGTGGTATAAAGAAGAGGTTCTAGGAACACAAACCATTGAGGATCTGATAAGAGTTATGGGCTCTCTAAACAGGACAAAATCCAGTGCTCAAGGTCTGCATAAAAAGCCAGAGGCTAAAAGGCCCTGAAATGTGCAGGGATTATTCAGGGGTCCATAGGTCCTGTGCATGAACCCCTGGACTAGATGTTCTCGCAGTCCCTCCAAATCTTGACATTCCCTAGTTTATCTTTTTTTATAAAAGATAAAAAGGATTTTTAAAAGGATTTTTGCTTAGTAAAGACTGCAAACATAATAACTACTCACTAAATTAAAACTACTAAATATAATGGTGTGATGATACATGTGCAAGTAGTCTCCTACAATTGCAGGGGAAAGAAATTCAACTCAAATTGGCTTAAACAAAATAGATATTACTGGGAGTATCAAGCTTCAGGCACAGCTAGATCCAGGTGTTTAGATGGGATTCATCTAGAATCTAGATCTTCACTTCTTGGTTAATCTTCCTTGGATCTTTGTTCTAGTCTCAGCCAGGCTCTTTCCTTGGTGGGGCAAGATGGCCAGCAGTTGTTCCAAACGTACATCCTATCCTTTCAGTAATCCCCAAAGAGCAGTGTCTTTATTTTCTGCAAGTTGCAGCAAAACCTGTAGATGGTCCCATTTGGATCACCTCAAGTCACTTGCCAATGCTTGACGAAATCTCTAAGTTTGAGTGATAGCATATCCCAAAGGGTCTGGCTTTCGTCTCAGCTCCACAATGAAATCTAGAGATGGAGGACAACCACCAAACCACACACATTGAGAGTGGGGAAGAGGTGAATCTGCAGGAAAAAACAATGTGCTATTATTGGGTGGGGGCAGGGAATGGGAGGATGATTCTATATAGGCAGAATGAATCGATGGCTACTACCGTAATCATAAACACCCATGTGAACTGAGTTATTGCTCTCTGGAGTAGACTCAGCATGATGGTCTCTGTTCAGCACTGGTGTTGATGACTTCTTAGGTAGGACATGTTGGTGCAAGAAAAAATGGGATGGAGGACTTCAAAGGCATAGGAAGCCCACCGACTCTTTCACCACAATAGCAGCCCTTCTTACTCATGGTGACTCCCACCTCCTTTCGAGAGAGCAGCCCCAGTAACAGAAAGCCTCCCATCTCCCACAGTCCTGCCTCCTCTGGTCAACAGCTACTGTTAAAGTGAGAACAGAAAATCTCCTATCACCTTGACAGGCCTCCTACTCAAGTGTATTTTTATTATTTTACCTAACCCTGAAGGCTATCTTTATCTTTCTCTCCTACTGAGTGATTTGGTGACTGTCTGCTTTAATCATTACAGAGATTCAGAAATTTGCTAGGGGCAAAAATCACAATTCTTACAAACCAGTGATACCTGCAGTGCTTTTTCTACTCAGGACTCCAGCCCTGAAAGGGAGTCTGAGCACCAGTGATAGACTGTCATTCTCTGGGCCTTGGGAATGGGGACGTGTCTCTCTACCCCCTGTCCGCAGTCAGCAGCTGGCTCAGGGACATCATGGGTCTAAATTAGATGAAGTAAAGTGGTTTCAACTCTGTTTCCTCTTTCTAGCCTACTCTGGGCCACAGCCAGCTCAGGACGCTCCCTCTGTTTACTGCTACTCAAACAGCCACCCTGGAAACCCAAGAAGGAATGACCTACCCACAGACTTGAAGATACAGTTATTTCGTTTTGTCTGAGGAGAGCTCAGTTTTGTTTTTTTTGTTTGTTTGTTTTGTTGTTGTTTTGAGATGGAGTCTTGCCCTGTCACCCAGGCTGGAGTACAATGACACGATCTCAGCTCACTGCAAGCTCCGCCTCCTGGGTTCGGGCGATTCTCCTGCCTCAGCCTCCCAAGTAGCTGGGATTACAGGTGCCCTCCACCACACCCAGCTAATTTTTGTATTTTTAGTAGAGATGGGGTTTCATATGTTGGCCAGGCTGGTCTGAAACTCCTGACCTCGTGATCTGCCTATCTTGGCCTCCCAAAGTGCTGGGATTACAGGCGTGAGCCACCGTGCCCAGCTGAGCTCAGTTCTTTTAAGGAGGGAGAGGGAACTCAGTTTTGAATGGCAGGGGAAAATGTTTAATGCAATGGGAGTAAAAAGGTAGGAAAATGGGCAAGGTGGGGTGACTCACACCTATAATCCTAATACCTTGGGAGGCCGAGGCAGGCAGATTGCCCTGAGCTGAGGAGTTCGAGGCCAGCCCAGGCAACATGGCAAAACTCTATTTCTACTAAAAATACACACACAACACACACACACATACACACACACACACACACACACACACAAACCAGGCATGGTGGCATGCACCTGTAGTCTCAGCTACTCAGGAGGCTGAGGCAAAAGAATTGCTTGAGCCTGGGAGGCAGGAGTTGCAGTGAGCCAAGATAGCACCACTGCACTCCAGCCAGGGTGACACAATAAGACTGTCTCAAAAAAAAAAAAAAAAGCTAGGAAAATGAAGAGTTGCCATCTAGGTGACCAAATTCTGTTTCTTCTTTTGCAGCAGTCTCAAGGAGAGTCCACTGGTGATCTCCCCAACACTACAGTCAGCTTGTTCCCCTGCTCAAAAGCCATCTCTTGCTCCCTATTGCTGTCGACATAAAATAAATCTGCTGGGTGCGCCCTGCAGGGTCTGTGTGATCTGGCCCCTCCTTACATCGCCAGTCTACACTCTCTTTGCTTTATTCCTCCACTTTGCTCCAACATGTTCCTGTTCTCTTACCAGAAAACTTACAGGATAATTCTTTCAAAGGAATTTCTCTACTTGGCTATTATTAGTTTCCAAGCCACTCTAGCCAATGACAACAAATTTGGTGGCTCGTGTGTTTACGTATTTTCTTACAGTTCTGGAAGACCTGGTTTCACTAGGCTGAAACGAAGGTGTTGGCAGGGCTCTGCTCCTGCCAGAAGCTCGAAGAATCCTTCTTCCTTCCTCCCTTCCTCGCTTTCTCTCTTTCTCTCCTTCTTTTCCTTTTTCGCCTTTTCTAAATTTTAGAGGAGCATCCTTTGCATTCCTTGGCTCCTGGTTCCTTCCTCCATCTTCAAAGTAGCCAAGCCTTTTGCTTCAGTGGTCACATTGCCTTCTTATATCTCAAATCTCCCTTCTTCTTCTTATAAGGACACTTGTGACTGCATGTAGATTCACCAAGATAATCCAGGATAACCTCCCCATCTCAAGATCCTTATTTAATCACAACTGCAAACCCTCCTTGCCATATACAGTAACATTCACAGGTTCTGAGGGGTTGGGACCTGGGTATCTTTTGTGGAGCCCATTATCAGCCTACCACAGCCACTTCCTATATATCTGTCAGGGATCACCCAGATGTCATTTGCTCCAGGAGGTCCTCACTGTCCCACTTCTCTTCTCAGCCGAAGGTTATGTATCTCTTGCCATCCCATGCTTCCCTCCACATTGCACACAGTACAGTATGTAACACCTGTGACTGGCCTGTCCCTCTGACTAAACCCATCCCCAGATGGCAAGAGACAGGTCCAATGCATTGAAATGTACATCACTTATGAAAGATCATGTGAAAGAAGTGTGAAGAATGAAGCTATAGAACAATAGGTACAACATGAGCACTGTTTAAAGAGCACTTGTGTCTAGAAAGATACGACCTCACTTTGACCTGTGATTACATCTGCAGAGAGGCATAGGCTTGATGAGGCAAGAATGGCATGCGACTTCTTTTCCATTCAAATGTTACTTTTTAACACGAGACTGTGTTCATGAATTTCTTATATATAAAATATTTTAGAAGTTGAATAGTGGCATATTTGAGATTCTGTAATGTTTCCCCATTTTCTGTTTGAACAAACAGTTGTTTTGTATGTGTTTGCCGTGTCCATCAGGGCCAAGCTTGAGATCTTTCCAAGAAGACCACTTAGTCTTAAAGCCTAAGACTTTCTGAGACTTCTGCCAAAAGCCAAAATTGGTATCCCAAGGTGCCAAGTTCTGACGGTCACTTTCTTTTAAAAGGATCCATGTGGGGTAGAACATGCTAATAAAACCCAGTCTCTAGTTAGTGGGGACTGCATGGAGCCAACAACTGTTAGGGCTTGAGGATGTCACACAGAGCTGGGGATGACTGCCCATCCACCCCTCCCAGAGGAGGGAAGGAGATTCATGGCCATCACTTTCCATGGTGAATGTTACTGACCAGCCAGCAATCAGCAGATGTCACCAGGCTTGAGTCAAGCTAATTGCTCTGATTAAAACATCACTGACTGCAGAAACACTGACTCAACTCAGGCAACGTTTGCCTTTAACACATGGTCCAAAGAAGCAAGGGGATGCCCAGAGAAAGCCATTTGCTTTCCGAGCACTTTCTACACACAAGTGCTCAGAAAATCCATGTGAGCAGTCCTGGGAGACAAAGCTGAAAAGATACAGGGTAATGATGACACTACCAACAAGAAATTTCTAATAAATATGTTAAGGACAAGAAAAAGGCATGGATAAAATAATTGTCATGCATACAACAAAGGTTGATTATCCAAATGCACATTTAAAAATCTCCCTCAAATGAACAAGAAAAAGGCAAGCAATACAATAGAAAAGTCAGCAAATAATAAGAACAAGTAATTCACAGAAAAGAACATTCAATCAAACAGCCTGCAAATACATGAAAAAATGCCCCAAATCACTGTAAGATTAGGAAAACGTTGATGTTATTCTTGCATTCTATTTATAGGAGCAGAAATTGTTAAGCTAGTTTTGTGAAAAAATTTGGGCATACATAAGAAACTTTAAATTGTATATACCATTCCACTTTGCTCCGATCAACCCTAGGGAAAAATACCTATACCTACGAAAAAAAGTGCAAAACACATTTTCATTGCAACATTGTTTGTTACTGTGAAAATCTAGAAATAACCTAATGATCCAATGACAGATAAATTGCTAAGCAAATTATAAAACATCCACACTAGGAGATACAATAAAACAATGATACATCATTATATAGTCACATCAAAAGATCGCTAAGATATTGTATACACTTTAAAAGGGCATTGAGGAATTATATTTATAAATTATTTCTCAATACTTATATGTAAGTACACAGACAATAATCAGGAAAAATATAATCCAAACTGCTAATACTAATAACAACATTTGTTCTCTTCAAATTGTTTTCCCCAATATAATTGGTACAAATGTGGTTTAACAGAACACATGGAAAAAGAAATTAGAAATATTTGTTGATCGGCCGGGCGCGGTGGCTCAAGCCTGTAATCCCAGCACTTTGGGAGGCCGAGACGGGCGGATCATGAGGTCAGGAGATCGAGACCATCCTGGCTAACACGGTGAAACCCCGTCTCTACTAAAAAATACAAAAAACTAGCCGGGCGAGGTGGCGGGCGCCTGTAGTCCCAGCTACTCGGGAAGCTGAGGCAGGAGAATGGCGTGAACCCGGGAGGCGGAGCTTGCAGTGAGCTGAGATCCGGTCACTGCACTCCAGCCTGGGCGACAGAGCGAGACTCCGTCTCAAAAAAAAAAAAAAGAAATATTTGTTGATCATAAAAGCTTAAGATCAATATGTAATTATCACAAAAGCTAAAACAATATAAGTTATATTAACAAAATAGGTCCTTAGAATTTTTAAATGATAGTGGCTGGTGACCTTTGAGAATATCTCAATTTGCAAATTTCATCCCTCTTCATTCTACATCACTTCTGTCACTGCATTTGTGCAGTTTATTTATTCTACTTTTCTATAAATTACTGAAAAAACAATGATAATAGATCCCAGTATGATTCTGAATTTTTCTATATATCACTTTAGTTACATAACTTTTTGCTTTATGTAGTTTGCAGTTCTTTTACTAGGTGCCTACAAATATGGGAACTGTGGTATCTTCCTGACAAACTGACTAATATGAAATACACTTCTTTATTTCTGTTAATTCTTCTTGGTTTTGATGTCTATTTTGTCTGTTATTTATATAAAACCACATCAGCTTTCTTAAGCTTGCTATCAACTGGTATATCTTTGATATGGTCTGGCTGTGTCCCCACCCACATATCATCTTGAATTGTAATTTGAATTGTAGTCCCTACGTGTTGGGGGAGGGGCCTTGTTGGAGGCGATTGGATACAGGTGGTTTCCCCCATGCTGTTCTCCTCATAGTGAGTGAGTTCTTAAGAGATCTGATAGTTTTATAAAGGGCTCTTTCCCCTTCGCTCTGCACTTCTCTCCCCTTCCACCTTGTGAAGAAGGACATGCTTGCTTCCCCTTCTGCCATGATTGTAAATTTCCTGAGGTTTCCTCAGTCATACAGAACTGTGAGTTAATTAAACTTCTTTCCTTTATAAATTACCCAGTCTCAGGTATTTCTTTTCTTTTTTTTTTTTTTTTTTTTTTTTTTTTTTGAGATGGAGTCTCGCTCTGTCATCCAGGCTGAAGTGCAGTGGCACGATCTCGGCTCACTGCAAGCTCCATCTCCCGGGTTCACACCATTCTCCTGCCTCAGCTTCCTGAGTAGCTGGGACTACAGGCACCCACTACCACGCCTGGCTAATTTTTTTTGTATTTTTAGTAGAGACAGGGTTTCACTGTGTTAGCCAGGATGGTCTCGATCTCCTGACCTCATGATCCGCCTGCCTTGGCCTTCCAAAATGCTGGCATTACAGGCATGAGCCACCATGCCCGGCCAGGTATTTCTTTATAGCAGTGTGAAAACAGACAAATACAATCATCTTCCATCCTTTTGCCTTCCATCTATGTCTTTAAACTGTTTCTCTCACGAACGGCATACAGTTAGTCTCACATTTTTATCCAATCTGACAAATGAAATATTTTATTTATTTATATTTCATGCAGCTTTTGGCAAATTATGTTTAAGTTCACCATTTGGGTATTTGTCTTCCATTAATTTCATTTACTTCACTTATTCCAGCTGTTCCCTTGTTCCTTTTTTCCTCCATTATTTTGAAAAAAAAAATGGGTATTTTTTAATATTCCAATTTCCCTCCTTTATTTGACTTTTTAGTTATATCATTTTGTGCTGTAAGTTTAGTAATCCTCAAGAGCAGTGCTGTCTAATAAAATTACAATGTGAGCCATATATATATATTTACAGAATATCTAAACTTCCTAGCAAAATTTAAAAAACAGATATTAATTTAATAATGCATTTCATTTAACCCAATATACCCCAAATATTATCATTTCAATATGTAACAAATATAAAAGTATTAATGAGGTATTTTATCTTCTAAAAGTACATTTATATTAAGTCTTTGAAATTAGACATAAATTTTATATCTACAGCATATCACAACAATTAAAGTGAAAGATAGTCCTACCAGAGCAACAACATTGTGTTTCAAAAGAAGATAGTTACACTGTTTCAGTTTTTAACGTAAATTTAAATTAATTAAAATTATAAATATAGTTCCTCAGTTTCACCAGCCACATTTCAAGTGCTCAATTGCCACAGATGGCCAGTAGATACTCTATTAAGCAGTACAACTCCAATATGCAAGGTTAACTTATCACAGTCTAACTTAAAATAATACTATGGCATTTCACAATGGGGCACACTTACAACAGCATAATTCCATTTATCCCTTTTCATCCTTTGTGCTATTTTCGCATATCCTTTGTTTCCACTTACATTAGAGACTCTACATAATTATTGTTTTTGCATTAAACATCCAGTAGTCTTTTATAGTTTAACTATATATTGATTATGCATTAAAAATAATTTATAAAATTAGATTTTTGGTTTGCCTAGTTACCCTTTCTCAGGGTCTTCAGTTTTTATTGTAGACCTGGGTTCCCTTCTGTTATCATTTCCCCTTAGCTTGAAGAACATCTTTCAGCATTTCCTGCAGTGCAACTATGCTGGCAAAACATTCTTTCAGCTTTTCCTCATTTAAAAATGTCTTTAATTTGACTTCATTATTAAGTACATTAATGCTGGATGTACAATTCTATATTGAGATATTTTTAGTTTTCTTTCAATTCTTTAAAAAGTAAAAAAAAAAAAAAAAAAAAAAAATTCAATGGAGACCAAGGATATTCCATTGTCTTTGGTCTCCATTGTATCCAATGAGAAGTCAGCTTCCATTCTTACATTGTTCTCCTGTGATTCCAATATGCATTGATTTCTCCTCTGACTGATTTGAACATTTTCTCCTTAGCTTTTCTTTTTGTCAGCTTGACTATAAGGTAGTTTTGTTTTAGGTTTCGTTTTTTCCTTTTATCCTAGTTGGGGCTCTCTGAGCTTTTCTTATAGCAATGGGTTACTATTTTTGATCCAATTTTGAGAATTTCAGTCCATATTTTTTCACATATTTATCTGTCATTCTCTCCTTTCCAACAGACACTCAAAAAAAAGTTTGTTTCACTATTTAACACTGCCTTTGAAGTTCTGTTAAACTTTCATTTTTCTTTTTTTCTCCTGTTGCTTCACTTTGAAGCTCTATAGACTTGTCTTTGAGTTTTAGTGCTGCTAGCCCTCTTAGGCCAAACAGTTAGCCAAGCTGTCAATGCAAAGGAGTAGTTCTTGAAGGATATTAAAAGTGCTGCTCCAGTGAACACAAAATGATAAGAAAGCTAAACGGATTTATTGCTGATATACAGAAAGTTGGAGTAGTCTGGATACAAGATCCAGGTAGCTAAAACATTCTCTTAAGCCAAAGTCTTATCCAAAGCAAGGCCCTAACTCTTCAATTCTATGAAGGCTGAGAGAGGTGAGGAATCTGCAGAAGAAACGTTTAAAGCTAGCAGAGGTTGGTTCATGAGGATTAAGGAAACACACTCAGCCTCCCTAATATACAAGTGCAAGGTAAAGCAGCAAGTGCTAATATAAAGGCTGCAACAAGTCATCCAGAAGATCTAACTAAGATCACTGACGAAAGTGGCACTAAACAACAGAGTTTCCATGCAGATGAAACAGCTATCTATTAGAAGCAGCTGCCATCTAGGACTTTCATAGCTAAGGAGAAGTCAATGCCTGGCTGCAAACCTTCAAAGAACAGGCTGATTCTCTTGTTAGAGACTAATGCAGCTGGTGACTTTAAGTTGAAGTCAATCTTAAGGATCATTCTGAAAATCCTAGGGCCCTTAAGAATTATGCTAACTCTATTCTGTCTGTGCTCTATAAATGGAATAACAAAGCCTGAAAGACAGCACATCTGTTTATATCATAGTTTACTGAGTATTTTAAGCCCGCTGTTAAGGCCTACTGCTTGGAAAAATGGATTCCCTGCAAAATATTACCACTCATTTACAATGCATCTAGTTACCCAATAGCTCTGATGAGGATGTACATGGAGATTAATATTGTCCTCACGTCTTCTAACATAACATCTATTCTACAGCCATCAAGGAGTAATACTTCAAGTCTTATTATTTAAGAAATATATTGTAGAAGGCTACAGCTGTCATAGATAGTGATTCCTCTGACAGATTTGAACAAAGTAAACTGAAAATCTTCTGGAATGGATTCACCATTCTAGATGCCATTAAGAACATCTGTTGTTCATGGGAGGAAGTCAAAATAACAATATTAACAAGAGGTTGAAAGAAGTTGATTCTGGTGCGGTGGCTCATGCCTATAATCCCAACACTTTGGGAGGCCGAGGCAGGCAGATCACTTGAAGTCAGGAGTTCAAGACCAGCCTGGCCAACCTGGTAAAACCCCGTCTCTACTAAAAATACAAAAATTAGCTGAGTGTGGAGGCATGTGCCTGTAGTCCCAGCTACTCAGGAGGCTGAGGCAGGAGGATCACCTGAACCCGGGAGGCAGAGGTTGCAGTTAGCAGAGATCAGACCACTGCACTTCAGCCTGGGTAACAGAGCAAGAACCTGTCTCAAAAAATAAATAAATAAATAAATAAATAAATAAATAAATAAAAGACAGGAAAGGGAAGGGAAGGGAAAGAAAGGGAAGGGAAAACAAAAGAAAGGAAAAGAAAAGAAAAGAAAAGAAAAGAAAAGAAAAGAAAAAAGAAAAGAAAAGAAAAGAAAAGAAGTTGATTCCAACCCTCGTAGATGATGTTGAAAGGTTTAAGACTTCAGTGGAGGAAAGAACCGCAGATGTGGTAGAAATAGTAAGAGAATTAGAAGTGGAGCCTGGGCCAGGCATGGTGGCTTATGCCTGTAACTCCAGCACTTTGGGAGGCTGAGGTGGGTGGATCACCTGAGGTCGGGAGTTCAAGACCAACCTGGTCAACATGGTGAAACCCCATCTCCACTAAAAATACAAAAAAAAAAAAAAAAAAGGAAAAAATTAGCTGGACATGGTGGCAGGCACCTGTAATCCCAGCAACTTGGGAGGCTGAGGTGGGGGAATCACTTGAACCTGGGAGACAGAGGTTGCAGTGAGCCTAGATTGTGCCAGTGCCCTCCAGCCTGGGGAACAGGAGCAAAACTCTGACTCAAAAAAAAAAAAAAAAAAAATGTGGAGCCTGAATACTGTAATCTCATGATAAAACTTAACAGATGAGGAATTGCTTTCTTTGAATGAGCAAAGACCGGTTTCTTGAGATGGAATCTAATCCTGGTAAAGATACTGTAAACACTGTCAAGATGATGACAAAGGATTTAGAATATTATATAAACTTAGCTGTTAAAGCAGTGGCAGGGTTTGAGATTCATTCTAATTTTGAAAGACATTCTACTGTAGGTAATATGCTATCAAACAGCATTGCATGCTGCTGTGAATGGAAGAGTCAATTCATATGTCAAACTTCATCATGTTACTTTGAGAAATTTCCACAGCTACCTCAGCCTTCAGCAACTCCCACCCCGATCAGTAAGCAACCATCAATGTTGAGGCATAATCTTCATCAGCAAAACTATTACAGTGCACTGAAGGTTCAGATGATTATTAGAATTTTTAATAATGAAGTATTTTAAATTAAGTTACATACATTTTTAGACATAATGCTATTGTACACTTAATAAACTACAATTTAATGCAAACATAACTTTTATCTGCACTGGGAAACCAAAAATATTTGTGTGACTCGTTGTGCCATTTGCTTTATCGTAGTGGTCTGGCACTGAACTCACAATGCCTCCAAGGTATACCTGTACTTCATGCTAAACACTATATCTAGTGGCAGCTCCTGCCTCTGAAGTTGTCCTTTTAGATTTCTTTATGTCCATAGCTCTTTGAGGGCTTTTTTTAAAAGTATGATTTTGTTGTTATTGTTCGCCTAGTGATTTGTGGTTGTGTTTTTGGGGACAAAGGTCTTTCATATCTCCCTATATCCTAGCCAGAAGTGGAACACCTCATTTAGGTTTTGTTGCATAATTAACATTCCCAAAACCTAAGGCCTAAAACAACAATTGTTTGTTTAGCTCATATTTCTGTGGGTTGACAATTTGGCCCAGTTTAAACTGGGTGGTTCTTCTGGTCTCAGATGGGGTCCCTCATGCATCTGTGGCTAATGACTAGTCAGCTTAGAGGATCTGCTGTGGAGTGTTGGCTGGCTATCAACTGGCACAATGGGGCAACTGGATAGCCTGTATCTCATCCTCCAGCAGGCAAGCTTGAATTCATTCCCACACCAACTAGGCAGCACAGCTACCTAGAGCATGAAGATTTCTTGAAGCTTATGCTCAAAACTGGCACATCATCACATATGTCACATTCTTTTGGACAAACAAGGCACAAGCCCAGCCTACATTCAAGAGATAGGTACAAAGCTTTACCTCTTGATGGAAGGAGCTTCAAAGTCACATGAGCACAGGCATGCATTATGGAAGAGTTGAGAATTGTAGCTATTTTTGCCATCCACCAAATAGTGTAACGGCTTGTTCTTTTTGAAATTTTTTAAAATTTTCAATGTAGTACTCAAATTATCTTCTCCTAAAGAAAACAAAATCTATGCTTTTTATGTTTATCAGGGGAGAAAAAAGAATCATGGACTATAATCATCCAAAACTGAAACTGTCCATTCCATGAATGGCACCAACATAGGGTGATCATATCATGGCATCATGAAGGTAAAGGTAGATTTTGTTCTACTCTAACCCAATGGGACTGTACTTGGAGCACTGTTTTGGATAGGGGAGAGGAATCATAAGAATAGCATTATCAACCTGGGACATTTGGGGAAGAAAGAAATCAGTTCAGACCAGGACTCCATTTCACATTATAAGAGAGATGGTTGAAGGAATCAGCACTGTTTATCTTAGAGAAGAGAATGCATTAAAGACAAACTAGCCAGCTTCAAATATCTGTAGATCTGTTTGGTTTGATCCTTTCTTTCAAACCCAGAATGAGGAATTACTTTATCTAAATAATTTTTATTGTGATATAGTTCATATGTTATAAAATTCACCATTTAAAGTGTTCAATTCAGTGGTTTTTATTATATTCACAAAGTTGTACAACAATCACAATTATCTAATTCTAGAATATTTTCATCACCCCAGAAAGAAATCCCATACCCATTATCAGCAACTCTCTATTCCTTCCTCTTTCTAGTGCCCCTGGAAACCACTGATCAACTTTCTGTTTCTATAAATTTGCCTATCCTGGACATTTCATATCAATGGAATCATATAAGAGGTGGTCTTTTGGGACTGGATGAAGAAATGCTTTCTTCGTTTAGCATAATGTTTTTAAGATTCATTCATGTGGTAGTACGCATCAGTACTTCATTCCTTTTTCTGACTAAATATTCCATTGTATGGACAGATTTTTTTTAATCCATTTATCAATTGATAGACATTTGGGTTGATTCTACATTTTGGCAATCACAAATAATGTTGCTATTAACATTTATATGTAAGTTTTTGTGCAAACCTAAGTTTTTAAATGTCTTGGGTATATCCTTAGGAATGGGGCTGTTGGGTCATTTCAGTTCACTCTTGAAGGCAAAGCCAGTGTTAAGAGAAAAGAATTTTCCACCAAAGGAAACTATGTTCACAATGAAATGAGCTTCAGTGAGTTAGTAAACGCCTGTTCCTGGCGTGGTAGATGGAGAAGCTGGATGTGATTCTCGGCAGGATATGGGATGTTAGACTAGCAAGAGGCAGGAGTATAGTTTAGGAGCAAATATTCTGGAGCTAAACTGCTTTAGTTCAAATTTCACTTGTGCTACTTGCCAGCTGTGTGACCTTGGACGAAACACTTAATTTGGTTTAGCTTCTGAATTTCCTCATCTTTAAAATAAAAGCACCTACCTCCCTAGTATTAAATTACATAATATATGTAAAGCTCCTGGCACAGAATAAACACTCAAACAACAGAAGCTACAATTATTACCATCATGAGACCTGAGGCTTAGAAATTCTCTTTTAAATACAAATTGGAGACCCCCTTATCATTTTACACTTCTACTCATTCACAGTCTTTCCATTTATCAGTTTCTCAATGATTTTCTTTCCAAATGTAATTTTACCAAACATAAATAGATTCAAAGTCACCTGGAAGCAAACCCAAACCCTGCACCATTCTATTGACAATTGGTCTGATTTCAGATTCAAAGAAGTGAACTCAAAGGTGAGCTTGAGCCAAGGTCTAAGTCCTTGATGGGAATCCAGTCCCCCTAAGGTCAGTGGGGTAGTTGCTAGGCCAGATGACCTTACAATTGTCCCTTCCAACTCTCCAAAGATGTCTGTGGTCTAGAAGCACAATCTACAACCATGGATCTTTGGGACAGCTTCTTAGTATTTTCCAGGGAACATCTTGATCAATTTCTCCATAAGTCACCTACACTGTCCAAGAAAGTTAGCACAGGCCTACAAGACAGGACTAAAGGAATCTTGACCATGCAGAAGCAGAAAGATTTGTAAAACAAGCATCTCAGGCCTGAATGCTCACGGGAACGTAGCCTTTCAAACAAAAACAGGAAACAAGAGTTTAGAGGAAGGGATTAGATTCCTGTGGGTTTGGTTTCTCTCGTAAGCTATACTCCAAGCCCTCACTACTCAAAGTGCAGTAGATGGTCCATGGACCAGCAGCAGGGCATCGCCTGGAAGCTTGTTAGAAATGTGATCTCAGGCCCCTTCCCAGACCTTCTGCATTGGACTCTGCATTTTACCAAGATCTCCAAGTGATTGGTGTGCACAGTGAAGTTTGAGAAACATTGCTCCAAGCTACTTGAGCAGCACGTTTGCTTCCTAAGAATTATTACACAATGTTCTTCATTTGTACAGCATTTTGCAAGTTACAGAGAATTAAACCACAAGACCCCTGGGAGGAGGAATGGGCTCTTTTCATTTCTGTATAGTAGGGTCTGTGGCAGTATCCAATTCCAAATTGGCTCTCCAATGCTGGATGAATCTGGAATAAGTTCTGACATGGCCCAACCTAAGGAGGTGACTTGGGAAGTAAAGGGAAAGGATTAACGTTTGTTGTACACCTACTATGTACTAGACACTACTATTACAGAAGTAAGATATTTTAGTCACATTTATAATTGAGGGAATTCAGTTCAGAGAGGTCAACTAGTCTGCCCAAGGTCAAAGAACTCATAAGCAAAAAAGCCAGGATCGAACCCAAGGTGACACAGTTAATAGAATATGGCATAGCAAAGAACTCAAAACCCATGTCCACCTAACTCCAGAACTCTGTCCATGACTGAGTATACCACCAAAGGAATCATTCATCAAATGGATTGACATAATTGACATAATGATGTGATTGACACATGCCAACATTTCTTTATTTAACAAAACAAACCTATGTGTGTCCGTGTGTGTGTGTGTGTGTGTGTGTGTGTGTGTGTGTGTATGGAGAGAGAGACAGAAAGGGAAAAGTGGGAGAGGGAGCAGGAAAGAGAGAATGAACTCACTATTTACCAGGCACCAATCCTGAACATTTTACATGGGTTAATTAGCTCACATTTCTTAACATTCTCATGCGGAAGTTCTATTATATCTGCTTTACAAGTGGGAAAACTATAGCCAAGAGAGATTAGTACCTGTCCAAGATGACCCAGCTGATAACTGACAAAGCTGGGATTCCAGCACTAGCCCTTGAGCTCATGTCGTCAACCGCTATGATGTGCTGCTACTGGCATGAAGAGAAAACTTGACCTCTGGGCTATTTGCCTACCTATTAAACCTCTACTTCCCCCACATGCACCCTACCCATCACTGCAGGTGTGAAATCACCTGTGGCCAGAAGAGAGTTCCTACATCAAGACATCACTGAAGCAACTTGAGTCCCAATCAAGAAGTTCCACAGTATCCTGAGATGGAAAGTCACAAGAATAAGGAAAGTATTCTCCTTTAGCAAGAAGCCGAGGGGTGTTCTCTCTATCCTGGGTGCATCAGCTGCCCTTGTTCTTGGCTGGTATTCCTGCTTCAACCAGCTCCTCCTCTCTGCCCTTTTTGCTATTAGTTCACCTCTGCAGACTTCACGTGTCTTCAACCAACAGCTATGAGCTCATTCTGCCTACCAGGAGGCAGCTGCTCTCGGCCTGCACTTTGCCTCCAATCACTGTCTGGAAGGTCCTGCTTCCCAGAGAGAAGTAATAATGCTCAGCCTCTTCTTTCCTGATGCACTGGGGCTGCAACTGCTCATTCCTGTCCCCCTTTAACCCGGTAGAATGCATCATCCTTTGCTTTGGCCTCCAGTTGGTCATGCAAATGAACCAGGGTCCTCACTCCAGTAGGCAATGGGCTTCAGAATCGACTCAGAAAAGCGTTTGCTCTTGGGCATTACCTAATTCAGTTAGCCTCCACCTGTTGCAGATGTACTCTGACACTCTCCTCTTAAATGAACCACATGGTATCTTTGAAGAAAACTTTTGAATTTGCCTGCATTCAGCATCACTAGGTTATTTCTAAGCATGTCAAAACCTATGCTTGCATTTGAAACATTTTCCTTTTGTATGACTGAGTTGGTTCAAACTCCAACCCCACTTGATAGCTAGAGAGAGTAATGCTAAGAGGCTTTAAAGTTTCTACTTTACATTGATGTTTTTCAAAATTTAGCATATGTAAGATTTGCATCAGGAACACAAAAAAATGAGTTTGCTATGTCAGTTTCCAGTTTCTTTCTCTCAGGTCAGATGTCAGCAGATCTGGGGTGGGACAACTGAGGAATCTGCATTCTCAAAGAGAAGCCTTCATGGTGCCACTCCTCTCCACTTCCCATGCCCTGTCTATGTAAGTGGCTCAGTGCTTTGAGAAATACTGCAACAGGGTAAGGGAGTCTACGAACAATTTAAACAATTTAGGATTCTATAAACGTGGATGGGAAAAAATTTTGCAGCCTTATTTTCAATATCTTCTAATTGAAATTTAGCATTTCCCTTAATAATAAATATAGGCGGCAAACCACAGTTGTACTAAGAGTGCCTGTGACTTTGTCACCAACGCAACTCATACTTTTCTATCACACAAGTTTTGCAGGTATCTCAAAATATATTTTACATTCACCAGTTCTTCAAAATTGTAGTTGTTATGAGACTTGCTGCTATATCTCATCAATATGTTAATTTAAAAACACATTACAAATTTTGTTTAATATTCTAATAATTGTAATTTAATAGAATTGGCTGCCTTTGTAATCCAACATTATTTTTATTTAAAAGCATGATGCTGAGAAGATGTCGCTGGCCTTCACCAGACTGCTGAAGAGACTCTCTGCATTCTAAAAAACATATGTTTAGGAACCTCTGTTCTCAGACATCCCCTTTGCTACCTCTAACTCCTTGCTGATTCCAGGGGAATGTCAATGACAATGGTTGCCTACTCAAGGGAAGCCAATGGATAGGTCTGGTTGAGCCAATCCGATGCTCCTTCTTGACGCAGGAGCTAGCATGCAGTCAGTAGGTGGGGGGATCTGGGGCTAAGAGGTCTTTAGAATCAAGACACAATGGATCCCACTGCAAACCACAGTCCCATACCAGACAATGGTACAAGGGACAGACTGAAGAGATTGAGAGAGCTGGCCTGTGGCTAGAATACAGCAGAGATAGGAAGCAGAATTCAACTCCACCAGCTAGAACCTATGATCTCAGAGGGGCTGAGAGAGAAAGAGCATTCCAGTTGCCCCAAGGCTCAGCTACACTCCCTGCCCTGGACCTGCAGAAACTTCACTTCTCTTTGTATTAATCTATCTCCTTTCCCTTTTCTATTTGGAGTTTCTGCTTCTCCTAGCCAAGGCCTTGACCACAGGGGTGGCCCTTATTAGTTGTTTCAGTATCTTTCCATGTTTGCTTATATCACCACTTAGCTGCAGAGTAGAAAAGGGTGGATTTTTAAGTCAGACTTCCTGAGCTTATCCTCTGCCACATCCTGCTTGCAAGAAGGTAGGCAAGTTGCTTGGCCTTTCTGTACTTCACTGTCTCATCAGAAAAATGAGGACAATAGGAGTAGCTACTTTGAACTCCTGGCCTCAAGCAGTTCTCCTGCCTTCGCCTTCCAAAGTGCTGAGATTGCAGGCATGAGCCACCATTCCCGGCCAGTAACAGTAGCTACCTAAGATGAGCATCAAATGAATTGATGTATATAAAATATGTCTGGGACAGAGTGAGTGCTCAGGAATTGTAGGCAATCACAATGCTTTTTGTCCCCAAGTCACAGGCCTTAGACTCTCGTCATCTGTACCTGCTTAGCCTTCTTTTCAGCACAGTCCCAATCAGAGTTAACCATGATGGACAGGCCAAGCTAGGGGCTGGGCATCTCCACAGATTGGCATTCTCTATTGGCAAACTTAGAGTTATTCTTTGTAAAAAGCTTTCCAGTAAGATTGTGAAGATTTTCTCTTGGAGTTCTGCTCAATTATTAGAATAGATTCACTTATTTATGAGATAATTTGTTTCTCTTGTGCTGAGATTTCTCTCCTTGTTTGGGACAAAATACAGTTCACATCACATCTCCATTCTTTCCTGGGCAAACAGTCACACTGCTAGTAATGTTAGGAAACTTTAACACACAGGGTGTGCTGGACACAGGCACAGAGCTGCACACACGCCTGGTGGAAGGCAAGGGGCAGAATTACTAAGGCATCCCTGAACTGAACACAGTAGCTCTGAGAAAGGATGGCCACCTCTTCAGGCTACCAATCTGCCTGTGTCCATCTTTTCTGTGATGTGACCCTAGGTGTTTGTTTCCTCTCCTATTAACAAATACCATCTAGCACCAGGCTCTGAACACAAACACAGTGCAGCCACTACTGCTTCCTGGATGCACATCTACCTTCAGGGCTGTCAAAGATGTGGATGCTCAGAGAACTCATTCCAAAGGTCCAATTTCAGCTTTCAAGTCTATCTGGCTTAACCTCTGTCCTTCTGTCATTGATGTACCCATCAGGGAAGTCACCTAGGGTCGATGTAGCATGCTAGAAAAGCTTGCCTGATTTTTTTTTTCCCTCACCATCAGGCAGTTTCCTTGCTGCCTTAGGGTTTAGATTTTTCTTTTAAATGATTGATGGAAAAATGAAAACTAAAGTTCAATTAGACAAAGCCCCTCCATCCAAAGAAGATGAATAATATAATCAACCAAGACAAATGCCAGTCTAATTTTTAAAGTTGCCTGCAGACAAAGATTGTGAAATCCCCTTATCCCTTATTGTATCTTTTAATCAGGCTAACATTGGAAAACTTATTGAAATGATAACAGTAATAATACTGATAATCACGAACATGTGATAAATGATAGCTACTTGCCAAATACTTTTCTAAGTATGTTCCACATGCTCATTTAATTTTCACAAAAATGAAATAGGTACTATCGTTATCTCAATTTACAAATCGAGTCAGAAAGGCTAAGTGACTTGCCCAGGGTTACCCTGCTAGACATTACCCTGCTACTGCTAGGACTTCTGCTAGAACTGAGCCCATTTTCTCAAGCATTCTGTGGAGCAGCTGAACAAAACCACTTAAAACTGCCCTGCCTGCTGTCCCAAAGATGACAGCAAAGCACCTCTTCACCCCTTTGCCTGCTTTCTCCTGCAGGCAGCATTGATGTGGATTGTTCAGGTTCTCTTCCAATCCTGCCACTGAATTCCTGTGCAACATGACCGTGTCTTTTCTAGGACTAAGCTTCCTGGTCCATAAAATCAAGGTGTTGGACGAGGTGATTGCTAATATTCCTTCCTAGCTGTGATGGTTGATATTGAGTGTCAACTTGATTGGATTGAAGGATGCAAAGGATTGTTCCTGGGTGTGTCTGTGAGGATTTGCCAAAGGAAATTAACATTTGAGTCAGTGAATTGGGAGAGGCAGCCCCACCCTCAGTCTGGGTGGGTACCATGCAATCAACTGCCAGCACAGCGATAACAAAGCAAGCAGAAGAGTCTGGAAGGAATTGACTTGCTGAGTTTTCCTGCCTTCGTCTTTCTTCCATGCCAGATGCTTCCCGCACTTCAACATCAGTCTCTAAGTTCTTCAGCCTGTGAACTCTTGGACTTACACCAGTAGCTTGTCAGGGGCTCTCAGGCCTTTGGCCACAGACTAAAGGCTGCACTGTGGGCTTCCCTATTTTTGAGGTTTTTGGACTCAGGCAGATCCACCGCTAGCTTCCCTGCTCCTCAACTTGCAGATGGCCTATTGTGAACTTTTCCTTGTGATCATCATGTGAGTCAATTCTCCTTAATAACTCCCTTTATTGTATACATATATCCTATTAACTCTGTCGGTGTAGAGAACCCTGACTAAAACACTGGTCTATTCTTGAGTTTTCAGAGAAAGAAAAGAACTCTCGCCAAAGCGTAACTGATGACAATTGGATGATGACCATTCGTGACAGGGAGGGTTCAAATAACCGTGACTTCGTCATTGTTTGGGGCTAGCTGACAACCAGAACAGTGAGTCTCCCAGCTCTGGAGGCAGCCATCATAAGAGCAAGTGGGTAGCGAAGCTCTCATGCTGGACTGGTTCTCTGATCACTGCCTCCCTGGCTGTCTCCAAGAGAACAGAAAGGGTAGTCCCATAGACCACCACAACATCACCTGGGGGACTTACTGACATGTCCAGAACCCACTCTCAACCAACTGCATCAGGATCCCGAGAGGTGGTGCCAGGAATCTATATGTTCAACAATATCCTGGGTGATTTGAAAAACACTGGAAGCCATGACATCAGGGGCTCTCAGTTTAGAACAGGTGACTAATCTCTTATTCTTACTTGAGATTCAGTAAGAATTTTTTTTTATATTCTGTAAAATTTGGATATTTTTTATTCATTCAGCTACTAGATTTTATTGTGAAGAATCAAGAGCAAATTGAGGGTATGCCCAGGTTTCTAAACTTGGAAATTTTGCCCATACACATTCCTGTATGTCTTGAATATTCCACCTTCTTCAATGGATACTGCTTTCATCTTGCAAGTGAAAACAGAAGCATCTCTCAGCTCCTTTTTGGCTCTCAGTAAGGGTATTTTCTGATGGGATGCTTTGCTACAAACAAACACCTTCTTACCTGCTGAACTGTCACCATCAGAACTGCCCTGTCCTAGAGGGCCATGGACTGAGCTTTGTGTCACAAGAGAAGACAACAGAACTCCTTGGATCATGTGTTAGACTGAAGGACAGCAAAACAATGTCCTGCCATCTGGCCTTGACCTTGTCTTTCAGGATAAAAACCTTCAGACATGTGTCTGAGCCAAGCTGTGTGTCAGCTTAAGATCTCCATATCCCTATTAACCACAGACATGACAATAACTTGGGCTAATAACATGTGTAGAAGTGAAGCCACTTCCAAAAGAAAGATGTTAGAGATGACATGTTTCTTCCCTGCAATGGCAATAGATAATGCTCCAGACAGTGAGCCCCATCAGCATGGGTGTTAGAGACAGGAAATGTAGAACACAGCACTCCTCCCACCCACTGTGGATATGTAGCAAGTGCAAGAAATCACCCTTCATTGCATTAAGTCCATGAGATCCCGGAACTATTTGTTACTGCGCAGAATGTAATCTATTCTGACTGATATACAACATGACTCTTGGAACAGTGGTTTTCAACCCTGGCTGCGCAATCGAATCACCTGGGGAGCTCTAAAATAAGTGTTTGGACCGAATCCCAGGTCAATTAAGACACAATCACTCTCTTAGTTAGTGAGATAATCTCTCCATAAATATATAGATTGAAGTACACTGGCAATTTTTCAGGCTGGGGTTTGTGGGGAGGAAAAAACAGCAATGAATTGCTGAACTTATACAATCATATAATGCCTTTAATGACAATTTTTTAAAAAATACAATGGCTTAGGGGTATCTTTGAGTACCAAATACTATATTTATTAGCTAATAACAAGCAGCATTTGAAATATCTATATTGGTTGTGACTATTCTGAGAAATGTGACAGTTTTCCTGATCTATCACCAGATATGCCTATCCCAGCCAGTTTAATTAACTTTTCTCATGTGGTTCACTGAATTTAGAAATGCAAAATTATCTGACTATGTCCAGAGATTTGTCAAACATAACCTGAAAAAAAAAAAAAAAAAAAACCAAAAACTACTCTTCATTTACTGTAAGGAGAGAAAGGAAGGAAGAAGGAGAAATTCAGACACAGCATAAATGAATTATTGCAACCCCATTTTCTTAGAACCATCCTTTGTTTTGAAAACAAAGATAAATTAGCTGGACATGTGACAAACAGACAAAAACTCCACAAATCATGAAAACTTGCTCTGAAAAAAAAACCAAAAATGCCCATTATTAGTATGCCTGGGGAGATCACATCTATGAAGCAGCTGGGCTCGGCTGGTCTCCAAAGATAAGGGGGAGGAGGGAAGAAAAGGCTGTTAGAGAGATGGTGCTGCTGATACCCAGAAGAAAGCCACCCTCTTGATAATTGGCTACGATTTTAAAATTAAAATACTGCTCATTTGGCTGACCCAGAACTGCAGAATTACAAGTGCAGGGAAATTTTCCTTTAGTGGGAATGAAGTCTCGGGCAGAAAAGATGGGCTCCAGATGCCTCTTTTGAAGTTGAGCAAAAACTACTGCTGAGCTGTTTTGAAAGTATCTTCTACCTCTGGACCAACAACCTCACACTGATGGCACCAACAGTGGAGGCAGCATTTTCAGCTGGCATTTTCATCTGTGCATTTTCGGTTTGCTGCTGAATACCACCTGAACTCAACTAAGAAGAAGCCAGAGACCTGTGGCCCCTTCTCAAGGAGCTGCACAAGACACTGACAGAAATCAGACCGACAAAGATCCCATTCATAAGTGACTTCTTAATTTTCTGTAACATATTTGCCTGTGAAATGTGTAAACATGGTTTCTGAAAACTAGGATCACAAGCAGTCCTTGGGAAGTGGAACAATTGAGGAAGACAAAACCTTAGAGCTTTGAAAAAAAAAAGTGTGTGTGTGTGTGTGTGTGTGTGTGTGTGTGTGTGTGTGTGTGTGTGGTGTTTTAAAGGAAGAAATTTTTTCTGCTAACCTTCCACTCTAACATGCCCTCCACCCTCCTGCCGGCAGACATTGTTAATCAATTGTGGCTGTCATACCCACTGAGCCCAGATGTGGCCAGAATCCTCAACATCTCTTTCCAGGTAGTCACCACCAATCAGTGCAAGTTAGCATGCATGATGAGCACTACGCTCTCCATCTCTGAATAATTTGAGATTAGACAGAACTTCCAATCCAAGCATTTACCAAGAGTTCTATGAGGCGAACCCTGCTGGCCACCCACCCAACACCCATTTACCCTTCCTCTAAAAGCCCCAGTTGTGCTCAGGTAGCTACTTCCTCCTTTACTCAACCATGTGCCTCAAAGGAGGTAAACCCCCAGTTCTTTTCCCAGGAGGTAAGTTATGTCTGGTCCTAGCCAATCACAGTGATCCATTTCCTCTGCCAGTGACAAGTTAGGCTTGTGACACTATGCTGGGCAGTAAGACTCAAAGGGAGGACTTGGGGAAGTCTCTGGGAAGTTTTCTTTTCCCAAGGAAGGAGGGAAAACAAAAGGAGGGAGGAGAAGGGAAGATGAGAAGAAAGTAGGGACTCTTCTTATAGACATCCATATTTGGATGTGGTACCCAGACCATCTTCCTACCAAGGGAAAAGCAAGGCTGAAAGATAAGCCATTATGCAAAGATTGTCAGAGAAAAATAATAATAAAAAAAAAACCTGGGTTTTTCACCTACTTCAGGGCTTCTAATTATGGGAGATAAGGAATCCTCTCTAATGTTTAAACAAACTGAATTAGGGCTTACCACTGAAAATATTCCCAATTAATACATAGGAGCAGCTCTGTGCAGCTGGGCAGAGGAGAATGCCAGAGAGGAGACAAACAGCGACAAACAGTGTTTCTGATGTCAGCAAGCAAGGGGCCTCTCACGTCCTCAGTTTGAATTCTGGATCAAACCAGACCAGATATTTAGGAAAATCCCAACTAAGAACAGAGCCAGAACCATAGCCCAGGAGGTTGAAGACAGGTCCCTAGGTTCCATAAGTGGAGAGGAAGAGAAAGGGACCAGTATCCCACAAGCAATCGTGTACACCAAGTTCTCTTTTCACTTAATGTTTCTTACAACCTTATGAGGTAGGTTGATCATCCTGATCTTGGAGATGTACAGAGGAAGTACAGAGAGAGGTTACCAGGGGATCAACAGCAGAACTGAGGTTTTGTCCTGGGTCTGACTTGGAAGTTTAAGCTCCTTCTACTATAGCATGAAACCATCATTGAGTTTCACCTGGCTCTAAAACTCCAAACTTGAGCTTCTTCAATACCCCAACCAGCTATAGGATTGGCCTGGTTTAGGACTGAGGCTGCTGGTGAGGGCTTTGGCTTCCTGGGGAGGAAGAAGAATTTGGGACCAGAAGCCAGACTCATCACATCATGGTGAGTGTAGGACCCAGATACCCTTGTGGGCTCTATCACCAGAAGCAAGAAACACTGGCCCCTCAAACTGCTGTTTGTAGTGACGCATGAAGAAGCAGCCTGAGATGGCCCCTGCCCACAATCTGCATGTCAGTTTTCAATGTGGAGTAGCCACCAACCCAGACACCACATGGCCATGAGTTTACTGAGAAGAGGACCAATGTTCAACAGAGGAAGAGAAGTTAACACATAGGTCTGGAGTCAGAAAGTTGGGTATTCGTTACGTATTAGTTTCCTGTTTTTGCTGTGAAAGGAAAATAAATCTTGGGGCCCCCAAATCACTAAGCCAAAGGGAGAAGTCAAGCTGGAAACTGTCAGGAAGACCTGCCTCCCATTCTATTCCTAAATAAGATAGCTACAAAGATTAAAAAGCTACAAGGAAATTCCTTCTGGACAAAGGACGGATGGAACTCAAAGTCATCCCTCTACTCACATGAGACAAATGTGTATCTGATTGCTTCCTTTGACCTATTATTTCACTACGCCAGACTAAGGCATAAGTGACTATTCCTATAAATTATATATTCAGTGAAAGGCCAATTAGAAGCTCAAAAGACTGCAACCATTTGTCTCTTACCTACCTATAACCTGGAAGCCCCGCCCCACATTGAGTTGTACCAGCTTTCCAGACAGAACCAATGTACATCTTACACATACTGATTGATGTCTCAGGTCTCCCTAAACTGTGTAAAACCAATCTGTGCCCCAACCACCTTGGGAACATGTTATCAGGAGCTCCTGAGGCCACGTCACCGGTGTGTCCTTAACCTTGGCAAAATAAACTTTCTAAATTGACTGAGACCTGTCTCAGATATTTTGGATTCATACTGCTATGATAAATTACCACAAACTTAGTGACTTCTAGGAATACAAAGTTATTCTCTTACAGTCTGGAGGTCAGGAGTCCAAAACAGGTTTCACTGGGCCAAAACCAAGGTGTTGTCAGGGCTGCAAACTCTCAGGAAGCTCTTAAAGAAGAATACATTTCCTTGCCTGTTTGGCTTCCAGAGCTGCATTCCTTGCACCCCTTGGCTGATAGCCTCTTCCTCCATTCTCAAAGCTGCAGAGTGGCAGCTTCAAATCCCCCTCTGCTTCCATTGCCACCACATCACTTTTCTCTCCCTTGTAGTCCAATGTCCATTTTATAAAGACACTGGTGGTTACATTTAGGGCCTTATCCATATAACTTAGGATTATCTCTCCATCTCGAAGTCTTCAATCACATCTACTAAGTCCCCTTGCCATTCCTGTAATGGTTCAATGCCTTTGTCTTGCCCTTTGTCCGTACAGAGCTGATTTATCATAACAGGGGTACTGCAATAGAGGAGGTTTGCACACATAGAGCCAGTTAAATGGGAGACTGGAATTTTATTATTACTCAAATCAGCCTCCCCTGAAATTTACAGGCTAGAGTTTTTCAAAGAGAGTTTGTGGGGAGGGGGTGGCTATGGAAAGGGTGTTGCTGATTGGTTGAGGATACAATCACAGGGGTATGGAAAATGGTCCTTATGCATGCTGAGTCACTTCTGAGTGGAGCCACAGGACCGTTAGTGGGTCTTGGTGGAACCATCAGTGATCAGAAATGCAAAAAACAACCCTGAGAAGACATCTCAAAAGGCCAATCTTAGGTTCTACAGTAGTGATGTTATCTGCAGGAATAATCAGGAAACTTGCAAATCTTGTGACCTCTGGAATAACGGCTGGTAATAGTTTATGTCTACATCTTAGCAGAATGCAGGTTCCTCACATGCTCCTAATCTAATAGTCCTTCATCAGCTTGGCAGGTCCAGGTGAGGCCATCCAGTTGTCAAAAATGCAAAAACCCGAAAAGACATTTCAAAAGGCCAGTCTTAGGTTCTACAACAGTGATGTTATCTTCAAGAGTAATTGGGGAAGTTGCAAATCATATGACCTCTGGAATAATGGCCGGCAATTATTCAAGCCCCACTTATCCTAACTTGGTGGACTTTCATTAGTTTTGTAAGATGAGTCTAGTTTTGGAGAAGGGCTATTATCTAAACTATAAATTAAGTTACTCCCAAAGTTAGCTTGACACACGCTCAGGAATGAGCAAAAACAGCCAACCTGTGTGGCTAGAGGCAAAATGGAATCAGCCATGTCCGATTTCTCTCAGTGTCATAATTTGCTCAGTTATAATTTCTGCAAAGGTGATTTCAATATCCTACCACCTAGCTTTCTGAAGGCACTTTAAAAAATGATCCTGCTATGCATAATAAGCCTACCACATAGTTGGAACCAGTGAATAACAAGGATGAAGATGTGAATGAGAATAGCAGAAACAATAACAAAATCTACTGAGTACTCGTTACATCGCAGACACAGTTCTAAGTTCTCTACACGGATTTCTCATTTAATCTTCACGGTTCTCACAAACAGAAATAAGTACTATTGCCAACCCTATCTGCAGATGAAGAAGCAGACAAAGTGAAGCAATTTGCCCGAGGTCACACAGTCAGAAAGTGTTTCTATTGGTTTCCTGGTATGCAAATTACCACAAACTAAGTGTCTTAGAACAACAGAAATGTTTTATCTCACAGTTCTGGAGGCCAAACATCCAAAACTCAAGGTATTAGCAGGGCTGTGCTCCTTCTGAGGGCTCCAGGAGAGGATTCTGCCTTGCTTCTTCCAACTTCTGGCATTGCCAGCAATTCGTGGCATTCCCTGGCTTGTAAATACATCATTCCAGTTTCTGCCTCCATCATCTCATGGAGTGACATCTCATGGGATAGAGCAAGCACTTCCTCATTCTCCCAGATTCAGGAGTAGCTAGTATACAGGAATGGTCATAGACAGTCCCAGATCAAATGATCCTGGGAACCACCCCTATCCCCAACCCCAGCACCCGGTACAGACAAGCCCATGTTTCATTCAAAACTGATTTGACTTCAAACTAAAGCTGAGCCCCATTATCATTACTTAATGTCAGTGTAACAGCAGTGTGATACCGGGCTTTCACACAATATATCATCCCTGCAGACTTGGATGCTAGCAGGACACAGCAGAAATACAGCTTCCCAACTTCCCAATGTGCTCACGGCCATCAATATTGATAGTATGTCATCAATCAAATCCGGCAGGCTTTTACATGCTCTCATTTTTAACTGTGCCTCACCATGCATTATAATGGAATATTTAAAACCATGTACACATTTTATCAAGGCTTCGTGACCACTAAATGCTCTCTTGTTTGCAGCTCCAAATATTATTCATTATGTCTAGATAGGTGGTGTGCAAAAGTAAAGAAACCATGCAGGAACGGAGTGTGATTAAGAATGGGGAGGGAGAAAAACACATCAGAGTCTGCTGTCTGATCCAGGCCTACATTCCAGACCAAGAATGTCAAGCACAAACTCATGCTCCCTCCCACCTGCTTCCTTCTGAGCCACCGGAGTCAAGGTGTGTGGCTCAAATACTAGCCCTCATGTGAGCTTGGGCAGGCTGCCTTACCTCCAGCACCCTTGCTGTCCTTATCTGCAAAAAGGAGATAATTCTACCCTTGAAAGTTTTCAAGGACTTCAATCAAGGCTTGCACATCTCTGAGTTTTTGCTCAAGAATGACCTTTCCTGTGAAGCCTTCTCTAGCTATCCCATTGTAAAGATTTATTTGCCACATTCCCCCAGTACTAGTCATGGACTATCCTCCTTAGCATCCTCCATCCTTCATAGCACTCCCAACCTGCTCAGACTCTCTGATTCACTTAATGTTTTATTTATTATCTGTTTCCCTACACCAGAATGTAAGTTCAACAAAGGCAGGATGTCCCAGTTTCTTTCACTGATTTACCTCTGCACTAGGCCGTTCTTGCAGTGCTACAAAGGAACACCTGAGACTGGGTAATTTATAAGGAAAAGAAATTAATTGGCTCATGGTTCTGCAGGCTGTACAAGCCTGGCACCAGCATCTGCTCAGCTTCTGCCCAGCATCTGCCCAGCTTTCTGGAAAGGCCTCAGAGAGCTTTTACTCATGCTGGAAGGTGAACTGGGGGCAGGCGCACCACACAGTGGGAGCAAGGGCAAGGTCTGGGAGGGAGGTGCCACACACCTTTAAACAAACAGATCTTGCAAGAACTCACTTACTATTGTTAGGACAGCACCAAGAGGATGGCACTAAACCATTCGTGGGAAATCAATCCACCCTCGTGATCCAATTGCCTCCCACCAGACCCCACCTCCAACACTCAGGATGACATTTCAACATGAGATTTGGAGGAACAAATATCCAAACAATATCAACCCCCAAAGCCCAGAATAGCAGGAGGCACACAGTAGCTCTGCAAATAACTGACTGTTGAGTAAATAAACAATGTACCTACCAGCCCTAATGGTCATTTCATGCTTGCTAGATAACAGACAAACTGAGAAAGTCACAAATAGCAACACATGTATATTTGGCACCTACTCTGTGAGAGCCTCTGCGGTGAGCCCTGTGTGCATTACCCCCAGCAAGCCTGGGAGGCAAGTGACAGTCTCCCACTTTATAAACAAGGACTCCTGGTTGTTCCTCTTCTGAACCTGGTGCATAGTCACGGTGTGACCGTGAGCAGGTCACTGACTCAGAGGCCTGCCCTCTCCTCTACAGCCCTTTTCTGTGCAATCCCTTTGTCACAGGGACCACACTCTATCATAAATTCTCTCTCCTGAATCACTTGAGCTCAACGCAGGGAGAGACCATGACTTACCCTTCTCTGAGTCTCCATCACCTGGTAGTTGCCCTGTGAATCTGAGGTGAATACATTAATACAAGTAAAATGAAGAATTCAAACTAGAATCAGGGATAGCAAGTAGTGATGTGTGCATTCCCATTCCTCCTCCCTCGGCCCTGCTCACAGACTCTCTGACAAAGCGAATGAACCCTTTCTTTCTAAGCATGGATTCAGCCTCATACTCCTTCTTTGCGTACTATGTTGAGCAGCTATTCTCAATCCACAGGAGTTGGCACAGGAAACTTATCAATCATCTCTGACATGACAATGGTTGCGGCATCACCCAACCCACTTCCTCTTCTTCATGGGCTGGCAGTCTACATCTGCCGCCCTTCCTTGCAGTGGCTGTGCCAGTGCAACAGAGTTCGAGCCAATAGGATGTATGTGCAAGTGACGAGCAGCTCATCCACCCCTCCTATGAGGGATCTTCTGTGCTTCTTTCTCCCCTCTGTGGATTGATGAAGACAAACACCATGATCTTAAAGCCTTCATGTTGAAGACAGTAGAGCAACAGGGTACAAGGAGCCTGGAGCCCCAAATCGCTGCTTGGAGGAAAGCCATCTGCCATCCAGGAAGTTGCATTTACAAAAATAAAAATTGAACACTAACTACACATTGGCAACCTACAGTTTGAGCTTGTGTATTACAGAAGCCAGCTTTACCTTAACTAATAAACCTAGGTTACTTTTGTTTTTCAAAATCTCTTTTCCAGCTCCAGATTCCTATAATTCAAAAACTTTTCATTTGTTATACAGTGGCCAAAGGTACTTTCTAATAGCTCAATGAGGCATGTGCACTTCTGTTTTTATTTATATTATCATATAGGATACTGTGTACTCAGCAAGTACAACCTTTAATTCTAGGAAATACTTAAAGGATTGCAAGATAGAATTTCTATCTTCAAACCACAGGTCATCTCCTTGGGAAAATGAAACATATCCATGTAAAATGTTTGACTATCCCAAAGCACTATCTGAAGAAATGTAGCAACAAATGACATGATCAACAGGAAGTAATACAACACCTACACATTATTACCCATGTACCTTGGGCAAGTTACTCACCCCTACCCATCATCAACACCCCAGAACTTAATTTCTTCCTTGAACAACACAGCACAACAATTGCACCCACCTCACTGGGTTGGGGAGACTTTAAGTAAATACAGATGATGTACATATACCAGCAACTGGCTCAAAGTAAGTTTTCAATAAATGTTTGCTACCATTTTGACAGGAGAGATAGCTAGCTATGGAAGGGAATGGCAGAAGGTATGTGGTGATGAGGCTAAGAAAGGATGTGGTAAGGGAAATAAGTAGGATCAGGAATGCATATGTTATGTTCAGGAAGCAGTGAGGAAATCAGTCTCGATATGTGACAGAGATTTCAAATAAGAGATCACTCTTACCAGGACTAGACTCTGTAGGTCCCTAAATTCTAGAATAAGACGTCAGTACCTTAACCACTCTTTTGGAAAAGTGCATAATAAAGGAAGGAAGGATAGATACGTGGATACGTAGATGGAGGGATCAAAGGAAGTGAGAGAAAGGCAGCAAGAGAAAAAGAAAGATTGGTCAATTGGGATTTGACAGTGCAGGCACAGTGGAAAGAATTCACGCTTCAGAAGGAGAAAGACCTGGATAGAGGTTTTGACTCTGCTTCCTATTGTTGTATGATTTGGAATTAATTGCCTTCTTTCTGTAGCTGCAGCTTCCTACTTTAAAGTGGGGGTCACAGTCCCCATATCACATAGCCACATGGTGAGAAATAAATGAGGTAAACGATGGGAAGCCCGGCACCGTGTCTGGCCATGGGGTAAGTTCAGTCATGCGACACTATGAAAGCCCGGCAGTGGAGATCCAGTTGCACTCAGCAAATATTTGCCTCTCTCTCCTCATGCTATTTAGTTAGTGAAAGCCACAGTTGCCTCTACAATAGCACTGAAAGCTTGGTTTCCAGACGGGCTCTGGCTAGGACTCAAGCTGGCAGTCAATGGAAGCAGGAACAAAAGCCCAGAAAATGCCACCATTGCACAAAGTCCTGGGCAATGTTGCCAGCCTCCATGCATCTCTATTAGGGAGGAGGCTTGGGACGCAGGCTAGGGTCTTAACAGCTCCCCCTCATTCTGCTGAAGAGAAACGTGCCCTGGTCTGAGAAAGTTTCTCTCCAATACATGTTCCTCTACCTGGCTCTCTCGACCTGCCATCTTCCATCAAATAAGAGTCACCTCGTCTTCACGATTTCTGAATCACACTGAAATTTCTGCTCTGGATTTTCTGCACTTAAAGGGGTGGGGAGCGAATAACCTGTCTAAAACAGTTAGGGGTAACCGTCACAGAAATATATCATCAAAAACTCTGGTGGGCCATTCATGGTGTTCTCATCAAACAATTGACTTAGTTGATTAAAAAAAAAAAAAAAAGTCCTCTTTTCAGAAAGCAAGAGTAAGTTTTCCAGCCATGAGGCACCCACTGCTGCCCTACAAAGGAAGAGGTTGTGAGAGAGAGAACTGTTTTGGCCACTTTCCCTCAAACATAGCAGAAAATGTGTCCTGCTGAGGGCATCAGACCCAGCCTGTAGTTCTGCAATGGTAACTCTCACAGCGGGTGGCCAGAGGCCAGCACTGGTAGTTTCTTGATGGTTTGTTTGTATCCCTGAAATGCCAGGAGTGTTGGGAAAATGATGGTGGGAGGAAAAAGGACAGAAGTGGGAGAAGAGCAAAATGTTCTTTAAAAGCATTAAAAAAAAAAAAACAGTAACCCAAGTGGGAAAGCAAACAGGGAACCAGAGGCACTGCTAGCCACAGAAGTGAGGCTGGAAAGGGAAAACTGTCACAGCCTAACAGCGCCAGGACTCTGGAGGTGACACTTTGAGAACTTGTGGCTTCTGCTCAACAACTATCTTTGCGGGGCCACCCACATAACTTGCAGGGCCCGGTGGAAATGAAATGAAATGTGGGGCCCCTTATTTGAAAAGCAGAAAAACATGCCGTTAATGATACTGAAATGTACAGCTTCTCCTTTCTTCCACAATCTTTCTCTCAACTTGTCATGATGCTGTTTATTTGCTATTTAACACCATTGTAAGTAAAAAATTTAAAAATTAACATTTTAACTTGTTAACATGAATTTTACCATCATCTTTGAATTGTGCAGTGTCAGTTTTAAATGCAAATATAGGAGAATTTAACTAATGTGTAGAATCACAGAAGTGACACAATTTGGAAAAAAAGAAATTATACAATTTGTATTCCATAGCTCACGCATGCATATGTATTATATTCTTACCAGAACAGCAAAATTGCTGCACCAAACTGATTCAACTGCTTTATTTCACTTCTTATATTCTAAGAACACATTCTACCAACACTATCCACCTTCACCTTACTATAAGTAGGGAAGGACTGAAAGGAAAAGAAACTCTGTGTTGCCCAGTCTGTCCCATTCCTTCTATGTCCTCGTTTTCAGCATAAGTGGTCGCCTAATGCAGGGAAGTAACATGAGTAAGAAAGAATCTGATAGGGTTCCTTGGTTGTTTGTGCTCCTTAGCATGCCACTGTCTTCCTTTGGTGTTCAAAGCAAGTCCTGGTGTGAATGGAAAGCATTACTCCTAGGGTGGTCAGCACCTTTGGTTACTGAGTCCTAGACATAACACACTTACTTTGTACTTGCTTTGAGTCTCACTAAACTCCCATGCATTATGGGCCCACTGGAATTGTGTGCTCAGGGGGCATTGAAAAATGCTATATGCAAACAGGGTGGCAAGGATTGGAGGACACACATATTGTGTGCCTTCTGCTCATGTGCACACTCCATGGTCTCATCAAACTTTGTTTACAACACACAAGATCAGAGACAAAATTTTCAAGAATTCTGAAACAGTGACAGCAGAGCATTAACACAAGTGTAGAGCCCATCTGGGTGCAGAGCCCTATGTGACTGCCTGTCTCCAAGTTCATGAGCTTCCTCAAGAAGCCCCAATCAATCCAGCAAATGCTGGGGTCCTCCCGAGTGACTAGAATCTGTGTCTCACATGTTCTAGGGCCTTCTTTCTTGACTCAGGGTCTCTGTTCACTGTAGTGAGTTGAATAGCATCACCCAAAAATATATGTCCAAGTCCTAATTCCCAGCAAATGTGAATGTGATCTCACTTGGAAATAGGATTTTTGCAGATTCATTAAGGAGCTCCAAATGAGATCATCTTGTGTTTGGGGAGAACCTAAATACAATAACTCTTATCATTATAAAAGAAATGAGAGGGAGATTTGGGGCACACAAATACAGAGGAGAGACACAAGAAAAGAAACCACGTAAAGGTAGAGGCAGACATTGCAGTGATGCAACTACAAGCTAAGAAACATTAAGATCCACCAGAGGTAGAATAGGCAAAGGAGATTCTTCCTAAAACTCTTAGGAGGAAGCATGGTACCGCTGACACCCTTATTTCAGACTTTTGCCCTCTAAAACTGTGAAAGAATAAGTTTCTGTTGTTTCAAGCCACTAAATTTATGGCAATTTGTCTTGGCATCCCTTGGAAACAAACACACTCCTATCACAGCTTCCTTCCCCATTCCACGTAACCCCCTCACATCCAACATGCTATTGTATTGAAAGCATTTAGCACAGTACATGGCACATTTTTTTTTTCTTAAGTCAATGATAACTTAGATATAGCTCTAAAAGCACAAGGACCTTTTCTATCATGACTTCTCTTCATCCTCAATGCTTAGCACATTGAAGGGGGCTCAAAATGTAGTTTTCAAGTCAGCAAATGAATTAATGATGTTTTCTTTAAGATGGAACGTAGGTTTGACCTTCACCCAACAAATTCTCCCAGTATGCTATGAGATAATTAAACATATTTATATAGATTATCAATAGGGCTGTTGGGATTTGTTCACTCATCCATTCAATAGCTATCCAATAGCCTCCTATAATCCTGGCCCTATTCAAGGTGCTACAGCTGCTGTGGCAAACAGGAGCAGTGAAGCCTCTGCTCCGGTAGAGTTTATATTCGAGAGATGGAGATAGAAGATATACAAGGAAACAAAGAAGACTGTAGTAAGATTTCAAGTCGTGATGGCTACTGTATGATTTTTTAAAAGGGTTGATATAAGGACAATGGTGGGAAGGCAGGAGCTATTTTGGATAGAGTGGTCAGGAAAAGGGTCTCTAAGGAGATGACACTTTAGTTGAATGAAGTGTGTGTAGACATGAGGGAGAAAATACCTCAGACAGAGAGTACAGCAAGTGAAAAGGTCTGCAACTTGGCAAACTGGAAGATGGACAAGAATTCTATGTAATTACACATAGGACCTGAAGGGAAACTGAGCAAATGGGGTAAAAAAAAAAAAAAGTAGGAACCAGGTCATGTAGGTTTCATAGCAACACTAAGAGTTTATTTTTTTCTGAGAAAAGACATTGGAGGATTTTAAGCAGGGGATGACATCATCTGATCTAAGTCTCTCTGGCAGTTGCGTATAGAACAAACTGAAGGGAGTAAGGCGAGAGAATAGAATGAGAGATCTGTTGAGTTTTTATAGCCATCCAGTCAAGAGGGTATGATAGCACAGACAAGGTCTTTGTTGAATGAATTTTAAAAGGAGAAGCTCTGTACACATGTATTTTCTATAAAAATAGGTTTTGAACAAAGTTGTGCTAATTTAACCTACCAAGGCTACATTAGTGATGGGTGTTCCATGAATACTTGTAGATGGATAGCACAATCCCGATGCCCGGCTCATTGACAGTCAGGCTGACTTAAGACTTGCCAAAAGCTGATCCTTCCAGCTGCATCAAATACCACAAAAAGGTGAAACACAGCATCATTCAATGTTGGCTTCATCTGTCTCTTGATATACTGTAAGGTAAAAATGGCACCAAACTGGGAATAGAGACACATCCCTGTAGTCTCAGCTACTTGGGATGCTAAGGCAGGGGATCATTTGAGCCCAGGAATTCAAGGCTGTAGTGAGCTGTGACTGCACCTGTGAATAGCTACTGCACTCCAGTCTGGTCAACATAGTGAGATCTCATATGAAAAAAAAAATGGACACCTTTGCTTCTAGGAGCATCTGGCCTATTATTCACCCAGTAGCCAATTCAAGTTATTTTGGCCCAGATATTGCCAACCACAAATGGCAGAAAGGATAGGTACCATAAAAGCTCCTTGAATATAATATGCTGAAGATATTAGATACTCATTTCTTGGTTGTGATCCCATCTGTTGGGGGATAGTCAGGAATAGGGTGAGGGTTTCACAGTACTGTTACTCATATGAGATATGTGACCTGCCACATATGTCCTCTGTAACTGGCTCAGAGTTTAATGATTGAATAAATATTTTGTACTGGGCTTGAAATTCATAAAGCTTAGAAGGCAGGCTTTAATACTCCTACAAATTTCCTGTATAGTAGATTAAAACAACACTCACACAAGCCTCTTTCTGAAAGGATATGGTAAGACCATGAGGTGATGCTTCCCTCTCTAATGTTTTCTAGAATCTTTCCCAGAGTTTATACCTCAATATTCAAGTTAGGGACCCACCTGGGACTAAGTGATACTTTACCCTTATACCTTGCTAAATGACATGGTCATTCTGCAAAAACAGGTCAACAGGATACAATTTAACATCCCACAGAAGGAATCCAGGTTTTAGAGTAATACATGATCCAACACCCTGGGTAATACATAATAACAACTTACTGAATAAATGAACGAATGAGTGCTGTTAGTTCACCGCCTCTGAGACCAAAAGTGTAACCTGAGGTTCTCTCAACTGCTTATATTTCCAGCATCTGAGCACCTGCATTATCAATAGATGATTGAAAAATGATGAGGTTATGGAATTAGCTGAGTTCATTCATGACCCAGATTTCCATATAACCTCAAGAAATCAAATGAATCTGAATACAAACGTTTGTGGAAATTACAGACATATATAATAATATATTTGCATTCCCTGCTTCTGGGCCAGTTGACTGTTTATAGAGTATGATCCCATCACCTTTAGCCACAGCTAAAGAGGCTGGAGATTCTACCTGATCCAAGAATAGTCCTTCATAGATTGAATTGAGCCAGTGTGTTCCTCCATTGGGAATCTCATTAAATAGGCACAGAGTCTGTTATTAGTTGGCAGAAGATACTTGTGGACATAATGGAGAGAAAGGACTGGAAAACTATAGCCCATGGGCCAGATCTATCCTACTGCCTATATTAATAAAATTTTACTGGAACAGCATCATGCCCGTTTGTTTACATATGATCTCTGCATTTATGCTACAATGGCAGAGTTAGATCATTTCAACACAGATTTTCTGTTCCATGAAGTAAAAAATATTTACTATCTGGCTCTTTACAAAAAGTTTGCTGACCCTTTGTCTTAGTCAGTTTTATGCATCTATAACAGAATATCACAGACTGGGTACTTTATAATAAACATAAATTTATGGATGCATGCACTTGCTCTCCCCAAGGGACCAAGGACAAGCCTGCTAGGTACTACAACCCATGGGAACCCCACCCATACAACTGGAAGAGCATACACTTCTCCAAGGACTGAGGATCAGTTTACCCAATGCCTAGCAAAGCTGTGCCACTACCTCCATAAATGCCCACAGTCTATATCGCTGAGGAACTTAAATATGTCACTGATTTGATTAAAGTCAAAGAAATCACATGAAGACTACACTCCTGTGTCCACCCAGAACAAAAGGTGAAGCATCCTACCCATTTGACACTATAGGCCACATCTACCTATGACAAATACTCCTTAAATTTGGAAGAGATAACTGCTCTACCAGATATACAAATATCAAAATAGGGACACAAGAAACATTTAAAATCAAGGACATATGACAGTTCCAAAGGAACACAATAATTCTCCAACAACAGACCCCAGAGAAAAGAAAATCTGTAGAATTCTTGAAAAAGAATTCAAGATAATTGCCTACAGGAAATGCAGTGAGGTACAAGAGAATATAGATAGACAATTCAATGAAATTAGGAAAGAAATTCATGATCTGAATGAGAACCTCAGAAAAGATGGTATCAAAAGAAAAAGACAAACATAAACCTTGAACCTGAATAACTTAATGATGAAATAAAATATGCAATTGAAAGCATCAACAATATACTAGATTGAGCAAAGGAAAGACTTCCTAGAAGACAAATCTTTCGAATTAACCCAGGAAGGAAAAAAGAATGAAGAAAGCCTATGGGACCTATAGGACACCAAGAAGCAAACAAATATTTGTATTGTGGGAATTCTAGAAGGAGAAGAAACAAGATAAGGTATAAGAACCCTATTTAGGCTGGTGCAATGGCTCACACCTATAACCCCAGCAATTTGGGAGTGCAAGATGGGAGGATTACTTGAGCTCAGGAGCTCAAGGCCAGCCTGGGCAACATAGTAAGACCTCATCTCTACAAAAACTTAGCTAGGTATGGTGGTATGAACTGGTAGTCTCAGCTACTCAGGAGAATAAGGTGGGAGGACTGCTTGAGCCCAGAAGGTCAAGACTGCAGTGAACCACAACTGCACCACCACACTCCAGCCTGGGCAACAGAATAAGACACTGTCTCAAAAACAATAAAAATAAAAACCCTATTTAGTTAAATAATAGCTGAAATTTTCCCAAATCTTGGGAGAAATGTAAAATCCAGAATCAAGAGGCCTAATGACTCCTAAATAGATCTGATCCCAAAAAGTCCTCTCCAGAGCATGTTATAGACAAACTCAAAAGTCAAAGATGAAGAGATAATTCTAAAAGTAGAAAGAGAAAAGCATCAAGTCACATATAAGCAAAGTCCCCATTCGACTAACAGCAGATTTATCAGCAGAAATCTTACAGGCCAGAAGAGAATAGAATGATATATCCAAAATGCTAAAAGGAAAAAAAAAAAAAAAAAAAAAAAAAAAAAAAACCTATTATATAAGAATACTATACCCAGCAAAACTAGCCATCAGAAATGAAAGAGAAATAATGACTTTCCCAAATGAGCAAAAACAGAGGGAATTTATTACCTTTATTACCACTAGACCAACCTTATAAGAATATATATATATACACACACATACACACTGGCTAAATGGAGGGAAAAAATCCAACAATATGCTGCCTACAAGAAACTCACTTCACCTGTAAAGACACACAGAATGAAAGCAAAGGGATGTAAAAAGATTTAACACAAATGGAAACCAAAAACAAGTAGGAACAGCTACACTTATATCAGATAAAACAGACTTTAAGTAAAAAAAAACTCTACAAAGAGACAAAGAAAATTGTTATATATTGATATAGGGATCAGTTCAGCAAGAGGATATTGTAAACATACAGGCACTCAATCCAGAGCACATGCATATATAAACAAATATTATTAGATGTAAAGGGAGAGACCACAGTGGAATAAAAATAGAAATTAGTAACAAGAGGAACTTTGGAAATTGTACACATACATCAAATAAATAACATGCACTTAAATGACCGATGGGTCAATAAATTTTTAAATGTCTTGAAACAAATGAAAATAGAGACACAACATAACAAAACCTATGAGATACAGCAAAAACGGTACTAAGGGAGTAGTTTGTACAATAAATGCCTATATCAATACAGTAGAAAGATTTCAAATAAACAACATGAATCATTTCAAATGATTCATCTCAAGGAACTGGAAAAGCAAGAAAAGCCAAACCCAAATCGGTAGGAGGAAATAAATAATAAAGATCAGAGCAGAAGTAAGTGAAATTGAGACTAAAAGATGCAAAAGACCAACAAAATGAAACTTCTTTTATCTGACAAAACAAAAATCAACAAGCTATTTGCTAAACTAAGAAAAAAGAGAGAGATGACCCAAATAAAGAAAATCAGAAATGAAAACTAAGCCATTAAAAATAGTGCCACAGAAATACAAAGGATCATTAGAGACTACTGTGAACAACTATAAAGGCCAACAAATTGGAAAACCTAGAGAAACTGGATATATTCCTGGACACACAAAATCTACTAAGATTAAACCAGAAAGAAATAGAAAACCTGGACACAGCAATAACAAGTAATGAGATTGAATTAGTAATAAAGTCTCCCAACGAAGAAAAGCCCAGGACTAATGAGCTTTACTGCTGAATTCTACCAAACATTTAGAGAACTGATACCAATTCTCAAACTATTCCAGGAAATTAAAGGGGAGGGAATTCTTCCATACTCATTCTATGAGGCTGTCATTACCCTGATGTCAAAACCAGACAAGGATACAGCAAAAAGAAAACTACAGCCCAATAGCCTTACAAATATAAATGTAAAAATCCTCAACAAATACTAGCAAACCAAATCCAAGAGCACATCAAAAAGCTTACACACCATGATCAAGTGGGATTTATCCCAGGGACGCAAGAATGATTCAACATATACAAATCAGTAAATATAAATCATCACACCAATAGAATGAAGAACAAAACCATATGATCATCTCGATAGATGCAGAAAAGCATTGTTAAAACTCAGCATCCTTTCATGATTAAAAAATCACCCATCTCAACAAATTAGGTTTAAAAGGAATGCACCTCAACACAATAAAGAGCATCTAAGACAAACCCAGAGCCAACATCATAATGAATAAGGAAAAGTTTTCAACTTTTCCCCAAAGAACTGGAACAAGACAAAGATGCCTATTTCATCACTCTTGTTCAACATATTACTGGAAGTCTTAGCCTGAGAAATTAGGCAAGAGAAAGAAATAAAGGGCATACAAATTGAAAAGGAAGAAGTCAAATTGTCTGTTTGCAGACAAAATTATTTTATATATAGAAAACCCTAAAGACTCCACCAAAAATTCTTAGAACTGATCAATAAATTCAGTAGAGTTACAGGATACAAAATTAACATATAAAAATCAGTCACATTTCTATACACCACTAATTAGTTAATAAAGAAATCAAGAAAACAATCCATTTACAATAGCTACATATATGCACAATAACCAAGGAGATGAAAGATTCTATAATAAAAACTATAATTAACAATGATGAAAGAGATTGAAGAGGATATAAAAATGGAAAGATATCTCATGTTCATAGATTGGAAGAAATAATAGGAAAATGACCATGCTATCCAAAGTGATCTGCTGATTCAGTGCAATCCCCATCAAATAAACAATGTCAGTCTCACAGAAATAGAAAAATCCTAAAATTTGTATGAAACCACAAAAGACCCCATATACCCAAAGTGACCCCGAGCAAAAAAAACATAGCTGGAGGCATCATACTACTACGGATCTAAATAGACCAGTGGAACAGAACCGAGCACCCAGAAATAAATCTATTTATTTACAGCCAACTGATTTTTGACAAAAGCATCAAGAACACATGTTGAGGAAAAGACTGTCTCTTTAATGAATGTGCTGGGAAAACTGGATATCCATATACAGAAGAGTAAAACCAGACCCCTATCTCTCACCATATACAAAAATCAACACAAATGGATTAAAGATTTAAACGTACGACCTGGAACTATGAAACTACTAGAAGAAAACATAGAAGAAATGCCTCAGAACATTAATCTGGAAGAAGATTTTATAGATAAGACCTCAAAAGCTGAGGCAACAAAAGCAAAAATAGGTAAGTTTGATTATATAATAATAACAACCAGATTTTTAAAGCGACTATTGATGCAGATAGATATTTCTCAAAAAATACATACAAATAGCCAATAGCATACTGAAAAAGGCTGAACATCATTAATCATCAGGAAAATGTAAATCAAAGCTACAATGAAATATCATCTGACTCCAGTTAGAATGGCTGTTATCAAAAATGGAAAAAAATAACAAATTGTGACAAGGATATAGAGAAAAGGAAACTCTTATACACTGTTGGTGGAAATGTAACTTAGTATAGTCATTATGAAAAATAGTAAGGTGTTTCCCCAAAAACTTAAAAATAGAACTACCATATGACCCAGCGATTCCACTACTGGGTATACAATCAAAGGAAAGAAAATCTGTATGTTGAAGAAATATCTGCACTCGCATGTGTACTGCAGCACTATTCACAATAGCCAAAATATAGAGCCAACCTAAGTGTCCATTAACAGGTGAACTGATAAAGAAAATATGGCATATATACACAATAGATCAACATAAATCCATCCCCATACACTGGAAAGTTAAAAGACTTTTAAGGATGTTAAAGAGTTCTTTCGGGTCATATCTTGTTCCCTGAGCTAGCATACCAACCCACTGACCACCCCTCAAGGACCAACGTATTGACTTTGTAACCTATGTGCAACAAACAGTTTTCAGAGGTGTCCCTGGAGTGAAGATTACAGAAAGACCTTTGTGTTTACCTATGAGTAATTTGAGCCCTGTAAGCACCTCAGTCAGGACATTACAGAGGTGGAAGAGAGCATGGGTGGGCCCTCCAAAGATGCTGGCTGCTTCATAGTAAGGAAAACCAAAATGTTTCTCCCAAAAATGTTGAGGATTATTATGTTAAAGACACTCAAAATGCAGGGGAACACATTGCCTCAGCTTTTATTTGCCTGATGACAGAACAGAAATCCTTTCTTACTGGAGACAGCACTTGCTTACTGGCCTACAGAAGGCACCAGCAATTACCAGAGGAATCTGGGAGGTACCAGCAATTACCAGAGGAATCTGGGAACAGATTTTACTACCTTTCCACATTTTTCCTGCCTTCTACAAGACTGGAACTGCTCCTCCTTTGTCTTGTCATTATGCTAAGATTTATTGCCCTTTGTTAAAATCCTATTTAAGCAAGGACCCTAAGCTACTGCCTTGATAGAGATACTTTTGAACTGAGGCCTCTCTCACATGATGGGTATAGCATACATCCATAAACTTCTGCTGGTGTTTATCTTATTAATCTGACTTTTGTTTTCAGGAAAGTGTCTCAACTAAAGAATTTATCAGGGTTTTAAAAAAAAAAATTATTTTCTCCCCTTTGGTAGAAACTGTTCCCTTTGTCCATGACTACAGGGGGAGCAACAAGCTAAGCAACTGTTCTTTCTTCAACGCCTCAGAGGAAAGACTTCAAAAAGTCAGTTTCGTAAGCACTCAGTCAGCATCTATTGGGTACCAACTGTGTACCAACCACTGTACTTAGGGGGTTCTCGAGATCATCCTCAGGTTTCATGATTCACTAGAAGTACTCACAAAACTCAGAACAATCATTGTACTCACAGTTATGGTTTATTGCAGCAAAAGGATACAGATTAAAATCAGCAAAGGAGAGAGTCACAGGGAAAGGGTCCAGGAGAGATGAGGCATGACACTTCCAGGTGTCCTCTTCCAGGGGAGTTGTGCAGACAGTGTCTATGTCTCCCAGAAATGATGTGTGATAATACACACCTGAGTATTTGCCAAGCAGGAAAGCTCACCCAAGTCTTGGTGTTTTTTATGGGAGGTCAGTCATGTAGATAGGGTGGACATGCTGTGTAGCTAACCACAGTCTCCAGCCTCTGCAGAGGTCAAGCTGACACCTTGTAACCCAAGATCTCTGCCATAAATCACATTGTCATCATAAGCTAACTGGCATGGCCCAAGGCCCCCAGTTAAACAAAGATATGATATCAGGAAGGATATCCCAAGAGCTTACTGGTTACTTCCCAGGAACTGGGCAAGGACTAAATCTTCCTTTGAGCAAAGCTAATCCTTTACTACACAACCCAAGTGAGAAAGATGCCAGAGGAGAAGAAGTGTGGACATGCTCTGAGACAACTCATCCTCTAGTTGGAAAAACAACATCACGAAGGCCATCAGTAAGCAGACCTCTGCTTACATCAAGCAACAAGAACTTTGCCGAAGCCTGCAACTCCCCAGGACTCCAGCGTTCAAGGCATAGCACCAAAACCCTGGTCCTGCTAATAGCCCAGCACCTCCCACGTTGACCTGTCTTCCTTAATCTGTTACAGTCATTCATTCACCAAGAACTTTCTAGCACCTACTATGTGCCAGGCTACACTCCAGGCACTGGGAATGCAGGAGTGAACACAACAGGCAAGTTCCCCATAGCCGCAGAGCTTGCATTCCAGGGGGACTTCGCAGAACAGACAAAAACCGAGTAAACAGAAAGCAAGATCACTGCCAATACTGATTAACCCATTAAAATAGCTTCAAGTGAGAGAAACTGGTACAAAAGTAATGCTTTGAAAAGGTAAAATGTAGCTGGGAGGACTGAATTGTCAGAAGAGATGAGTCCTCCTATCAGAGAGAACAAACTGCAAGAGCCCATGCCTGGGACAGAATGAGACTATGCACTGATGAGAACACAGCAGGCTCGGGGCACGGAGAAGGTTCTAGAGTGGATCCAAGTACTATGATCAAGTCTTCATGTCAGCTCTTGCCACTAACAAAGAAGCCTATTGGGGGTCAGTGTCAAGAAGACAAAAAATTGTCCTTAAAATAGAGGTTGGCTTTAGGGAGATGGGGAAGGATGAATTCGTGAAAGCTAGGGTTTTCAAAAAATATTCCACATCTTAGGGAGTGGGTTTTTTGAACTAAGATAAAAGTCATAGAACATAAAATTAACCATTGTAAGGTGAAACACTCCGTAGCGATTAGTACATTCACAATTTTGTGCAACTACCACCACTATCTAGCTCCAAAACATTTTTATCACTCCAAAAGAAAACTCCATACAAGTTCTTGTGTGATGAATGAGTGGCTTGAGCTGGGCCTGGCTAGGCAGGAAAGGTAGAAGAAGCAAGTTTTAAGCAACTGTTGGGCGTAGACAGGCAAGAAGGTGGACAGAGCTGTCATGCAGCAGCCTGGGGTCTGCAGTTGGGCCTATCAAGAACATGTGTGGTTCCTTTGGCCCTTACCCAGCCTATTCTGCCTTAATATCAGAGAGTGTGCCTGGGGAAGAATCAGCAGATTATTTCCTGCCCCAGGAAAAGAATATATGTGTATTGGGAGGTAGGGATTGACACAAGGTGGAAAGGTAAACATTTTTGCAAAACAGACTGTTCAGGAAAAGCACCTAACCCAATTAGGAGGGGAAGACCTGAAAAGATGCCTTCCTGGAGAAAATGCTATCTGAGTAGAGACGTGAAGACAAGCACCAAGTATCAAGTTCACCAAATGGGGGTGAGAAGTTGAGCCATTAAGAGCATACTAGAAGTCGGGCGCAGTGGCTCATGCCTGTAATCCAGCACTTAGGGAGGCTAAGGTAGGCAGATCACCTGAGGTCAGAAGTTCGAGACCAGTCAGGCCAACATGATGAAACCCTGTTTCTACTAAAAATACAAAAATTAGCCTGGTGTGGTGGTGCACGCTTGCAATCACAACTACGCTTGCAATCCCAGCTACTCGGGAGACTGAGGCAGAAGGATTGCTTGAACCCAGTAGGCAGAGGTTGCAGTGAGCCAAGATGGCACCACTGAGCTCCAGCCTGAGTGACAGACTGAGATTCTGTCTTAAAAAAACAAACAAACAAAAAACAAAAACAAAAAAAAAGAGCATGCTAGAGGCAAGAGACTGTGGTCCCTGAACAACCAACTGTATCAGTATTATCTAGAATATTGCTAGAAATGTAAATTCTTGGGCCCTGCCCAGACCAGCTGAATAAGAAGCTCTGGGGATAGGGTCCAGCAATCTCTGTTTTAACACACCCTGAAGAGGATTTGACACAAGCTATAGTTTGGGAACCACTGCTTAAGATTATTGCAAATACTTCATAGGCAGGTTCAAAGCCTTTCCAGGCTGCCCTTGAACCTACCTTTCTAACTCTCCCCTCTATCCAGAATGCCCTGCTGCTTGTCTTCCTGCTTATGCTTCAAGATGAAGTTTTATTATTTTTCATTTATATTTTTTTTCCAGACCTCACTCTGTGCCAGTACTGTTTTAAGCACTATACATATATTAATTGAGTTAATTCTTACAATTACCCTAGGAGATAAGTGCTGTCATTATTCTCATTTCCCAAATGGGCAAACCAAGGCTCAGAGAGGTAAAGTAATTTTCCCAGGATCACAGAGCTAGCAAGTGGCAGAGCCAGAGTTTAAACCTAGACTAACCAGATTCCCAACCATCATGCTACACTGCTATAAAGTTCGATCTTGGGTTGTTCTGACTCCTTCCCACTCTCTCTAATCACCATATATGCAAACACACACTGTAGTACTTATCATTTGGTGCTGAAATTACATACCCATCTGTCTCCACATTAAACTGTAAGCTCTGATGGTAAAGGCTATGATGTTCATCTCTGCATCTACCTGGCACAGGTAGGTGCTCTGAAACATTGAAAAGGGGTGGATGAGTTTGGTGTACCTATGAGCAACCCTACTGCACACCTGCTGACCAACTCATAAGGTTTACTTTATAATCTGTCACTTAGTTGGCAAAATGCTCAATTTCAGGAGACCACAGGAAAAAGAGAATCACTATATCTGGGAAGTGCCCAACTTCCTGTGACTCAGTGCCATCTCTAGGGAAACCTTCCCAGTCCCTTGGAGATACTTACTCTGAATAAATAGAGACTTGACATTTGAGTGTGAAGGCTAGGACTGTACAGAATAGGCTGTGGTGACTGCAAAGTGCTACAAACACAGCTGCTGTCTCAGAAAACAAGTCAATAGGTTTCCCATTTTAAGAGATGACAGCTCTTCATCAACTATTTTGACTTGGTGTTCTAGCCAGGGGAATGAGCTGAGAAAGATGTTGCAAGACCATTCTGCCTGTAGCCTTCAGGGATGTCCTGACTCAAGGGTACAGGAGGACATCCAGGTCACTATGAGCCCTGGGAAGTCATCCTGCCAGAGAGAAATGTGCCTTTAAATACACTTCTGGGTTACATGGAGTTCTTTTTAAGGTGCTAGAAGTAAAACTGCACAAAATCATGATCAAAGGGACTAGAACCACAACTCCTAGTCCCAGTGGTACTCAAGTGGAGTCACAGATTGCTTTACATTTCTATTTCTGTTACTCTAGTTCTCTAATGTAAGCTCCCTGAAGTCAGACATCTTCCATGCTCATCACCATATTCCCAGAGGACTATGATAGGCACTAAAATATTTGTTGGCCGGGTGCAGTGACTCACACCTGTAATCCCAGAACTTTGGGAGGCTGAGGTGGGCGGATCACCTGAGGCCAGGAGTTTGAGACCAGCCTGGCCAACATGGCAAAACCCCATATCTACAAAAAATACAAAAATTAGCTGGGCGTGATGACACACACCTGTAATTCCAGCTACTCAGAAGGCTGAGGTAGGAGAATTGCTTGAATCCAGGAAGTGGAGGTTGCAGTGAGCCAAGATCATACCACTGCACTGCAGCCTGGGTGACAGAGTGAGACTTTGTCTCGAAAAATAAATAAATAGATAAATAAATAATAAATAAATAAAGTTATTGATGATCTGCTATGTGATGCCAAAATGACTGGATGAATTGCTGCAAATTCAAAAGAGTATCAGCTAGCAATTGCTATATAACAAACCAGTAGTTCATCAGCTACTCAGAACACTCTCAAACCTAGTAGCCTAAATCCATAAGCATTTATCATTGTTCATGGTCTCTAGGTCAGCTGAGTGGTCCAATGAACTGATCCAGGCTTGACTGAGCTCAGCAGGGCTGGTTCATGTGTTTGGCAGGTTGGCTGGTGGCTGACTGGTCTAGCATGGCCTCATTCACATAGCTGGTGGTTGGCTAGCTTATCACTGGGATTTCAGGGGTAGCTGAGTCCCAGGTCTCTTGTCATCCATCTAGTCAGCCTAACTCTGTTCACATGGCAGTGGCAAGTCTCCAAAAGTACAAGACCTGTGCTCAGAACTGACACACCGTCATTTCCATCACATCACAGCAATCACAGTCCAGCCCAGATTTCCAGATTTCCCAGTGATGGGAAAACAGACTCCGTATCTAATTGGTGAGGGGGAGTTGCAAAGTCACAACACAAGGAACTGCCAAGTGTACTGTAGCCATTTTTGCAGTCTACCTCACAGGTTTATTTTTAAATCAGTAGCTAAAAATATAGGTTATGTGGCACATAGGCATTGCTGGAGGTCCCTTGAGAGATACTTCATGAAGATGAGTTTCTAGCTCTCAGCATTAAAGTAAGACTTAAATTGTCATCATACTGGCTATCAGGTTCTAAGAACATCAGTAGTAGGAGTTCAGTTATTTGATTCCTCCTAATGGTGGAAGAGAGTAAAAATAACTAGAATTATGATGATGGTAATTTTTAATAATAGTAAAAGAAGAGGAAAGTAATATTCATCATACAGTACCAACTACATGCCAACCATGGCACAAGGCTTTATGTATACATTGGTCCTCATCCTCACAAATCCTAAATAGGTCTTTTTCAATCATTTCCCTGATTGGAGATAAGCTACGAAAAGGTATCTAACTTGCCCAAGCAGAGGTGGCAGAATGCAAGCTCAGGTCTGCTGATTTCCAAGTGAGGGCTTTGTCCATGATGCCAAACTCACATCTGAACATTCCAGGAAGAGAACACAAAGTGGGGAAGTAATTAACTTCCCATGGTTTGACGCCCTGATACTTAAGAACACTCTCAGCCCTGCCTTGTTAGGCCTCTTTCTTGCCTCTGCTGGAAACGCTTTCTGGTCAATGCAGGGTTAGAGTTTTAGTAGCCATGAGGGTAGCTGTGTGATTGAGGCTTCTATTGTCTGATTACTTAGGGAAACAGTAGAGCTTAATTTTGTTAATTAATATTGATTTATATAGCTTGGCTCATTCCACAAAGGATTTGAGGAAACTTACAATAAAAACAATACAGTTTTGTACAATCCCGGAAATCAAATGCTGGCAGAAATGTATTCCCAGAACCACTTTTTCCATGGCACCTTTTACTGTTCTGTGTGAACATAATAAGAAATCATCATCACAGAATCTCAGCTCTGAGAAAGGCCATCGTGGGTCGCCAGCTGTGTTAGTCTGTTCTCACACTGCTATAAAGAATTACCTGAGACTAGGTAATTTATGAAGAAAAGAGGTTTAATTGACTCACAGTTCTGCAGGCTTAACAGGAAGCATGACTGGGAGGCCTCAGGAAACTTACAATCATGGCAGAAGGGGAACAGGGAGCAACCATGTCTTACCGTAGTGGAACAGAAGAGAGAGAGAGAGAGCAAAGGGGGAAGTGTCATACACTTTCAAACAACCAGATTTTGTAAGAACTCACTCACTATCATGAGACAGCAAGAGGGAGGCCACCCCTGTGGTTCAATCATGTCCCACCAGGAACCTCCTCTGACGTGTGGGGATTACAATTCAGGATGAGATTTGGGTGGGGACACAGAGCCAAACCATATCACCAACTAAAGAACCTAAAAATTACGTGGGAAGGTGCTTTAAATGAAGATGACTTTGCTACACACCCAGACTCTGATTCAGTTGGTCTGCGTGAGATCTTAAAACATGTTTAAAATAATTTTTAAATTCCCTCCAGCAATTCTGCCACAAATAGCACACAGATTGTACATTGAGGAAACCTGGTAAAATCCAAACCACATAACAATAAAGGCATCATCTTGCCAGCATTCACTTTAAATTAAGATACTGACTTAGAGTCTACTGTGTATTAGTACAGTAAGCCCCGTGCTTAGCACCAGAGAGGGAAGATAAATAAGAGGAGAACCACTGCCCTCCAAAAACTAAGTCTAACCATGGTAACAATGAATTACACAATCAGTGGTGACACAACATATTTAGTACCATAAACCTAGAAGTATAAACCCTTTGAGGAATGTGGGTAAATTTCATCTGTGAGGTGCTTCACGGGAACGTATGGTTCAGAGCATGGGCTCTGCAGGTGAACAGTATCCTAGCTTTGAGTTTGCTAACTGTATGCCCTTGAACAGGGGACTTACCTTCTCTGGAACTTGGCTTTGTCATTTGTAAAATGGTGATAAGGGTAGTACCTACCTAATTAGGTTGTAAGGATTCAATGAGAGAATAAATTGGTTGCCAGGTATGGCACAGAGTTTTAATCTGTGTGTTATCTATGTGTTTTTCTACCATGAGCACTTCAAAAGTTGTTTTGTTATTGTTGCTGGTGTTGGTAATGGTGGTGGTGGTGGTGGTGGTGGTGGTGGTGGTGGTGGTAGTGGTGATGGTGTTGAAGGTGGTTGTGGTGGATGTGGTGGATGTTGTGATAGTGGTGGTGGAGGTGTTGGTGGTGAAGATGGTGTTGAAGGTCATGGTGGTGGAGGTGGTATTGGTGGTAGTGGTGATGGTGTTGAAGGTGGCAGTGTTGGAGATGGTGCTGAACGTGGTAGTGGCAGAGATGGTGCTGAATACTGTGGTGGTGGTGCTGGTACTGGCAATGGAGACGGAGTGACAATGAGGTGGTGATGTTTAATCTTTTCCTAGTCTACTTTGAAAAAAAAGACTAAAAGAAACTGCAACAAAGGCAAGCAAATAGAGATCCTGATGCCTAGCTGCCAAGCAAATTATTCTTTTCACAATCCCCAAATCATACAAAAGACTATGATTTAGGCTGAGGCAGAGAAGACACAATGAGTTCCACTTTGGCTAATACGTTTGAAATAAACAGAATTTCCAGCTGAAAGGGTGGTTCTGTAGCTATGGAGAAAGATGAAAGTAGGAAATAAGGATTTAAGAATCAGTCACACATACTGAGAAGGCACAAGGAATGTCCAGGAAAAATCTGTAGAGAACAAAGAAGAGAGAGAAGATAATACAGTAGTCCCCAATTGTCTGTGGGGGATACATTTCAAAACCCCCAGTGGATGCCTGAAACCATGGATAGTACTGAGCACTATATATATCATGTTTTTTCACATATGTGTGTGTGTGTGTGTGTGTGTGTGTGTGTGTGTGTGTGTATGATAAAGTTTAATTTATAAATTAGTCACAGAAAGTGATTAACAGCAAGAATAATAAAATAGAAAACTTTTAACAGTATACTGTAATAAAAGTTATGTGATTTTTCTGTCTCCCAAAATATCTTACTGTACTGTACTCATCTTTTTTCTTGTGATGATGCAAGATGACACAGTTCCTATGTGATGAGATGAAGTGAAATGAATGGGATAGGTATTGTGACTTAGCATTAGGCTATTGTTGACCTTCTAAGAATATGCGAGAAGGAGGGTCACCTGCTTTGGGTGATCCTGGATCACACAGCCATGACAATGTGGAGGGTGGGATATCAGAAGCAGTCAGTCAATGGCTAATAAGTGGATAGTGCATAGAGCACAGATACACTATACAAAGGGATGATTCACATCCTGGTTGGGATTAAGCAGGATGGCTTGAGATTTCATCATACTACTCAGAACAAATGCAATTTTAAACTTATGAATTGTTTATTTCTGAAAATTTCCATTTAATATTTTCAGCCTTGCCGGTTTCGAAGGGCTGATGACTCCTAAGTCACATTTTTTTCTAATCTTTCCAGTTTGAAAAACAGTTTCCTTTCCAGAGATAGTGAGAACATACTGTTCTGGGTCAGAATATCGAGTTTACTGGTCACCCATTTCATTGGCTATTTATTCATGGAAAGCTGTATCTTTATACCTAGAACAGTTCTTCCACATGCACCTGCTTCACCTCCACACCTGCCCTATAGGATATGACTACCACTCATACAGGCCCACCTACCTCTACTCCATACAACTTCACACACTCTAATCCACCCCAGTCAAGACTCTCTTGGTCACTGAAGATAATGGTTTGAGATTCTCAGGACTGACTGGAGAAGGAGACACCCTTGGCTTCCTTCTTCTTCTTCACTGGTTATTCATGAGAATTGCTTGGCCAAAAAGCAGTATTAAAACCTATTTAATAGTCCCAACATCTAAATAGGATTAGATGGGCTACCTGAAGAACTTGGGAGGTCTCTGGAATTGATTCATTTATTTTATTATTATTTGACCTCCTATTAGGTGCTTGTCACCATTGGCATTAAAATGTTGAGTAAAATTATATATAACCATGGCCCTCATGAAGCTTAAAGTCCAACCAGGAAGAAAGATACTAATCCAATTCTCACACTATTAAAGGTAAAACTCAGGCTTTTAAGTGGTGGGCTCTTAGGTTGATGCAAAAGTAATCACTTTTTTTTGCCATTAAAAGTAATAGTAAAGAAGGCTGAATAGGAACAGCTCTGGTCTGCAGCTCCCAGTGAGATCAATGCAGGAAGCAGGTGATTTTTGCATTTCCAACTGAGGTACCTGGCTCATCTCATTGGGACTGGTTAGACAGCAGATGCAGCCTACTGAGGGTGAGCTGAAGCAGGGTGGGGCGTCACCTCACCCAGGAAGTGCAAGGGATTGGGGAACTCCCTCTCCTACCCAAGGGAAGCCATGAGGGACTGCCGTAAGGAATCGTGCATTCAGACCCACATACTATAGTTTTCCCATGGTCTTTGCAACCCGCAGACCAGGAGATTCCCTTGGGCACCTACACCACCAGGGCCCTGGGTTTCAAGCACAAAAGTGGGCAGCCATTTGGACAGACACCAAGTTAGCTGCAGGAGTTTTTTTTTTTGTTTTTTTGTTTTTTGTTTAGCCCAGTGGTGCCTGGAACACCAGCAAGACAGAACTGTTCATTCCCATGGAAAGGGGGCTGAAACCAGGGAGCCAACTGGTTTAGCTCAGTGGACCCCAGCCCCATGGAGCCCAGCAAGCTAAGATCCACTGGCTTAAAACTCTCGCTGCCAGCACAGCAGTCTGAAGTTGACCTGGGACACTCGAGCTAGGTGGGGGGAGGGGCATCCACCATTACTGAGGCGTGAGTAGGCAGTTTTCCCCTCATAGTATAAACAAAGCTGCTGGGAAGTTCAAACCGGGTAGGGCCCACCACAGCACGACAAAGCCTCTGTAGCCAGACTGCCTCTCTAGATTCCTCCTCTCCGGGCAGGGCATCTCTGAAAGAAAGGCCACAGTCTCAGTCAGGGGCTTACAGATAAAACTCCCAACTCCCTGGGACAGAGAACCTGAGAGAAGTTGTGGCTGTGGGCATAGCTTCAGCAGACTTAAACATTCCTGCCTGCTGGCTCTGAAGAGAGCAGCAGATCTCCCAGCACAGTGCTCGAGCTCTGCTGAGGGACACAATGCCTCCTCAAGTGGGTCCCTGACCCTCATGCCTCCTGACCAGGAGACAGCTCCCAGCAGGAATCAACAGATACCTCATACAGGAGAGCTCCAGCTGGTATCTGGCAGGTGCCCCTCTGGGACAAAGCTTCCAGAAGAAGGAACAGGCAGTAATCTTTGCTGTTCTGCAACCTCCACTGGTAGTACCCAAGCAAACAGGGTCTGGGATGGACCTCCACCAAACTCCAGGAGACATGCAGCAGAGGGGCCTGTTAGAAGGAAAACAACAAACAGAAAGGAATAGCATCAACATCAACAAAAAGGACGCCCACACAAAAACCCCATCTGAAGGTCACCAACATCAAAGACCAATGATAGATAAATCCATGAAGACAAGGAAAAACCAGCACAAAAAGGCTGCAAATTCCAAAAACCAGAATGCCTTTTCTCCTCCAAAGGATCACAACTCCTCACCAGCAGGGGAACAAAACTGGACGAAGAATGAGTTTGATGAATTGACAGAAGTTGGCCTCAGAAGATGGGTAAAAACAAACTCCTCCAAGCTAAAGGAGTATGTTCTAACCCAATGAAAGGAAGCTACGAACCTTGAGAAAAGGTTAGAGGAATTGCTAATTAGAATAACCAGTTTAGAGAAGAACACAAATGACCTGATGGAGCTGAAAAACACAGCATGAGAACTTCGTGAAGCACATGCAAATATCAATAGCTGAATCAATCAAGCAGAAGAAAGGATATCAGAGATCGAAGATCAACTTAATGAAATAAAGCATGAAGATAAGATTAGAGAAAAATGAATGAAAAGGAATGAACAAGGCCTCCAAGAAATATGGGACTATGTGAAAAGACCAAACCTACATTTGATTGGTATAGCTGAAAGTGACAGGGAGAATGGAACGAGGTTGGAAAACACTCTTCAAGATATTATCCAAAAGAACTTCCACAACCTAGCAAGACAGGCCAACATTCAAATTCAGGATATACAGAGAACACCAAAAAGATACTCCTTGAGAAGAGCAACCCCAAGACACATAATTGTCAGACTCAACAAGGTTGAAATAAAGGAAAAAATGTTAAAGGCAGCCAGAGAGAAAGGTCAGGTTACACACAAAGGGAAGCCCATCAGACTAACAGCAGATCTGTCAGCAGAAACCCTCCAAGCCAGAAGAGAGTGTGGGCCAATATTCAACACTCTTAAAGAAAATCATCTTCAACCCAGAATTTCATAGCCAGCCAAGCTAAGCTTCATAAGCAAATGAGAAATAAAATCCATTACAGACAAGCAAATGAGAGATTGTGTCACCACCAGGCCTGCCTTGCAAGAGCTCCTGAAGGAAGCACTAAACATGGAAAGGAAAAACTGGTACCAGCCACTGCAAACACGTAACAAATTGTAAAGACCATCGACACTATGAAGAAACTGCATCAACTAACGGGAAAAATAACCAGCTAGCATCATAATGACAGGAAAAAATTCACACATAACAAGATTAACCTTAAATGTAAATGGGATAAATGTCCCAATTAAAAGGCACAGACTGGCAAATTGGATAAAGAATCAAGACCCATCAGTGTGCTGTATTCAGGAGACCCATGTCATATGCAAAGACACACAAAGGCTCAAAATAAAGGGATGGAAGAATATTTTTTAAGCAAATGGAAAGCAAAAGAAAAGAACGGGTTGCAATCCTAGTCTCCGATAAAACAGACTTTAAACCAACAAAGATCAAAAAAGACAAAGACAGGCATTACATAATGGTAAAGGGATCAATACAACAAGAAGAGCTAAGTATCCTAAATATATATGCACCCAATACAGCAGCATCCAGATTCATAAAGCAAGTTCTTAGAGACCTACAAAGAGACTTAGACTCCCACACAATCATAGTGAGAGACTTTAACACCCCAATGTCAATATTAGACAGATCAATGAGACAGAAAATTAACAAAAATATTCAGGACTTAAACTCAGCTCTGGGCCAAGTGGACCTAATAGACATCTACAGAACTCTCCACCCCAAATCAACAGAATATACATTCTTCTCAGCACCACATCACACTTATTCTAAAACTGACCACATAATTGAAAGTAAAAGACTCCTCAGCAAATGCAAAAGAACGGAAATCAAACAGTCTCTCAGACCACAATGCAATCAAATTACACCTCAGGATTAAGAAACTCACTCAAAACCACACAACTACATGGAAACTGAACAACCTGCTCCTGAATGACTCCTGGGTAAAAATGAAATTAAGGCAGAAATAAAGAAGTTCTTTCAAACTAATGAGAACAAAAACACAACGTACCAGAATCTCTGGGAAACAGCTAAAGCAGTGTTTAGAGGGAAATTTATAGCACTAAATGTACACAGGAGAAAGTGGGAAAGATCTAAAATCGACACACTAACATCACAATTAAAAGAACCAGAGAAGCAAGAGCGAGCCAATTCAAAAACTAGCAGAAGACAAGACATAACAAAGATTAGAGCACAACTGAAGGAGATAGAGACATGAAAACCCCTTCAACAAGTCAATGAATCCAGAAACTGGTTTTTTGAAAAGATTAACAAAATACATAGACCACTAGCAAGACTAATGAAGAAAAGAGAGAAGAATCAAATACATGTTAAAAAATAACAAAGGAGAGATCACCGCTGATCCCACAGAAATAAAAACTACCATCAGAGAATACTATAAACAACTCTATGCAAATAAACTAGGAAATCTAGAAGAAACGGAAAAATTCCTGGACACATACACCCTCCCTATACTACAAGGCTATAGTAACCAAAACAGCATGGTACTGGTACCAAAACAGATATATAGACAAAATGGAACAGAAAAGAGGTCTCAGAAATAATACCATACATCTACAACCATCTGATCTTTGACAAACCTGACAAAAACAAGCAATGGGGAGAGGATTCCCTACTTAATAAATGGTGTTGGGAAAACTGGCCAGCCATATGCAGAAAACCGAAACTGGATCCCTTCCTTACACCTTATACAAAAATTAATTCAAAGTGGATTAAAGACTTAAACATAAGACCTAAAACCATAAAAACCCTAGAAGAAAACCTAGGCAATACCATTCAAGACAAAGGCATGGGCAAAGACTTCATAACCAAAACACCAAAAGCAATGGCAACAAAAGCCAAAATTGATAAATGGGATCTAATTAAACTAAGGAACTTCTGCACAGCAAAAGAAACTATCATCAGAGTGAACAGGCAACCTACAGAATGGGAGAAAATTTTTGCAATCTATCCATCTGACAAAGCACTAAATTTACAAGAAAAAAATAAACCACCCCATCAAAAGGTGGACGAAGGATATGAATAGACATTTCTCAAAAGAAAACATTCATGTGGCCAACAAACATATGAAAAAAGGCTCATCATCACTGATCATTAGAGAAATGTATATCGAAACCACAATGAGATACCATCTCACGCCAGTTAGAATGGCGCTCATTAAAAAGTCTGGAAACAACAGAATGCTGGAGAGGATGTGGAGAAATAGGAACACTTTTACACTGCTGGTGGGAGCATAAATTAGTTCAACCATTGTGGAAGACAGTGTGGCAATTCCTCAAGGATCTAGAACTAGAAATACCATTTGACTCAGCAATCCTATTACTGGGTATATACCCAAATGATTATAAATCATTCTACTATAAAGACACATGCACACATATGTTTATTGCAGCACTATTTACAATAGCAAAGACTTGGAACCAACCCAAATGCCCATCAATGATAGACTGGATAAAGAAAATGTGGCTCTTGTACACCATGGAATCCTATTTAGCCATAAAAAAATGATGAGTTTATGTCCTTTGCAAGGACATGGATGAAGCTGGAAACCATCATTCCCACCAAACTAACACAGGAACAGAAAATCGAACACCACATGTTTTCACTCACAAGTGGGATTGAACAGTGAGAACACATGGACACAGGGAGGGGAACATCACACACCAGGGCCTGTCATGGGGTAGGGGGCTAGGTGAGAGATAGCATTAGGAGAAATACCTAATGTAGATGATGGGTTGATGGGTGCAGCAAACCACCATGGCATGTGTGTACCTATGTAACAAACCTGCACGTTCTGCACACATATCCCAGAACTTTAAGTATAATAATAATAATAATAGAGTAATGGCAAAAAGTATGATTACTTTTGCACCAACCTAATACTATGAGGGAAGGCAGGCTGATTCTTCAATGGTATTAAGTAGGAATATTCTGACCTTGTAGGGGTTATCAGGGAAGACTTCCTTCAGGAAGGGACTATGGAGCTGAGATCCAAAGAATGCATAGGAATTAACTAAGTCAGGAGTTCCCACCCCTGGAGGTAAATTAGAATCACCTGCATAGCTCTTAAAATGCTGATTCCCAGGCCTCTCATCAGACCAAAGAAATTAAAATCTATTGTGGCAGGACCAAGCATTTGTATTTTCAGGATCCCTTCCCCTGTACTCTAGTTGATTATCATGTGTAGCCAAGCTTGGGAGCCACTGAACTAGGAAGAAGAGACTGGGGACATAAGGAAGGGCATGCAAAAAGTCCCATGAAGGAGAAGGACATAGCCATTGGTGGAGCCTAAAGAAGGCAGGTGTGGCTTGAACACAGAGAGGAAGCTTGGTCAGGGATGAGGCAGGGAGGAGGGCGGGGGCCAGGAAGGACCACACACGCTGTGCTCAAAATTCCGTGGTTTTTTTTTTTTTTTTTCATTTTAACATCAATGGGAATCAAGTGGAGATGTTTTTAATTTTTATTTTTATTACCATTTCTTGGCCACAATCAGCTTTGCATTCTGAGAAGATTCTGACTCCCTGATGAAGAACAGATTGGAGGTAGCAGGAGGGACTAGACTTGGCCTGTGTGTGCCAGTGGGGAGGGGAGGAGGCACTTGCTTAACCTGCAGGCTGCAAACTGAAGGACAAGCAGTGACTGCTGTCCCCCAGTGGGGGGAGAGGACAGGGTGAGGTCTGTCAATCAGGTGGCCTCTGCAAGAGCACCAGCCTTGCCAAGCAGGCAGACCATTCTGGCAGCCTCAGCGAGCACTAATCAACAAGTTTGGCCCAAGCCCCTCTCCTCAGGAGGACCAGGCACAGTGGCTTCGACAACCTCACTTGGCACGGGGCTGGGTGAGGCTGCCGTGATACAGGCAGCCTGCCGGAAGCCATATGCACTGCTTAATTCCTCCACAAACCCACTGCTTGCAGCCACGCAGACATATGCAGCCTTAATATGGTTACAGCGTCTTAAACTCCCGAGGAAAGGGGGAGAAGCGATGTTCCCGCCCAAGCACGGTGGTGGAGAGGAAAATTGTCAGAAGTGATTCTTGGCTGAGACTGGCAACATACACTGTCACTTGAACCTATCAATAGACCAGGCTGATGATGTTTTTCACTTAACACCTAGCAACAAGGCTGTCAGAAACTGGCAGGAGATCCTTGCATGCCCTGCCAAGAAAGAAGAACATGAAAAATCTGTCGAAATCCATGCTTGCTAATAAATATACCCCTGGAATTCTTTTTTAAAGAACCCATCGTTTCAGATGTCTAGGCAATATTTGCCAGGGATTCAAAAAACCCGACGGAGCCAGGAGGTTTTTCTCCAGCTCTAGTTTTCACATGACTTTGGATTGTAGGCTGAACGGGCGAGGCAGGGACTTAGTCAAGGAGGGGCCCCCAAAGATATTAATCTTTGTAAATTCTAGTGTGGGGTCAAAGTGTGAGGCAAAGAGAACAGACACATGACACTGCCCCTAGGCTCCAGTGACATGCTGTATGTAGACCAATGGAGCCAGGATCCTCATGGTACCTGTATCAGAAGAGGACATAGGGTGCCCATTGGAGGATCCAGAGGGAAGATGAAATAATCACAAGCCAGCCCTGTCTGGCTGCTGTGCAGTTGTCTGTGCTCTTCATGAATATTCCCAGTAGGACTGCACTCCTTCTGCATCCCCACAAGCTAGGTGAGGTCATGTGACCTGCTTTGGCCCATGGAGTGATGCACATCACACTTCAGCACAGACGCCTTAAGAGCCAATGCACCATGTGTCACTTGCACTTTCCTCCTGCCCCGATGACTGGCAGTAGCTAGGTCACAGAGCGAGGACAACGTGCACAACACCCCAACTGACCTGCAACAGATGTGGAGCTTATGTGGGAAATACAGTTAGTTGTTTTAAATCATGGAGATGATGGGGATTGCCACAGTACAACTCAGTCCATGTGTTGTTAGAGCCATTGTAAGCAATTCCTTCTCTCTCTCATCCTCCGCCTTATCATGCACAGGCTGTCTTGCATAGGGGTTACAGTCTAGCAAGTCTAGGTTCTATTCTACCAGGGATGATCTTGGGTGAGATTCTTAAATTCTCCGAGTCTCCATTTTTTTCACCTCTAAATTATAAAAAATAATACTATCCTCTCTTTAAGGGTTTTGCATTAATTATATAAAATAAAATTTAGAAATTATTAACCTTTACTGCACTGTATGCAGAAAAGAGTTAACATAGCAGGCCTGACGCTACAATCCTTAGAAAGGCCTGCATACAAGGTTGGCCCTTAGCTAGTGCCTGGGAACTTGGATTTCAGGAGAGTTCCCACTATTCCCTAACTTATTAAGGGGGCTACTGTAACTAACTGTTTGTGCAAACAATATCATTTATACTGCACTTCCATTCCCCCTGGGAGTCTGGAATTCTGGTACATTATTAGCAGAAGGTGCCTACATCATCAGCCCACAACAAAAAACCCAGGGCATGGAGTCTCCAGTGAGCATCTCTGGTTGGCAACATTTCACACGTTTTCACAACTCATTGCTGCAGTAATTAAGCATGGCCTGCGTGACGCCTCTGGGAAACCTGTGCCTGGCTTCCTCCAGGCTTCACCTATGCACCTGTGCCCTTTGATGATTTCATTTTGCATCTTGTCACTGGACTGTACCTTAGACATGAGTCTGACTATATCCTGAGTACTGAAAGTCAAGTCCTCTGCAGTCATCACCAGACCTGGGGGTTAATTAATTTAATAATAAGTTATATTAAAAAGCTAATTTAATATATTACGTTAACACTAACAATCTTTATACTTATTGTTAACTTAAATTAATTAATATATTAAATGTACTTATTAATATGAGTTAACTATTTTATATAGTTAAACATATATTAAAATATATATAAATATATAAACAATATATTATGTATTATATATAAATAATATATAATATATTATTAACATAATATATTATATATCATATTATACATTGTCATATATAACATATTATATTATTAATATATTATATGTAATAATTTATTGTATTATATTAATATATTATATATTATATAATTTGCATTATATTATTTTATTATATAATATATAATATATTTTATATTATATATTAAATTTATATTATGAATTATGTATAATATATTATCATAAATTTATATTATAATAGTATATTAAATGTAATATATTAACTTATCCATATAAGTTACCATATATAGTTAAATATATAATATTATAGTATACATATATTAGACTTATTAATACAAGTTAGTGAGTATAAAGATTGTTAGTATTAATTTATAACTTTAATATTTTAAAATTATAAAGTATATATCAATTTCATATATTAAAAGTATTAAACATTAAAGTTATAAGTATATATTTATATTACAACTTTAAAGTATTAAAGTTATAATATATTAATATATTTCAATGTATACCTATTAAATAACTTTAATGCATACTTATCAAAATATACTTATTAATATACTTTAATGTATACTTACAACTCTTGTTATAAGTTAACAATAAGTATAAAGATTGTTAGTATTAAAAGTAAAAGAAAGAAAGACACACCAAAAGAAATGAAAATACCTAATTCACAGGTAAACACAAAAGAAAACACCTGGAGACCAACTGATGTCCCCAAGGTACTTACTCAACTACCAGCTGCCCAGAATGGTGAGTTATTAGCCTAAGATTCTGGAATTACCCTCCCTAAAAGGACAAGAATTGGCCACAGGGAATGTGTCTGTCCCTGCTACACACAAATGGCCCTTCCTAAGGTCACTCAGTAAAAACAGCAATCCTAGGAGCCACAAGAGCTAACATTTATTGAGCCCTCTTCTCTACCTTTGATATACAATATCTCATGTAAGCCTCAAACATTGATCTGGAGTAGGCACAGTCACTATCCCTGTATATAGACGAGAAAACAAGCACATAGAGGTGCAGCCATGTGCCCACCAGACAGTGTCACAGGTAAGGGTATGGACTTGGAATCCAGACTACCTGGGTTCTCATCTCAGCACTTTGGCTGCCATAACAAATTGCCACAAATTGGGAGGCTTAAAATGACAGAAATTAATTCTTTCACAATTCTAGAGGCCAGAAGTCTGAAATCAAGGTGTCAGCAGGACCAGCCTCCCTCAGTGGGCTCCAGAGGAGGATTCTTTCTTGCCTCTTCCACTTTCTGGTGGCTCCAGGGCCACCTTGGCTTGTGGCTGCAGAGATGGGATGCTGTACCCATCTCTGCCTCTGGCTTCACATGGCCTTCTCTTCTCTGTTTCTCCTCTTTTGTTTCTTATAAGGACACTTGTCATTGGATTTAGGGTCCGCCTATTTTACGATGATCTCATCTCAAGATCCTGAATTACATCTGCAAAGACTCTTTTCCAAACAAGGCCACATTCTAGATTCCAGAGATGAAGACAAAGAGCTGTCAGGGACTGCCATCTAGCTCACTACAAACATCACTACTTAGTTCGATGCCACCTCAGACCAGTTCCTTAACCATCTGACATGTCACAGGATTTCTCTGAGGGCTAAGCAAGGCACGTGGTCTGCCGCATAGTCAGAGCCCAACAGCACACAGCTGTTATGCGAAGTGACTAAGATTTGAACTCAGGCACACACAACAACTATTCAGTCGTACTTCTATCTGAGAACAGTTCAAGAGGGAGCCTCCCTTTTGGGTGGGTGTCTGAAGAAATCTTTGTAGACCCAACAACCACCAACTTATCGTCCTGCAGTCATTCTGACCAGAATCCTTCTAAGTACTCTTTTTGTACAGAGCTTGCAACAGGCTAAACTTCCCCACCAGGCTCCCTCCTGAGGCCCTCAAAGAATAATTCTAGAGAATCTGGGCTCCTGTTTCACCATCTCAAAAACCCTGACAGTGATTACTGCTGCCACACTAGAGTGCCTTGAGAGTTATCGAGTTAATGACTATAAAGTCTATGGAGCTCTTCAGAGGAAAGAAGCCATAAAAATCAGATAAATAAAACAGTCAATCAGCACGTGTTTATTGTGTCCACGGGGTGCACAGCCCTATACTCAGAAATAAAGATTAAAGGGGAGAAAAGCAAAGGAAAAGAAGGAGGCAAGTCAATTTAACCAAAGTCTTTCTAGGCCAGAGTACAAGGCCAGCCATAAACTAAAAAGCTAGCACTCCCCAAGGCTTAAAAAATTAAGTGGGTGCCTACGTATCAGTAAGAAAATGATAAAGAACTCAACTGGGGGAAAAAGTGGGCAAAGGATTCAAGTAGGCAGTTCACAGAAAAATAAATACAACGAGCCAATAAGCAATGACGAGACATTTAACGGTCCCCATAATTCATCAAATAATAATGATTTACCATCTTTTATTTTTCATGTAGGCACTTTTTTAGTTTTCTAATAGACAGTGCATGAAGAATGTGAAGAAAAAGGTACTCTTCACCCACTTTTGGGGACACTGTGGATTGGGGTAACCTCTTTGGAGAGCAATTGGGCAAGAGCTATCACAATTAAAAATATATATACCCTTTGACCCAGCAATCACACAGTTGAAATTTTACCCTATGAATAAACTCACAAGAAAACACACCTGGATAGGCTGGGCACAGTGGCTTATGCTTGGAATCCTAGCACTTTTGAAGGCCAAAGCAGCCAGATCACTTAAGGCCAGGAGTTTGAGACCAGCCTGGGCAAAATGGTGAAAGCCTGTCTCTATTAAATAATGTAATAATGTGGAAAACAGTGTAAAGATTCTTTGAAGAACTAAAAGTAAGTCTATCATTTGACCCAGCAATCCCACAACTAGGTGTCTACCTAGAGAAAAAGAAGTCATTATATGAAAAAGATACTTGCATACTCATGTTTATAGCGGCACAATTTGCAATTGCAAAAATAAGGAACCAGCCCAAATGTCCATCAATTAATGAGTGGATAAAGAAGATGTGGTATATATATATATATATATATATATATATATATATATATACACATACACATACACATATGAATACTACTCAGCCTTAAAAAGGAACAAAATAATGGCATTTGCAGCAACCTGGATGGAATTGGAGACCATTATTCTAAGTGAAGTAACTCAGGAATGGAAAACCAAACATTGTATGTTCTCACTAATAAGTGGAAACTAAGCTATGAGGACGCAAAGGCATAAGAATAATACAGTGGACTTTGGGGACTCAGGGGAAAGGGTGGGAGGAGGGGTAATAGACTACACATCGGGTACAGTATACGATGGTTGGGTGATAAGTACATTAAAATCTCAGAAATCACCACTAAAGCACTTATTCATGTAACCAAACAACTGCTGTTCCACAAAAACCTAATGAAATAAAAAATAAATGAAAAATATATATATAATAAAGGAACAATGCATATCCTTATATAGCCAGGTATTTTTTTAAAACTTGGCTATATAAGGATATACATTATTCCATTACTACTCTTAATAACAGAAAATTGGGAACAAGTTGATGTCTAAAAGTAGCACAGTGGTTAAATTATGGGTAATGCATATGGTAAACATTAGGCAGATGTAAATGAAGTAACTAGCTGGCTGGCAAGAGTGTGTGCCAAACTATCCTATTAAGAAAAAAAAAAAAAGCTACAGCAGAACAATATGTGCTATAAGCATAGCTGGGTCTGCACCTCCAGCCCTGTTGCTGCCAAGGCCTGCCCCACCGCAAAGCCATCAGGGTTAGGGCTGGAGTCTGGAACAATGGGAAGATTTCTTTCCTCTGTGAAGCCAAATGCCACCCAGATTCTTCACCACAGTAAAGAAAAACATAGCAAATCAATTAAGACCTTAAACTTGGAGTCAGAAGACCAGGTTCAAATCCCAATTCTGGTGCCACTTACCAGGTGTGACACAGGACGGGTCACTTCACCTCTCTGTTTCTTTGTTTTCCTAAAATAGCAATAACATCAGTACTTACTTCACAGAGTCATTCTGAGGAACAAATGTGTTACTATCTGAGGAGAACTTTTAAACAGCTTGGCAGATAGTCACTCCCTCTGCAAGTGCTGTTAGGCAAATAAATTGGACTCAAACACTAAGCACCCCATCTTCTGAATCCCAGTGTGACCCCCTCTACTAATGTGGCCCCAAAACACTCAAGGGGTGAAGAAGGGAAAGGAAAAGTGCCTTGTATGTATTCAATGGGCCACTCTACAGGATGAAGTCATCTTGAAAAGGATAATGAGGCCTCCACTTGGTTTTCATTTTATTTCGTTTTCATGCCTACAGTTGACACACAGATAGATTGTTACTTCCACAGCCGCCAACAGCAAAGCTGCCCAATTTCTCCTGTTTCTATAGTGAACTCCTGAAAGAGAGAAGTCTGCTGGTGTAAACTGCTTTGATGGGAGGAAGCATCTAAAATGCATTTTAATTTCCATTTGTGTGAAGCTTTTGTATCAAATTACAGATCTGGGGCACAATGCAGTTCAGTGAAGAATCCCATTTTCCATCAGTTTAGATGCATTTGTTGTACCGTCAAGGGCTAAAATAATTAAGGCTGAAATCCTATCTCCATTGGCGACTGTCTGCTGGTGTCCCACTTCCTGTGTTGATTGAGTCAGATGCCAGAGCAACAATTAGTATTCAGAGAAAAACTCTGCCCCCTTCGAGGCCCCAGACCAGGCAAAGTAGCAAGTCCAAGGGGCTTCTCACTCAAATGCAGTAATGTCAGTGGTCTGTCACTGACAGCAAGATCACCAGTCAACTAGGGCCAGCCAAGGTTGCTTGAATAAACTAAAACAGAAGCTGGGAGAATTCAGTAAAGCAGCTAAATTCTGCAAAACTACCAAGTGAGTGTTTACCAGGCTGCTGAATGCACCTAGTTTATTTTATGCAAGTCAGACTAAGTCGGCTTTTGGAGGTCAAAGCAACTAGGCTAGAAAAGCCACAATTCCTTAAATAGTTCTTATTTCTCTGGCTGGGTATATCACGGTGGACTCATTGGAGGTGTACAAGTTCTGCCCCGTACAAGGGTGTTGAAATAGATTCCCCTTTAATGGGACTGTGCATCCATACTCCAGCTGCTGTGAGTATCGGCTGCTCACAGTTCACAGGTACCTCTTCTCTGGAGAACTACCCACTGCTGACAAGAGCTCAGTAATCTAAGAGGGTACATGCTACTCCCAACTCTCCCCACACCAACCTAGGGACAGCCAATACCTGCCTGAAACTGCAATCATGGGAAGTCTCTGGCCTCCAGAAAGAACCGCTCTGCAGTGTGACTTACGTCAAGAACACCACCCTCTATGATTCAGGCCAAGGCTATATTTTAACTGGGATCACAGCCTTACTTAGCTCTTCCCTTTCATCCTCTCTTCCTTAAACCCTCTCAGTGGATTGTGCTGAGAGTATTCCCTCAATAAGTCTTTTGTACCCAAATCTCTGTCTCAGGCTCTGCTTCTAAGAAACACAACTGTGTTTGTTCCCTATCACTGCTGAAACAAATGACCACAAATTTAGTGGCTTAAACCATGCATCTCATAGTTCTAGAGGTCAGGAGTCTGAGGTCTCACTTGGTAAATCAAGTTCTGCATTCCTTCTGGATACTGCAGGGAAATTCATTCCTTGCCTTCTGCAACTCTAGAAGCTGCCTATATTCCTTGGCTTATGACCTTGCATCATTCTGACCTCTGCTTCCACCACCACACAGCCTTCTCTGACTCTAACCTTCCTCCAGTGGCCAGAACTGCTCCCTTGGCTGCCCAGGACCAGTCAAAAATCACCTGTTTGTGATTACATTAGACTCATCTGGATAATCCAGGATAACCTCCCCATCTCAAGATTCATAACATTCACAAAGTCCCCTTTGCCGTGTAAGGTAACACACTCACTGGTTCCAGGGATTTGGATATGGATGACTTTGGGACCATTATTCTGCCCCCCACACTGATGTAAGAGAGTGGTCCTAAGAACCAGACTCAAAGGAAGGACTCTGGAGTTGGATCCCTGATTAGCTGCCTGGCAATGTGAAGTTCATCACTAGTGGAAGACGGAGCATCATCATCTATGGGCACAGCATGATTGCTAAGACTTTCATCTGTGGGGAACCAGGACCAGAAAGGGGCAGAAGGGGATATACTGGCTTATGCAGTGTCTCTGGTGTTGGCGAGGAGTGAGAGATACAATAATTCTAAGGACCATGAAATTGGATGGCTGTCACTGAATACCATGAATGCCTCCAAGAGAAAAAATGACAGCCTCAGGGCAGTCACTCAGTAATTTAAAGCAAACAGTGTCAGAGAGCATCCCTGGCAGTATTTAAAGAAATGCTGATCTTCTTCAGCATAAAGACAGAGCTGAAGAACAGACACGGAACATAATCGTAAGAGCAGCTGAACTTAGATTCTTAGCCTAGGCACATCTCTTCCACCAAAGTCAAAGTCCTTATGGGAAGAAATGGGACTCTGAGACCTGGGGTGGAGATACCTGAAAACATGCACTTGAGCTCCTTCAACCCTATGATCTCCCTGAACCCTCTAGGCCTGCAGAAGTCTCCTCCTCCTTCTCATTGGAAGACAGAGTCGCTTTCCTTGAAGAATGAGCAAAGCCTCTAATGAGGTAGGTACCCAACAAAACAATGCCCCCACATCCTCTGCTGGGTACCAGACCAACACCAAGAATTGAATCTCGGTCTGACATGACTGGGCAACTGTTGAACCTTCCAGGGAGAGAATGTTTCTATACCACAGGGGCTCCAACAGGGGCTAACATGAATGGGCTCACATGGCTAACATGGGCCAACATGTTAGCCTGTCCATGTCAACTAGCTACCATGGATGGGCAAGAACCAGGAGAGTGTGGGAGTAACTCCAAGGGTGCTGGGCCCACATATGCAGAATATAAAGCATTTGGGATTTTAAAAAAAGAGTTTATTTGATGGATAACCATCAAATATAGGCTTTAACACCTGGAAAATCTCTGAGGAATGAATCTTCCATGCAGCAGGGATGGCTCTTGGGAGCTTGAGTTTAAGCCCCTCAAGATGGAAGGCAAAGGAGAAGAGGGATGTGGGTAATAATTTAATTAAAGTCAACTGTTACAGTGCCTTTGAGGTTTGGAAGTCATTGCAAAGGTATCTGGAAAAAGAAATCTGAGTTGACATTCTAGGAAGCTCCACTTCTTTGTGGGATCTGAGGGAAAGAAAACTCCCCTTGCTGGAAAATTGCATTGCTGCCTCCTTTTACCAGGAGTGATCAACGTGACACCTCCTGAGAAAAAAAAAGCAACCAGCAGACCTGAGGAATGCTGCTCTTAGAAAGCTCTGTCTGCAAGGTCAGACCTTGGCTGACACCTGGATACTTGGATTTGGAGAGGTTTCCCTCCATTCTCAGAACTGGGAAGTGGGCTCACTGCACCTACAAGGTTGATGCAAACGATATCGTTCATGCTAAATGCCTGCTCTCCTTATGGAGGTCTGGAATTTTGGTACATGCCAGGAAAAGGGTGCCTACATGACCAGCCTCCAATTGAAAAACCCAGGGTCCTGAGTCTCTAGTGAGTTGTCCTGCTTGGCAACATTGCATACAGGTTATCACAGTATGTTGCTGGAGGAATTACACTTGTCCTGCGTGACTCCACGGGGAAAGGATAGTGGGAAGCATGTGCCTGGTTTCCTCAGACTTCACCCCCTGTGCCTTTTCCCTTTGCTGATTTTGCTGTGTATCATTTCACTCTAATAAATCATAGCTTGCAGTATGACTGTATACTGAATCCATGAGTTCTTCTAGAAATTCATCAAACCTGGGAGTGGTCCTGAGGACCTCCATCATATACTACGACAACCCGACAAACACAGTTCTCTTCATACATATTTTTATAAACATTCCTGAGGGCAATAAGCTTAGTGGATCATGAAGAAAATACACTCTTCCCTTAAGAATTCAAACATGAAGTTGTTCCTTTTCCTTCTATCCTAAGGGATTTTGCTTCCCTTTGTACCCACTGTTGATGTGTTCCATCTTCTTTAATGTATCAGGACTTTGGTTTCATACTTAAGAGGTTTGTGTTCTCGCCTTACAAAAGATAATTTTTTAGAATTTCTTGGGGAGGCTCCATTCCCACTCCAAAAGCATAGATACAGAATTTTTTATCCCACTGCCCCAGAGATCTCTAAAATGTTCAAAATGTTAATGTTTATTCCCCCAACCACATTTTCTAAACTACCCCTTGCACTGATAAATGAAACCAAAGCCCTGTTGGACAGACTTCATGTTCCGGCAGTGAAGAAATGGGAGAGAAGACTCAGGTAAAGACTGGGAGCCTAGAAGAGCATTTCTATCAGACCAAGGAATAGATAAAGTTTTCTGAGCATCCCAGTGGATCTTAAAGAAATACTAAGAGGCCTGGTGAGGTGGCTCACGCCCGTAATCCCCACACTTTGGGAGGCTGAGGCAGGCAGATGGCTTGAGTTCAGGAGTTCAAGAACAGCCTGGGCAACTGTGTTAGTCAGGATTCTCCAGAGGGACAGAAGTAATGGGATCTATGTATATATGAAAGGGAGTTTATTAGGGAGAATTGGCTCACATGATCACAAGGTGAAGTCCCACAATAGGCCATCTGCAAGCTAGGGAAAAAAGAAGCCAGTAGGGGCTCAGCCCAAAAGCCTCAAAATCAGGGAAGCTGACAGTACAACCTTCGATCTGTGATCAAAGGCCCAAGCACCCCAACAAACCACTGGTGTAACTCCAAGAGTTCAAAGGCTGAAGAACCTGGACTCTGGTGTCCAAGGGCAGAAGGAACAGTAGGAAGCATTCAGCATGGAAGAAAGGTGAAAGCCAGAAGCCTCAGCAAGCCAGCTTATCCCACCTTCCTCCGCCTGATTCATTCCAGGCCTGTTGGCAGCTGATTAGATTGTTCCCACTCACATTGAGGGTGGGTCTTCCTCTCAAATCAGTCCACTGATGTGAATGTCAGTCTCCTCTGGCAACACCCTCACAAATATACCCAGAAACAATAATTTACCAGCTCTCTGGGCATCCTTCAATCCAATCAAGTTAACACCTAATATTAACCATCACAGCAACATACTGAGACCCTGTCTTTACAAAGACAAAAAAATAAGCCAGGAGGGATGATGCATGTCTGTAGTCCCAGCTATGCGGGAGGCTGAGGTAGAAGGATTGCCTGACCCTGGGAGGTTGAGGCTGAAGTGAGCTGAGATTGCACCACTGCACTGCAGGCTGGGCAACAGAGTGAGACCCTGTCTCAAAAAAAGAAAAGAAAAAAAGGCTAAGCATTACCATAGTTGACCAGGTCTTAAAGAAAGACTAAGAATTATCATAGTGTAAAACCTGGCAAAGAGGACCACTTGGATGAAAAGGGACAGGAGTGAAAAATGGCTGAGGTCATTCCAAGAACATGCAAGGAGCTCAAATTCTGGAGTGAAGGGGTGGGAAGATGGCCTAGTCAGGTGCACAGGGAAGCTGCCCTCCCTCAAAGTTTACGAAGGAAAAGGGAAAGGTTACTCCAGGGGTAGGGGCGTCTATGAAAGCAAGCTCTGCGTGCAGTGTGAAACCCATGAATCATCTCACTAACTGATTCTCAAGTTGCTATATTATTTTCTGGTTGGAAGGTTATTTTTCTCTCCTCTGTTCCCAGTGCACCATCCTAGACAACTTCTCTTCCAGTTTCCTTGGGTCCCACTCCCTGACCAGGCTCCTCAGCCCTCAGTTCCCCTGTTCTCTGGTCCAGTCTTGTTAGGCACAAGATGATGGTACCACAGTCTGATGCATAGTCGACCCATGTTCTGCCCCAGCCCTGGGATTCTTGCCCCACTCTGCTATCTCACAGATATCTGCATGGGGACAGAGGAGCTGGGTGGCTGACTCGTCAGGGTCATGGTAGGAAACAGATGGCATTTTGAAGGGGTGAAAGTTTAAAACGACTCTTTAGAAAAGTGTGGGCAAAGTGAGGAAAACGAACAGGGGATGAAGCTTCCCAGGGCTAGCAATGGTGGGAAGCTCAGACCACCCCCAAGACTGAAGGGACAGGAGGGAGATTTACCAGAACTCAACAAGACCTATAGCTCTGGGAGAGGGCCACCTTACAGCAGCAACGGCCCACAGCAAAGAACTGTAACAGTGCCAACTTGTGTCCCATCAGGAGGTGAAGCAGGAATTCAAAGAGGCTTTCCTCCACTTCTTTCCCTCCAATCTCCTGCTGTTGCTGCCGTTGGCCAAACCCAGTGAGAAACCAGAGGCAAGGAAACTCACCGACAGTTCTAGGGGTGCACATGAAGGATCCCGGATTAACAGCTAAGTACAAGTCAAGACATATAAACAGAAAGATAAATCAAAGTATATCCCACTTTTGTTTCTATGAAATAGAAAACAGATGCCAAGAAACTTTTAAAAGTTAAGATGCAACTTTACACTTTAATAGCACATACCTTGGTAGGCAGCCAGTAATTAATACGCTCAGGTGTCTGAAGTAGCCCTCTCCCACTAGTAGGTAGATAAAAGATGCCACATGAGAACAGGATGGGAGTGTTTGGGGATATAACTAGGCCCTTCAGAACTTCTCTGGGGTAGCAAATAAAACAGAGTTTGCTGCCTGTCATCCCCCACAGCAGTGTTCGCACTTTCTAGCAATCTTGTCTCTTGTATTATCAATTTCACTTTTATGCAGTTACCAGGACTCAGTTCTGATGAACCCAGCAGACACCCTCCTTCCTGCCTTATTCCTCAGTCACCTTGGGGTCTTGTTTCAAAAAGGGCTTTCTGATCGATTTCATGTTTTCACAGTCAACAGGCATTAATCCTAATGAACACCGCTTATGATGGGCTCTCCCTCACAAGTGGTAGCAAATTCCTGCACGAAATGGAGGCGCAGATGTTTTTGTCGCTTCCTGCGCATATATGCCACTTTAGAGTTTCTCTAAAATTGAAATCACCAGTCCTCCAGGGTAAAGAGTTTAGAGGCAGTGCAGGCTGAAGGGGTGGCCGCAAGAGCAGGGAAAGGAGGGGAGGCCGGGAGAGTGAGTGTCCCAATTTCTTCCAGGTGGCAGTGATGCCTGCCTGCACAGGTGAGCAGAAAAGCATCCATAGAGAGTGATATGGTTTGACAGTGTGCCCACCCAAAGTTCGTCTTGAATTGTAGCTCCTGTAACTCCCATGTGTCACGGGAGGTAATTGAATCATAAGGGCAGGTCTTTCCCATGCTATTCTCGTGGTAGTAGGTTTCACGAGATTTGATGGTTTTATAAATGGGAGTTCCCCTGCACAAGCTCTCTTTTGCCTGCTGCCATGTAAGACATTCCTTTGCTCTTCCTTCATCTTCTGCCATGATTGTGAGGCCTCCCCAGCCATGTGGAACTGTGACTCCATTAAATCTCTTTTTCTTTATAAATTACCCAGTCTTGGATATGTCTTTATTAGCAGCATGAGAATGGACTAATACACAGACTTTGTTTGCTTTTCTTTCATGGCAAAACTCCCACTCAGTTTAACAGATAATTGCCATTGTGTAACATTTCTCCAATTAATATTTTTCTTTTCGTTAATAGTTATTTGAGCAAGGAAACTCATTTCTTGCCACATTTGGAGGTGCCATCCTCCTTGGGCGTCATAGAAAGCCAGGGTAGTATACTGGTTAAGAGTTGAGGTTCTACAATCAGTCAGTCCTGGGATTAAATCTCAACTCTACCATCTACTGGCTACACAAACTTAAGAAGGCCACTTAACTACCTTAGGAAGACCACTTCACTTTCTGGGTCTGTTTTCTTACCTGTACATTCTTATCTGTAACAGGTAATTATAGTCCTTTCTCACTGAATTTTTAAAGAAGATTGAAGAAGAGAACACAGAGAAAGCTCAGCATAGCCTCAGAATAATTAAATATAAAATTACCATATGAGCCAGCAATTCTACTTCTCAGTATGTATCCAAAATAACTGAAAACAACGATTCAGGCACTTGTACATGAATGTTCACAGCAACACTATTCACAGTAATCCAAAGGTGAAAACAGTCCAAATGCCCATCAACCGATGAATGGATAAATAAACTGTAGCCCATCATACACTGGAATATTACTCAGCCATGAAAAGGAGTTGGGGGGGTGACTGCTCCATGGATATAGGGTTTCCTTTCGGGGTAATAAAAACATCTTGAGATTTTCTCCCAGGCTGTGAGCTCTCCGGCCACACCCGCTCCTTCACCTTTAAGGTAGAGGAAGAGGATGATGCGGAGCACGTGCTGGCACTAACCATACTCTGCCTCACCGAGGAAGCCAAAGACGAGTGTAATGTGGTAGAAGTTGTGGCCCGGAACCATGACCATCAGGAGATCGCAGTCCCTGTGGCCAACCTCAAGCTGTCCTGCCAACCCATGCTCAGTCTGCACGACTTCCAGCTCCAACCACCTGTAACCTTCCGTCTGAAGTCGGGCTCTGGCCCTATGCGGATCACTGGGCGGCACCAGATTGTTACGATGAGCAATGATGTTTCCAAGGAGGAGAGCGAGGAACAAGAAGACAGTGACGAGGAAGAAGCTGAGCTGTGCCCCATCCTTCCTGCCAAAAAGCAGGGGAGCAGGCCCTAGCCCTCCTTGGTCAGCTCCATGCGCCATGCACCGCCATGAACCCTGTTCCCCGAGAAGTTTCAAGAATTGTAAATGTTTCTTCCTTGAAGAGGAGAGTTTGGGTGGGGTTTGGGTGGGAGGGACTTGGGTCTTTGGTGCTAGGAGAGGGCCTGTGCTCCACACAGCCCTGGTTTTCTGATCTTGCACCATTCTTGGGGTCTCTCTTCTCACCTGTCTGTGAGGATTAGAAGTTAGTGCCTGAAGCTCAGAACTACACATTTTTAATAGTTTTTACATTTTTGGATAAAGGTTGAAATAAAGTGGTGTGGGGTTTTTGCAAAAAAAAAAAAAAAAAAAAAAATCTTGAAGCTAGATAGGTGCAATTGTTGTGCAACGTTGTGAATGTACTACATGCCACTAAATTTCACAGTTTACGATGACTAATTTTATGTTTTATGAATTTCATCTCAATTTTTTAAAAAGTTCAGCATAGTGTGAGGAACATACAAAGTGTGCAGTAAACGGTAGCCATTACGACATCCCCATTGAAGCTTAAAACTCCCTCTGGGTTGCATTCAAAGACTCCTTGTCAGCTACAGGCTTCTGCAGCACAGCTTCAGGTGGGTCAAATGTAGCCAAAACTCTTCAGCTGGGCAACCAAGCCCCTCTATAGCCAGTTCCCAGATCACATCACTAAATTCACCTCTCAATATCTCCCTCTACCAGTGATTTTCCCCATTTGTGGAGGTGGAGTGTGTCATTAATTCTTTTAAGAATCTGCTGGAAGCACTGAATCTTGTCTTCAGAGGGAAAAGGCAAATAAAATTTCCACTCGGCTTTTCAGGTCTCAAGACCATTCATGAGCAGTAGGAATGCTCCTAGTCTTTGTGAATTCAAGGTTACAGAAATGCACATACTCTCTACAACAATCTCCTCGGTGACTGAACCTCCGCTAACAGACTATCTCTGACCTTCCTTCATTCTTCCCCTACCCTCACCCAGCAATGTCTGCCCATTCGTTAAGGCCCAGCTAATACACAACATATCTACTGTGACTACCCCAGCCTTCAAGGTCCTTCCCTTTCTCAGAATTCTTCTAGAAATCCATATGATATCACCTACTTGGTATATTACCACACACTGCTTTGTACTGCAGGATTTCTCTTCTTTTTTTCATAGGTTTACTTTTATCTCTAACTGTATTGTAAACCAGAGGATGCAAATTCACATGTCTCCAGAACCCAAGTAGTCAGATATTATGATAGACTGGAGAGAATCTCCCTCTTCTAAAAAGGCTGGTTTCTCTGGGTCTATAGTTTGTCATGGAAAGTCAGAATTCTGGATATTTATGTGAAATCTTTTGGTTTTCAAATGCTAGTAACTACCCCCTGGCAGCACATATTAGGTGGACCCATTTTGTGGAATGCATGACTGGTCTTGGTCAGACAAAAGGCATGGTCAAAGTAATAACTTCTGCAGGCCCTGATTTACTAGAATATAGCTTGGTGAATTCTAGGGTGCATGGAGGGCTTTGACCTAGCATTCTAGGACAACCAACCACCTGTTAGCCAAAGTGACCAGAGTCTGATTTTTCTTTAAAAGGCCTAATACTGGCCGGGCGTGGTGGCTCAAGCCTGTAATCCCAGCACTTTGGGAGGCCGAGACGGGCGGATCACGAGGTCAGGAGATCAAGACCATCCTGGCGAACATGGTGAAACCCCGTCTCTACTAAAAAATACAAAAAGCTAGCTGGGCGAGGTGGCGGGTGCCTGTAGTCCCAGTTACTCGGGAGGCTGAGGCAGGAGAATGGCGTAAACCCGGGAGGCGGAGCTTGCAGTGAGCTGAGATCCGGCCACTGCACTCCAGCCCGGGCGACAGAGCAAGACTCCGTCTCAAAAAAAAAAAAAGGCCTAATACTTTGCTTTAAGGCTCACTCCCAGGAAGGAGATTTCAGATTGTGTCCCAATTGAAGATTGAAAAACCGCACTTAGGTTGGAGGTAGTTATAACTTGGATCATTTCACAATTATTTGTGCAGTAATTTCATGACACATATTGGAATGGGCACAAGAGATGCAATAAGGAACAAGACAGACTCTACCTGTGCTCAGGAGTCCAAAAATGTAATGCAAGAGTTACTGACGAGGAAGAATAAGAATAGGGCATACATGAAAGAAAAAATACAAACAGCCAATAAATAAACACAAAGATGTTCATCATCACCAGCACTCAGGGACATACAAATTAAAAAGCACTTCACATGGGCAAAAATTAAGAAGTGTGCTAATGTTGATGTGGGAAAATGGCTTCTCTCTGAACTACAAGTGGGATCATAATTTGGCTCAGGCCCTTTCAAGGGCAATTTGCTGGTGCCATTAATGTTTAAATGTGCATCCCCTGTGACTCAGTGATTCCACTTCTTTGTAGCCACTTTGGAGAAAACACTCATAGTACAAAAAAGACATACTCAAGTATATCCATTGGAACATTGTTTGCAAAGGCAAAAAAAAAAAAAAAAAATCCTATATCAATAGGGATCTGTTGGAGCAAGCTGTCCTGTGTGGTTGTATAATGAAATTCTATGCAGTACATAAACCAGTAAGGTTGGTTTTTACCAATATGGAAAGTCTCCAGGACACAGTGCTGAAGGAAATGCACACACAGTAAATATGACTACTCATTTTGTATGATACAATTCTATGGGTTAAAAACACACAGATGTTTCCAGTTTAAAAGGATCTAGACCAAACTCAAAAGAGTGGCAGCTTCTTAAATGGAAGAATTCTCTGGAGATTGCTGGTGATGATCAAGGTAACTGGAGACTTATTAGGAATCTTTGAAAAAACATGCTCATGCCTTACCTGTGTGGTTGAGAAAATTTCAAACACTTAGATGATTTCATGGATCTGTTTTCATCAAGGACATCTGTGATGTACACTTTCTCACAAGCCGGAAAATCTCACAGTTCTTACCCCAGCATTATTTGCCCATTTTTGTTGTTGTTGTTGATTATACCGTAGTGACTCTCTAACAACTGACTACACTATAACCTTGAACTGTCCCTAAGTTTCAAAACTGGTGTTTCAAGCCCATTTTTATTTCCATTTATAAAGCTATCTTCCTTTCAAACAAAAACTGCTCAGACATGTGTTTTGGGGTGGCTGGGCCCAGCCAAGATCAGCTAGAAGCCTGAAATCACTCTCCAATGCCAAGCTGGCTGCTGGGTTCCTCCAAGAACCTGCTGTAAGGGGAAGTAATACAAATCTTTGTGGCTAAATGAACCCGGCACCAAAGCCTGTTTCCACCTGCCCTGGTGTAAGACACACAGGACATCTATCATTCTTATTTGGCCGTTCAGTGTTGGAGGACCCCCTAACACATCAGGAAGTGAAAATCCTTCCAGTCTCTCTTGCAGTGAAGGTCCAGCACATGGCCGAGACCCCTCCCATCGCCCACTTGTCACGAAGCAATGGGAGCAGGTAAGCCAAAGCAGCAGCACTTGCAGCAGCCATTCTGGCAAAGGTGGCAGCCTCAGCTTCACCATCTTCCCAAGGCTTCTGTGACCCAGGCTTGCTCTGTCTTGTTTGCTGTGAGCAGGACACACCTTGGGGTCTATAACTGGGACATCAGCGGTAGGGTCTTTGGTGGTGGTGTTCTTGGCTGTATGGCTTCTAGACCTATAGTTCCAGCCTTCCTGGAGATCCGTCAAAGTTCCCAACACCATTTTGACAAATTGATTTTCTGCTTGGTCAGGGTTGGTTTCTATTAGTTGCCTCTGAGAACCTGACTGACCTGGTAATATTGGGAAGGTTACCTAATTTCTTCTGTTTCTTAATCTATGAAAATGAGAATAATAATATCTATTTCACAGGCTTGCAAGGAGATAAAATATATGCCATGTTTTTAAAATATACATATTGCATATATGAAATATATTTTAAAATGCACATACATAGTAATATATTGATTGAATATGTTTTATGCACTTACATGAATTTATGAATATTCTATATCTACATATAACATCTACATTAGGTAAAATAAATTAAAATGTCAAACCCTATAGTTTTCTCCCCAGGGTTGAGGGCAGTGGGGTGTGATGGGTTCTTAGGATTTATAGTAGATTGTTGTTTATTTCCACTCCTAACATTTCATAGACAAATGGAAAGGTAAATGATGTAAAGCTTTTCAAGGAAGCAGGAAAAAAATAATAAAAAGATGGTATTTGTGGACCTAAGCTTGAGTACAAATAACCGCTCCAAACTGCCTGTGGCTCACTTATTTTGTGTGTGATCTGTGGTGACCTTTCACTGAAGGCCAATTTTCTGATATCAAATAAATTCTGACCATAGTCCAGCTGGCTTGACAGCATTCACAGACTTACCTCTTCTAGTATCAGTCACAATAAACATAATTAGGGCTGAAAATCTTCTAGAAAACAACTCTTGAGCCCCAGAGTAAAGTCCACAGCCAAAGAGGTGACATCAAGATTAACGACTTAGTTGGGCGCCCATGCCAGCATTCCCTTGTCAGCCCAGGTAATCAAGAGGCAGATGTGATAGTTTGGAAGGGCCTCTGGGATCCCAGTGTGCAAATCAGATTCTCTAGAACCAGGAATTTATCCTCACCCTCTGTTCACAGGGAGTATATAATCTTCAGGACAGGTCCTCCGGTTGCTTGATCAGCATAGGGGAAGAGAGGCTAGAGGTTCCCGTTTCCCAGATCCATGGGAGCCTCAGAAATGAGCGGTCTCAACCAACAGAGACAGAAATAGAGGTAAGCTGAAAATGAGTGTGTCTTTTCCTAACTCTCTCTGGACCATCTGCAGGACAGATACAGAAACTCTCTCACAAATTGCCAGGGCACAGTCACTGTGTTCCTCATTAAGCCTTTTCACCTGAGGACTCCCAGCTTCCCCAGGATATTCCTTCATACATCCAAGCAATAGGAAAAGAGAAACAGAAAGCACATAACCCCAAACTCCAATGGGTAGAAAAGGCAGCAGCATATCTCAGCCTGAAACCAAAGCGGTCCTCTGCTTTGGTCTTAAAATAATGATTGATGAAAAGGGATCACAGCCACCTCTCCTCCCTTAATTCAGGAGCTGGTTAATGTACTGGGAGATGAAGGGGCCCCACAGCCATCTTTCTTCTCCCTCTTCCTCCCCATACTCTAGCCACTTCTTCAGGAAAAAGGGAGTGTATAAATATCTATTATTTGCCTCTCTAGTGTACTTTCACCAATTCTTTGCTTGTAAAACCCCTCTTCTTCTCTGTGGGAAATTCATTCCATGTGGTTTACATGGGGCTAAACTTGCTATTCACAGAGAGCCCCTGCCCAATACACACACACACACACACACACACACACACACTGCCACCATAGTAGTGAACACCAATACCCAGAAGTGGCCAGTCCAAGAGTGACCATATGACCTATGACCTAAGTCAGTCCCATCAGAGCTTCCTCTGATAGACAAACACCAGAAGGTCTCTCTCTTCCTTTAAGTCTATGAGTCACAAGGATAATATCATCTTGAGTTGCTTCTGGTCATTTCCTGCAAAAATATGGAGGAAGTTGTCTGCAGTAGGAGAGAATGGCACCACCATCCAAAGAAATATAAAAGGATAAACAGGAATAGACACAGAGCCCAGATGCTATCAAAACAGCCATTAAAAGAATGCTGTTTAATAAAAGAAGAAACTCAAAACAAATCCACCCACGTGTAATAAGAAGTTTGAGGTTAGAAATGGTGAAAGAGTGAAAGGCAAGTTGACCCCACAGGCTATAAATAAAGCTGTGGGTCATACTGTGATCTTGGCATTTATATAGCACCTACTGAGTGCCCAGCTCTAAACCAGTGGCTTTCTGAAATGCTTTGTGTAGCAACTGAGAGGGAGGAATTCCTTGGAACTTACACTAATTTATTTAACAAGGAAAGTGCCTGGCTAAGACTTTGATACAGAGAGGTACTTAACAAATGTTTTACTGAATAGTGATCTGACAAATTCAGGAGACAGGGGGACTATATTCTCCCTTGATCTTAACATTATACTTCTATTCATTCAGCTTATGCATACAGCTTCTTATCCACTAATTGAGTGTGTGCTGTTAAACTGGGGTTCTGTTATCCCATACCCCTGCAAATTACTCTTCAATGTCTAGTCTCTGCCATAAATTTATTCCTATTAAAATTCATCTTTTAGTCCCAGCCCATCCTCTTGGTCTGTCAACATGATGCAGAATCCTGACTCCATCATCCAACATGTAAGTTTCTTCCTTTCACCTTTGAATCATTTAGAAATTTAACAGGCTTAACTAATACATCTGTATTATAACTATTGGTAAATACAGGCAAGATAAGGAGAAGAGCGTTCCACAATATACAGGTAGAGAAAACTCCCTTCCTTCCTCCAGAAAAAGAAAATGGCATTAGTAGAAGATCTTCATATATAGTTAAACATCCAGTTATAAATCAACCTGCTAACTAATTGGGCCCACGTTTCTACCTGCCAACTACGGGGGTTTTATGAAAGATGCTGTCAGATGCCCTGCTGGATGTCATGCATATCCTGCCTCCAGGCTGTTACAACAGTACAAGAATCGGATCACATAAGAATTAAATTTGGTTTGACACGACCAGTTCTTGGTGAACCCATTCTGGCTCCCAGTGATCCCAGCTCCCATTTTCACTGCCTCACAAACCATCTGTTTGATAATTGAGTCTGGGACTGCACAGTTCACTAGTGTTAAATTCACTGGCCGATAACTTCCAAAACAACCTTCCTTCTCTTTGGGAAAGTTCAAAATATGTCTATTATCAGTCTTCAGTCACCTCTCCTTTTTCTATTCAACAAATAAATATTTAAAGAATGCCTAACCATGTGGCTCTGTGTTAGACATTTGGCAAACAGAGAGGAGTAAGCAGACAGGGTTGCTATTCTTAGAGAATTCCAATGACCATTGCCGACCATTGCATTTCAATCAAGCAAGCATAACATGAGAATCTCCCATGAGATTCTCCCATAACATGGGAGAATCAAGCAAACACAACATGGGAGAATCTCCTGTTGCGCTTCACCAGGTCTATCTCTGGGGAAAATAGATCTGAGTTAGTGACTTTGGCTGCATCTTGCTGGCATTCTTCCTACAACTCTCTCCACCTCTGCAACTCCACTCAGATATACCAAGGAATTCCTCTCCACTCTGGCAGTTCTAAGAAAAATAATGAGACAAATGGCCGGCAGTTGCTGAGCTATAATGTTTATTGGGACAAGTCTCAGAGGGTTTTTGCTCTCTACTTTAGAAAACTGTTTGCTACAGCCAGCCACAGAGATATAACTGAGCAGTAAACGGGAAGAAGGATGTGCCCAGCATAAATCAGTAACATGCCAGAAACTCAGGCATTAGCCAAAACTTCAAATTCAAGCCCAGCAAATTGCCTTACCAAACTAGAAAACCCTCAAGTGCAGAGACATGACTATTGTCACAACCCCAAAGCAATGTTTGGAACATAGCAGGTACTTATGGAAGATCAACTACATTCATGACCCCTTTGTGCCTTTGGCTCCATGTGACTTGCAGTTCCTCTTATTACAGAGGAGGAGCCTACCTCCCCACCTCTTGAGTCTGTGCTGAACCTGTGACTTGCCTTGGTCAATAGAATTCTGTGGAAGTGCTATGTGCTGGACATGAATACCAGCTTCACAGTCTTGTTCTTTCCACTTATGCTCCTGCACCTCTGCCTCTGCTATGAGAATATGCCTGGACTAGCAAGCTAGGATGAGAAACCAATCATCCTCTTCTAGGATGAGAACAGCCTTGTTTTCTTGGTTTCCCCTTGCCTAAGCCAGACTGTAAATGAATGATGCCCACTCGAACCCTGACCTGTGAGTGAGCCTAGCCAAGATCAGCAGAGCCACTGGCCTGCCCACACTTGACTCAGGACACACAACAACATAAGCTTATTTGTGCTTGTTTGTTACACAGCATTATTTTTGGTAAGGACCATTCCATTGGTGGTACTAACAGTTCTCAAATATAAGAAGGACAAAGAGAAGAGGGAGGAAAGGGGACATTTCAAGGCTGAGCTTATTATAAATTTGCCACATATGGGATATCTACTCTTCATATTTGACATATTCTTCCTGTGCCAAATGAATAGATTTGGAAAAGGGGAAAAAAATCTGCCTTCCTGATTGTCATAAATTCCTTGAGAAGGAGCGGATATGAGACAGAAGGGAAGGAGAAGGTTCCTCCCTATATCCTGTATAGCAACCAGCACTATAGATTTTACACTTAAAAGTTCCAACAGACCCACAAGATAAATTTCATCTAATTCTGGAGACCTGAGCTTGTTTCTATGAACCGCTGATGGCCTCCTGCCTTCACACCTATGCTGGACCCAGATTCCCTCCCCTTTTCTCTATTTTTCCCACAGGAAGATAATCCTGATAGAAAAATCAGAATTTAAACAGCAATCGAGGCCAGGCATGGTGGCTCGTGCCTGTAATCCCAGCACTTTGGGAGGCTAAGGTGGGTGGATCACTTCAGGTCTGAGTTCAAGACCAGCCTGGCCAACATGGTGAAACCCCATCTCTACTAAAAATACAAAAATTAGCTGGGTGTGGTGGTGGGCTCAGCTACTCGGGAGGCTGAGGCAGCAGAATCGCTTAAGCCCGGGAGGTGGAGGCCACAGGGAGCCGAGATTGCACCACTGCACTCCAGCCTGAGTAACAGTGAGACTCTGGCAAAAAAACAAAAACAAACAAACAAACCAACAAAAAAACAAACAAACAATAACAACAAAAAACCCCACAATCGAGGAGTGCTGCTTTCTCTCTCATGTGTTAAAACTTCGTGCAAGCGGTCCTCTCTTTGTTCATCCACTTTTTTCCCCAAATGCAAGTGCAGAGCCCCTTTTAGTTGTCTTCAGCATGTTTCTCAAAGTGCTGACTTTTCTGGGTTTTGGATGGTGTGACATGGTGAAGAGCACAGGCTCTAGAGTCAGACTGACATGGGTTTGGCTCCCAACAGTTCCCAGCTCTGCCACATAGGAACTGCATGGTCTTGAGTAAGTTTTCTAGCCTCTCAGGACTTAATTTTTCTTTGTAGGAATGGGAGACATTGTCATACCATGTCACAAGGTTGTTGTGAATATTAAACGAGAAAATGGAAGCAAAATGTTCAGTACTATCCTGACACATAGTAGGCATCCAATACCCAGCAGCCAGCATGATTCTTTAAGCTGGGGCCCATTCTTTTGAGTTGCAGGATAAGTGGGATTTTTTTTTAATCCTTTGTCATTTTTTTCTGCTGCTTATAAGTCCTTTTGGTATCATGGCTTTTCAGAGAGCTCCACAAGCAAATATGAGATGACCTGTCAACATTCTCCCTTTCGGTCTTTATTAGAATCACTCTATAGGACATTGATCAAGACTGGACTTTGCAACTCTGGACAGTAGGAAGCTACATCAACATTAACCTAGCCTTAGAATTATGAATGTTGAGGAAAGATTCTGAAATCACCATTGTCAATGCCTGCCTGCTTCCCAGTCTGGACTCTTTCCTTCTTCCAAGGTCCAGGTATCATCAAGAGGCATCTCCAGTCTTGGTCCCAGGTCCAACTCCTGCCAGAACACTCCAGTTTCTCCAGGATGGGTCTCCTAGGAATGAGAAGAGTGCCACAAAGACCTACTACCTTCACTGCCTACTCTGCCACCTAAGCTGACCAGCTGGTGGCCTTCCACTCACCCTATGGTCTATTTCCGGGGCTGCCACCCACTTACAGGAAGCTCCACTTCTTTCAGGAAGACCCAGGGGGTCTGCTCAGGCTCTGCCAGTCACTGTACTCACTTGTCTGCTTTCCTTCAGGCCCACTCTCCCTCAAAGCACCAGCCTCTCACCCCAGGATAGGGACTTCATTGCAGGGTTACCGCTTGTGATAGTTTTATGTGTTAACTTGGTCAGGCTATAGCACCCAGTTATTCAATTGAACGCTAGTCCAGATGTTGATGGGAAGGTATTATGAAGACATGGTTAAGGTCTGCAACCAGTTGACTTCAAGTAAAAGAGATTATTCTTGATAATCTTGGTGGGCTTCATCCAATTGGTTGAAAGGCCTTAAGAGCAAAATTGAGGTTTCCAAGAGGAAAAAGAAATCCCATCTGTGGACTGCAAAATCATCTTATGCCAGAGAGTACACAACCTAATGGGCTGCCCTATGGGTTTTAGACTTACCAGCTCCCACAACATGAATGTGTGTGTGTGTGTGTGTGTGTGTGTGTGTGTGTGCGTATTAATCCACTACTGGTTCTCTTCTCTGTTAGCACCCCTCCTGCCCGGGAACCCCTGCCACTACCAATGCCCACACAGCCAGCAGACCAAACCCAAAATAGCCAAAATCTGATCTCACTGCTCCTACAAATCACAGCAAAACCACCCAGCTCCTAGTCACAAGGTCAATTTACCAGACTGACCGTCCTGTTCACATTTAACGATATCAAATGCCAATAACATTTTCGTGAGCCGCTCCTGTCGCCCAAGTTGATGCTAAGCACTATGCATGACTTCATTTAATCTTCCTGCCATCCTATATGGTAGGAATTACTATTATTCCTATTTATCCAAAGAAAGCATCAAGACTCAGCACCATCGTGGAGGTTACTTAAGGTCTCCTGGCTACTAAATGGTGGAGCTGGTATTCACATCTGCTCCAGTGACTTCCAAGTCCCAGTTTCTGGGGTATCTGGTTTAAGCTGTTTTCTTGATTCCAGTATTACCCTAAATCCATGTTCTACATAGTAGTAATAGTGAAGCTGAATGTTGACCTCCTAAGAGATATATCCACCTGAAACTTGTGAATGTGAGCGTGTTTCAAAAAAATATCTTGGCAGACACAATTAAGAACCTTGAGATAATATCCTTAATTAGAGTGGGCCCTAAATCTGGTCATAAGTGTGCTCACAAGAGAAGGGGCAAGACACAAAGAGGAAAAGGCCATGTGAAGACGAAGGCAGAGACTGGAGTGGTGCAACTACAAGCCAGGAGATGCCAAGAATTTCCAGCAACTGCCAGAAATGAGAAGAGAGGCATAAAACACCTTCTCCCTCCGAGCCTCCAGAAGGAACCAACCCTGCTGACCTTTTCATTTTAGACTTCTGACCTCCAGAACTGTGAAAAAAAAAATTGCTATTGTTTCAGCCACCTAGTCAATCTGTGGATTAAGGGATTTTTTGTTCCTGCAACCCCGGGAAACTAATACAGTGGTCAAAGTGATGCTTTAAACATGTAAATCAGATCATGTCATTTTCCTATGGAAAACCCTCCAGTGACATCCTACTACACTCGAGTAGAATTCAAACTCTTTACTGAGGTCTGCCAGGCCCTATAGAGTTCGGTCTTGCCTTCCCCACTTACTTGTGACATCCTCCATCCTCAAGCCCCTGATCGGTTCACCTAGCCACACCAGTGATCCTCATGTTCCCAAATGCACCAAACCCATGCCTGCCTCAGGATCTTCAGACCAACTGCTCCTTCTGCCTGGAAATGTTTCCCCCAGATATTCTCAGGGCTGGCTCCTATTCACCTTCAGGACTCCAACGTCCCCTTCTCAGAAAGGCCTCCTCTGACCACAAATTTAAAATAGCCCTTCCCCAAGCACACCGTATCCTACTGGCCCTGTCCTATATTTCTTCACAGCCCTTATACTTGTTTACCTGTTTGGTTTACGAGTATTATCTGTTTGCCATGAGAGCAGATTTTTGTCTGCTTGTTCACTGATCAATCTCCAGCACCAAAAACAATGCTGGGCACTTTGTAAGTACCTAATAAGTGTTTGTTTAATGAACAAGGATATTTTGTTCAACTCATCTAACTCTGGGGCCCAAGACAGCCACCAGATCCAGATAGAGAAAGGATTCAAGATTCTTCCATCTCCCACCTCGTCCTAAACCTCTGTTCTAGCGAAACCTGGGACTGAGCCCAAAGCTCCATCTGTCTTTGCAGCAAAGTGGACCCCCAAATTACCAGTCAACATCCCCTTCCCACTTCCACAGCAATCACAAAAACAGTCAGTCCATCCTAGAAACAGACAGGTTCACTTCTCTCAGCACCTAAATGCTGTCCACATCTGCCCTCTTCCCCTCTACGGCCCTCCAGCCCTTCCCATCCCTGCCATGCCTCTGCTCTCCTGGTCCATATATTATCCCCTGACTGGTGCTCACAATTGAGCTCAGGACACATGTCCCTCTTTTTTTTTTTTTTTTTTTTTTTTTTTTTTGAGACAGAGTCTCGCTCTGTGGCCAGGCTGGAGTACAGTCGCATGATCTCGGCTCACTGCAACCTCTGTCTCCCAGGCTCAAGCAATTCTCCTACCTCAGCCTCCCGAGTAGCTGGGATTACTACACCAGCTACTGGTGTGTGCCACCATGCCTGGATAATTTTTGTATTTTTAGTAGAGACGGGGTTTCACCATGTTGTCCAGGCTGGTCTTAAACTCCTGACCTCAGGTAATCCACTCACCTCGGTCTCCCAAAGTGCTGGGATTGCAGGTGTGAGCCACCATGCCCAGCTGACATTTCTTGAGCCAGCAGGCATCTGTCACTTTACTTCCTCCTTGAGTCACACAGCAGCTCTCCACCTATCCTATTGGCAGGACGCTCAAGAATCTAAGAATGCTCTCTCCAGCTCACGGCTGCCAAGAAACTCCAGCAGCATGGGGAGCTGCAACCTCCTGGGCCCAGTTATCCTGTGAACTCCAAACTCCCCACCAAGGGCTAGATCAGACACTGCAGAAACTCAAGAAGACCAGCTAAAGGCAGAGGCCTTCCCTGGAAAAAGTCCTTGACAGGAAGCCTGCAGCACATCAATGCCAAGACATGGCCATCGTCCTCTTCTCCAAGGAGCAGGTCTGCCAATGGCTCCACAGCTGTGTGCCTGGCATGGCAGATGGAGTGGACAACCAGCGCCAGTTCTGGCCATAATCAAAACCCACAGGCCCAAGCCCCATCCTATTTAAGCTTGTTTGCCCATCCTTGAATCCCAGAATTCTGTACCTGCCTTCTTTGAACTGAAACCCCCAACACCCAGGCATCCAAGATGGCCTCCAGGCCCCCTGGAACCAATGGCCTCAATGTCCATGCTCACAGACCCCCTAGAGCCTGCACATGACACCCAACAGGGAGCTTTTAAACATATTTAGACCAGCTCCCCACTCCCTGCCGACAACAAAGATTCTGAGCCAGTGGGACCAGCAGGCATTTTTTAAAAACTCTTTTTATGTTTTTATTGGGTTTTCATTTTTGTTTTTTTTACCTGCAGCCACTGCCTTCGAGTATAATTTAAACTTCACATACAAACTCCAACTCCTTTGAACTTGAGGAGCTTTCTAGTTCCACAAACCTTTCCCACACAGTTCCAGGGGCCCTCGTTGACCACCGAAGGTGAGCCTGGGAAGTGGAGAGCAAACTCATAGACACACCTCTAGAGCAAGTCTGATTCAAGAGCTCCCTTGCCTTGCTTTTCAGGAGCTCAGAAATAAGATGGAGTTTTCTCCCTTGTCCCCAAGGAGCCCATCCAGCTGCCCCGAATTGGCCAGTTTCACCTGATGCTGAGTGGACACAGCTCTTCTGGTTTTAGCAAAGTTTTAAAACCATTCACCACCCAGGTTTGCTGAAGCTAGCGTCGGGTTCATCTTTGGCGGTGAGTGATGCGTTTCAGTTGGGTATCCTCCCTCCGCGGGTTTTTCCCTGCGCCTGGCCACAAAGCTGGGCAGACACATCAGGCCCCATCCAGAATCTGACAGAATTCTCAGTCCAAAGAAGCTCAAGCAAGATCCCCAGAAGAGCTTACTGCCACCTACATGAAGGACTCTCCCCAGATCCCCTGATGGAGAATCCAAGACCCAGAGCAGATATGGAGAGTTGGAGAACATGTTAGAGAACACTCAGAGCTCCCTGCAGCCCTCTGAGGACACCCAGGACCCCTGAGGCCCCGTGTGGCCCTTTAAGGGCCAGAACTGCCTGAAGCCTCTAGGACAAAGGCCCCCAACCTACCTAATCCTAAGAATCACCTGGGGCGCTTGCTAAAAACCACAATGGAATCAGAATCTCTGGAGAAAAATGGACATCTTTATAAACCTCTGGATGATTCTCAGGCAATGTGGGGAAGCAGGGGGGTTAAGTCTTGGCCCAAGGCTGTTCCCCAATTCAAGATCCCACCCAGTATCCTGAGCTTCCTAAGTGGTAGTGACTGCCCAGAACTAGGCATTATGTTTTGCTGAGCTCAGGCAAGCCAGTCTCCTGGAGGCCTAAATCACTAGGGTAACAGTTCCAAGAGTTTTTAAATGATTTAAAGACCATCTACATTAGAAACAACGACAGAAAGTGAATGAGGGGTATACGGCCTATTATGCAATTCAGATTCCCAGGCCATGAGCCGAAGAACCTGAAACAGAATCCCTGAGAGCAGGGCCCAGGAATCTGCTTTCTGAGGAAGCTTCTTCCCCAGGAACACCTTTGTCCACTGACATTTGTCAACTCCTGGCTGGTGTCTGATGGAGGGGCCATCAAGACTAGTTTTGGGGACCCGAGACACTTAGACACTCCACTGAAGACTGGGGCCTGTGTCCAGAAGATTCTCCATATTAAGCCCACTTGCAGAGACCATCATTTTTGATCCTTTTTTCCAAGTCAGAACTCAAGACGAAAGCTCTTTCTCTAAAGCCTGCTGAGGGAACCTCAGAGCAGGCTAGCAGGCTATTGCCTGCGTGTGTGACCTTCTTACAGAAGCCAGTCCTTCCCTGGTATGAAGCTCAGGGCCACAATGAAGATGCTGCATTTTCAGGAGGGGGCCCCTCTTCCACTAAGAGATGGTCCTATAACTCTTCTTATCCTACTAGACCTCTTCTTCCTCTTCTATGAAATGCACTAAGTTGAATCCTAACACCCTCTACCCATTTCTCCTGGAGGATATCACTGATGAAAATGACTACTGAATGACACCTCTTTTTATCCTGGACAAAGGCTACGGGTTTCAACAGGTCCCCCTATCCCTTCCTTACTACAATGCAGACAATATTCTCTTTCTACAGGGTGTATCTGAGCACATCACTTCCCTGCCTAGAATGCATCAATAATTTATTCATTGTTCTTAGGATGCAATTCAAAACACTTAGCCCATAGGCGCTACAGCCATGGTGCCCCCATTAATCTCCCCAGCTTATCTTCCACCCAGTGTCTTTCTCCCACTTCTCAAAAGAGCTGGTCTCTTCCTCTCCTTGGGAACTTTGCACATTCTGTTCCCTTCCTGAAATGCTCTTTCCCTGGTAACTTCTAACTCAACCTCGGATCTCACTTTTCCTGAGCACTTTCCCTCCTCATGCTTAGCTCAGGCCTCATTAGCCCCCCTCATTGGTCCCTTGTTAGCATTTATCAAATGTGTAGTGAACTCATTATCTGCATAATTACATGTTCATTATCTGTCTCCCCAACAGGCTGGGATGCCACGAGGATGACCATGTCTATCCTGCTTAATATTATATTTCCATGGGGCCTGGTACATAATAAGTATTCAGTAAGTATTTGTTGAACAAGTGAGCAAACAAGAAAAGCAATTAATTAATCAAAAGTTTTAATAACACTGTTTTCTACCCCCAGTACTTTCAAGAACCACTGGGTACCTCAACCCTAGACCAATGTATATTGATGAATACTGATTTAAGCAAACTTCTTCATCTGCCTTTGAATAGTCCTCAAGTTCAAAAGGGCAACATTTGCCAAATGTATGTGATTTTTTTGCATGACAAAGGGATTCTTCACTTTACACACACACACAAAAATCCCTTGAAAGACATCTTTAAATAGTGTGTTCCCTCCAGTGCCCATAAGCTGTATTAAGAACTCATTAATTATCTGCCAGGGAGGCTAGAACTACGAGGCAAGTCGTAAGGACGGTTGCCAAGGGAAGAAATGATGATAAATCAGCACTTAAAGGAAAGTGTAAATCATGGTGGAAGTAGGGCCCAATTTACAGAAGTGCGATTTGTACACAGCTTCTCAGGAACTTTCTTATTACGAAGCGCACTTGGAGGGGATAGAAACACTGTTGCCTTGGAACAAGAGTTCTTCCTTTAAAAGGCATCTTTTCTACTCAGTCTCTGCACAGCTTCCAAAGGCATCTTTGAGTTACTGGCTTGGGACTGGAGTGTGTTCCTACTCCTGCCTCTGCTACCCCATCAAACTCTCTGGACCACTCAGGTACCCTTCCCAGGCATGCGTGTAAGATTTTCTAAAGGTCCAGTCCACCTTACGCCAGGGTGGCTGGTAACTTGGGACAGAAGAGGGCACTCCCCAGGCATGTTGTTGGGAATGCAGCGGGTGCTCCATCAGGAAAGAAGAGCATTTACTGAGTGGTTGGCGGGTGTTAGCACTTGAGTTCACGCTTCAAAATATCCCTTGTCAATAACTGGAAATAAGCAAAAACAACTGAAAGGAGAATGATAATGTTTGGCTGTGTCCACATCCAAATCTCATCTTGAATTGTGGCTCCCATAATTCCCATGTGTTGTTGGCAGAAAACTGAATCATGCGGGCAGTTTCCTCCATACTGTTTTCATGGTAGTGAATAAGTCTCACAAGATCTGATGGTTTTATGAGGGGAAACCCCTTTAACTTGGTTGTCATTTTCTCTCTTGCCACCACCATGTAAGAAGTGCCTCACCATGATTGTGAGGGCCTCTCCAGCCATGTGGAACTGTGAGTCAACTAAACCTCTTTTTTTTATATAAATTACTCAGTTTCGGGTATGTCTTTATCAGCAGCGTGAACGCGAACTAATACAGAGAACAAGCAAAGGCTATTGATTCAGAGCTTGCAATAGCAAGGGAATCAGCCACCATCACCTGCATTTGGCAGACTCCAAGGCAGGCAAAGGAGAGGGAAAGCTTCATGTTGGGAAAAGGGAAGCCTTCAAGTGTGCCCTGTTTGGAGGCTGTTGACACAGGGAAGGATAGGTGAGCTAGATAGGTGGAAGAGGGGCATCCTATGCAGTTGTCTAGAGGGGCAAATTTGACTTTCTTTGGTTTGTCTTAAGTTGGAAACAAGGACCAACTTGGGAAAACTGGCAATAATTGATCAAATCCTGGGTGTTTGGGGCCAATTGCTGCAGAGATTTTGGGTCAGAGTTCTACTTCTCCATAAGTCTGGCCATCGTCATTGTCTGCTTGTATATTCGGCCTCTTGTTAGAATGGCACTACCTTTTTAAATTCCATGATAACACCAGGGCTTTCTGCAAGAGCATTTGTTCTTTCATGGGCAAACCTATGTTTCTGTCCTTGGGACATTTCCAGATGCCTTTAGGAGTCAGCAGGCTCTGCCTCTTCTTCCCATTTGCTCCTCCTTTCTCCATGCTGGGGTCTGTGCTCACCAGCATTGCTCTATAACAAAATAATCCCTTGCTCTCTTTCATTCTGCCCTCCTGCTCTGTTTTCTTATGGCCCTTGGCTCTTTCTTCTGATGTGTAAGGCCTATTGTTCTTGGGTATGAATGTGTTCACTTCTTCCTCTCCACTCGGAGTCTGCCAGAGCCTTGAAGGTGGGGCCATGTCTGAGTTATGTTTATGGCCTCAGACCCAACACAGTCCTGGCCCACAGAAAGTGTGTGACAAATGTCACATGAATAATTGAATGAATGCATTGCTTTCACTGCCAGCCCTCATGATAATGAAAGGAAAAGAAGAGAAGAAAATGAACACAACAAAGATGGGGCAATAACAAAACCTCAAGAATTCTTAAGAAGATTCTGCTGTAGTGTCCCTGGTCTTCACGAAACCATAAATGAGCCCAAGATTGGGTCTTCGTGCTCCTTGTCACTTTTCTGCCTTCCATTATTAAATGGTTCCAGATAAGGCTTCTCTTCTCCCCTTCATACTTTTCCCAGCTTTGGGGATCTTATAGTTTTCTTGAATCCCTATATATGCCTAATGAAATACAGGAGATGTGGCAGAATGTCAAAATGCATCAATAATGAGTTCAAAGTAGGAGAGAAAGACTATTTTGAATGACCATGCCAGAGTTGGCAATGGATAAGTTCATAGGAGAGAAATTACTTGGCCATCCTAGCCCAAGGAAAATGCATTGCTCCCTATATGATATAAAATGACAACTCAAATGGCAATTCAAATATAATCACTGTGTGATGCAAGAGGCAGTGTGTATGTTGAGGTATGGCTACCTCAAGGCTTTTGTTTGGGATGCTGTGAAAAACTGCCAAGCAAAATTCTATTTAACCATGTCACAGAGCCCATGTCTTTATAGTTATCTAATTAAATCAGGTAAGAGTCCCCATCTTCCACTTCAGCCAAATAATTAAAGGAAAATGAAAGCTTTGAGCCTGAAAAATTGTCAGCACTCCAATGCTTAGCCATTTGCAAATACAGCAACAGCCAACACCTCTCCCATAGCAAAATAGAGATAGATGCCATTTTCCCCATTTCCGTAACCCAGTCTGTTAACTGCAGTTTTGCATGTTGACAGTGCAATGATAATCACGACCCTGAGGCCCTACAAGATTGAGAAATGCCTTCTGAAGCATCAAACAGAGATTAAATTGTCTTGCCTGTAGTTACAGCGTTAATTTAAATTAGAATTCTTTGAAAAGTATTGGATTACCACTACTCAAAAGACATGAAATTTTATCTAAGGGTGACCCAGTATGAACCAGAATGTATGATTAACATGAACATTCTTCTTTTTTTTTTTTTTAAAGTCTTTCAAGATGCACAAGACTTTTTTAAAAAACAATTTATTGAATATAAAAACCACCATTTGGCTGGGTGTGGTGGCTCATGCCTGTAATTCCATCACTTTGGGAGGCTGAGGCAGGAGGATTGCTTGAGCCCAGGAGTTTGAAACCAACCTGGACAACATAGCAAGACCCCATCTTTAGTAAAAGTGTAAAAAAAAATAGCCAGATGTGATGGGCATGTGCCTGTAGTCCCAGCTACTCCAGAGACTGAAGTGGGAGAATCACCTGAGCCCAGGAAGTCGTGGCTGTGGTAAGCTGTGATCACACCACTGTACTCCAGCCTGGGTAATAGGAGTGAGACCCTGTCTCAAAAAATAAACAAGTAACAACAACAACAACAAAATCAATTTACTTTGGAATGGAACATGACAGTTTTCAAGTGTTTCCACATATTTCTTGTCTGATTCCAGTAACTCTTCAGAAATGTAGATGAGTAGAATGTCGAGGATAATGTCAGTGTCCCACCCAATTCCTTTTTTACTTTTACACTCAGACTTTGGTGTGCTTTCATTTCCAAATTGCAGCTCTATTTTGGAGAACTTCCCTCGGGCTACTAGAGAACACTTTGCCCAACTGGGTATAGCACTAGAAGTTTCTGGGAATTTACATTCCCTCATCCTGTCCTCAGTCCTAGTCAGTGACTGAAATGCAGGAGCATGAAAGGTTGGCCAGATATGGGTGGCTTACGTCTGTAATCCCAGCATTTTGGTAGGCAGAGGCCAGAGAATCACTTGAGGATAGGAGTTCAAAACTAGCCTTGGTAACATAACAAGACCCCATCTCTACAAAAAAAATTTTTTTTTTAATTAGCCAGTGTCATGGCACACACCTGTAGTCCTAGCTACTCACGAGGCTGAGGCAAGAGAATCCTTTGAGTCCAGGAGTTTGAGGTTGCAGTGAACTGTGATCATGTCACTGCACTCCAGCCTGGGCAACAGAGCAAGATGCTATCTCTGAAAAAAAAAAAAAAAAAAAAAAAAGGAAGAGGAAGAAGAAGAAGAAGCAGAAGCAGAACAAGAAGAAAACAACTCTGGAGCTGCCTTCAGAGTTCCCCTGTGGGATCAGGCTGGAGGGCTGGAGCTGGCTCCTGCAGGACTTTTCCTGAGATCACACCCTTGCTCTGCTTCCTCCCCTCTCCTTAGTACCCCCATTCCACCACTTTCTTAATAAGTCACCCAAACCTGAAGCCATATGTAATAGCTACTCCTGGAGAGTATGACCTAAGACTCAGGGGTAATTAATTATCAACCTTTTACAAATGGAAAAATGGACTCAGAGGAAGTTAAGTGACTTGTCCAAGATCATATAAGCTGAGTCTAGAGCCCAAGTCTTTCCATTAATCAGCCAATGAATCAATATTTATTGAGCATCTATACTCAGAATAGGGAATAATAGAGAGATAAACACACTACAGTCCCTAACACCATTCAAATGCACAGGCTGATGAGAAGAACACCAAGACTCACCACAATGATTTTAGCTGGCAGTACTTTCCAATTGAAAGGAACTTGGAACAAAAGGGTATTAATTATGTCTTTTCAGGTTGATTTTGTCATGACTCCACTTGAAGTCAGTCAAAAGAGTGAACATTTTTACTGAACACAACTCAAGGTGTCTCAAGTCGAATCAATTGCTTTCCTGCCCATCAGGGTACTGCATTCAAGCAACTGGTTGGGGGAGAAATACAGAGGGGGCTGGGTAGGATGGGGACTTAATGGGATCCATGATGGAGAAATAGAAAGGAAGAAAATGGCTGGGTCCAGGAAGAATCTGACACTAAAGAGGCAGTGTTTCTGCACGTGGTTACCATCCCTTCTAACACACCCCAGGGCCATGGCCCTCAACCTCTCAGATGCCAGCTTCCTGGGGAAGGGCTGAGCCCACCCTCTGTAAACCAAAAATAAAATTCTAAGCTCCCCTCAACCATCTGAATTGACTCCCTCTTCTTGGCCAGGGCACTCCAAAGTTAACCTGAAAAACTGGTCCAGACAATGACAGGAAGTGGGGGTAGTGGGGATGGGACAGGCCTCATGATGCCCTCCTCCCTTTTGGAATTCAAGAAAAGCCAACCAGTATTTAACATCAACATAGACCTTAAGTCTGATAAGAAACATTTACAATCTGTTCTCTCTGAAGCCTGCTACCTGGAGGCTTCAGGTTCATGAGAAAACTCTGGTCTCCACAACCCCTTATGCAACCCAAACATTCCTTTTCTATTGATAATAACTCTTCCAACCAATTGCCAATCCGGAAAGTTTGAAATCTACCTATAACCTGGAACCCTTCCCACCAACCCCTCTTCAAGGTGTCCCACCCTTCTAGACCGAACCAATGTATATCTTAAATGTATTTGATTGATGTCTCACATCTCTGTAAAATGTATAAAACCAAGCTGTGTCCTGACCACCTTGGCCACATGTCAGCAGGACCTCCTGAGGCCGTGTCACAGGTGTGTTCTTGATCTTGGCAAAATAAACATTCTGAATTGATTGAGACCTGTCTCAGATACTTTAGGGTTTGCACCTCCTTAGGTCACCCACAACAAAGCCCAGCAGCATCTCAGGGGCATCACTAAACCTGGTGGCCCAGTGATCTGAATCTGCATTTCTGAGCCTGGCTCAATTTGTCTGAGACTGACAGAGATGAAGTTACTCATCTAAGTTTACACAACCCAGGAAGAAGAAAAGCCAAGATCTGAACCCAGGAATGCCTAACTCCCAAGCCCATGCTTGAATACCAAGAAAGAAAAGGAAAGAACGGTATTCTCATGAATTCTCAGTTTTTCTCAGCAGAATAAACCACACTGGTAAGTTAGGCTGAGCAAATGCCTAAGCATAAAAGGAAATGAAATTCTTAATGAAAAACAAAAAAGCAAAATTAAGTCATCTCACAAAGAAATAGCCTGGAAAGAAAGAGGAAAGCCTCTAAATGAGATGGAACATAAAACAACGTTAATGTTCTAAAACTCAAAAGATGCGTCAGCTAGGAAGGAAAAGCTAAAGACAGAAGATGCTGGAGGTCATTTGTGTGTGTTTACCTTTATCTTCATAGTAACTTCACTGCAATCCCTCTGTATCACTTGCTACAAGAAAAGAAACAGCAGACATTAAAAAGGTTTAGTATTTTCCTAGTATGCACCCAAACATGGTATGGATCAGGCCTTTCCTAAAAACTAGAGTAGCAAAATAAGATAAATAGGGTTTTTTTGTTTGTTTGTTTTACCTATATACAAACAAAAGGAAATAGAAGGATGCTAGAATTTGCAAAGCCAATCTAACCTGATGTAGCAGAAAAAATCTTTGGTTACACTAACTTGAGGTTAAACCTTAGAAGAACACACGGTAAAGGGAGTAGGCAGTCCTAAAAGTAGCTGGAAAATGATAACATAAGTGATGTTGAAAGCTAAGGAATACTTCTTTCTGTGGGAGATCATGCTTAGGATCTAACCATTTTCCAAGCACAGAAGAGGCACTCTTTATTGGGAGGGCACCTTGTGGGGAATCACAGGGATTCCCTTCGTCTACCTCCCAACCCCCTGGAAGTCTCTGCCCTCAGATTCAGGCAGAGGAATCCGAAATGCTTACTTGGCTTCCCTCTTGGGACTTGAAGCCTCATTAAAAATGCAAAGAGAGCCTGGGAGGAAAGTAAAGCACCATTAATTTGAAGTAGGACCATTGAAATCTTCCCTGTGCACACGTGTCCTTGCCAGTGCGACCTTGGCCATTTCCTGGCCTGAAAAAAAAAAAATGTGGTGAGAGTGAAACTCTCTTTTCCAGGGTTTGTTGTGAGAGCTTCAAGAACATGTGGAAACACATGGCACGTGGTAGATACTCAGTAGCACTAAGCTCTCCCTCCTGAAATAGAAAAGTGCCAGACACAGGGGAATAAGTTTAAGGGGGATAAGGGAGCAGAGGAGGGGAAAGGGATGACTAGGGCTCCGGCTGCTCCTGCCTAAAAGGGAGCTACCAGTGAGCATCCTAAGTCAACTGCATTCCATGGCTGGAAGGTGGGGCCTGGAAAAAATGGGGAGCACGGAAGAGAAGTATCTTGATACCTCAACCCAATATAGTCATGACTAAAAGGGAGACACTTTTCCCAGGGAATGTGTAGATGAGGTCAAGCTCCATTGAGAAACTGTGAATTAACCATAATCTTCAGAGCCCAGAGCCTGAAGAGATGCTGGTGGCACCTGGAAGTAGGAACTGAAGCTCTCCTACCCTTATTGTCAGCAGATCTTTTACCTCTGTCAAATCAGAATCCTCTGGAGGGCTTGTTAAAGGACAGATTGCTAAACCCCAACCCAGCCTTTCTGATTCAGTAGATCTGGGGTGCAGGCCAAGAATGTGCATTTCTAACAAGTTCCCGTATGATACTAGTTCTGCTGGTCCAGGGACCACACTTTTAAGAACCACTGTTTTATACTTTTATTTAATAACCTTATGAGAGATCCTCAGCCTAAAGCTAACAGTGACTTTGAACATCTCTCTCCTCCTATTGATGCCCCTGCGTTTGAGTTGAGGCATTGTGCTAGCTGACCCCTGAGAGCCCTGCCAGCTCCGGTGTTCTGCAATTTTGCAAATGTCTAACCAGTTCAGTGCACTTACTGCTTAGCTCTGGGCTGGGAATGGGGAGAGAGCAGGTGTGCAAGTGTGACTGAGTGACAAGGAGAATCTCCAAAAGACAGAAAGAGCAAATACTGCATTTTTTTTCCCACTTCCCTAATTTGGCTCCATACTCTAAAGTACTCTCCTGACCTCAACTAAGCTTGCCCTGGGATCCTGAGCTTGGCAGATATTTAAAATAAAGAATGAGCTGTTTGGCCAGGTAGTTTTCCTAAACGTCCTCCCCACCAACGATTCTCAGCCCCTATGGCTGTGCTTCGGTGACTCAACAATGACATCTGGTGGCCATGAAGGTGCATTCCAAGCCCTGATAACACCTACTCGTTCTGAAGACTACGGCACATACAGGGGATGCCTAAATTGCCATAAATAAGCCCATTTATCAATCACATATAACATACCCCTACTATCTGTGAGCAAATTGTTCTCTTGGTTGAATGCCAAAAACATTAAAGTCTCTGACTTCTATTTTAAATCTCTATTCATTGACCCATTTGAAAGGATGCAATCCTTAGGAGGCTGACAACCCACTGTGGTTGATGCATCTTAACTAATATTCACATTTAAACTGTTTGGTTAAAGGAATGCAACAAAGCATTTGGCAGTGGAAAAAAATACAGCCTAACGTTGCATCCAACAATTTGATTTAAGCAAATAAATAAGTTATTTTCATTTCCAGTTTAACATAACAAGAATATTTTTACATGATAATTTGCTTTCAAAAATTCTAGCTGTGAAGTTCAGTAACAGCACATAAAGCTTCTTGTCATCTCATATTTATGCTCCAATCCCAGTTTTGGCAGTTCCCATGGGCCCTAGACTGCTTGGCTAGAGACACTTTAGGCCATGTTTTCATAACAACAGGTAGAAAACGCAGCCCTAGAGCCAGGAAAAAATAAAGAACCTTTAATAGGGTTTTAGACATGGGACTTGCTCACCTTTTCCACCTCCTTGCTGCCAGGCAAGTTTACAACTCAAAGAAATGGTCAAGCTCTCCCTTCCAGTCTCCTAAATATACGGTACCAGGTGCCTGTTCCAAGCTCACAGTGTCAGAAAAGTCCCTTCTCTCCCCGGATTGACTAACAGCAAGAGCAGCCAGCTGGTACTGATCAAGAATTGACTCCATGCTGGGGGCTGTGCCCAAAGCATCATATGCAGCTGGTCAGATCTCCAGGGAATCACCAGGAAGGCAGAACTGTATGTATCCCATTTCACAGATGAGGTGATGGGGCCTAGCTGGTGAGGACCTTTGCGCAAGGTCTCACAGATAGCATGGGTTCTGAACCCAGACATCTAATTCCAGACTAGGATCATGCCTGGCTGGGTGTGTCAGGGTGAATCTGACCCATCCTCACCTAGTCAAACCCTTCAAACGGCAGCTTCAACCTTTTCTCCTCCTGCCCTACATTTCCCACCACTGTCACACTCACCAACCCAATCCCTTCCAGTGGCAGCAGTGCCTCTTGCCAGTGAAATCTCACCCTGCTTATCACTACCCTTCCCACTGTCCACCCTTGCTTTAAGGGGGTGACATGAATGTAAGCATCTTAAAGGCAAGACTCATATCTAATTTGTGTCTGTATTAATCCCACATGCTGACACAGGACATTATAAGCAGTCAGCGACCAGTACATGTTTGCAGGATGAGCAGATGAATAAATGGACCTGGAGAAATGCACTTCCACACTGTAAGAGATCCCCGGGGGCAGGAAGGGAACTAATCCCATTGGAGGGCATGGACAGTGATGATGCTAACCCCCAAAGAGTGCATAGAGGGGTGGGAGCACAGGAAGGACATCTAAGGAATTCACTCAGAAGGAATCTCTATAACCAGGATGTCACCAACAACCAGAGTGATCCCACCACTGAACAAGACACCTTCAAGGCAGAGTCAGGCACTGCAGCATGGAGCCAAAACAGAGGCCTCTGCAACCCTTCCCCTTTTAGCCTCTCTGGTGGGGCATTTAGGGAATACACAGAACCCCCCTCCCTTCTCTAGCACAGAATTACCACTGCCCCTTTTTAGACTGTGAGCTCTTCAAAGGCACAGGCTGTTTGGTTCTCTGCTAAATCCTGGATATCCTTGACACCTAGAGGAGGTTCAGTAGGTATTCTTAAAGCATTCAAGCCTTAATTTCAGCAGCCACTACAAAGCAGTGGTAAGGGAGAAATCTATGTCAAATCCAAAGCAACACCCAAGGTTCCTCAGTCTTTTACTGAAAGAATGATGTATGTGTGTTCATATTTTGTAGATGCTAATTGTTGACAACATGATTTGGTAGCTTAAAAAATTGAAACTGACACCATCAACCTGTTCAATCCACTTACAATCTTTCATCATCAATGCAAGGGACTTTGTCAACTGAGCGGGGCCAGCTTCCCTTGTGAGGCCAGCATCTTGTTTCCTATTAGTGATGAGTATTACAAGTAAATAGATTGGCTTAGCATGTTAAATTGCATCCAACAGCCCAGCAAAAATCACAAGCTAATGTAAGAAAATAGAATCTGTGAAATAAGGAGAGGGAGGATTCAAACCAATGCACACTTACTGATAAAAGTTTTGCTAACTAGCTTTGCCACCACCGGACTTGCTGCACCCCACCCTCCACAAATTGTCCAAAGTGATCTTTCTAAATGCCAATTGGCTCATATTGCCTCCCCGTTTAAAATTCTTTAGTAGTTTCTCCAGTCTCTTTATTGTGTCATCCCAGAACCTCCGGAATGTGGGCCTTGCATACCTCCCTAGCTCAAAACATCTCCCTTTACTCACTCCAGGTTGTGCTACACACACTCCCCCTGTACTCCAGAAGTCTCATGGTATGCATGAATGGCTGCAGAGTCTCTTTCAACAGGACCTTTGTACATGCTCACCCCTCGTTTTGGAATAATTTCCTTTACCCTTTCACCTAGCTAATTGCTTCAGGATTTAGACAAACTGTTTATTGTATCCAAGGAGACTTTCCTAATGTAATGGGGTTAAATGGTGGTCCCTAAAGAGATATGTCTACATCCTAACACCCCAGAACCTGTGAATGTGATAAAAAAAAAAGGGGGGGGTCTGTAGGGCCAGGTGCAATGGCTCACACCTGTAATGCCAGCACTTTGGGAGGCTGAGGTGGGTGGATCACTTGAGCCCAGGAGTTCAAGACCAGCCTGGGCAACGTGGTTGTATTAGTCCATTTTCATGCTGCCGATAAAGACATACCTGAGACTAGGTAATTTATAAAGAAAAAGAGGTTTAATGGACTTACAGTTCCATGTGGCTGGAGAGGCCTCACAATCATGGTAGAAGGTGAAACGCATGTCTCACATGGTGGCAGACAAGAGAGAAGTGAGAACCAAGCAAAAGAGGTTTCCCCATGTAAAACCACCAATTCTCATGAGACTTACTCACTACCACGAGAACAGTATGGGGGAATGACCCTCATGATTAAATTGTCTCCCACCAGTCCTTCCCACAACATGTGGTAATTATGGGAGGTACAATTCAAGATGAGATTTGGGTAGGAACACAGGCAAACCACATCAATGGTGAAATTCCAGCTTTACAAAAATATAAAAAAGTTAGCCAGGCATGGTGGCACATGTCTATAGTCTCAGCTACTCCAGAGGCTAAGGTAAGAAGATTGCTTGAGCCTGGGTGGCAGAGGTTGCAGTGAGCTGAGATCACACCACTGCACTCCAGCCTGGGTGACAGAGTGAGACCCTGCCAAGGAAGGAAGGGAGGAAGGGAGGAAGGGAGGAAGAGAGGAAAGGAGGAAAGGAGGGAGGGAGGCTTGCAAATTTAGTTAAAGATCTTGAGATATGATCATCCTAATCAGAGTGGGCCCTAAATTCAATGGTAAGTGCCCTTGTAAGACACACACAGAGGAGGGTCACAGGGAGAAGGAGGAAAGGAGCCATGAGACTAAAGCGATGCAGTCACAAGTCAAGGAATGATGCCAGGAACCACCAGAAGCTGGAAGGGAAAAGGAAGGGTCTTCCCCCAGAGCCTTTGGAGGAAGCATGGCCCCACTGACACCTTGATTTCAGACTTCTGGCCTCCAGAACTGTAAGAGAATCAATTTCTGTTGTTTTAAGCCACCAAGTGTGTGGGAATTTGTTACTACAGTTCTGGGAGACTAATACACTCGACCTTACCTTCAGAAGCTCCCTGTTCTGTGCTACCCTAACCTTGCGCACACTCTTGTCTCTGTCTTTTTTGTATGGTTTTGTGATTGCTATTTGATTTTGTTGCCTTCCACACCAGACCCTGTGCCCAGAAGGTGAAGATTTTATCTTCTGTGTTTTCTGCCAGGCTCCAGCACTTCCTTGAATGGTTCGCAAGGCTGTCAGCAGGTAAAGAGCAAAAATGACCAAGAGTCTAACTTGATCTTTAAAATCCCCAAATCTGCCACAAATGTCTTCTGAGAATAAGCCTATAAGTTCCCCCTCGTGTCCCCTTGCTCAAAGCTTCTCTTGGTCCTCAGTTAATTCCTGAATTTCTTTGCCAACAATGCCATCACCACCCACTTAGCCAGCCAGATGAATCATGTATCTCCCTCTTTTGTCAAAGGGTGACAAGCCCTTAAAATTATTCATAAATAATTTCCATGGGTTTTAAGCCTCCATTCACTGTTTCAGGCCTGAGTGCATCTATTGCCTGTGAGTCCAACTTCATTGAGTAGAAAAGTAGATTTGCTGTGGCATTAAAATTGTCTTTCTCTTTTTTAATTGGACATTACTAAAAATGGGCATACACCACAACCCTACCTAAAGTGTTAGGTGAAAAAATGGAAGAATGATAAATGTGTATTCATCCCAAGGCTTTTGACAAGCTCCCTGAAGAAAACAAGCTCCCTGAAATAAATAAGGTTTAGTCCTTGGCTGCAAAGGCGTTTATAATCTAGGTTAGTCTAATAATAATAACTGCTAACATTTCCTGCCTTGCCACCAAATCTGTTTTGGTTTTGGTTTTTGATAAAGCACACTTACTTCCAAACGTAACGCTAAAATTTATTTTTAAAGATTTCCCTTTCCTTTGTTTTTAAAATAAATATATATATCAACAATAAGCCAGAAGGTCTATTACCTGTTTACAAATGAGCTGGCAAGTAGAGGTAATGATAAGTCAAGCAATGCGGCACTGCTGGTGGGAATGCAAAATAGGATAGCCGCTGTGGCAAACCATCCAGCAGTTCCTCAAAATGTTGAACAGAAAGTTACCATATGATCCAGCAATTCCACTTCTAGGTATGTAACCAAAGAAATTAGAAACAGGTATTCAAATATTCATAGCAGCATTATTTGTTACAGCCAAAAGGTCCACCAACAACGCAACTGTCCATCCACCGATAAATGGATAAACAAAATGTGGTCCATCCATACAATGGACTACTGTCTAGCCACGAAAAGGAATGGAGCACTGACACATGGGAGCAGCATGGATGACACTCGAAAACACCATGTGGGTAAAAGAAGCCAGTCACAACGCCCACGTACTGTATGATTCCATTTAGATGAAATGTCCAGTCTAGGCAAATTTAACGAGACTGATTAACAGTTGCCAGGGGTTAGGGGAAATGAGGGTAGAGAGGTTGAGGGGCAATGGAGTTTCTCAGTCAGCTCAGGCTGCTATCACAGAAACACCATAGACTGAGTGGTCAAAATGACAAACATTCATTTATCACAGTTCCAGAGGCTGGAAGTCAGAGATTAGGGTGCCTAACTGCCTGGTTTCTTGGTGAGGGCCTCTGCTTCGCTGTGTCCTCACATGGCTCTCCTGGGTGCATGCATTTTGAGACGGAGTCTCGCTGTGTCTCCCAGGCCGGAGTGCAGTGGTGCAATCTCGATCTTGGCTCACTGCAACCTCCGCCTCCCAGGTTCAAGCGATTCTCCTGCCTCAGCCTCCTGAGTAGCTGGTTCTACAGGCGCCCACCACCACACCCGGCTAATTTTTTGTATTTTTAGTAGAGATGGGGTTTCACTGTATTAGCCAAGATGGTCTCAATCTCCTGACCTCCTCATCTGCCCGCCTCGGCCTCTCAAAGTGCTGGGATTACAGGCATGAGCCACCTCCCCCGGCCTCTTCTTTTCTTACAAGAACATTAATCCTGTCCTGGAGGCTCCACCCTCATGACCTCATCCAAGCAGAATTAGCACCCAAAGGCCCCACCTCCTAATACCATCCCATTGAGGGTAAGGGTTTCAACATATACATTTGTTGGGGGGGGGGGGGATATTAACATGCAGTCCATAACATGAAGTGACTGCTAATGGGTATGAGGCCTCTTTATGTGGTGTCAAAAACGTTTTGAAATTGATTGTAGTGATAAATGCATAGCCCTGAGAATATACTGAAAGTCATTGAATTGTGTAATTTAAATGGGCGAATTGCATATTGGGTGACTTATATGTAAAAAATAAATAAAATAAATAATTAAATAAATAAAAACCCTGTTACCAATAAAAAAGAAGGAGGAATATGAAAAGAAACAATGAAAGAAGGGATTACAACCTCAAAAAGATCAGGAATGAATATATCCTAGAGAAAGATACTGTCCTGTGAAAGATTCAAAGCCAGTATCAACAACACAAGCAATTATAGGGAGAAGCTCTGTGTCAAATCCAGGACAACTACAGACTCCCCTTTTCTTGAAAAGGTAATAATGCTTATTAGGTGACAGTACTGTTCTCAATGATCCGGAACATTCAGAACATGTAAAATAAGATAATATCATATAAATCACTAAAGTCTCAAGGACCCTGTGCAGTAATTTAATTTCTAGTTTATAGATGAGAAAACTGAAGTACAGAGAAGTGATGTTGCTTGTCCACAATCACTACCTACAAGCAGAGTAACTCCAAAGCCCAGTGCTCAGCTGGGTAGACAAGATGCACCCATATGAAAACATGAGGAGCATAATATGTGGATCAAGAGAATGGCAGGGACAGTCAATGTCCTCATAGCTCCCTGAAGGAAAAGTGCTTCTGCAGAGAGGGCCTTGAAAGACTTAGTGCAAAGGGAATTTCCAGACACTTGGTGATATGATTTGACTGTGTCCTCACCCAAATCTTACCTTGAATTGCAATTCCCATAATCCCCACATGTCATGTGAGGGACCCAGTAGGAGGTAATTGAATCATGGGAGTGGTTACCCCCACACTGCTGTTCTTGTGATAGCGAGTGAGTCCTCATTAGAGCTGATGGTTTTATAAGGGGGTTTCCCCACTCCTTCAGTCTGTACTTCTCCTTGCTGCCACAATGTGAAGAAGGACATGTTTGCTTCCCCTTCTCCCATGATTGTAAGTTTCCTGAGGCCTCCCCAGCCATGCTGAACTGTGCAACAATTAAACCTCTTTCCTTTACAAATTACCCAGGCTTAAGTATGTCTTTATTAGCAGCGTGAGATCGGACTAATACACTTGGACAATTGGAAAGGGAAACTGAGTTTCTATATCTCTGGGCGTTGGACAAATAGAATCAGGAAAAGCGAAGTTCGTTCAGACTGTGAGTAGACCCTCAAGGGAGATGCTGCAAGTGGAAATCAAGTACTTTGCCAATTGCACAAGCTGATGAATCTGGCTCCTAGTGTGCCAAGAAGCATTCAGGCAGAAAGCTCCATATTTATTTTCAGGCCCAGAACAAATTTGATTGGGCAGCAATAACTGTCTTAAATATAGCCTCTTTCCACTGGACACAACTGAAATGTCTAGATCATAGTTTCCCAACTAGTGTTCCATGGAACACTAGTTCTGCTTGTTGCCAAGAGGAGGTTGGGTTGAGAGAAAAGCGTTGCATGTTTAAACAAACTTTATAAATGCCTGATAAAACTGGATTAAGATTTCTCTACTTAGCTAAAATGCACTGAGAATCTTCAAGAGGCTACAATAGATGGCAACATTCACCTACAGGATCAGAAACCACATTCTCATAACAGAGAATTTGGCCTCACTGAACTCGTTTCACTTTTTGCAAATGTGTATTTTCTCCTTTTTGGGACTTTGCCTACTTTTTCCTTCCCTCCTTATTACCTGCCAAACGCTTTGTCTCATTCCTTCCAGAAGTCTTCCCTGACCTCCACAAACTGACTTAGGATCTCTTGCTTTACATTCCCTAGACATTCCCCACTCTGCCATCATAGCATTCAACACATTGTATTTATTATCACTCATTTGATTTTCTGCTCCTATTGCTAATCCACAAGCTCGGTAATTAAGGGGTCACATCTGCCTCATGTATCATGGTATCCCCAGGGTCTAGGACTCTGCTTGGCCCACAGTGGTTGTTCAATAAAGTTATGGTTAAATGAATGAATGAGTTGCAATCTATCTCCTTATAAACTCCTTTGCCCTCTGGAGACCCACAACAGCTCTGTCTTTACCAGCAATGCCAATCACTGCTTGTCCTGGCCACAGACTCCCCTAGTCCATTTCTAAGAGGGTCTGCTCACCCACAGTCCTGCTCCCTGTGGGGCTGTATTCATAAAACAATGTGTTGCCCCATCCCTAGCCACCTATGGGCTGCAGAACCTGACCCAAAGGTGGTCGACCTAGAGGCAGTGCAAAGATGAACTAGACCCTTCAGATTTTTTTCCCTCTGTTTCAGGAGTTGAAAATAAGACACACAGATGGAAGTTGCCAGTTGATGGTGGATAGTACACAAAGAAAATTTGTTCAAAATGTTCTTCGAAATCTACATCTGTACTGTTCAATAAAGTAATCATTAACTATTTAAATATAAATTTAAATTAATTTAAATTAAAAATTCAGAGTCACACTAGCCACATTTCAAGTGTTCAACGGTCATGTGAGGCTAATGGCTACTATATTAAACAATGCATGTGAAGAACATTTCCATCGTTGTAAAAAGTTCTATTGGACAACACTATCCTGCGTCTTTACAGTAGAGCTCATTTACCTTGACCAATGTAAGTACAGTGTAAGAGTCTCTGCTCCTTATAGAGACTCCAAAAAAGTCTCCAAAGGAATCCAACCAGAACACCATTGCACGATGTAGCCCATCATTCATTTAACATCAAAGTTGTATTGATGTACAAAGTGCTAGTAACATGTGATCTTCTGAGTGCTAGGGATGCATTAGTGAGCTCCTACCACTGAATTAAACTGGGCAAGGTGGCCCTGGCTGGACCCTTGGGAAGCTGAGAAAATGATAGGGTTTGCACACTTCTTGCTGCTAATTGGGCTTTCAGCTGTGAATGCTGGTGATCCTGGAATCCTGTTTCTAAGCCCCCCACATCCATTTGAAGCCTCTTGCCTCCTGATCTGCCCTGAACTTCCTTCTGCCTCTCCTGTGGCTGAACTAGTTCCTGCTTTGCTCCTTCCAAGCCCCCAGTCCTTTAGCTCTGCTCCCCTGACCTTCCTGGGACAGACCCTACCTCAGTAAACCCCCTTGATCCTTAAAGGTGCCCTAGGAGTTTTTACAGCTTCCTTCCCCATCCATAGAGCACATTCCTTTAGCTTTTAAAGCAAAATTTTAAGTCAAGGTGATGATCAGCCCTAAGTTATGGGGGACACCAACAACAGGTTAAGCCCCGACTAGACACTTGAATTTTTCCAATCCCCACTGCCGTCTTATAAGAATGTCACCCTCAGGTGAGGAAACAAATTCAGAGAGATCAAATAAGTAGTCCCAGATATACAGCAAGAAAGTGACTGGGTTGGGATTTAAATAAAGGTCTTTTACTCAAAGACCAACATTCCTTCTGTTGTACCTTAACTTCAATTATCTCCTGGGATTTTTGTAACTCAGGGCTCCACTGGCCTCAGAGATTCCTCACACTTAAAAATGTCTCCTTACTCTTGCCCTCTCTCAAACATACAGTCCTTTCTTTCACAAGAAGAATCCAACAACAGATAATAGTTTAAAGCCTGATTCCACTCAAAGAGATTCATATTTCAATTGGTTGAAATATGAGGAGTAGGCAAGCCATGGCTTATGGGTCAAATCTCGCCCACCACCTGTTTTTACATGACCACAAACTAAGACTGCTTTTTTCCATTTTTTAAAGGTTGGAAACATCAAAGAAAAAATAATATTTTGTGACATGTGAAAATTATATAAAATTCAAATTTCAGTGTCCATACATAAAGCCATACATGTCCATACATAAAGCTGTACTGGGACACAGTCATGCCCATTCATTTACATGTCTACAGCTGCTTCTGTTCCACAAAGCAGAGTTGAGTAATTTCAAAAGAGATTGTATGACCGGCAAAGCCTAAAATATTTATTATCGAGACCTTGATAGAAAATGTTTGCAGACCCCTGAATTATGCTAAGGGTGTCATGTTCTGACAGGGAAATCTCAGGCATTGATCATGATGGAAACAGAATATGTAAGACTGACATCACACGGTAATCTAGGAGTTGATGGTGTAATTCTCCCAGTCCCTGGGTTGGTGACATAGTAAAGAAGGGCCGGGGCGGAGCAAGATGGCCGAATAGGAACAGCTCCAGTCTCCAACTCCCAGCGCGAGCAACACAGAAGACCGGTGATTTCTGCATCTTCAACTGAGGTACTGGGGTCATCTCACTAGGGAATGCCGGACAATCGGTGCTGGTCAGTTGCTGCAGCCTGACCAGCGAGAGCTGAAGCAGGGCGAGGCATCGCCTCACCTGGGAAGCTCAAGGGGGAAGGGTATCCCTTTTCCTAGCCAGGGGAACTGAGACACACAACACCTGGAAAATCGGGTAACTCCCACCCCAATACCGCGCTCTAAGCAAAAGGGCACACCAGAAGAATATATCCCTCACCTGGCCGGGAGGGTCCCATGCTCACGGAGCCTCCCTCATTGTTAACACAGCAGTCTGCGGCGATCTAACCACGAGGCAGCAGCGAGGCTGGGGGAGGGGCGCCCGCCATTGCTGAGGCTTAAGTAGGTAAACAAAGCCGCTGGGAAGCTCGAACTGGGTGGAGCTCACACCAGCTCAAGGAAACCTGCCTGTCTCTATAGACGCCACCTCTGGGGGCAGGGCTCAGCTAAAAAAACAACAGGGGAAGCAACAGAGGCCTGAGCAGACGCGAACAACTCTGTCTGACAGCTTTGAAGAGAGCAGTGGATCTCCCAACACGGAGGTTGAGATCTGAGAACGGACAGACTGCCTGCTCAAGTGGGTCCCTGACCCCTGAGTAGCCTAACTGGGAGACATCCCCCACTAGGGGCAGTCTGACACCCCACACCTCACAGGGTGGAGTACACCCCTGAGAGGAAGCTTCCAAAGTAAGAATCAGACAGGTACACTCGCTGTTCAGCAATATTCTATCTTCTGCAACCTCTGCTGCTGATACCCAGGCAAACAGCGTCTGGAGTGGACCTCAAGCAATCTCCAACAGACCTATAGCTGAGGGTCCTGACTGTCAGAAGGAAAACTATCAAACAGGAAGGACACCTATACCAAAACCCCATCAGTACGTCACCATCATCAAAGACCAGAGACAGATAAAACCACAAAGATGGGGAAAAAGCAGGGCAGAAAAGCTGGAAATTCAAAAAATAAGAGCGCATCTCCCCCTGCAAAGGAGCGCAGCCCATCGCCAGCAACGGATCGAAGCTGGTCAGAGAATGACTTTGACGAGATGAGAGAAGAAGGCTTCAGTCCATCAAACTTCTCAGAGCTAAAGGAGGAATTACGTACCCAGCGCAAAGTAACTAAAAATCTTGAAAAAAGAGTGGAAGAATTGACAGCTAGACTAATTAATGCAGAGAAGGTCATAAACGAAATGACAGAGATGAAAACCATGACACGAGAAATACGTGACAAATGCACAAGCTTCAGTAACCGACTCCATCAACTGGAAGAAAGAGTATCAGCGATTGAGGATCAAATGAATGAAATGAAGCGAGAAGAGAAACCAAAAGAAAAAAGAAGAAAAAGAAATGAACAAAGCCTGCAAAAAGTATGGGATTATGTAAAAAGACCAAATCTACGCGTGATGGGGTGCCTGAAAGTGAGGGGGAAAATGGAACCAAGTTGGAAAACACTCTTCAGGATATCATCCAGGAGAACTTCCCCAACCTAGTAGGGCAGGCCAACATTCAAATTCAGGAAATACAGAGAACGCCACAAAGATACTCCTCCAGAAGAGCAACTCCAAGACACATAATTGCCAGATTCACCAAAGTTGAAATGAAGGAAAAAATCTTAAGGGCAGCCAGAGAGAAAGGTCGGGTTACCCACAAAGGGAAGCCCATCAGACTAACAGCAGATCTCTCGGCAGAAACTCCACAAGCCAGAAGAGAGTGGGGGCCAATATTCAACGTTCTTAAAGAAAAGAATTTTAAACCCAGAATTTCATATCCAGCCAAACTAAGTTTCATCAGTGAAGGAGAAATAAAATCCTTTACAGATAAGCAAATGCTTAGAGATTTTGTCACCACCAGGCCTGCCTTACAAGAGACCCTGAAGGAAGCCCTAAACATGGAAAGGAACAACTGGTACCAGCCATTGCAAAAACATGCCAAAATGTAAAGACCTCCGAGGCTAGGAAGAAACTGCATCAACTAACGAGCAAAATAACCAGTTAATATCATAATGGCAGGATCAAGTTCACACATAACAATATTAACCTTAAATGTAAATGGACTAAATGCTCCAATTAAAAGACACAGACTGGCAAACTGGATCAAGAGTCAAGACCCATCAGTCTGCTGTATTCAGGAGACCCATCTCACATGCAGAGACATACATAGGCTCAAAATAAAGGGATGGAGGAAGATCTACCATGCAAATGGAGAACAAAAAAAAGCAGGGGTTGCAATCCTAGTCTCTGATAAAACAGACTTTAAACCATCAAAGATCAAAAGAGACAAAGAAGGCCATTACATAATGGTAAAGGGATCAATTCAACAGGAAGAGCTAACTATCCTAAATATATATGCACCCAATACAGGAGCACCCAGATTCATAAAGCAAGTCCTTAGAGACTTAGAAAGAGACTTAGACTCCCATACAATAATAATGGGAGACTTCAACACTCCACTGTCAACATTAGACAGATCAACGAGACAGAAAGTTAACAAGGATATCCAGGAATTGAACTCATCTGTGCACCAAGCGGCCCTAATAGACATCTATAGAACTCTCCACCCCAAATCAACAGAATATACATTCTTCTCAGCACCACATCACACTTATTCCAAAATTGACCACATAATTGGAAGTAAAGCACTCCTCAGCAAATGTAAAAGAACAGAAATTATAACAAACTGTCTCTCAGACCACAGTGCAATCAAACTAGAACTCAGGACTAAGAAACTCAATCAAAACCGCTCAACTACATGGAAACTGAACAACCTGCTCCTGAATGACTACTGGGTACATAATGAAATGAAGGCAGAAATAAAGATGTTCTTTGAAACCAATGAGAACAAAGATACAACATACCAGAATCTCTGGGACACATTTAAAGCAGTGTGTAGAGGGAAATTTATAGCACTAAATGCCCAGAAGAGAAAGCAGGAAAGATCTAAAATTGACACTCTAACATCACAATTAAAAGAACTAGAGAGGCAAGAACAAACACATTCAAAAGCTAGCAGAAGGCAAGAAATAACTAAGATCAGAGCAGAACTGAAGGAGATAGAGACACAAAAAACCCTCCAAAAAATCAATGAATCCAGGAGTTGGTTTTTTGAAAAGATCAACAAAATTGACAGACCGCTAGCAAGACTAATAAAGAAGAAAAGAGAGAGGAATCAAATAGATGCAATAAAAAATGATAAAGGGGATATCACCACCGACCCCACAGAAATACAAACTACCATCAGAGAATACTATAAACACCTCTACGCAAATAAACTAGAAAATCTAGAAGAAATGGATAATTTCCTGGACACTTACACTCTCCCAAGACTAAACCAGGAAGAAGTTGAATCCCTGAATAGACCAATAGCAGGCTCTGAAATTGAGGCAACAATTAATAGCCTACCCACCAAAAAAAGTCCAGGACCAGATGGATTCACAGCTGAATTCTACCAGAGGTACAAGGAGGAGCTGGTACCATTCCTTCTGAAACTATTCCAATCAATAGAAAAAGAGGGAATCCTCCCTAACTCATTTTATGAGGCCAACATCATCCTGATACCAAAGCCTGGCAGAGACACAACAAAAAAAGAGAATTTTAGACCAATATCCCTGATGAACATCGATGCAAAAATCCTCAATAAAATACTGGCAAACCGGATTCAGCAGCACATCAAAAAGCGTATCCACCATGATCAAGTGGGCTTCATCCCTGGGATGCAAGGCTGGTTCAACATTCGCAAATCAATAAACGTAATCCAGCATATAAACAGAACCAAAGTCAAGAACCACATGATTATCTCAATAGATGCAGAAAAGGCTTTTGACAAAATTCAACAGCCCTTCATGCTAAAAACGCTCAATAAATTCGGTATTGATGGAACGTACCTCAAAATAACAAGAGCTATTTATGACAAACCCACAGCTAATATCATACTGAATGGGCAAAAACTGGAAAAATTCCCTTTGAAAACTGGTACAAGACAGGGATGCCCTCTCTCACCACTCCTATTCAACACAGTGTTGGAAGTTCTGGCTAGGGCAATCAGGCAAGAGAAAGAAATCAAGGGTATTCAGTTAGGAAAAGAAGAAGTTAAATTGTCCCTGTTTGCAGATGACATGATGGTATATTTAGAAAACCCCATCGTCTCAGCCCAAAATCTCCTTAAGCTGATAAGCAACTTCAGCAAAGTCTCAGGATACAAAATTAATGTGCAAAAATCACAAGCATTCTTATACACCAGTAACAGACAAGCAGAGAGCCAAGTCAGGAATGAACTTCCATTCACAATTGCTTCAAAGAGAATAAAATACCTAGGAATCCAACTTACAAGGGATGTAAAGGACCTCTTCAAGGAGAACTACAAACCACTGCTCAGTGAAATAAAAGAGGACACAAACAAATGGAAGAACATACCATGCTAATGGATAGGAAGAATCAATATCGTGAAAATGGCCATACTGCCAAAGGTTATTTATAGATTCAATGCCATCCCCATCAAGCTACCAATGAGTTTCTTCACAGAATTGGAAAAAACTGCTTTAAAGTTCATATGGAACCAAAAAAGAGCCCGCATTGCCAAGACAATCCTAAGTCAAAAGGACAAAGCTGGAGGCGTCACGCTACCTGACTTCAAACTATACTACAAGGCTACAGTAACCAAAACAGCATGGTACTGGTACCAAAACAGACATATAGACCAATGGAACAGAACAGAGTCCTCAGAAATAATACCACACATCTACAGCCATCTGATCTTTGACAAACCTGAGAGAAACAAGAAATGGGGAAAGGATTCCCTATTTAATAAATGGTGCTGGGAAAATTGGCTAGCCATAAGTAGAAAGCTGAAACTGGATCCTTTCCTTACTCCTTATACGAAGATTAATTCAAGATGGATTAGAGACTTAAATGTTAGACCTAATACCATAAAAACCCTAGAAGAAAATCTAGGTAGTACCATTCAGGACATAGGCATGGGCAAGGACTTCATGTCTAAAACACCAAAAGCAATGGCAGCAAAAGCCAAAATTGACAAATGGGATCTAATTAAACTAAAGAGCTTTTGCACAGCAAAAGAAACTACCATCAGAGTGAACAGGCAACCTACAGAATGGGAGAAAATTTTTGCAATCTACTCATCTGACAAAGGGCTAATATCCAGAATCTACAAAGAACTCAAACAAATATACAAGAAAAAAACAACCCCATCAAAAAGTGGGCAAAGGATATGAACAGACATTTCTCAAAAGAAGACATTCATACAGCCAACAGACACATGAAAAAATGCTCATCATCACTCGCCATCAGAGAAATGCAAATCAAAACCACAATGAGATACGATCTCACACCAGCTAGAATGGCAATCATTAAAAAATCAGGAAACAACAGTTGTTGGAGAGGATGTGGAGAAATAGGAACACTTTTACACTGTTGGTGGGATTGTAAACTAGTTCAACCATTATGGAAAACAGTATGGCGATTCCTCAAGGATCTAGAACTAGATGTACCATATGACCCAGCCATCCCACTACTGGGTATATACCCAAAGGATTATAAATTATTCTACTACAAAGACACATGCACACGTATGTTTATTGCGGCACTATTCACAATAGCAAAGACTTGGAATCAACCCAAATGTCCATCTGTGACAGACTGGATTAAGAAAATGTGGCACATATACACCATGGAATACTATGCAGCCATAAAAAAGGATGAGTTTGCGTCCTTTGTAGGGACATGGATGCAACTGGAAACCATCATTCTTAGCAAACTATCACAAGAAGAGAAAACCAAACACCACATGTTCTCACTCATAGGTGGGAACTGAACAATGAGATCACTTGGACTCGGGAAGGGGAACATCACACACCGGGGCCTATCATGGGCAGGGGGGAGGGGGGAGGGATTGCATTGGGGAGTTATACACGATATAAATGATGAATTGATGGGTGCTGACGAGTTGATGGGTGCAGCACACCAACATGGCACAAATATACATATGTAACAAACCTGCACGTTATGCACATGTATCCTAGAACTTAAAGTATAATAAAAATAAATAAATAAATAAATAAATAAATAAAAATAAAAAATAAATAAATAAAATAAAATAAAATAAAATAAAAAAAAGAAGGGCCCCATGGAGTGCTTCTAGTAATATTGATTGGGTAGGTCTAAGGGAGGTATTCTGACATCCTCGATAATAAGAACTACTTAATCTGATCATACCAGACACAACCTCAAACCTAAGCAACACTTCAAAGGAAATCATATTGGGAAGATGCCTGGATGAAGTATTAATATTAGTAACCAAGGAGAGGGATCCAGCCAATTAGGCCAATTAACACGCAACAGTTCTGAGGTCTCACCAACATGGTATCATCTGCTTATGCACACATCATTTTTATCAGCCTCATAACTCTTTCATCTGGGAAGTACTATTGGTCTTCTAAGCCCATGACCACTGCAAAGAGAACAGTTATACTCTGACCCAAAAAAAGAAATGATTTTTCTCATTCTACCTTAACTTCTTTCCAACAAGGATAAAACAGAGAAGCAAGCGTCCCTCTGCCATCCTTTTCACCCTGGCTGTCACTCCATTCTCATTAGCAAATATCAAGAGAAGTGATCAGGGCCCCCACTATGACTCATTACTCAGACGTGAAGGCGGCTGTCTTCTTCCCTCAGTTCCCTGAAATATGAGAGATAATAGAAGTGGGGTTTTTTGTTGTTGTTTCTTCTTTTTCTTTTTTTTTTTTTTTTTTTTTTTTTTGGCTCAGAGCTAAATTTAATGCTTAAGTACCACAACTATCCTTAGCCTAGATTGTAACGTCCTAGAATTAGGATTGTAACGTCCTAGAATTAGGATTGTAACGTCCTGGAATTAGGATTGTAACGTCCTGTAATTAGGATTGTAACGTCCTGGAATTAGGATTGTAACGTCCTGGAATTAGGATTGTAATGTCCTAGAATTAGGATTGTAATGTCCTGGAATGATGTCCTAATCATGTCCTAATTCTAGGACACTACAATATTCCTAACTCCAAAACACTCCTCTCAACGTTTTGTTCTTACTTCAATAATTCTTTTAATATGTAACTTTCAGTATCATATACCTTAAATGATTTTTTGAGGTAACAAGCGCATAAGGAATAAAAAGATTATATGTGTACACACAAATGTATATTTGTGTATACAATATATAATTGTATGTAATAAACAATATGGCCGGGCTCGGTGGCTCAAGCCTGTAATCCCAGCACTTTGGGAGGCCGAGACGGGCAGATCACAAGGTCAGGAGATTGAGACCATCCCGGCTAACACGGTGAAACCCCGTCTCTACTAAAAAAAAAATACAAAAAAGTAGCCGGGCGAGGTGGCGGGCGCCTGTAGTCCCAGCTACTCGGGAGGCTGAGGCGAGAGAATGGCGTAAACCCGGGAGGCGGAGCTTGCAGTGAGCTGAGATCCGGCCACTGCACTCCAGCCCGGGCAACAGAGCAAGACTCCGTCTCAAAAAAATAAATAAATAAATAAATAATAAACAATATTATAGTTAATAAAAAATAATCATTTACTGTATACTTGTATGAGCCAGCCTCTCTACTAGATATTTCACATACCTCAGCTAATTCTTTCACAAACCTGTTTCTTATTGTCAGTAGATGAGGATGATTCGTTACAAGGGCCTAATTGCAGGTCTGAGTCAGAATTTCCAAGGTCAAGCCAGGACTTTGGGCAGAAATTGGTTGCAGACTCCAGCAAGAGACACTAAGTCTAGCAGGACTTGTCAGTTCACCAGATGCACAGAACGTGTACAGATGTCAGAGAAGGGTGAGAGCTGGGGAGCAAGCCGGAGTTACTACCACACGGCCAAAGAGCATGGACAAAGAAAAGCGTTCCTTTTCACAGCAGAGATTTACAGAACATCTCCCAACTCAAGGAGTTTAGGGTTGGACAGAGAATATTACAGCTCTCCACTACATAAACTACAATGGAATGCTATAGGCAAACTACTTTGGGAATTCAATATCCCTTCAGCTCTGGGAGAAATAATAGATGGGGAATCAAAGAATTCAACAGCCACTGATTTAAGTGTCCAATATGCAATAGGTCCTCTGGTCAATGGGATATAAAGATGAGTGAGACACTGTCACACCACTGCTCACCATCTAACAAAGATAGAATACGTACAAGGGAAGACTTCCTAGAGAAAATGTTATCAAAAGTGAGCCTTACATACCCATGTGCATGGTGGCATTATTTGCAATAGCCAAAAGGTGAAAGCAAACCAAATATCCATCAGCATATGCATGGATAAACAAAATGTGGTATATCCATACAATGGGATATTATTCAGCCATAAAAAGGAAGAAACTTCTGATACATACCACAACATTTCTAAACCCTGAGGACATTAAACCAACTAAAATAAGCCAGTCACACACACAAAAGAAAGACAAACACTGTGATTCTACTTACATGAGGCACCTAGAATAGTCAAATTCATAGAGACTGAAAGTAGAATGGTAGTTTCCAAGGGGGATGGGGAGTTCATGTTCACTGGGCATAGAGTTTCAGTTTTGCAAGACAAAATGAATTCCACAGATGGATGGTAGCACAAGAATGTAAATGCACTTAATGCTGCTAAACTGTACACCTAAAACTAGTTAAAATGCTAAATTTTCTGTTATGTGTATCTTACCACAATTTAGTCAATTTTTTTTAAAGTGAGCTTTAGTGATCAAATCACTTTTGGACTTTTCAAACCCAGAATCAAGGAGACGTAAATAAAAGTCAGAATTAAGAATGATCACAAGCCTAAGGAAACAGTCAAGAAGGAAGGATCTGAGGGTAGCTGAGGATTACCAAGAGCACTGCAACCTCGATGCCTGCAACAGCTCCTTAGCTCAAGTTGTGAATTTTATGTGGAATCTATTTAGCAGGAAATAGTCCCAGGCTGGCCCTTGCTGAAAAAAATGAAGAGGATATCAGTTTAGATGCAGCGAAGCAACAATATCTAGGCCACCTTTTATAAGGTAGTCACCTGGGAATCGTGGGGGTTTGCTCAACTCACCCTTTGTCTCTTTGTACCAATGACTTTAAGATTGGCAATCTCAGTCTGCTCCCAACAAGGCACCACATCATTTCACAGAAGTGTGGAGAAAGCATGAGCAGAAAGGATAAAAGTTCCCCTCTCTTCGTTCATGATTCATGGAAAGGTCCCAAAAAGCTATCTAAGTTATTAGGATACATTCTGCAGAGTTTTGTGGCCTATAAGGCCTGTTTGGGCTTCAGTGAAATCAGAACCTGAGACAAGGACTTGAGTGCATGTGCTTCACTGGGAGGTGATCACAGATTATTAAAGAAAGGAAGTGAGGAACCAGGGAAAGTAAGACAGGGAAGAGTGGAAGACCAAGTCAGGATGTACACCTGGGGTTAGAGCTGTTGGCCAAAGGGGCTCAATTTCTGAACTGGGAACTCCAGAGGTGAGTACAGAATGCCTCCCAAACTATGCATCTGAAAGACAAAGGGCTGGAGGCTTCCTCCACAAACTCCCATCCTCTGTTGGTTAGGCATTGACCTCAGGGGCATTCACTCCCTGACATTTCCAGGAGGCCTTTGCATGACCCAAGCAGACCCTGGCAGCTCAGATAGACTCCGAGGGCAGAAAGCAGAAAGGAACTCCACACTTCTGTGCTTCTTATAGGATGCCACCAAATGAATCTGAGCTGTCATAGAATTGTCTCCCACAGCCATGGCTAAAATCAGAAGTGGGCATGAGATATAGGGAGCCAAAAGTGTCTCTACGTGGACCTGTATTATCTTAGGATAATTTAAGGAAGACTGAGATAGTTCTACTGTATGGTGACTTGTGACATTTTATTATTCCCATAAAGCAACAAAGCTGGAGAGGGGACAAGGCTTTTTAATAGGCCCTGTAAGCCTATCTCAAAAATATATATTACTGAGATCCTAAGAACTTGCAAGTCCCAAAAAGCTTCTTCCACAAGGACAGTATTACACAACTGTCTCAAATGCAGCTACTTCCAGCAAAGTAACATGACTCCTCATAGTAAGACAAAGTCATGGAGAATGTTGTCAGATGTCACAAGGTGACGGCCATGAGAATGCCCCTCCTAGCCCTCTACCTAAAGGAATCACATTTGACCAACATCTCCAGAGGCTGTGAGCTCAAATCCATGGATACATTTGCGCCAAGGCCATACTTCCGTGGGTTGCTCCCTGTTGATTACTGGGTGCAGCAGGGATTCTAAGGCAGGTCCAGTCCTGGGAGATGCAGAACTCCTCTGATGAGGAGTGTGGCTCACGACCTTCCCTATGGCCTTGCAGAACCTTCAGTAGACTACCCCATCCTTAGACTCTACCCGGCCTGCCAGCCTCTTCTTCACTTTGAGGGCAGACGCACATGACCATCTGGTAGCTCTCCTAGTGTTTCCTGACTCCGACTCCATTTTCTCTCACAGACTTTTCCCCTAATGAAATTCTTGCATATTTAATCCAGTCTTATTTGCTTCTCAGAGGAGCTGGACTAACATGAGCTGCACTGAAAAGTCCACGTGCCTATTTTCTCTGTGAAATCTGTGCTCATTGCCTCCCTCTTCCCATAAACACCTAAGAATATTTTTCTCATTATTTTCATACTTGGCTTCACCCCTATGTTCGGGTGAGTATCAATTTATACAGATTTTACATACAATAGAGGAAATATATGTTTAGTATTCCACTATAAGAAAGAGCTGATTACCTCCAGCAAGTATTCTAATAATTTAATAGATGAGAAAATATTGGGAGGAGAGGGATACTATAATATTGTTTGATCATGTAGTAATTACATCTTCAGATCTGCAATGCTTTTGGAGGGACCCAGAAAAATTCCCTTAAACTATACAAACAAATTTGTTGTGCCAGGCACCAAGGTACGCTGCCCAGATCTCAAGTGAGTCTGCCAAGAGGAGTGCAGGCAGCTGGCACCTCTAGCTGCAGAACCTTAGGGGTATACCCCAGTGGTCAAGCCAAGGCCAAGGTCTCCCTGGGCAGCTCCCAACCAATGACTGGACATGACAGGGGTACTAGGGTCAGACATTTTCTGTCTGACATATGCTGCTCTAATGGGTGATCTCTACTTTGGAGCTACACATCAGTACAGTGAGGCCTTCTCAGATTTACTCTACAGGCTGAAGCTCTTTTTAAAACCTCTTCCCTTCCCCTCTCTTTCTACAGCTGTCAGATCTTCACTGTGATCTGAAGGCCTTCAGAGGATGAAACTGAGCCCCAGAGACAGAGCATACCTGCCCAATCTTTCTCAACAAATCCATGTTTGAGCTAGAAACAGAACACACATATCTTCAAGCTCCAAAGTACAGTGTTCCACCCACAGCTTGCTGCCTCTGCACCCCAGTGAGCTGGCTGGTGGCTGATGTGATCACCACAGTCAAACATCTTATACACTTAGACCCAGCAGTTGTCTCACTAGGTGCTCAGATGGCCAATTACATGTCTTCACATCTCCATTTGCTGTACTATAAAATTTAGAAGACACTTGCCTCACATCAGCTCCCAGGGTAAGGAGGAATAAAATACTTTTTGTAGCTGGAAGAAAAGCCATAAATAACACAGAATTGTGCAGGCAGCTTTCACTTATCAGGGCAAATGGATGGGTGCACTCGTGCAGATACATGGCCTGGGGCTTCTGTGAATGCCAGAGCAGCATACACACAAGAGACCAGAGAGACAAGCAGCTGGGGAGCTAGGAAGGAGCCCCAGATAAGCCTGGGAAGAGTGGCCCTGCTGAGCTGGCCAATCTGAGCCCACTCTCTTAATATGTGCTCTTTTGAATGGAAAAAGAGCATATGTAAGCAGTGAACAAATATATGGCTTTTAAGTATATGAAGAGAGAGAGATTCAAGCTCTCTCAGTATTGCAGAAACACAAAATTAAACTTCATAATAAGATAACATTATAAATTCAAATTAGTAGAGATCGACATGCAATATTGGTGAGGGTGTATAGAAACAATGTATTCATGCATATGTAAATTGTACACGTTTCTCCAGAGGAAAATTTGGCAATTTCTACTAAAATATAAAGTGTTTATACACTTGGACCCAGCCATCCCACTTCTAAGACTTCATGCTATAGATCAATTTGCACAGATACACAAATGCACAGGGTGACCATCGCCACAGAATTTGAAATAGCCAGTCACTGGAAATAGACTTAAAGTCTACTGTGAGAAGAAAGTTTAAATAAATTGCAGTGAATATGCAATAATGATATGCAATGGAATGTGCTAATATGGAATAAGAAGCCAACAATAAATAGAAAGATGCAGGATGGGTTGCTACTTAAAAAAACCTGCATATGCTTATATATGCAGAGAATATGTTTGGAAGAAAACAAAAAAACTGATGGAAAGCAGCTACTGTTCTGAGAAGGGACTGACAGTGGGAAGGAGACAGTTTTCACTGTATAACCTTTATACTGTATTTTTACCATTTCTTTGCCTTATTTGAAAAATAAAAAGCTTGTTAAAAATGTATGTTTTCTCCCTATAACACTGCACATGGCAGCAGAAGTAAAAACAACATCAATAATAACAACCACCAACCTGCGTTTAGCACTTTATATGCCATTCAACATTTCCCACCTATTTCTCTGATGTGAGCAGACAGAAATGATTTCTACCCATTTCTCAAATAAAAAAGCTAGAGCCAAAGAGAGTGCTTGAAGTGCCCAAGGTCCCTGGAGAGGTCATCTGGAAGGGACCACTCTTAATTTTGCCATCGCTCATATCCACATCTTCAAGGAAAGAAGGGATGAAGAAGTATCCTAATTTCCATGCTCTAAATCCTGGGAGCTTTTCTTTCCACATCTTCTCTCTCTGCCTCACAAAGAAGAAAATCGTTGTCTCTAATTAAGCAACAAAGCAACACTGAAGTTTTAAATAAAGGGACAAAATAAATGTTTGGCAAATGCAGAAAAAGAAAGAGTCACAGAGGACTTTCAGGCTAGAGAAGGTGGCCTGGGATGGAAGAATGAGCCCAGATCCTATGGGGACAATCCTCCTTCATTCTCTGCTGAAGTCTTTCAACTCATTCCTTTCTCTCTACCCAAAAGAGCCAGTAGGGATTCCCTGGGAAATCCGAAGAGAGATTCCAGATGCTGTTTTTCCACCAGGGATGGAATGTGGAGGAAAATAATGGAGAGGGTTATCAAAGTGGTTAAAACAGAAGGACCTCTGCCCTGCAGGGCCTTAAAGCAATGCTGTGGCTGAGCTCCTGAGATGAGATAACCTTGGCTTGACAGCTTCTGGCTGTCGAATGGGCAAATCACTGCATGCATTCAGCTTCTTTCCTTGAAAAGATTGAGATATTGAATCTTGTCTCAGTATCCGTAACACATCTACAGTGCACGATCCTCAGGGGAATGTCCACGATTTAACAATGTATTGTTGAGTAAGAAGGAAATTATAACAATATGTAACACGACACACATTCACACACATGCATGCATATTCATTATGTACATATAGGATACATGTTATCAGTGGCCTTCTCGTAGTATTCAAATTGACTTTTACAATGATTTGTGTTTTTTAGTATTTCCAAATTTTCCAGTTTTCTGTAATATGCTATATTATTTTTACATTCAGAAAATATATATATTTATATGTAATATGTATTATAAAAAGATATTTATATATTATATATTATAAAAAGATATATACATGTGTGTGTGTATACATACACACACACACATACACACACACACACACACACACACACACACATATATATATATTTTTTGAGACAAAGTCTTACTCTGTCACCCAGCCTGGGCTATTGCAAACTTCTCCCCTGAATTCAAGCAATTCTCATGCTTCAGCCTCCCAAGTAGCTGGAATTACAGGAACCTGCCACCACACCTGGCCAATTTTTGTATTTTTTGTTGAGATGGGATTTCACCATGCTGGCTGGGCTTGTCTCAAACTCCTGACCTCAAGTGATCTTTCTGCCTTGGCCTCCCAAAGTGCTGGGATTACAGGTGTGAGCCACCGTGACCGGCCAGAAAAAAAATGTATTTTTTTAAATAAAGACCATAAATACAATGAGGGAAGCTTAAGAGATAACTCCGTTGGAGTTAGGGTATGAGAATGCTATATACTTGAGGTCAGGGGTCGAGAGTTACAACCACCGTGACCAACATTTCTACCCTCTTGGTTCTCCAGGATTAGGGCCTGTTAACAGGCGTCTAACATTTGGAACTGCCATTTCCATTAAACAGGGTAAACCTGATGGTAATCCAGATTTCTTTTCAACTAGATTATGTTGCTGACAGCCTTCTCCTAGTTGACCTGTACAGTGTTAAAATGATTAAATGGGAAGCCGTAAGACTGAAGCAGCTCCAGTACATTGGGTTTCTACACAAGCAAACCAAAACCTAACTCAGTATAAACGGTCGGCCAATCAAAAACTGCTATCTTCTAACTAGGGACTTTCCTCTGGAACATCCAAATAGAGCTACTGCTCCACTTTAACGAAGCCCCAGGAGTTGAGGCCTCCAACCTCTCAGGTAGGTCTGTTTCTTTTTGTTTCCTATCAAAGCCTTACCTTTATGCCCCTCCAGTGAATCCCCAAACCAGTTGGAGTTTGGAGCTGCCTGACTCATGAATCACTATTGATTTTAAAGTTTATCTTTTGTTTTTTGTTTTTCTTTTTGAGACAGAATCTCACTCTGTCTCGCTCTGTTGCCCAGGCTGGAGTGCAGTGGCACAATCACGGCACACTGCAGCCTTGATCACCCCAAGTGATACTCCCACCTCTGCCCAGGTAGCTGGGACTATAGGCATGGGCTACTATGCCTGGCTAATGTTTTGTAGAGACAGATTTTTACCATGTTGCCCAGGCTGGTCTCAGGCTCCTGGCCTCAAGCAATCTACCTGCCTCAGCCTCTTAAAGCGGTTAGATTACAAACATAAGTCACCATGCCTGACCTTTAAGTTTATCTTTTAACAAAAGTTATTATCAACATGTTGTATTAGTCTGTTCTCACACTGCTATAAAGAACTGCCTGAGACCAGGTAATTTATAAAGCAAAGAGGTTTAATTGATTCACAGTTCTGTGTGACTGGGGAGGCCTCAGGAAACTTATAATCATGGTGGAAGGTAAAGGGGAAGCAAGGAGAGAGAAGAACAAAGGAGGAACTTCCAAACACTCATAAAACCATAAGATCTCATGAGAACTCCTTCGCTATCATGAGAACATCATGGGGAAGACCATCCCCCAGAGAAGTGTGGAAGGAACTTCTCTACTCTGGTCTCTTGCTACTGACAAGTACTGCCTCCTTGACCAACCTTTCGCCAGGCTCCTCACAGAACCCTTTTCTTGACTGAGCCTTGTCCTTGGCCTTTGGACCTAGTTTTACCAAGAATCCTGCTTAGCCATTTAGCAATAATTCTCCGCCCTTCACATCTAATCCAGTTCCTCTTCCCTCATCCTGGATACCTAACCAAGATCTTCTTAATACTTTTCTATCCTCTCACTCACCCTGCCTGTTGGCTATGAGTCCCCAGCTGTCCCTTTTATATTTGAAGTTGAGTTCAATCTGTCTCCCCAATTGCAATAGTCTTGAATAAAGTCTTCCTTGACATTTTTCACAAGTGTTTGGTACAATTTCTCTTTAACACTGCTCAAAATATAGGCCATGTTCCAGCAGCATCAGCATCACTTAGACACTCACTGGAAATGCAGCACCTTAGAGCCCACCCCAGAACTGCTGAATCAGAATCTCCACTTTAACAAGATTCCCAGGCAATTTTTGTGGATATTAAAGTTTAGGAAGCACTGCTTTTGTCAACATGGCCTCCACTCCTTCAATATGTGTGCAGCCCCAATTGTAGACTTTCAGGACAGTTCCCATAGGACCAGCCATTCATGACCAGCTGAGGAGACTCATTGACTTGTGCCCTGTCTCATTTTAACTCTCATCCTTTCAACCTCTTTACTCACCCTCTCCTGGATTCCATTTTCCATGTGCTCTGCCTCAAGCATGAGTTGTCAATCATTCCACTCTCTCCAGTTGCACAGGTCTGAGATAGAAGGAGATCCTTTAATACCTAAGGGTGGTGGAGGAGAGCAGGGTAAGAAGCCCTCACTAAGGTCTGGCCCTAGAATGGGGTTTCAAAAGGCAATCAGACTTTTAACACACCCAAGATTAACCTTTTGTTTGTACATATTCTCAGCCAACGTCTTTTCCCCTGCTCTGCCCTAAGCATAACAAAGATCCCCTTCTATTATATTCTGGGGAGCGAGAATAGGAACAGGAGTGGTGAGACTTTTTTGGCCAGATATGTGACATGGATAATTATTTGATCCAATGAAGCCATGTGTCTAGTGTCAACAGGCCAAGAGAGTCTGGATTAGAGTTCCCAGGATATATTTACACTATTATAAAAAGTTATTTGTTGTTGATCTGAAATTAAAATTTAGTTGGTGTCCTGTATTTTATCTAGCAACTCTAGCCTGGCTCTATCAGGAATATTTTCAATGCTCATGAGTGGGATTTCAATGTCACAAGAAGATAAGATCACAGGACAAGACCCCCTATTATTCTCTCCTAATTGGAACATAAATTGTTATTGGCAGATTTACCCCTTCTACCACTCTTCCCATCTCTTACATGGATGGGCTTATCGTGGAAAAGGGAGAGGGAAGTCTAAATTCGGAAAGTATTGGGAAATACTATAGCAAGAAAAAAGGTGTTTTAATTTGTACATAGCTCTTTCAAAACACCCTCCCTTATAGCAATTCTGAGATATCTCATTGTCTGTACAGGAAATATCATGACATCACTAATATATTCTTAGATTTGGCAAAAGAGACACTTTCCTGATGTTTCTTTCTGGTGTTTCTCTTTGGACTCCAAGGAGGTCATGGATACACCCCAGTGATAAAATTATGATCCATCCCCCTTCTCTACTCCGTACCCCATGACCTTGCCTGGTTAAAAAAAAAAAAAAAAAAAGTATCTCTCCTCCAAACTGAGTCATTGTCTTCTACCTCTCTCAGAGCTCTGTTCCTATGCAGTTTTATGCTATAGTTATGTACGACTTAGGAATTTCTATGGTTTAGACTGTGAGCTCCCTGAGGACAGGGGCATGCAGCCCCCCAATTCCTGGCCCAGGTCCTGCCAACGGATAGGCCTCCACAAAAGTTTTTTGAATGAGTCCTGTATGCCTTTCTCACAAAGCTAAAAACGAGACCCCAGCTGGACTTTCACTTGACTCTACTAGACTGTGATCATAACAGAAAATGAAACGACATCAGTTTTGTCCAGAATCCCTGCCGGGGCTTATGGTTACAAAAACTACTGGCAACACTCTTTACAGTGCACTCTCAAAGGACTTTCTTTGGCCTCTGAATGTACTGGAGCTTTTGAAATGAATGCAAGCCCTTCCATGCCTGCTGGGCTCCCCTTTAGAATCCACTGTAACCATTAATAAGAAAAAAAGATTCTTATACGCTACTACTTTAGACACTTTCTTATTCAGAACTAGGAATGGCCCCAGGAGTTGAGGCCTCCAACCTCTCAGGTAGGACAGAAATAATAACCTTTTCATACTCCTTGTCCAGACTTGTGGAAGCCCAGGGTGGGAGTATGACAAATCGTAACCAGCTGTGAGATTCCAGGCCAGCTCAGAATGAGAAACTTATTGCACAAGGGGCTTTAATAGGTAAAAGCCCAAGTGCACAAAAGATACCACACTCCATGGAGATTTCAGGTCCAGCTGAGGCCCCATATCTCAATGAGAGTCTCCAGTGGTCCTTGAAGGTATTCCCACAGTTTATCTAGACCTCATGCTGCCCAAATCACATAATCCTTCATGCCTAGGGGATTGTTTTCTCCTCTTTCTGAGAAAAAGGCACAAGCTAAGAGATTCTGAGGAGAGAAAGCTTCAACCTGCAAGGTTCACCAACCTCACTCTCTACTCCCAGCGTCTCTCTTGCCATTGAAAGTAATAGCAAGAACCGCAATTACTTTTGCACCAACCTAATATTTATACTTGTTATCACAGCAGGAAAATACAGCATCCTTTCAGTAATGGACATCGGCTGATTTGCCTGCCCTACATCCACCGCTTGTCATTCTGAGGCTGTCAGTCATAGCCCCCTAAGCCACTCCCCTTGGTGATAGCAATGGTCCCAGATCAGGCCAATCATAATTCACCATGCCCCTGGCAACAGTGGCTAGTCTGAGAAGAGAGCATGTTGCTCAAGGTGGGCTGCCCAGAGCTCTTCCCTGGAACTAATGCACAGACATCACATGAAAGCAGGCACTCTCCTTCTGCAAGGGGTCACTGAGCTAGGAGGATGTGAATCTGGGGCTGAAAGCAAGGACCTGCCTGCAGAGAGAAGCCAAACAAAGAAAAAAGAAGAGAGATGAGCAATGGGAAGACATACATACATCTCACTGCCAAGGTTCTGTATCCTTTAGTTCTTCCCTTGATCTTGGAAGCTACTCCACTGTCCATTTCCTCTTTTGCTTAAACTGGTTGACATTGTGTTTTTATAGCTCACAACAAAAGGAGTCATGACTTAATATTCCCCCTGATGTTCTTTCTAACTTGGATAGACCCTTGAAGAAACACAACTCCTCTTAATCATTTCAAGATAAAAGAGAAGTCAAAAGAAAGAAGAATGTATAAAACTACAGACTCTTACATAATCGCTGTAGGGTATGGCTATGTCTAGCTGAGGGAATCTGTCCTGAATAATAAAATAAGTAATAACCCAACAACAGGCACAACTAATATTTTGAGGCACTGCTGACCATGCCCATGGAGAACTTGCCCCTATCCCCCTGGTCAAACTGGATGATGAGAAGTGGACAAAACTTCGATTAAATTGAGTCAAATAGAAAGAGCTGATCCAAAACATCACACAGAACTGAAGTACGAGGCTGCCATCTTGGGATGTTGCAAGGGACCAAATGAAAGTAAAGTTGTCTGAGAACTACAAGGAGAGAAGAAAAAAACAGGCACTTCCTTCTTCTTAACAACTCTCCCTATTGAAACACTTCATTTGTTTACTGATCTAGTGTAGCTGAATGAAGAAACTACTATTTTAACAGTTGGCACCTACGTATTTATTTTATTTGTTTGTTTGTTTTTAGAAGAACCCATCTTTATTAAGAAATAACTTTGCTAGATTGCTTTGAGTGAAGAAGGTGAGATCCCAAACCTGCCTTGTAAGGAAAAAAAGAAATAAAGAGAACAGTAAACTTAGCCGTAAAAGAAGTGATTCAGAATATTGGAGGTTGGCAAGGGATGTAAGATGGGACCAGACTCTTGGCAGGAAGCAGGAGCCTGCAGATTGGGGTGCCGATGAGAAGTTCTTTGTGGTGGAATGATCAAGGAAGTTTTTTAAGAACAGAGCATCAAATATATACTTTTAAGATATTTGTATTTAAGACTCATAAACATCTTTTATATCTTCCATCTTCAATAAAGTCTGACAATACACGTGCATGGGCAACGAAGAAGGAAACAAGATGAGTACCCTGTCTGGTTTGCATGAATGGGAGCAAAGAATACACTGGTGGGAGATGAGATGGGAATGGGCTCATCAGCAAGAGAAACCTGGTCCTAGAAATAAGATCACCATCACCCCCAATCAGCTTTTCACATTTTAGGAAGAACATTGACTTTTTCACAAAATGTGGGTTAGAAGTCATTTTAAACTTTAGATTTAAAGACAATTCGGCCGGGCGCGGTGGCTCAAGCCTGTAATCCCAGCACTTTGGGAGGCCGAGACGGGCGGATCACGAGGTCAGGAGATCGAGACCATCCTGGCTAACACGGTGAAACCCCGTCTCTACTAAAAAATACAAAAAATTAGCCGGGCGAGATGGCGGGCGCCTGTAGTCCCAGCTACTCGGGAGGCTGAGGCAGGAGAATGGCGTAAACCCGGGAGGCGGAGCTTGCAGTGAGCTGAGATCCGGCCACTGCACTCCAGCCCGGGAGACAGAGCGAGACTCCGTCTCAAAAAAAAAAAAAAAAAAAAAAAAAAAAAAAAAAAAAAAAAAAAAAAAAAGACAATTCATTGTAAACTTTAGGTTTCCAAAGCCCTTTGCCCATGTCTCTGATGTGAATACTAGACTGTATTTTCACATACTTTGTGGACTCACAAACTTGAGCTCTTTAAGGATAGGGGCATGTCTTACCCATACTAGTGCCTAGAACAATGTCTGGCATGCATTTTTAAAATTAATTATAAACTTTATATTTTAGAATGACTTAAGATTTACAGAAAAAATTTGCAAAGATAGTATAGAAAGTTCCCTTAAACCTCACACCAGGTATCCCCTATTATAAACATTTTCCATTAGCATTGTACATTTGACATAATTAATGAATTAATATTCAAGCATTATTATGAACTAAAGCCCACACTTTATTCAGGCTACCTTAGTTTTCATTCAGTGTTCTTTCAGTATTTCAGGATCCCACCCAGACATGTCTCTCCATGCTCCTCTTCGCTATGACAGTTTCACAGAATTTCCTTGTTTTTTTAATACTCAGACAGTTTTTAAGTTGTGGTCAAGTATTTTGTACAATGTGAAACAATTGGAACTTGTCTGATCTTTTTCTCATGATTAAAGCAAGGTTGCAGAGAGGAAGACCATACAGGTAAAGTGACATTCTCATCACATCATATCAAAGGTGCATGCCATCAACATGACTTATCGCTGTTCATTTTGACCTTAATCTTCCAACGGAGGATGTCTTTGCCAGGTTTGTCAATGCAAAGTTACACTCCCCTTCCTCTCCTTTCCAGACTTCACTCTTTTGAAGAAGTCACAATGCACAGCCCACACTAAAGAAATGGGAGCCATGCTCCAACTCCTCGGAGCAGAGTATCTACATAAATTACTTGCATTTCTTCTGCATAGGATATTTGTGTATCCCCTCATTTATTTTTTTATTTAATCATTTATTTACATCAGTATGAACACATGGATATTGATTTTATACCTTTGGTTATAATCCAATACTACTCTATTTTATAGATCATATTGTTCCCAGTTGGCCACTGGGAGCTCTTGCAGTTGCCTTCTTTGTCTCTTTGACATATCCAATCACTGTGGAGTTTTTTGTTTTGTTTTGCTTTGTTTTGAAGGGGAGAGTTTTGGGGCAGGGATTGTTTTTATGGGATTTTTATTTATTTCAATCGGTTTTTGGGGAACAAGTGGTGTTTGGTTACATGGATAAGTTATTTAGTGATGATTTCCAATTTTCTGAAAAGGGGCTTGTATCCAAAATATACAGAGAATTCTTAGAACTCAGCAGTAAGAGAACAAAAAACCCAATTTTAAAATGGGCAAAAGATCTGAATGATCACCTCACTAAAGAAGATATTTCCAAGATTTTGGTGCACCCATCACCGGAGTGTATGCTGTACCCAGTGTGCAGTCTTTTATCCACCACCCACTCCCACCCAAAACTTCTGTACAGTAAAAGAAATAAAAAGCAGAGGAAACAGAAAACCCACAGACTGGGAGAAAATATTCCCAAACTATGTATCTGAAAAAGGACTAATATCCAGAATCTACAAGGAACTCAAACAAATCAGCAAGAAAATTATAAATAATCCTATCAAAAAGTGGGCTAAGGACATGAATAGACAATTCTCAAAACAAGACACACAAATGGGTAATAAACATATAAAAAATGCCCACCATCACTAATGATCATGGAAATGCAAATCAAAACCACAATGCAATACCACTTTACTCCTGCAAGAACTCCTGCAATAATAGATATTGGTGCGGATGTGATGGAAGGGAACACTTTTACAATGCTGGTGAGAATGTAAACTAGTACAATCATTATGGAAACTCCTTAAAAAACTAAATGTGCGTTTTTTGTTTTTGTTTTTGTTTTTAAGAACTTTCTGGCACACAAGATGCTCCAGGCTTATATTTCCTGCTCCAAGTCTTTAAATCCAGGAAGACCTAGCTTCCTGGTACCCACAATTTGGGTACCCATGAGATACAACTTCATCAACTAAAATACAATAATTCGTTTGCCTTTAGTTTTACAAATTCCACTCATTTCCAAAGTTACTTAGGTCAGTACCTGTTCCCCAAACCCTTTCAGGGAAATTGTTTCACACACTGTGATACAGTTAGACTGTTTTGTCACAGTCTACATTCCAATCTGAATTTCCTTGACTTCCTAAATGCTTTTTTACACTTGTGTACAGTAAAGTTCACTGTTTGTGTGTTAAAGGTCAATGGGTTTTGATAGATACATAATCTTATTGGTCACAATTATAGTATTATACAGAATAATATCACTGCCCTAAATAAAACCCTATGCTTCACCTATTCAACCCTCCCTTCCCCTCATCCAAGGCCCTGGCAATCATTTATTTTTGCATCATCTTTATAGTTGTGCCTTTTCCAAAATGTTATATCATTGAAATCAAACAATATGTAGCCTTTTTAGGCTGGCTTTCTCCACTTAGCAGTATGCATTTAAGTTTCATCTCTCTGCATCATATGCCATAGAATGAGAGGACTACAGTTTACCCATTCATCTACTGAAGCATATCTTGGTTGCTTCCAGTTATTGGTGGTTATAAATAAAGCTGCTATAAACATTTCTAGGCAGGCTTTTGTGTAAATGTAAGTTTTCAGATCAGTTGGAGAAATAACTAGGAGTGTACTGCTAGATTGTGTGGTAAGACTGTGTTTAGCTTTATAAGGAACTGCCAAATTGTCTTCCAAAGTCACGGTACCATTTTACATTCCCACCAGAAGTGAATGAGCATTCTTGTTGCTCTACATCCTTGCCAGCAATTGGTACTATCGGGTGCTTTTCTTTGTTTAATTTTACTCATTCTAGGAAGTATAGTGACATCTCATTATTTTAATTTTCAGTTCCCTAATGACAAGTGATGGTTTGCATTCATTCATAGGCCTATTTACCATCTATATATCTTCTTCAATGAGGTGATCGTTCAAGTCTTTTGTCCATTTTTTAATTGAGTTTTTTGTTCTCTTATTGCTAAGTTCTAAGAATTCTCTGTACATTTCGGATGCAAACCCTTTTTCAGACATCTGTTTTATACATATTTTCTCCCAATCTGTGGTTTGTCTTTTCATTCTCTTAACAGCGGCTCTTAAAAGTCGCTTTTTCCGACTTTGTTCATTTAATAAGGTCCAACTTGTCAAATTTTTCTTTCATAAATCATGTTTTTGGCATTGTATCTAAAAACCCATTGCTAAATAAAAGGTCACCTAGATTTTCTCCTATTTTATCTTCTAGAAGCTTTACAAGTTTGTGGTTTATATTTAGGTCTATGATTCATTTTGAGTTAATTTTTGTGGAAGGTCTGTGTCTAGGTTGGGTTTCTTTGTTTTGGTTTGGTTTTGGTTTGCATATGGACCTCTAGGAGTTTCAGCACCATTTGTTATAAAGACTATCCTTTTTCTGTTAAATTGCCTTTATTCCTTTGTCAAAAATTGTTAGGCTATATTTGTGTGGGTCTATTTCTGGACTCTCTATTCTGTCCCATTGATCTGTTTGTCTATTCCTCCACCAGCATCATACTGTCTGGATTACTATAGCTTTATAGCAAGTCTTCCAGTAAGACATTGTTCTTCTCTTTCAATATTGTGTTGGTTTTGGGGGGTCATTTGCCTTTCCACACAAATTTTAGATCAGTGTGTTAATATCTAAAAAATAGCTTTCTGGAATTTTGATAGGGATTGCATTGAATCTATAGATCAAGTAGGGAAGAATTGACATCCTAATAATATTGAGTCTTTCAATCCATGAACATGGAATATCTATTCATTTAGTTTGATCTTTTATTTCTTATATCAGAGTTTTATAGTTTTCCACATATAGATTCCATACATATTTGTTAGATATATACCTAAGTATTTCATTTGCGGAGTACTATTAATATTTGTTATCTTTTTATTCCAAATTCCAATTATTCATTCCTCATATAGGAAAGCAATTGATATCTGTATGTACCTTGTATTTTGTGATCTTGCCATAATTATTTATTAGTAGACTCTGTGATTTTCTAGATAGATAATATACAGAACAGAGATAGGTATATTTCTTCCTTCTCAATCTGTATACTTTTTGTTTCCTTTTATTTTCTTATTGCACTACAAAAGACTTTCAGTACAGTCAATGTTGATTACGGGTGGTGAGAAAAAAAAAATCCTTGCTTTGTTCCCAAACTTAGAGAGAAAACATCCAGTTCTCATTATTAAATATAATGTTAGTGGTGGGTTTTTAAGATGTTCTTTATCAAGCTGAAGACGTTTTCCTCTATTCTCAGTTTACTAAGAACTTCTGTCATACAGACATGTGTCTCCACCAGATCTCTCATCAAGGAAGGACTTGTTGCCCCAGTTATCAGTTCTATCAGGGTTGCCTCAGCCACTGAGCTACCTTTCCCAAGGGCATATTCTTCCTGGGGCAACTCACATTCAGTGATTGATAGAGGGGTGTTGTAAAGGCCCAACCATTTTAGTACAATCAGGGTCAACTACGATGAAGAACATACGCTCAGAGCTCCCCCTGGAGTCAGCCAAAGCTTTGCCAGGCATACATCACAGTTCAACTTTTCCCTCTACCCAACCAGGCTTCCTTCTCCTCCATTCAACAGGTGCTGATGTCTGATAAACATCCTGTGCACCAAACTCTACCTCAGTGCTGACTTCCAAACACCCAAGCTCTTCCTATAGAGAAAACTTATTTTCCATGCCACCTCACAAATGACAGGGTGGCTTTTTTTTCCTACCAGACCATCAGCTACACACACACACACACACACACACACACACACACACAGAGGAGTAGAGGGAGAAAAAAACATTTCCCTCATTTGGTTATCACTTAAGACTGCTAAATTTTGATGCTTGGCTGTAGGGTCTGTATCCATTTACCATTGTCACTTAATACAGATTCTCTTAATGCTCCTTGTCCACATTGCAGAGTAATGCAGACACATTAAGAGAGATGCTTGCACTCTGAAATGGCCTGGCTCCTACCCCTAGACAAAGAAATTCAAATAGGCAGAGGTCACAACCAGAATGCCTCTTCCAAAAGCAGTGCTGCTGCAAAAACCACCAGACATAAAGCCAAAGAGCTCCTCAGAAGGGTCAAAAAGATGAAACACAAGTCGGAATCAGTCAGAGGATTGTCACTAAGGGTTTTAGTTCAGGATCAGATGAAACAGAGTGCTACCACCTAGTACAGTATATCACATATAAGAGTATATGCTAATTTTTGTGGGGACTTTTTGAGAACTCTTTTATATTCTGGCACAGAAGATGCTCCAGGCTTATCTGGTATTAGGTCAATTTTATTGAACAAATTCAATAAATATTTGCTGAGTAAATTAATGAGCACATTCAGAATGAGAAGTTCTGGATCCTGACCCTAGTTTGTGTACACATAGTATACAATTGAGAGTCAACTATAAAACTACATACATATGGACTGTTTCATTCCCATGCATTCAGCTTACAAACATTTCATCAGCTTTTTCATATTTGTAGATGTTTGGCTATTTCACAATAGCATTGTTAGCCAACTAATATTTCCATTTTAGTAGTATCTCCATAGTTGAAGATAAACCAATGTTTGTGCAATTATACGACTATTTTATTGCATTTATTCTTATTAGTTTACAAAAATGAGTGGAAAAAGAAAAATGAAAGTGTGGATTTCTGGCATAAGCATAGGTCTCATTAACTCACACAATAGAGACAAAGATAGAAATCATTAGTCCTGTGGAAAGTGGTAAGTCATTAGCCTCAATCAGATGCTCATTGACTTCAAGCTGGTCAACATTGTGCTCTATTATGAAAGGAATTAATAAAATGAAAGAACTTGTATGGAATGTATAAATCATCGAGAAAGATGCCTAAAAGGTAAGGTGTAATTAGAGATGTTAGAATGTTTTTCAGCTCTCTAGTAACAGAACCCACATGTAATCTTGTTGAAGTTTCATAGCTGACTTTTGCACAAGTTTTTGAAAGAATATTGTGTACAAAATCAGGGGGATGGCTTGACTGATGCACAGCCTTCCACTCTTACAGAGTTGTATATCACCCAGTAGACAATAAAATCTGTGACTGCAATACTGGTTTTTAGTCTGTCATATTTATATAAACCTTGCTATTTTGTAAGTACAAATGCATTGGCAATTTTGTTGGCCTAATACCAATCAGTACAAATAGATAGATGTGGGTATAGGTACAGGTGTACTTACAGGTATGGGTATGGATACCGATGTACATGCCTAGGCATTTTGGCATACTCCCATTTCTGGAATGTGGCCCATAGTGTTGTTTTTTTTTTTTTTTTTTTTAAGGGGAAAATATGGAAGGGACAATGAGGTAGAGAAGAGAGAAAGGGGGAAGTGAGACTTACAGGCCCAATTCCCAGCCCATCCCCTGAGGTTAACCACCTCCCTTTCTTCAGAACTAGATCGATCACCTTACTCTGCTCCTCTTTCATTTCCAGGGCACCATTTCTATTATTAAGGCCTGAATCCAGCTACCTTATGATCATTTATTTTAAACAGGACTCTGGTTCACAACCACTCTACAGGATAGATTCAAACCTTAAGCCGAAGGAAACTCAGCCTTTGAAGTGGAACAGTATCTGAGGACAAGGGGTGGAGGAGGCCTCTTATTACGTCTTTTAAATAAAATAGTACAAATATTGTAGCCATTTCAACACTTTCATAAATAAATACAAAAAAAATGCCATTGTGCACCAGTTTTGCTGATGACATGAAAGCATTTCAAAGAATACACAGTAGGCATTTTTTCACTTGCAAATTTAATATGCATGATTTTGACAATTCGTGAGAGATCCTGGAGGAGCATGACATGTAGCAATTTGTAATTTTGCTAAGGCACTAATTTGAATCACCTCCACCGTGAACTAGTGTGTGGGGAATTAGTCATTTAGGTGGTCAATGAGCCAATACCTGCATCTTGATGCTAGTTTGTTGTTCACTGTTGATGAATCTGGGGGATTCTGGAAAGTTTCAAGACAAATATACTACATAGTTCAATACAGTTAGCTGTTAGAATTGTATATGTAAAAATGCAGATAGATCTCATTGGGGATGACCCTACCTGAGCCAAATGCAGGTGTCAAGAGTGATTAAAACCAGATAACCCACCTCTGTTTGACATTCTGTCTGGGCATTGGGGTAATAATTGGCATAATAATCTAGCACTTACTTGTTTGCATCATATAAACATTGAGGTGTTATTAAAAATATTCTGTCCACCAGTGTTGAGTACTGGTATGCTTCCTCACCTATGGTAGATACCGTTCAGTGCCTACCAATGCCCATCCTCCACCTCTTTCTTACTCACAGCCCCTTACTGTTGTCTATAACAGTAGTAGATCCAGTCCCTACCTTATCTACTCCCCTAATGTCTAGGGGTCGCCCTATGAATCCAGTTGTGTCTAAAGAGATGTAAGAGGTAGCCATCTGGGAAACTGCCAGAAAAATTTTGCTTTCCTATAAAAGTGACAGATGTGGCCTAAACCATTGCCCCTGACTTTCTGCCTTGAAGTTGGCCGTGAGGATTAAAGCTATGGCAGCCTTCTCGCAACAACGAGGCCATAAGCAACAGAGAATAGCTGGGTTCCGGCCTTAATGGAAGGGAGCCTGGAGGTAAAAGCAATAAGCAGATAAATAATGGCAGCAACAATATATTCCTGACATTTTTGAGCCACTGAACAAACACTTCCTGTGTTCTCTGTATAAGCAAAATAAAGCCCTGTTCTCTGCCAGCCTTCATAAGTCAGTAGATCCATTTTCTTATAGCCAAACACAAATATATCACTCATAAAAACACATCATTTGAAAAGATAATGCCAATACCTCAAGACTCCAGTCCCACATTCTATGATTGTAAAAGGCTAAGAGGGTCTTAGAGTGGAAATCTTGATCCCTCAGACCTACTTACTTTACTTTGCTAGACAGAGCATAGAGCTTCCATAGGAATCTTCTGATTTCCCCCACATTTCTTTCAGTGAGTGTTCATGCCTCGGGAGAAAATGAACTTTAATCTACGGTGTATCATGATATCGCTTTCTATCCGCCTCATGTTTGGTGTCACCTCTCAGTTATCAATGAACTATTTCAGGAAAGAGGAAAATCCTAAGGAAGGAATGGCAAAGGTTGATCGTGTTTTTTCTTTTTCTTTTTCTTTTTTTTTTTTCTGAACCAAATTAGAAAGACTGTCAAGAGCCCTGGACAGCCTGAAGACTTCAGAAAGGGAACTAAACTCCAGGAAGGGCCTCTCCAATATTCCTGTGACAAGCCTACACATGTGATGTGAAATACGCAGCTAAGCACATTTTTTTCCAGGAACTCCACCAACCAGGAAGATATAAAAAGCATGCTTCCATTTAAAGGGCAATAAACTTCAACTTAATTAAACTAACTTTTTGGAAGCAGCTACTAAGGGCCAGGTTGTATGAGAGGAGCCAGGGACATAAAAAGGGACAAGGGTCATAGCCACAAGGAGATCACACTGTATGATGAGATGTATGCTCCTTTGACTGATTGGCTGAGAATTCTCCATTTTCATTTTTATCCAGGTAGGAATGTAATAACTTCATCTTCCCTGGTATTCTAGGGTTTCTCCATCTGTATTACTAAGCCAGATGCTGTTTACTGTACCTCATGCTGGGGGTTGGGGGTAGATAAGCTGATTAACTTACCATTCATCCTCAGCCTATGCCATTCTGCAGGCAGGATGCCCAGCCTGGATGTCAACTTTTTACAAATAACTATTGAAACTGTCAGTTATCTTCATGAACATTGCTGCAGTGAAAGAACAGCATAATTGGGGTGGGGGGTGGTAAAATGTTAGTGAGCTCATTTTTTTCACCAGCAACAGTAACAAAACATCTTTCTGGGGATAATGTATTTACTCTTATTATTTGGTACATAGCACATACATTCCAAATAATACAAGAGTGAAAAATATCTAATTCCTTAGTTTTTAGGAGAGGTAGAACATATAATCTCTCAAGTTTCAAAAAATACAAAGATCATGGGACCCTATTTCTTTCTTTCTTTCTTTCTTTCTTTCTTTTTTAAGTCTGATTTTAAACAGAAAAATCCTGACGCTTATTTTTCTTCTTGGATATTTGTATGCTTAAATACAAGGCAGCAGGACTGTCAGAAAACCCCGGTGATTAACCCTCAAGGAAAAGATATAAATTTGAAAGATCTATGACATTGTCCTCTAGGACACTGGATGGTTCATTATTAAGTCAACCAAAATGTAATTTCCGGTATCCTTTCCATCCCTCCTAGTCTATAAATCCACGACTCCAGCAATTTGCCTACTCCTGCCCATCCCTTAAAACTCAGCTCAGTTGCCAAAACCCTAGTGAAGGCTTCCTCTCTCCCGTGAGCAGCGCTAACGTTTCTTTTCTCCTAGTCTCCATTTATCTTCTGCTTTCTCTCGTCTGGCCTTTCTCAAGCCATATTCTAATTGCTGTTAACCCTTATGTCTTTCGCCTTAGTGAGGTCCTAAGAGATGGGAGCCAAGTTTATTCACCCTGTATCCCAGGGCCTTGTACAGTTCTTGGTATACAGAATATCTTCAATAAGTGTTTGCTGAAGGGGAAAAGGAAAGAATTAACATGGGAAGGTTGGAGCATCTTGGCGGTTGCTTCCTTCTCAAAGAATTAGAGCTCCATGGTGCAGCAAGGGAAAAGGTCTCTGCCTCCCAGCAGAGGGCAGCAGAGAGCTGAGGAGCACAAACTCCCTACAGGATGATTAACTCCCAGGAAGAGGGTTTTCCCCAGAATTATGGGTGGGAAAGGCCAGGTACCACTGAGAGAGGCAGCTGATTGTATTGGGTGGTAATTGAGATAGTTGAGAGGTGTTTGCAATTAATTTAAAAGAGGAGCCATGTACTTTAGTTAGACTGGCAGAATGTGGCCAGGTGTGGCTTGTCTGGGGCTCAGGAGGGACAAGGGAGAGGCTAATCCAATCCAATGTAATGTAATCAATTGCCTCTCATGAACAAGGTCCCAGTGTGAGCCAAAGTTCAATTAGCAGGGTAAAAAACAAACGCAAACCCACACATGCACACACTCACAGAACTTTAGGGTGGAGAGGACAAACCCAGTGATACTAAAAATCGGGGACACATCATTCATTGTCAGATGTCACGGGGTGCTCAGGTAGGACATCAAACCTGGAAGGAGTGTATAAGGGCACTAAAAAACAAAGTTAGTCCAATATAATTGAGTGAATTGTGTTTTGTGGAATGGGGCCTCGTCTGAAAGTCCACAGCCCTGGTCCCAGCAGGGAATGGGCTACAACTGATCTTAATGTCTTGGTATTCATGAGGAAGAGGAAGAATAGAGAGCAAACCTAAATATCAACACAGAATGGGTCACTAATTGGTAACCAGAATTTCAGAGAGACCTAAATACTAGATAGCCTATGAGGTAGGAGTTGAGCAGGGAGACAACCCCTGAACAAAAGCCAGTGACAAAGAGAAGGTTCTGCTGGTCAGATCAGAAATACCAAGGGCACAGGACCTGAGAGGAGGAGTCCGGAAACAGTTGTGTTTTGAAATCGCAACACCGGCCGGGCGCGGTGGCTCACGTCTGTAATCCCAGCACTTTGGGAGGCCGAGGCGGGCGGATCACAAGGTCAGGAGATCGAGACCATCTTGGCTAAAATGATGAAACCCCTGTCTCTACTAAAAATACAAAAAATTAGCCAGGCATGGTGGCGGGTGCCTGTAGTACCAGGTACTCTGGAGGCTGAGGCGGGAGAATGGTGTGTACCTGGGAGGCAAAGCTTGCAGTGAGCCGAGATTGCGCCACTGCACTCCAGCCTGGGTGACAGAGCAAGACTCCATCTCAAAAAAAAAAAAAAAGAAATCACAAGATCTCTCCCTTGGCCCTCCTGAGGCCCAGACAAGCCACACCTGGCCAGATTTTGCCAGTTGACGCTAAACTACATGGCTCCCTTTTCCAATTAATTGCAAACACCTCTCAACTGTCTCAACCACCACCTAATCCAATCAATTGCCTCATGAACAAGGTCCCAGTGTGAGCCAAAGTTCAATTAGCCAGGGTAAAAAACAAACCCAAACCCACATGTGCACACTCTCACAAAGCTTTAGTATTGGGTTGCATTTTATAATTCTAAAGCCCTGGATTTTATTGCTGACAGTACGGTCTGTGGAGCAGAAACAACATCGTTACCGAGGAGGTTGCTGAAATGCAAAATCTCAGTCCCCACCCCAGACCTACTGAATTACACGTATTCTGCATTTTAGCAAAATCTCCAGATACTGTGTGTGCCCGTTAAATTGAAGAAGCACTATTCACCACCACCTGATCCCTGCCTGCATCTCTGACTGGAATGGGGGGCACTTTCCATCCTGACAACAATGTTCCAGCCATACCAACCTTCTTTCTGTCCCTCAAATATGCCATACTCAGGGCAGGCACAGTGGCTCACTCCTGTAATCCCAGCACTTTGGGAGCCCGAGGCGGGAAGATGATTTGAGGCCAGAAGTTCAAGACCAGCATGGCTAACACAGTGAAACCCCATCTCTACTAAAAAAAAATACAATAATTAGCCAGGTATGGTGGTGCACACCTGTAGTCCCAGCTATTTGGGAGGCTAAGGCAGGAGAACTGCTTGAACCCAGGAGGCAGAGGTTGCAGTGAGCTAAGATGGCACCACTGCCCTCCAGCCTGGGCAACAGAGCAAAACCCTGTCTTAAAAAAAAAATCATGCTCATTTCCAACTTAGGATCTCTGTCCTCTCTGTTCCCTCTGTCCAGAACAATGGATGGGTTTTCTTGACATTCAAATCTTTATTTTCAGATCAGCTCTGCACAGAGGCCTTCTCTCCATATCCAACACAAATGAAATGCTTGAGCACTCACCTACATTCTGCAATTTGACTTCCATGCATACCGCGTGGTTGTTTGCCTTGAACATAGGTCAGAATCACCCAGAGAACTGTTACAACACAGATTCCTGCGTCCACCCCCAGAGTTTCTGATTCAGCAAGTCTAGGGCAGAATCTGAGAATTTGCATTTCTAACAAGTTCCCAGGTGATGCTGATGCTGTTAATCTGGGATCACCCTTTGAGAATCATTGGCACTGTCTCAATGCCTGATGATATTTTCCTCATCACTCTTTTCTGTAGTGTCATCCACACACCACTGGAGTGTCTGTTCTATGAAAGTAGGGAGTTTGTATGTTTTGTTCACCCTGTATCTCTAGTGCATGATACATAGTAGGTGCTCTTTAATATTTGTTGAATGAAGAATAATTACTAGCTAATCCTTTTCATTATAGATTTTGGATCATCTGCATTTGGTTTAATCTAATTTTGCAAGAACTTTGCATTCCATCTTGTGCATATATGTAACAGCCATGAGAGACTATTCATTAGACACAATTTAACTTACAAAAATGTAAGCCACACACAGAGTTGACATCTGTTACTGACAGTATATTTTACGTTGTGAACTTCATTAGTTGGCCTTCTACTTGAGGATAGAGATTCCATCCAATACCATGTTTAGAAAATAGCCTCTTCTTTTTAACAACATGAACTCAGTGGCATTCTCTTTAAATTGGGGGCAACATCCTCTTACACACAACACTGAAAGAGGAAAAGTCTTTCTTTCATACTCTGCATATTCGATATATTCATACAGTTATTCTTTCATACTCTGCAGAGTAACATTTCTCATACATCAGAATTAAATACATCATCATAAGGTTTAACTGATCACTATGAATACATCTCAGTAACAACCAGGTTCCTGTATTGCTAGTAAGATTATACTTTACCTATCGATCCATTTGAGCTTACCTCTGAGGAGCCTTAATAAGTCACATGTTCCTGAAATTACTGAAGAAACCAGTTCACTGTGCAGTGTCTCAGTCAGCCCTCCATTTGCAGATTTTGGAATAGCCACATGTCTGAGTCCACAGATAACTGTGTTTATCTGCTTCTCCTGCTACCTAAACCCTGTCGTAACCATTGCTACCTTTACCTCCTCCCCTTCCTAGGTAGTTCCTCCTGGTGGGCCTCCTGCCCACACCTGGCTCTCTGACCCCACCAGACTCTGAATCTCCTCTTCCCTGTGAGACAGATTTGTTTTCATCTCTTTAATGCTGAGACAGAAACTGTCCCTGCATAACAAAGGACCAGAATCAAAGTCCATGCTTGCAACCTACAAATCTAATACTAAATTCACTCTAAAGCTGGCCACTGAGAGAAGCACCTGGGGAGGAAGGATGGGGCATAGCCTTGCTAATTAAGCCAGATTCAAGGTGTCTGGAGTCTTGTGTAAGATGCTGTAGCTAAATGTCAAAGTCAAGGAGTCAGCTGGTAGAATGACAAACACTCCCTATCAGAATGCTGACAGGCAAGGCAGCAGTGGCTGGGGAGATGCCAGCTCTCTGTGGCTCACCTGTATCACATCCATCCTTCGTGAACACTCGTGACCAGTGACCACATTGAAGAAAGCAGATGGGCTTCCTCCGGCTACACTTGTAAGAGATCCTTAAAAATACTGACACAGATGACAGTGAGGGTCTCAAAGGAGCTCCCAACACAAACCAAGGGCTGAGACCTGAATCAAACACAATATCAATTCGATAAAGCCTATTTGAAGGCTTTGAAGATCCAGTTTTGCTGTGTACCTACATATCACAAAATATTGGCTCAATTCTGAACTGAAAGGCTTTACAATCAATGTTATTTTAAAACACACTGTTTCAGTTTTCAACATAGAAAAAAATATTTTGGTGCAGGAACCTATAAATGGCCATTAATTCTGGCTTTTGGCCCATAATTCCTTTCCTGTGTGGGACTCATTTGCTCATCTAAGAGAAGCATTTGACTATTTATCTTTGTCATTTTTTTTACAATGATAGCAATCCTATGACATAGAGCAGATTTCAATTATTTGTTCCCCCATTTTATGGTGAAAACCTCAGATTCAGAAAGATCAAGTGACTTGTATAGATTCCAGCTATAAAGTGGTACAGCCAGGACCCCATTTATCAAGCAGTCCAGCTATTGGCCATCCGCAACATCTCAGACTGGTCTCTCCCGTTGGTTTCTTCAATCAGGCAGTGCTCTCTGACATCTTTATTCCTGGCCAGTGAGTCTGGGGTTGCTGCTTTCACACACAACTCACTGTCAGTGGCTATGACTCTTTTTGTTTACTTTCAGCTGCCAGAAAAGATTCTTCTTCCAACCTCAATGGTGTTGGTAACTTCAGCTTCCACTGAAAATATTTTTTCTACTGAAAAAGCTGTGGTGGTTTCTGTAGGGGAAACAAAACCTTAGATCTTCATTGAATATCCTCTTTGCTGTATGTTCACTCATTTGTGATGAGATGAACTTTCTTTTTCTTCTCCCTAACCCCATCCACCTTATTCTCCTTCTAGGGTATGGCACATACAAAGCTTGGGACCAGAAAGAGAATTTAGTAATAAAACTCAGTGTGGAAGAAAAAGAGACTGAGACTCTATTAGCATCATAACAAACAGAAACTCTGCCACGGGATCAATGTTGGCAATATAAAAGGTCTCGTTGTCAGGATCTAAACCCACCACAACCACCACTCATTCTAGAGTGGAGCTAAATGAAACTGGATGGTTGAGAAGCTGCTGCAGAGACCAAGAAGAATAAACAGGTCTGAAGCTAAAGACAAAAAAGGGCTACTCCAAAATCTTATTCTACCTATGGGCTCAGTTCAACTTGAGAATAAAGGATCATTTAGGGTATTCTCTTGAACTGCGTGTGCTTGATTCTCAAATGCTAATTGCTTAATAATGGACAGGATCACCATCATCTCCTATAAACAGGGTCGTACATTGGGTCATGCTACAAGTATTGGCTTATCATCAACCAAGAACCAGGCAGTGACATGAATGATAATATATGTTTCTTTCCTTAAGAAACTCACAGCCCCAGGGACTTTTTGAAGATAATGATTGTGATGGTTAAATTTATGTGTCAACATGACTGAGCTAATCCATGCCCAGATAGTTAGTAAAATATTATTCCCGGGTGTGTCTAGGAGAGATTAGCATTTGAATCAGTAGACGCAACAAAGAAGATCAATCCTCATCAATGTGGGAAGATACTATCCAATCCATTGAGGGCATGAATGAACAAAATGGTAGAGGAAGGGTGAATTCTCTTTATCTTTTTTTGAACTGGAACATCCATCTTCTCCTGGCATTTGACAGTGGAGCTCCTTGGGCCTTCAAACTCCGGGACTTACATCATCACCAACCACCCACTTCCCCACCCTCCAGGTTCTCAGGCCTTTGGACTCGAACTGAATTACCCCACCAGCTACAAATGGCATATCAAGGGTCTTTTGCCTCACCAAGTGAGCCACTTCCCATAACAAATCACTTCTCATATCTCTCTTTACATAATTCTATTGGTTTTATTTCTCTGGAGAACTCTAACTAATACAATGACCATGGACATTTAAACTTTTAAATGAGTTTATTATCATTCTCTCATAAAATTTTCAATGAAGATATTAAGACTTCATCAAGACAATGGATACAGATGTCTGCTGCAGTCAAACTATAAATGAAAAGCAAAAATGAAACTTAGAGCAAAACCTTTGAGAACAATGACCTCTGTCCCCCGAGCACTGAATAACTAATATATACCATATCCAATTTTTCATATACCCAGTTTCTCATTTTATAATAATATGAATACCTACAAGGTAAGCACTATTCTACTCTCTACTTCCATGAGATCTATTTTTGTTTTTAGCTCCCACATAGGCATGAGAACATGTGATATTTGTTTTTGTGTGCCTGGCTTATTTCACTTAACATAATGACCTCCAGTTCCATACATGTTTCTGCAAATGACAAGGTTTCACTCTTTTTACTGCTAAATAATATTCCACTGGGTATACATACTTCATATTCTTTATCCATTGATGCACACTTAGGTTGAGTCCACATCTTCACTATTGTGAGTGGTGCTCTAATAAACATGGGAGTGCAGTATATCTTCAATATACTGATTTCCTTTCTTTTGGGTGTATACCCAGCAGTGATATTTTTGGATCACATGGCAGTTCTATTTTTAGTTTTTTGAGGATCTCCATAATATTTTTCATATGGCTGTACGACTTTGCATTCCTCCCAACAGTATACAATAATTCCCCTTTCTCTGCATTCTTTCCAGGATTTGTTTTATTTTATTGTACATGTTGTATTGTATTGTATTGTATTGTATTGTATTGTATTGTATTGTATTGTATTGTATTGTATTGTATTGTATTGTATTGTATTGTATTTTTGAGATGGAGTCTCATTCTGTTGCCCAGGCTGGAGTGCAATGGCATTGTCTTGGCTCACTACAACCTCTGCCTCCCAGGTTCAAGCAATTCTCATGCCTCAGCCTCCTGAGTATCTGGGATTACAGGTGTGCGCCATCACACCCAGCTAATTTTTGTATTTTTAGTAGAGATAGGGTTTCGCCATATTGGGCAGGCTGGTCTGGAACTCCTGACCTCAAGTGATCGGCCTGCCTTGGCCTCCCAGAGTGCTGGGATTACAGGCATGAGCCACTGTGCCTGCCGGGATTTGTTATTTTGTATCTTCTTGATAATAATCAATCTACCTGGAGTGAGGTGATATCTCATTGTGGTTTTGATTTGCATTTCCCTGAAGATTAGTGATGTTGAGTTTTTTGTTTGTTTGTTTGTTTTTTTAATATATAACTCTTGGTCGTTTGTATGTTTTCTTTTGAGAACTGGCTCTTTAGGTCTTTTGCCCAATAAACAAAATTAGGAATGGGGTCTTTCTAGGAATGGGGTCAGCTGGGGTGTTGCCCAGGCCAGCCTCAAACTCCTGGGCTCAATCCTCTTGCCTCAGCCACCTGAGTAGCTGGGACTATAGGCATGTGCCTTTGTGCCTGGCTCTGTCTGTTTTAAAATCAGATTATTTGTTGTTTGTTTTTTTGCTCTTGAGTTGTTTGAGTTCCTTATATATTCTGGTTGTTAATTCCTTGTTGGACACTGCTATAGTTAGGATATTTGACGATCCAAACCTTCTATTGAAATTTGATCCCCGATGATGGAGGTGGGGCCTAATGGGAGGTGTTTGGGTCATGGGGGCAGAGCACACCACACACACACATCACACACTACACACACCACACACACCACACACACACAACACATACCACACACACCACACAAACACACATCATACACACACACCACACCACACACAATCACATACCCACACACAAACACTACGAACCATAGCACACACCACAAATCACACACACACTACACCATACACACAGCACACACACCACACCACACACCCCACACATCACATCACACATACCACACACACAAACCACACTCATACATCTCACACACCACACACTGCTTCTTTACAGTTGTCTCAGCCCCACACATCTGGCACAGGTTGTAGAAGTTGGCAACATTTTGATGATCCAAGACACTTCTTTCAAGAATACAAATGAAGGCCATAAACACATCAATTATTTTCAATTGTTTTAAAATTAAAATTTAAAAGATTCTCAGAATGAAACCATTTACCATCAAAAGTTTTATGAAAGATGAATACTTAAGTTGCTTTCTATATTTGGTAATCTGCTGTACTTCTTTCTGAGTTTTTCTTAACAAAGAAAATATACTTATTGTGTGGATGGATGGACAAATGGATGGTACACAGTTAGAATAGAAATTATAAATCATTAAACGCATAACCCCAGCTAGAATTTGCTTTCCATCCCCCCTCCTATATACCACCACCCTCTGGCCCCTTGGGAATGTGGCTTAGACATGAGAATTTTATCGTTGGGGAACATGTTGGTGGTTGACAAAGAACACAGCATAAAATATTTTAAATTGAGACTGTCACATATGCACATCTATACACATCTGAATGCGTGCATACACACACCAGTCCCAGGTACATGGAAACCATACCCATAACCCTCTCATCTACCAATATATAAAAGGAAATTCTGAGATTTGGATTATAGCTTCCACCCTTTCAGTGGAGCCTTATTATATTACTGGATGAGCTGTCAAACAGTCTGATAATGCTGTTTAAAATTCACAATTGGGCATATGTTTCCATTTAATCTGAGAAACAGCAAGGCCCACTCTAGCGGGTGATACGCTGTTTATCTGCTGCTTCCGCCGCGGTTGTCAGTGTTTCTGAAATGCCAGTGCTATCGGCAAAGCACTCTGATTAGGACGTCAGTCTGCCTTTGAGCAAAGGGTGCCAACAGCCAGCCTGTGCGGCGAAACAGAAGGGCCCTTAGCTCTGGCGCAGGGTTGGGAAGCTGGTTAGAAAGTACCCCCCCAAAATGGAAGAAATTGCTGCAGAGATCTGTGCTTCCAAAAGGTAGCTTGACCTATCTGGAAATGTGAGCCAGTATCGAGAGATGCCTTTTGTCAGGAGACATATTCAGGCGACCTCACTCTCTCTAAATCCTCGTTTTTCATTGTAAATACGTATTGTTCTATATTCTTAACAGTAAAAGTGCCAATAACAGAGAAAATTGTTACTCCTTTTCTTGTTTAAATTTGATTAGATAAATAGCATATAGATATATTCATGTTGTAAAAGGCTCAAACATCCAAAATCACACAATATAAAACATGACTAGGCCCTTTCCCTGTTCTTTGGTGGGTACCCTCCATTGCTGCATGGATTTATACATGGATCTTTACATATATGAACGCACTTTTTTTAAAAAAACACAAGAGGAATCTGGCTCTCCTATCAGTTCTGTGACTTGCTTTCTCCACTTTACAGCGACACATCTCTGAGGTCATCCCACATCTGAACACACAGCTCTACCTCATTCTTTATAATGACTATATAGCATTGCACAGAAAAGGTATATGATAATGTATTCACTGCACGCTCAATTATTGATGTGCATGCTGCCTCCAGTTTTTTGCTTTTATAACTAATGCTAACATGAACTTCCTTGTACATAGATTTTTATAAAACATGTGCTTGAGGGTTTTTGGTTTAAAAGTCTCCTAGAAATGGATTGTTAAGTCAAAACGTATGTGAACCTTAAAATCTGATTTATATTAACCAAGTGCCTTCCCAACAGGCTTGAACAACTCATGCTTCCACCAACAACATATGAGAATGTGTATTTTACTGCACTGTTGTAAAGATCCGGTATTATCAAGCTTTTTGATTTTTGACATTCTAAGGAATGATTATCTTATTTTTTATGTTACTGATTACAACTTCAGATGAGCTTATCTCCTTTAATATTTTGGACATCGTTTTTCCTTCCTTTGCAAATTACCCAATATTTCTTTTTCTGCACATTTTTTTAGGTGTTTGCCATTTATAGCAACTAATTCATAGAAGTTTCATATTGGGTATTAATATGTTTTCCGTTACATATGTTGAAAATATTTATCCCAGTCTCTCCACTTAGAATGACCTTAACTTCAGCACAAACTTTGTTAATTGGTCTTCGATGTGCTTAATTTTTTTTTTTTTTTTTACTTTAGGTCATCAAAATAACTTTGTCTTTTGCTTATGTAACATGTTAACATTAGGAGAACCTGGGAGAAGGGTACACAAGAACTCTCTGCACTGTCTTTGCAACTTTAATGTAAATCAAAACTTATTCCAAAACAAAAATGATATACACATGTAAATATACGTGTGTGTTTATGTCTGCATTTGCTAAGCTGTCATTCCACAATTGCATTTTATGCCACTACTAGGTTTTCATCACTTTGTACGGAATACATATTTGTATGACAGTAACAGTGATTAAATAACTAAGTGGACCTTGTAGTAAATGAGTTATTTCTTTGCTGCTATTATGTCTAATTCTCCATAGGTTATTCCATCTGAAGGCTTTTTAGAATCATAAGTAGCTAAGATCATTTTTCACCTCATCATCCCATTTTCCACAATGAGAAAATACTTCTAAATGTGAAAATTACTCTTTCCAAAGATCCCTAGCGAGCGCTCCTATAGGCATTAGTGAAATTTATTAACTGTACGTTTTTGAAGCTGCAGCAGCAGTAGAAAGAAAATACTAAAGGACACCCACACAGTCCTACTGGTGACTCCCCAGTATTAGGCTCCTTCCAGACTATACATGAGCCTGTCAAGATGATCTTACTGAACTGACCAACCTGCTACTCTTTATTCCCAAGATATTAATGGGCTTTGGATTCACACCCAAGGTTTTTGGGAAGAGAGAAAATCTTGATCTAGTGTGAAATTTCCCGGGGAATGTCAGTGGATCTAACCAGACTCCGTCCTATTGCATAGCTCTAATAACTTTTCCATGTGCTTTCTAGTTTACGAAGGCTTCCACACTCATTACCCCCATTTAATTCACTACAACCTGAACCACAATCGTCTGCATTCTTCAGATGGGGGAAATGAGGTCCAGTGACAATCAGTGTGATTTACCCAAAGTCACCAATACAGTGAACTTCAGAGCCAGAACCCATACCCAATTTTTCTAAACTCAGATGCCAGCAGGAGAGTTCAAGGAACGGCTTAGCAGGACAGACTCCAATCTCTGCTTGACCACTGACAATTCTGCAACTTTGTAAAGTCACCATTCAAAATGTGTTGGACCAGATAATCACCGAGACTCCACAGTACGTTAATACTCCAAATATAATTCCCAATCTATGTCTGTCAACCCTGGTCCTTGTCCTGGCTCTTTGACAGTGTTTCCAAAGTTTGGTAGTGTTTATAGGTCTCTGCCTGATTTTCTCCTAGTGTCCAACAGGACCAAAAAGTTTCATTCAGGTCAAAACGTTCCAGTCTCACCTAAGAGTTCCTGAATCTTCATAGGAGGAAGTAGAGAAGCAGAGCATTTTCTCTGCTTGGGAATCCCAGAGCTCGGTGGTTAAAAGGTAAAACCACATTCATCCTCCCTCACTGTATAAGTTGCATTTGAAATAGATTAGAAGTTGTTTCAATAACAATCTTTATATTACTGATTTTTTTTTTTTTTTAAGACGGAGTTTCACTCTGTCGCCCAGGCTGGAGTGCAGTGGCCGGATCTCAGCTCACTGCAAGCTCCGCCTCCCGGGTTCCGGCCATTCTCCTGCCTCAGCCTCCTGAGTAGCTGGGACTACAGGCGCCGCCACCTCGCCCGGCTAGTTTTTTGTAGTTTTTAGTAGAGACGGGGTTTCACCGTGTGAGCCAGGATGGTCTCGATCTCCTGACCTCGTGATCCGCCCGTCTTGGCCTCCCAAAGTGCTGGGATTACAGACTTGAGCCACCGCGCCTGGCCTATATTACTGATTTCATAAACTCCAAGTTTCCAAGAAAATATTTGCAGGGTGGGAAGTTCTTGACCTCTTTTCGAAAATAAGCTCAAGAATGTCACACTCTTAGGTCAGATGATGCAGGAAGGGAACCTAAGTACATCCACTTGTGTTGAAAAATAAAAGCTCAAGTCAAGAGAGATGTCTATCCTTGGCCTATTTGAACATGACAAATTTATTTTTTATAGAGTTAAAAATGTATTTTTCTTGCATTGTTTCCACTGTCTCTAACCAATAATTTATGGAATTTCTTCCATAAAGATTTCTTCCATCGAGATACTATGTCACCTTAGATACAAACTCATGAAAAATTTAGGTAGTAGACAAAAAACAGTTGCAATGTTCTCTCTCTCTCTCCTCTCTCTCTCCCTCTCTCTCTCTGTCTCTCAGAGCTGAAGAGAACTTTTAGTAGCAAGTTTTGAATGCAGTATAAAAAAGAAACAAATTGCTTTGTAGTACTTATTTTCTATATCCGTTTGTTTTGTCGCTTTTTTTCTGTTGAACTGAAGAGGCAAGCAGAAATCCAAATGTGCTCAGGATTCTGAGTTGATTTTGGATACCACTCCAGGCACTACAATTAGCAATGGATAATTCTTTAATTGTATCCATAAGAAGAAATGTAATCCAGAACTTGAGGGGAAAATATTTTGAATAATCATTTGGTATGGTACGATACAATATGGCATGGCATGGTATGGTATAGTATGGTATGGTATGGTATGGTATGGTATGGTATGGTATGGTATGGTATAATCACTCCAAGCAAAACTGAATTCAGAGAGATTTGTCTCTTCCTAAAAGAGGTGACAGTGTCCTGTGTCCATAGGGATGAAACATTGATATTATTGTGGCTTAATAATGCTAGGTCTGGAAAGTCAATAGGCTTATAAATGGATATAAAGCTTGCATTTATAAGACACAGATTCCAGGCCTGGGTACAACTTTACTTTCTGTATTGTCTTAGGAAAGTAATTCAGGCTGGGCGTGGTAGCTCACACCTGTAATCCTAGCACTTTGGGAGGCCGAGGGGGCAGATCACTTGAGGCCAGGAGTTCGAGGCCAGCCTGGCCAACAAAATGACACCCATCTCCATTAAAAATACAACAACAACAAAAAAAACTAGCGGGCGTGGTGGTGCATGCCTGTAACCCCAGATACTCAGAAGGCTGACGGAGGAGAATCACTTGAACCCGAGAGGCAGAGGGTGCAGGGAGCCAAGATCAAGATCACGCCACTGCACTCCAGCCTGGGCAACAAAGTGAGATTCTGTCTCCAAAAAAAAAAAGGAAATAAAGAAAGAAAGGAATTTTAAGAAAGGAATTCAACATCTCTGAGCCTCATTTTCTTCATCCATCAAAGAAAGCAGATGAACACATCCTAATGAATTAATAGGCATTGAACATCAATAGCTGATAACATCACACACAAAGAAATATCTACATCATGAATTATCAAAAAATGAACCTGATTCTGATAAAGTCTCAAGATCTAACTACCAATTTACAGGAAACACAGGGGACAGAGAACCATATTAAACCATACTACAGGGACACAGTCAGTAAAATTCAGACTGTGGTAAACTTTAAGATAGAAAATTCTGGTATCTCCAACAACAATACAGAAAAAAGAGGGTAGGGGACAAAAAGAGAGAAAGAGAGGGAGAAACTATCGATCAAAAGAGACTTAAGGGACGTATCAACCGTTAGGTTGTATAAATCTAATTTGGATCTTATCTCAGACAAACAATGGTGGAAAAAACAATTGCGCAGCCTCTAGTTTCCACTTAGGGATATAAATACTTGAACAGAGCCTTGCCCTCTCCCTTAGAACAGCAACAAAACAACAAGACAATTGCAAATTCATTACATTTTTCAAACCCATTGGCGAACTGAGGTCTCAAGGCAATCAGTTGGTCCATAATAAAAGGACAGACAGATACCTTCAGGGAGAGAGGAGATGAAACTACTAGCTTACCTGGGGTAGATGGAACTGGATGGACACTGGGGAAAAGGAGTCAGCTAGAATAGTCAACATAATACTAGCAAATCAAATCCAGTGCTATATAAAAAGAATCATATATCACTGTATTAGTCCCTTCTCACGCTGCTAATGAAGACATACTCAAGCCTGGGTAATTTATAAAGGAAAGAAGTTTAACTGACTCACAGCTCTGCATGGATGGGGAGGCCTCAAGAAACTTACAATCATAGCGGAAGAGGAAGCAATCATATCCTTCTTCACATGGTGGCAGCAAGGAGAAGTGCAGAGTGAAAGAAGGGGGAAAGCCCCTCAAAAAACCATCAGATCTCATGAGAATTCATTCACTATCACAAGAACAGTGGCTTGGAGGTAACAACCCCCATAATTTAATTACCTCCCACCGGGTCCCTCCAAATGACGCATGGGGATTATGGGAAATACTATTCAAGATGAGATTTGGTTAGAGACACAGCCAAACCATACAAACCATATCAATCACAATCAAGTGGGATTTATCCCAGGGATGCTGATTCAGCATTTGAAAGTTAATCAATATAATTCACAACATGAACATAAAAAAAAGAAGAAATATCATATGTAATGGTGAAAGACTGAATGCCATCCTGTTAAGCTCAAGCCAAGGATGTCCTCTCTTATCAGTCCTGCTCAACATCATACTGGATGTACCATACTGGATGCATCCCAGTCAATGTAATAAACTGAAAAAAGGAAATAAGAGCCTCACAGATTATTATTATATTATATGTATTAATAAAGAACTCCCCGATTTCCACCTGTGTGAAGGGTACCCATGAATTCTTTGTACTATTTTTACAACTTTTCTAAAACTCTAAATTTATTCCAAAATAAAACGTTTTGTTTTTAATTAACAAAATAGAGGTAATGATAACATCTTGAGTCCCTGGCCTCCCCTATTACCACCTAGCTTCTGTCTATCCCAGAAGCTAACCTACTCCATGAATCTATCATTTGTTAGACCGTCTTGGCCACTGTTTAGTTTCCTGTTGCTGCTGTACTGTGTTACCACAAACTTAGTGGCTTAAAACTACGTAAGTGTATTGTCTTGTGATTCTGAAGGTAAGAAGTCCAAAATGGGTCTTACTGGGCTAAAATCCAGGTGTCAGCAGAGCCAAGCCTCCCTTTCTGGGGGCACAAGGGGAGAACCTGCTTCCTTGCCTTTTCCACCTTCTAGGGGCTGCCTGCATTCTTTGGCTCATGGCCCTTTCCCCCACCTTCCAAGCCAGCAGTGCAGCATCTTCAAATCTTTCTCTGACTCTGACTTTCTCTTCTGCCTCCCTCTTCTACTTTAAAAAGCACTTATGATTAAACTGGCCCCACAAGGAAAATCCCCATCTAAGGTCAGCTGACAGGCAACCTTAATTCCATCTGCAACCTAACTCTTCTCTGTCATATAGCCTAACACACTCACAGCTTCCCAGGATTAGGATGTGGACAACTTTGGGAACCATTATTCTGCCTATCACAGCTACCCTTTGCCAGGAATGCCTGGAATGTGTGCATCTACCCAAGCTCTCTGTCAAATCAGGTCCCTAAGTCATAAATTCCAGAAACGTGTTCCTAGGTGGTTGGAAATGTTATGGTAATTGCCTCAGATGTGATTTTCTCAACTCACCCATTCCCAATAAGCTTATTGACTTTATTTATTTCTGTTTTTGTTTGTTTGCTTATTTACTGTATAACCTTTCCGTCTTTGACTGCTATTACCATTGTCTGTCTAAGCCTATAAATTCGAAGGCTGATACAGACAATAAAATAAATGTTGCTGATAAGAAAACTCCTCTTAATGCTTATCTTAAAAAATCTTTGTTGAAACGTAATCATATTTCTTCTTGTCTTCCTTTTGGCAGTAACAGAAAATAACTAGTCAATATTCACCGTATAGAAACCTTTTAAATTTATTCTATCTTTCTAATGCCAAAAACGCCCATCAATATTTCAGCCAACCAGCCAATCCAGGATAAACACAAATCCAGGATAAAACAGCAACTTCAAGATGGCTTTTTTTTGTTTGTTTTTGTTTTGTTTTCTTTTTGTTTTGAGACAGAGTCTGACGTGATCTCAGCTCACTGCAACCTCCGCCTCCCAGGTTCAAGTGATTCCCCTGCCTCAGCCTCCAGGTAGCTGGGATTACAGATGCCCACCACCATGCCCAGATAATTTTTGTACTGTTAGTAGAGACGGGGTTTCGCCATGTTGGCCAGGCTGGTCTTGAACTCCTGACCTCAGGTGATCCACCCACCTTGGCCTACCAAAGTGCTGGGATTACAGGCATGAGCCACTGTGCCCGGTCTCAAGATGACTTTTGAAATGATGGAGTGACATAGTCAAGCCCTAAGATAAACAGCCATCCACAAAGGTGACCTATGTGATAACTCCAACTTTTCCCCCTTAGCCAACATTCATCCTGGCTTGTTTCCTAAAGTTCTCATAGATCTGACTCAAATCCTTCATGAGTCTCCTATATAAGTTCAACTTGGATCTGCAGCTTTTTCTTCTCCAACTGACAAAATTTCAGTCGTCTTTCAAGACTTCCCACACTATGCTTTTCTCTCCCCCAGGAACAATTAGTCAGCCTCTTCTCTGTGCTCCTGTGGGATGCTCTGGGAGTTCATACCTCTAACACAACCTTAACTTATGGTGTTATAATTGTCTATATTACTGTTTTTTTATTTCAAGTCTGGTTATTAGTCTATAAATTCCAAGAAGGCAGCTACTGTGTCTGTTAAATGAGTCCTCCTGGATTTCTTCCTACCTCTCTGGCTACCTGAAAATTCAAGTAATGGAGAATTCAATTTCAATTCAATATTGGAATTCCTCAACACTTTTTCCTTGGTTCTTTCATCTTCTCAGTGTATATTCCTCTCCCTAGTTGATTTCCTTCATTCCATCAGTTTCAACTACTACCTTTATGCAAATCACACCCAAAGTGTATTGCCAGCCCAGAACTCACGAGTGAGATTAAACCCAAGTGTCCATCATCTTTTGAATATCTTAAAGGTACCTCAAATACATCAGGTTCAAAACACAACTAAGGAACTTTCTTGCTAGTAATGAGAACTTGGGGTTACTTTCCAATAGGGTTTAGATCTGTGTCCCTGCCTAAATCCCATGTCGAGTTGTAAATCCCCAATGTGGCAGGTGGGGCCAGGTGGGAGGTGATTGGATCATGGGGACAGATTTCTGTACTGGTGCTGTTTTCTTGATAGTAAATGAGTTATCACAAGACCTGGTCGTTTAAAAGTGGGTGGAACCTCCCCTCACCTCTTGCTCCCGCTCTGGCTGTGTAAGACGTCCCTACTTCCCCTTCACCTTGCACCATGATTGTAAGTTTCCTGAGGCCTCCCCAGAAGCAGAAAGTGTTTGCTTCCTGTACAGCCTGCAGAACCATGGGTCAATTAAACCTATTTTCTTTAGAAATTACCCAGTCTTAGGAATTTCTTCATAGCCATGTGAGAAAAGACTAATACACCTTCCCAGCATCAATTTCCCTGTTTGTTACAGCAGCAGTATCCTAATTTCCTTTAAGGACTTTATTCCTCCAACTCTTGGCCAAGCCGGTCTCTATGAGGTTCCTCTACTCTCATCTACTACTCTGGCCAGGGTGACTCTTGGACTGTAAGTATATAATCCAATCAAACCAAGCAAGTCACAGTGATGCCTTAGCTGGGGCTCCTAGAAAGAGAAGACCTTGCCCTTTCTCTGTACTTGGTAGACTGAGTAGAGTATATGATCATCTTGTTTCCATAAGTGGCCAAAAGTACCCAAGGGAAGCAGAGCCAAGAGACTGATTCTTGTCATATTGTTTGACCCCACGCCATACCTAATGCCAATATAACCTTTTTTCCAGTTTAGTCAACTAATTCCCTTTCTGTGCAAGCTAATTCATGTTAGGTTTTCTATCACTTGGATCATAAAGAACTTTAACTGATACCCTCTGCTCTATACCTGATCTTCCAGAGTCTCCAACTCAGCAAACTATGTCATCATCCATCCTTCTAAGGATATCAGACACTTAGGAGTCATTTCAAATTCCTCCTTCTCCCTTGCCTTCCATATCCAATCAGTCACCAGGCCCTGTCAATTAGATGCCCTAAATATGCTCAGATCTGTCAATTTCTTTCCACCTTTATTGTCCCCACTCCATCCCAACTATCTTAATATTTGCCTGGACTAGTAAAGCCCAGTAATTACTCTACCCTCACCTACTCTTGTTTTCCTCCAATTAATTCTCCACACTACAACCAAAATGATCTCTTCGAAGCACTAAAGTATTAACTTCAGGCCAGGCATTGTGGCTCATGCCTGTAATCCCAGCACTTTGGGAAGCCAAAGTGAGCAGATCACCTAAGGTCAAAAGTTCGAGACCAGCCTGGCCAACACAGTGAATCCCCGTCTCTACTAAAAATACCAAAAAAAAAAAAAAAAAAAAAAAAAAAAAAAAAACTAGCTGGGTGTGGAGGCACACACCTGTAGTCTCAGCTACTCTGGAGGCTGAGGCATGAGAATGGCTTGAACCAAGGAGGTAGAGGTTGCAGGGAGCAGAGATCATGCCACTGCACTCCAGCGTGAGTGACAGAGTGAGACTCTGTCAATTAAGAAAGAAAGAAAGAGAGAGAGGAAGGAAGGAAGGAAGGAAGGAAGGAAGGAAGGAAGGAAGGAAGGAAGGAAGGAAGGAAGGAAGGAAGGAAGGAAGGAAGGGAGGGACTTCACCTGTGGAAATACGCAATCATTTTCCATTGCTTTTAAGACAAAAACAAAACTCTTTAACATTGTATCTCTGTCTGGCTTCCCCCAAAACAGCAGGTCACAAAAGTGTGGCTGCATAGTTTAATTTGGGACACGACTCTAGGGAGTCTAGGAGTTCATGGATCAGGGAAAGTCAGTAAAACAGAGAAGGAGGGAATGAATGAATGAGTAAGTTGATCACCACTGTGAGCAACTATGACCAATTCTGTGAGGCATTTCTGAGGGGCCATGGGGAATGTGTCTCCGAAATGTTCACCAGAGACAAAGGGTAAAAGCATTCACCCATTGCCTTTCATCCACCAATGGCTGAGACTTGCTCCATGGACACCAACTCCCTGGTATGTGTGGGTTGCTCACATATGGCTGCCAGGTCTGCAAAGGCCTAGGCCTGGAACCAGAGAAGCTCCAGGCACACCTACGACGAGGTCAGCATAGAGCTGATGGGAGCTGGTGAGGCACTGTTCACTGTAGCCTTGGCTGGAATTAGAGTGGGAGTGATGTGGTATAGCACAGATGCCTGATGTCGTGCATGGTCTGGCCTCTGCCCACCTCTCCAGCTTCCTGTCACCCTCTAACTTCATTCAAACCATGCTAGTCTTATAGCTCCTGGACTCCACACGTTCTCACCCACCACCAGGTCTTTGAAGGTGTTTCCTCTGCCTGGAACACTTTTTCTTTCCCTCTTCTTCTGGTTCCCCCTGCTCATTCATTAGAACTCAGCTTGAGCAACATTTCCTCTGGGAAGCCTTCCCTGATTGTGTCAAATCCACCCATCGGGGTACTCGCAGCTCTGTGTGCTTCTCCTGTGAGATGCATATGAAGGCTGCAATTGCCCACTTGTGTGATCAGGTGAGAGCATCCAACTTCTACTGGACTGTGCGCAACATGAGGAAAACCACAGCCTCCCCAGCATTAACATGGTATATCAAAGTTTAAAGAATAAACAGATTTATCTTTTTACTCCTGTTACTGTCTGGAACATCTAGGTGTGCAAATATTTTTAACATAATTAATCAATTAATAAGTGAAGCTAATACTTTAAGAAGCATATATGTTACTTTCTAAAGAACTGTATTTGATTTTCACTGAATTTCATTCCATTTCTTAAAATTGTTACAGTGAAGCTCTTCTCTTGGAAGCCCTATGACAGACACTATATCAATTTCCCCTTTTTAAAATGTATAATAACTGTAAACAGCAACTGTATTCCACAAGAAAGAATAGTTGAGATAAAGAAAAAAAGAGAAATCATCAATGCAGCTAAGAAAGTTTCACTGTGAATTGAGACAGGGGTGCTATCTAAAGCAAATTAATATAGGTTATTGACCACAGAATAATAAAATTTATTGGTATGTGAAAACAAACTCCTCAGAACCACTCTGAACTCTCCCTGTTAGCCAACACCATCAATTATTATTATTAAGTGCCTGCTCAGCTGCTGTGCGGTGGAAGAGGCAGGGAGGTTTGGTAGCTAGGCAACGGGCTGGAAACTCAAAGGGTAGGAGCTGTGATTCTGGCTCCTCCATAAAAGTGATAAGTGGCCTTGAGTAAACTCCCCCTGCCTTGTTTTCTTCATCTGAAAAATAGCATCACCAGTCTGGCTTTCTGCAGAGGGAAGAAAAACAGAGAATTGTACCCAGCAGTTACAGAAAAGTGAGCTTATGGGGGCTGGGACATGAAGAACACGTAAGGGAATCAACTTTTCACTCAATCACCACTTTGTTACTAAAGGTTTGAGCTTGAGTCTTCTGTGCCTCAGTTTATCCATCTGGAATGATTCACAGATAATGGTCATGTCCTGGCTTAAAATACAAGGTAAAGGTATGACTTTATTTCTGCAGGATCTAGGAGAAAACTTGGGTAGAAAAACTTCTCCCCCAAAGTGCCCTTGGAATTTCTCAAATACCCCTTGCCCACCTGCTTTGTCCAAGCTCCAACAATACCTTGTTTGTATCCCTATTAAAAGTCTGTATTGTCTTGTGGCTTATTTGTTTAGACATGTGACTCACTTGTGAGCTCCAGAAGAGCCAGGCCATGAGTCCATGTCTGAAGCTTTAGCACCAGTTTCTTATCTAGAGTGAGTGCTCAATAAATCTTCGCTGGAAGAATAAATAAAACAATGAATGAATGAATGAACGGGAAAGAATGAACCAACTGACCTCCTAGCACATCAACAGCCCTCTCCTCACTTCCTCATGCTGTTCCCACCTTCCTTGAATGATGACACTGTGCTGACTTTGAAGAAAAGAAATAATGAGAACAAGGGCGTCTGGAAAGCCAGGAATGGGGGTGGGGTTTCCAGGTATGGGTGATGGGAAGAGTAGTGAGAAGAGAGGAAGCAAAAGCAGAGGTGTGGTGTTTCTTGCAGAGACCACAGAAATCCCACTGAGAGAACAGAAGGACTGGCATGGAGAATAGAAGTGCAGCAGGCAACAAGAGAGAACTGTGAGAGCCTGAGTGGAGTACGGCAGGACCCTGGAGCCTGTAGATGTACTTGGGTCAGGGTGATGGGGGTGGCGGTACTCAACTGAGGACAGAAGAATTCAATTCATCTTTTGTTTCGTCTCCTATTGGTTTTTTACACATAAAGTGAAAAAACCTACTTTGGGGAAAAAATAAGCTAGTGGACGCAAATGTTTACAACAGCACTATTCACAACAGCCAAAAGGCAGAAACAGTACAAATGTCCATCAATGAATGAACGGATAAACAAAATATGGTCTATCTATACAATGGGATATTGTGCAGCCATAAAGAAAGATAAAATATCGATACATGCTATAACATAGATGAACCACAAAAACATCATGCTGCATGAAAGAATCAAGTCACTAAGGGTTATATATTGCATAATTCCATTTACATGAAACCTCCAGAATATGTAAGTTCATGGACACAGAAAGCAGGCCAATGGGTTTCCAGGGGTTTGAAGGACAGGGAGTAGGAGTATGATGGAGCTTAATGGGTATGAGGTTTCCTTTCTGGGTGATGAAAATGTCTCGGAACTAGATAGAGATGGTAGTTATACAATATCATGAATGCACTTAATGCCACTGAATTGTACACTTTAAAGTGGTTAACGGTTAATTTTATGTTATGTGAATTTTACCTCAATTAAGAGAAATAAGCTGGGCCAGGTGCAGTGGCTCACACCTGCAATCCCAGCACTTTGGGAGGCCAAGGTGATCGAATCACTTGAGGCCAGGAGTTCAAGAACAGACTGGCCAACATGGTGAAACCTTATCTCTCCAAAAATAAACAAAAATGAGCCAGGTGTAGTGGAGCATGCCTGTAATCCCAGCTACTCGGGAGGCTGAGGCAGGAGAATCGCTTGAACCTTGGAAAGTGTAAGTCGCAGTGAGCCAAGATTATGCCACTGCACTGCAGCCTGGGCGATGCAACAAGACTCTGTATCAAAAAAAGAAAAGAAAGCTGGTAGAAAATACCTCCAGCTTGGATTAACCCATTGTTAGAGGCTTCCTCCACTTTATGGAGAGAGACACTACAGTTAAAGCAGAACCAGGGCCTCTCACAGCTTATAGCCAAAATGCCACTGACAGTCCCTGCCTGGCTCTGTCGTAGGAAAGCTATCCCTTGTGGCTCCTAGATCTTCCTTAGCTTTCTCCCTCTCTCCCAAAGAATGCAAACTCGGGGGGGTCAGGGACTGGGTCTATCCTGCTCAACTGCCATTTCCCAGCACCTAGCATGATGTCTGATGTGGTGTATGACTACTCTGCCCTCTGATCCATTCTCCACACTGTAATAGGCGATCTGTTCAAAGTGAGAATTTTCATGGGTCCCCTTCCTTCCATTTTCAACCCTAATGGCTTCACTTGCTCTAGAATGAAGACCAATGTTTTGCCCTGAACCATAAGCTAAGCATAATCTGGCTCCTGCCCAGCTCACCTTGAATCTGCCCACCTCTATGACCCAGGCCTGTGAGCTACTTTCAGTGAAGGTCACCACACTTTCTCCTGTGATGCGGCCTTTCCATGTGCTACCCTCTGTCTCTCTTCACTTCAGCCTGATTAACTCTTACTCATCCTTCATTTCTGTGCCAAAGACTGTCCCCTCCGCCTGCCAGCATCCATTCTCAAATTCCTTTTAAATAGAACTCCTATGCAACTAGCTAGCACCACTAACAACATCTTCTGGCCTACTTTATAGCTAGGTGTGGTCATGTGACTAAATTCTGGCCAAGCAACAATGATGTGTACAGCTGCCAAGTCACCTCTTGAAAGCCATTTCTTTCTTCCCTCCTTCTGGCTCAAAATGGTATCCACAGAGATAGGACTGGAAGTCAGAAGTTGAAGATGGCAGAGCTGCCCACCAACCTTGAACTGCTCACCTCTGTCATACAAAAGAGAAAGAAACTTACATCTTAGTGAAGCCATGACAATGTAGCATCTTCATGAGAGCAGTTTAGCTTGTATCATAACTAATCTATATCTTACCTCAACGGAATCATATTAAAGCCTTTCCCTGCCCAGTGTAATCAGTCTGGTTAGTCTGACTCTTCCTATTATGTGTTCTCAAGTCACCATAGACCTCTTATTTCTATCACTGTGTGTGTGGGCAGCGGGCAGTGGGGGGTGGCAGGGAGAAAGAGAGACAGAGACAGAGAAATTTTTTAACTCCTGCCCCTCTCCTCTAGATTATAAATCCCCCAAAGACAGAGGTCACGTCTACCTATTTGACCACGCAAATCCCAGCACACAAGTCCCAGGCCCTGTGTCTGGAACACAGTAGGTGTTCCATTATGCTTAATTCATTAATTATTTAAATAAGACCATCTCTGTAAATAAGAACAAGATGATATACATTCTTAAGTAAAGCATAACTAGTGCTGAAAGGAAAAAATTCCACTGAATAACTTTGGAGAAAGTGGCCTTCCTTCATCTGTGCTCTCGGGTGAAGATAAGTCCTTACTAGGTCATAAATACCCATGAAATGAGATTGCACTTTGACTGATTCCCGTTTATTATTTTTACCATTATTTAGAACCATCCCAAATAATACAGTTAGAGCCCAGCAGCGTTCTTCCCTTCAAATATAACTGTCATTCCTGTAGAGTAAGTTTCAGAAATGTTTATATATTATCAAAATTAAGTTTCAAAATGAGCTACAGTATCTGGGAAAGGGGGATAATAATATTTCACAGAAACTAATTGGAAAGTTGTTTTGAAATAAAGTAGTTATTATTTCCATCATGGAGAGATGAAAGCAGAGAGATTTCCTTTTATCTCACCCAGGCTAGTATCTTACATTATTTATTCAAACTAAAATTAAAACCTGAACAAATCCTACTGTGGCATTGCATATCAGTTAGAGATTATTCTTCCGGAAATGAACTTTTTTTTTCACAAATTTCATTATGCAGTTACAAATGACTATTATTAAAATGTAACATATAAAACTAAATTGTCTTTCCTTTTTCTGGCCATGTGCAAGATTCACTTTCCTATGCAGTATGATTCTTTTCTTCTGAACTTGGGAGCATGTGGTCTACTGGCCATGGCCCAAGCATCCAGAGAATCACACAAAACCTGCTCCACTGTCCTGCTGAACTCCCTGCCAACAGGCTTGCTGGGTTTTCCACCAAAGTCCTGTGGACTCCCTCAGTGCCGTTGTATTGCTCCACCCCTTGCATCCCAAGGAACAAATATCAAGAAATGTTCTCCACCTGGTGACTTTGTCAAGACTCAAAGTTTTTTCTATAGACTCAAACTCATGCAAAGTCACTACCTGTAAAAAGTGCCTGGAGTGTGGTGTTAACCTACTTTCAGATTTCTGAATCCTTAACTCTGAAGCTCTTTCTCGCCTATCCCCCAGGCCTTCCCATATCCTACTCACTTGGCCTGGAATGTTCTTCCTTGTTCCTTGATTGCCTAACTCCAACTTGTCCTTCAGGTCTCAACTTAGACATAACTTCCTCCAGAAAGACTCCCCTAACCTCACTCCCAGCTACTGGGTCAGGTATGGCCTATGTGTCGCCATGACACCCTGTACCACTTAGCACTTGCAACTTTTTATTTATTTATTATTATTAATCTTAGAGATGGTCTCTCACTCTGTTGCCCAGACTAGAATTCAGTGATGTAATCATAGCTCACTGCAGCCTCAAATCCCTGGGCTTAAGCAATCTTCTGGCTTCAGCCTCCCAGGTGGCTGGGACTACAGGCCCTTGCTACCATACCCAGTTAAGTTTTTATCTTATGTATTTATTTTTTGTACAGACAATGTCTTGCTATGTTGCCTAGGCTGGTCTCAAATTCCTGGCCTCAGGTGATCTTCCTGCCTCGGCCTCCTAAGGCACTGAGATTACAAGTGTGAGCCACTGCACCTGGCCTACAACTTTTTAATTTGCTCTTCCTCCTTCTGAATTGTAAGCCCCAGGAGGGTGGGAGTTAGGTTGTCTTGTCCCCCCGCCCCCATTCTATCTTCAATACACAGCACAGTGATGGGCACATAGCAATTAACCAATACATGTTTCATTCATTTTTAATTTAGATTCAACTCTGATATCTGGCCCCTGGAAAAACAACAATCCCTAATCTGCATCCCAAAGAATACTGTCTTCAGGCTTTCCTGGCATTAACTTGGTGGCTCACCAACAGAGCTCTCTCTGGTGCTTCATCTTGACGACTAATGTCTTCTCTGCTCATTTCCTTCTACCCTTGGAAGGTCCTGCCTAGTGTATCCAGGGTCTTCTCTTCTGGTCAATTTGTTTGAATTATGTTCATTAACTAGTTATTAAATCTAGCCCTATATTTTGGGTTCTTTGCATCGCCATCCCATCTCCTGTACATCCAGGCCACCTTTTATCTTTCCACCATCCAGTCTACTCTAGTTCTGTCTGGCTCAACAAGGATTTAAGCTTGGTTTGTACTCATTAAAAGGAGACAAAAGATGTCTGTAGCTACTGGATAGTTGTTGAACAGACAAAACTTTAATAAATTTCCTATCTTCCTTTCTTTGCATCTATATGACCTCTGCTCTTGATCCTGCTCAAACTTTCTCTTTTCCCCAAGAGAATGAGATTCCTCTATCTTCCAACTAAAAAAAAGCCTCACACTCTATCCCCAGAAAGAAAGTCACTTTCCAATCAGCTCTGTTTATTTTTTGCCTCTGCCTACACGTTGCCAACAACTCCTTTTTCATCACAACTTCCTAGATTTATGTTTTGTTTTTTTGTCTGTCTGTTTGCTTAACCATGATGAAAGGTGGAAAAGAGGGCATGTTTTCCCAGAGGGAAGTCAATCAGATCATTTTCTCGCAGGTTGCCTAAAGACTGTCAGATCAATTAAACAATTCATCTCTCAGATGTATTCAGCTGAAGAATTTGTCCCTGGGTATTTGTACTAGAACATATTAAAACCAAGTCAAAACATCATATTATTTAACAGGAAATTCTTCTGACATATACGGTAAAAGGGAATTGAAAGCATTGTTTCCAAATCAACCCCCAAGACATAAATTTGGCCAAAAGTTAGTCCAGCATATTGCAATGAACTCCTCTCATGATTTCACACTTTGCTTTACATTCTTTCCAATAGGAACTCTACGTGTTTTGGGTAAACACATCAAGAGCCAACATGAAACAGAAGTTGGGATCATTATGATTAACCTGAGCATGTTGGAAACCAAGGATCGGCTGAATATTATTATACACATCCCATACATTGGAGTGAATGGTAGAACCAGAACAAGCATGAACTATACATTGCAAAATAGGCAGCAAAGTCTGGACAAAGAACAGACACTAACAATTTCCAAATAACCAGCAGCTGACTGATGGTTAGTATCTATGACACTAAAAGTCCATATTTTCCACTCCAGAGCATGGCCTCAGTGATACTCGATTTTGATTGACTCATAGGGATAAATTGTTCAACTGATCCAGACTGTCTTGGTTCACATCTTGGTTACACAAAGAAAGGAGCTAATGACTATTGCTTACCTTCACTCTTCTTTTTTGCATCATTTGAGGTATGAGGAGATCAATAAATAATAGCTCTCTCTTCCCTTCTCAAGTTAAGAACCTATCGAGAAATAAGACACAAAAGACAGACACATAGAGATCAAAATGTCAGCTTTATTATTATAACTGATAAGACTAAGAGAATTTCTCTGGAGAACTGAGAACAAATGGACTTGCTAATACTCCTTAATTAGTCAGATTTACCCACAAGTCCAAGGCATCGCTGCAATACTGTAGGACTCTCCCTACACAGGCTGTGGCTGCTTCTGTAAGTTTCTAACATATATCAGTGTCTTGGAAATAGGAGAGCTCCGAGAAAGAGAGAAATTTCTGAGTTAAGTAAATTTACTTCCTTCTTCAATCAAAGAAGGCCAGGAGGGCCGGGCACGGTGACTCACGCCTGTAATCCCAACACTTTGGGAAGCCAAGGTGGGCAGATCACCTGAGGTCAGGAGTTCAAGACAAGCCTGGCCAACATGGCGAAACCCTGTCTCTACTAAAAATACAAAATTAGCCAGGCATGGTGGCCCGTGCCAGTAGTCCCAGCTGGTGTGTGCCTGTAGTCCCAGCTACTGGAGAAGCTGAGGCAGGAGAATGGCTTGAACCCAGGAGGCAGAGGTTGCATTGAGCTGAGATTGCGCCACTGCACTCCAGCCTGGGTGACAGAGCAAAATTCCGTCTCAAACAAACAAACAAACACCACCAAAAAAAGAAGAAGGCCAGGAACGTGACGATGGCTGTTACAACAAAGGCAATTCATTATGAAAACATAAGTACACATGCATTCCATATAGCAACCAATTAAATTCTATCAAATGTCCCACCAACAGCTTTCATATGGTCCAAAGGTCGATACGCTGAGAATTCCCTTAGTGATTCCAAGTTTACCTTTTAATACAGATATGAAACAGTATTTTAGGATTCCCATGAGGTTTTATAGATTTGTTTGGTCTTGTGTGGGATAAAGATAAGTTTTTCCTTCAGCATTTGAACTAAGCAAGAACGCTTGAAAGTGGGTACGTTGCTTATTTGGGTTCTTTGATTAAGAAGACAATTCTTTCATCTATGCCTTCCAGAGCCCCTTCAGACAAGCTCAGAACTATCTATGGCTTCTACTAGTTAGAGCAAGAATATTACAAAGTCTCTGTTCCATTTCAAACCAGACTTGGCTGAGAGCCTTTGTAAAAGGCATCCACTCACTTTGCTCCTGCCATGAGTACATTAAATGTAATTTCATATTTCTTTGATGATTTATGCTCTTTGAGAGCCTCACATCATCATCATTTATTTCAATGCTCACTGTTTGGGCCTAAATACGCAGAGATAGAATATACAAAGAATTGGATTAAGTGTATCCTAACCGTAAGACAAACTGTGGCTGGCCAGGAAGATCTCTGAAACACATATATGAAAGATGATGGAAATACATTTAAAAATGATGATGGTGGTGGTGATTAGCACTTACTATGTGCCAGACACTCTTCTAAGCCCTTTATGTACATTCAATCATTTACTCTTAAATCTTTTTTTTTTTTTTTTTTTTTTGGGAGTCAGAGTCTCCTTCTGTCACCCAGGCTGGAGTGCAGTGGCACGATCACAGCTCACTACAACCTCTGCCTCCCAGGTTCAAGCGATTCTCATGTCTCAGCCTCCCGAGTAGCTGGGACTACAGGTATGCACCACTAAATCTGGCTAATTGTTGTATTTTTACTAGACACTGCATTTCGCCATGTTGGCCAGGCTGGCCTCCAACTACTGACCTCAGGTGATCCACCTGCCTCAGCCTCCCAGAGTGCTGGGATTATAGGTGTGAGCAATTGCGCCTGGCCTCAAGTCCTTAAGATCTTATTACCTCTATTTTATAGATAATGCCAACTCAGGTTAATAGAAGTGAACTAAGTTGCCCGTGGTCTCCCTGCTATAGGAAGTGAAACCACCAGGATTTGACCCTGAGTGGTATGATTCTAGAGCCTTCGCGTAAAACCACACACTGAAGCAAGGGAAAATATGCATAGGAGTACTGAACTAAATGAACAAGATGAAAGAATTCATCCCTCAATAAGTTGAAGTGAAATATGCTTAAGCCTTCATCCACAAACATACGCATGCACACACACACATCCCTCTTATCAGCTACAATCAAAGTAAAAAGATAAACCTAAAAAACAGACTCACTGCTTGCGGCAGATGATATAACATTAACAAATAACAAACAGAAAGTCATATATCTCCACTCCTGTTGTAGTTCCATCTCCTTTATCAGGGATAATGATCTTTAAACTCAGGACAGTTGAATAAATGTAGTTTAGAAGGAACTGAAGTATGAGATAGGTAAGGTGATAGCAGGAGACCATCTTGTTGTTTTAAATGAGTTTATGTCTCCAGGCCTAAACAAATTACATCCTGGAGTATGAAGAGATTTTGCAGATGAAATCTAAGAGTCACTGTCAGTAATCTTTACAGGGTCATAGAGAATTGAAAAGGTGCTGGGACAAGGTACTAGAGACATGGACTAGAGAGACATGTAGAGCTAGGAAATTAGTATTCTAATTTTTCAAAATGAGGTGGAGGAAAGTGTATTCTGTGTCCTACAGATCTGCAAGCTTGATTTTGAAACAGGGTATGACTAGATGGTGTGTCAGCCCTTAAAAAGGAAGTGGTGATCACTAGAAACCAGGATGGATTCACCAAAGAGAAATAACAGATTCTACATGCCTTCTGGTGTGTGTAGCTTTAAGGACTGGTGAGAGTGAGGATGTCATGTGTACAATAAGGGGTGGGAGAGCAACCTTGATGGGGCTCCTATCACCCCATAGGCCACAAGGGTTGATTCATTTGATCTGGCTGGGTGATGGGTCCCCTTCTTTGCTTTATGTTCCATAAAGTTGCACACTTGCTGAAGCAGAAATACCAGAGAGAGAAAGGCCTTCATATGGGCAAGGGAATACAAATCCTGTGCCTCCCCAGAATCCCCAGACAAGCTCAGATCCATGTGTGGTTTCGACTAGTTAGGGTAAAGATATTTACAAAGTCTCTTATTATTCTTGGAGATCTGATGGATAAGACAGTGCTTTTAAGAGAACAAATACCTGGTTGACCATTCATACCAAAAAAGCTTACATTTATGAATCAATGTCCTTCTTATTAGAACACTTTTCCTTCAGAGAGTTGCACAGCTCATGGCCTCCCTCCATTAGGAGTCTACCCAAGTTTCCCCTCTGTAAAGAGGTCTTTAACCATATGATATAAGATAGCATTTGCCCTCTAAATACACTGAATACCTTGTTTTCTTTTTATGTATAGTTCATGTCATTATCTGACATCATATTATATATTCTAGCTCTTGTCACTATTTGACATTGTATTATATACAATATTATATACATTATGTATGTATGTACATATACACAAAATTTGTCTCTCTCCTCCTCTTGCAGAGCCAACAAATTCTATGTGAATTATATCCCTATGTTATGCAGTAGCTCTGGCCTTTTGAATGCCAACTCCATGAGGCCAGGGGCTTTGCTGTCTTTTTTACCACTGAGTTCCTAGTCACTAGAAGAGTACTAAAACATAGATGTGTTCAATACATATTTATTGCTCAATAACATTTGTCAATTAGTGAATGTCAATTTGGAGAATGGTCTCTAGTGGCTACAATGTTCAGTCCTTGGCCTTATCCAAAATATTACCTCTGACAGAAAAGAAGAAAGATAACAAGAACATTGATTCTGATTCCCAGTCAAGAAAACATTTATCTTTATTATTGTTATTACTATCATCACCATTACCTACTATGTGATAGGCACTGTATTCTGCTCTTACACTATTAGAGATGCTCACAACACAACTAAGAGGTAGAAATTACCATCTTCACTTTGAGATGAGCAAAACTGGGCTCAGGGAGTTTAAATAACTGGCTAACATCAGACAGCAGTTACATGATGAAGCTGGGATTAAAATCCGATATCTGTCTCACTAAAAAGTGTGTCCTTTTTTACAAGATGATGATAACACTTATAAAAACATGGGAAACCTACTTTAATTTGCAGCTGACTGGAAAAACTAGTATGTTAGATGAAAAAAATCAAGATTTAATGAGAGTTTGAGATTTGAATGGTAGGTCAGAATTCAAATATATATATATATATATTAGGTATGAAGATGAAGTTCCGTATACCAATTCTAAGCATCACATGCACAAATTGGGGGGAAGGGGGGAAAAGAGGGTGAGGATAGTCATTTACTTGAAATAGACCAAGAGGCATCAACTGACCACAAGCTTAGTCTAAACCAATAGCAATATGTGGCTGTAAAATGAACTAAAACAATCTTAAACTGTATTATCCGGAATTTTTTTTAAGGGAAAGGGGTTCCAGTTTTATTCTGCAAAAGCTAGACCAGGAAAATGAAAGTTAAAGTAGAGTGTTAAGACCCCTGGAATGGTGAAAATCTCATTATGAATGAAATGATTAAAGGGCTTGGTAAACCTTGGCCTGGGAGAGAGAAGACTCAGAGATATGAAGATATCTATCTTCCTATCTGAAAAACTGTCAAAAAAAAAAAAAAAGAGAAAACATTCTCTGTTGTTCCTAATGAGTGAGACTATAGGAAAGAGGTTTGATTAAAAATACAAAGCTTACTAACAATTAGATGCCTTTCCCGCTGTGAGCGAGTTTCCAATCTATTAGGGGAGATATTCAAGCAGAGGCTGTGTCACAACCTGGCCTGGAAACTCTAGTATCTACCCAAAGGGGTAGAAGATTAGGTTGATTTTAGAGTGTTATTTTTTCAGTTCTATCTCCATCTACATGTGGTGACCTTATTTTATGAGCCCCAATCCAAGACCTATGATCCCATAAAAGACTTTTGTGCTGCTTCCAGATTTGAAAGACAGTCTAGCAGGTACAACCACCAAAGTATCGTCATTTCTAGGAGATATCAGTGATGAAATAATGAGGAAAATATATGTAATTGGAACTTTTCTGGAAAAAGGAAGAAGTTAAATTACTCTACAGCAGGCATCTACTTCTCTTTGAATAGTCATGTTTCAACCAAGAAGGCAGAAACTTTGGATAAAAGTTCTTTTTTTTTTTTTTTTTTTCTTGCACAGCAAGTTTTCTGGAACTAAGACCTCTTCCTCCAAAGACTGAGTGCCAAAATATAATTACAAATATAATTATAATCTAGTTCATTTGCATTAAGAAAGTCAAGAAGTCATTGGAAAAGCTTCTTGGAGCATCATCAAGATTTCCAGGCCCTACCACAAGAGCCATGCCAGACCTTCCTTCATGACATTGCTTCCACCTTTGTGCACACGGCAGATGTTCTAGTCTGCAGCTCATCAAGATGTCAAACTATCCTTGTTCCTCCACCCTGGACCAGAGTGACTCCCCACCAACTCCTCATTTTGGTTCTTGTACTAAGAGGTGAGGGGCCAAAGATTCCCCCTTGGCCAAATCTGGACTCTACCAGTAAGGAACTATTCAGACTGATGAAGATATTGTAATTTTGGATATCATGCATTGGGCTGGTATCAGCTGTTCCCTACTAGACACAATGTTCTTTTCAATAAACTACTTTGTTTCACACTGACAGTCATTTTTCACCCTGCAGAATTTCAAAGCCAAGAATCCTGTATTACAATGTAAACAAACAAAATTAGACTCAAAATGGCCTTTTCTGATTTTGATATATTAATCAACTCTTCAGGAAAGCTTCTAAACATTTTCAGTTACATCAAAACAGGCTGGCAACATTTTCCAACTTCAAAAAAAAATTAGGCTTAGTTAAAGGTTTGTTTTCTATTCCATTGGTACTCTATATTACATATTCGCAACTGTTTCTGTTTTAGTACAGATTGATTAATAGCATCAGTTCTAAAATCCCAGCATGTTCACACACACGCAAAAAAGTATTTCCATCTATAATCTTCATTAACCAAGGGAAATCTATCAATTTTGGCGTGCTTGCTGCTTCTTTCAGCTGCAGTCTTTAGTCCTTGCAAATGTCTAAGGTTACGAGCCTCACAGTTGCCATTAAATGCTAATTGTAGGGCAGGTGTGCACTCTAGAAATGGAGGCCAAAAAGAATGAATCAAATGAACCAAAGAGAAAGAGAAGTCTTGACACCGAAAAGACGCAGTCCCCTCTATGCTTTACACCTTACTTGACTGGGCAGGAAAACTGGCATTTGAACTAACAATGAAAATATGCTGAACAACAAAACAAGAAGCAGGTATGATCCACAAGGGATGTGAAAAAAGAAAGTGTATACCGGACAATTATGTGCTTAATAGATTAGATGACGACAGCAGCTAAAGTGCTTCAATTACATCTATTGTCACCTTCTTTAAGAAGTGGAAATCGTAGGAATAATGCTACCAAGACAACTGAAATGTTTTCACATCCTTCCCTAAATGTATTCCTTAAGAAAAAAAGCTTACGACTGCTCCTGCTGCTACTTGCTAAAGTTTTTCGTAACCTTTAAAGAACTGTCTTATCTACTAGTTAAAACCGGTTAGTTATCAGGATTTACTGAATCCCTGCAGTTTGCAGCATGTGTTAAGTGCAAGAATACAAAAAGAATTAGAATACAAATCTGTTTCCTCAAAAGGGGTTACAATCTGTAGTAGAAACTGGATTTGGAAAAATGCTTGCAAAACATGTAAAAATACTCAAGTGTGAAAAATAATGAATCTATTATATAATTACATGGGGTTGTATGTGCCACTACATTGGGAATTTCACCTCCTTTATTAAAATGAAATGCGGAATTTTCAGCACTTGAAGGAGTTTCTCCAAGAGGATACAGGGGCTGGCTATTTTAGCACAGCTCCATTCTGTGGAATTTCTCTCTTTCTCTCTCTTTCACTCTTAGACACACACACACACACACACACACACACACACCCCACTTTTCTTGGTACTCCTTAACATAAATGAGATAGACTAAAATTTTCATAATTATTTTATTATTTCACTTTGTGCCAGATGCGTAAAAGCAGTCAAGCTTATAGAGTCCAGCACAATAGCTACATAAACCCCCTGACTCCTAAGATTCTTATACAATAAGAATATTCCCATTCTTATTCCCCCAAAGGAGTTCGTGATTTAAGACTAATCTGAGACTGCTGGCACTAGGGCCTGTTCTATGATATTCCAGAATTAGGAATATACCTCTCATCTTCAACAGAAACTGTACTTTAATTCTTAATGTCATGATGGGGAAGAAATTTCAGGTTGTCAGAAGATAGAGACTCATAAAAGGACCTCACATGTTTCTTATTTCCTGTCAAATGCAATGCAAAACAAACTCTCAGTATTATTCTACTGCTTCCAGTATTTTTGCCTAAAGATGGGAATTTCTAATCATGTAAACCCGGTATTGCTCAGTTAGGGAGTGAAGCGAAGATTGGAAAAAAGTTTCATCCCTACTGTTAGTTTCTATGAGGACTGAGTTAGAAGGGGTTTCCCAGTATGTAAACCAAGAGTCCCGAGAAAGTTTTACATTTCTATCAGCAGAAATTGAAAACCCACAGTGACACTGACACCCAGTCACACCTTTGTTCTGCCTTATATTGGACAAGAAGGAATGAGTTTCTCACCAATCTCTCTCCAGACATACCTACTAAAAAGTGCTAGCAGGCAGAGGTATTCTAAATAAATAGGGCTTCAAGCATAAGCAGATACATCTTAAGCTTTATTAGATATTTCCTATTTTCTTCATCAGTGTAGATATACAGCAGGCTGTCTATCAGAAAAAGGCTTAGGAGTTTGGTTCTTTGATTAAGAAAAATAATCATGGTCTATTAGTCTATTTATTACCAAGAGAAGAAGAATTTGCTATGTAGCAAAGTCAAGGATTGAGGCCCCACCTGGAGACCTTCCTAAGTGTTTCTCTTAACAAGCCCCATCTGTTCAGTTCACCTCCAATTTGCTTGGCCTAAAGTGCTGATAGAAGGACTGACAGAAATACCTGACTTCACAGTGCCACCTTTAAATGAAACCGCATTCCCTACATTCATGGTTTGGTCCTTAGTGGGTTGGAAGCTAAATCCCTTGATGAAATCACATTTAAAGAAGAGTTAGTCACATAGCAAAAGGAGATACTATTCTGTCAGTAACTGTACGAGTCCTTTCTCATATTGCTGTTATGAAATACCTGAAACGAAATAATTTACAAAGAAAGGAAGTTTCATTGACTCACAGTTAAACAGGCTACACAAGAAGGATGGCTGGGGAGGACTCAGTAAACTTACAATCATGGCAAAGATGAAGGGGAAGCAAATACCTCTTACATGGCTGGAGCAGAAGGAAGAGAGAGAGGAGCGAGGTGCTACACACTTTTAAACGATCAAATCTCGTGATAGCTCACTCACTATCATGAGAACAACACCAAAGGGGAAATCTGTCCCACGATCCAATCACCTCCCACTAGGCCCCACTTCCAACACTGGGAATTACAGTTTGACATAAGATTTGGGCAGGGACACAGACCCAAACAATATCAGTAACTATACATAGAACAGACATGTAAAAGAATGGTAGCCAAAATGCAGTGACTTATTCAGGAATGAAAGGGAGGATGATTTTCTAAAGGTGGTAAGACCTCCCTCCAGACTTGATCATTATCAAATTGCCCTTATTTTTAAAAGGCTCCCATAAACTGTAACTCTGGTGATTTACATGAATCAATTAACATCTATGTGTAGTAATCATCCAGCAGAAAAATATGTTACGTATATGTCAATTTTTTTGTGTGCTTCATTTAACACAACACCAATCTCAATTCACATATGTTAACTCTTCTTTTTTTCTTTTTTTTTTTTTTTTTTTTGAGACGGAGTCCCCTCTGTCGCCCAGGCTGGAGTGCAGTGGTGCAATCTCCACTCACTGCAAGCTCCGCCTCCCAGGTTCAAGCCATTCTCCTGCCTCAGCCTCCTGAGTAGCTGGGACTACAGGCGCCCGCCACCTCGCCTGGCTAATTTTTTTGTACTAAAAAGTAGAGACGGGGTTTCACCATGTTAGCCAGGATGGTCTCAATCTCCTGACCTCGTGATCCGCCTGCCTTTGCCTCCCAAAGTGCTGTGATGACAGGCTTGAGCCGCCGCACCCAGCCCTGTTCACTGTTCTTAATCCACAGCTGCTATTGCATGATTCTGTGCTCATCAACTTAAAAAAAAGAAACAATTTAATTTTAAGAAATCTAAATTCAGCATTTATGTTAGAAAAACAGTATGTCAGCTCAAAGGAGATGGTTGTGCTAATGTAACAAAAGGTTTACCTCATTCCTTCTGCTCACTGAGGTAACCCTCATTCAAGTTGATATCCTTAAGTGAGCTGTGCTAAAAAATGATTGTATCCAAGGAGCTTAGTAGGGGCAAAGGAAACTGCAACACAAAGGGAATCTTATGAGATTAATTTTATTATTTAATATTTATAAGATTGTACCTAAAATGCTAACTGAAGAATAAAGAAATGTCACCAGTTAACATAAGTTTAAATACTTACAAATATTGAAATAGTGGGAATTGTCAAGTGCAAACACAAAAGACAAGGGCGATGCTAAGCCTGATCCTATGAGCAATTTTCAGACATTAGCTCATTCCGACAACTATGATCAAAGAACACAAAGAAACCAGAATTATAACGAAGTGATTTTACATGGTTTTGGTTAGTGTGTTTTCTGTTGGAAATAAAAGAAGGCAAACCAGAATTGGCTTAAATAATGACTTTTATCATATCACAAAGCAGGAAGTCCAGAGCTAGAGTGGCTCCATGGTGAGTTCACTTGGTAACTCACTGATGTCAAAGGAAACTTCTTTACAGCTTTCTACTCTTCTAACCTAAGCATGTTGGCTTGCCCTCTGAGCCTGGTTCTCTTCAAGATCCTTAAGGTGGCTTCTGCAATTCCAAGTATTATATAAGGATGGCAATCATCAGAGGCAGAAACGTTTGCTTCTAAGTGTAAATTTTACACAGAAGCACCCTACACCTAAGCCAAAGACTCTCCCTCAATACTTATTGGACAAATTTATATCACAAACCAAAGTCTAAATCAATCACTAGAAGGGTAATCATTAGAATTAGAATGTCTGATTTAGACTATTCAAGATTCACCTCCTCTCAAGGCTGATGGAAATCCCCTAAAACACACGACTGCCCAATATTTGAGAAAATTTAGAGTTCTACCAGTGACAAATAAGGCTGGTGAGAATGACAAGGGGGTAAGCAGCCTGAAGTATCAACCACATACACCTAACAGAAACAGAATAGAGCTTAACTTACTATGCTATGGCTCAATTCATAGAGTTGACACATTTTAACAGGTGGACAGTATCATATATCTAAGATTAGCCATTGTTGTTATAGCAATATATCTTCACAGAGAGCTGGAAAGACATGAATCTCTCTTTAAAAGGCAGTAAGTGATTATAATTGAAGCACAAATCACTGCTAAATCCATATCATCTACATGGACCCACAATAGATATTTCCTCTTTTATTGAAAAATCAAGGGTTCCTTTTACTGGAAATTTGAGTTCCAGTGAGTTTCCAGTAACAGTTTCACATTACAGACGTGCATTTGTAATAAGTTTAAATTGGTTAATTGGGCTCAATTTATCTAATGAGCTACTAAAGTGGTCAATTGTTATGCAAATTAGGGAACATGGCTGTATTAAAAAGTAATGTATTGTATAACATATTACCTGAATATATTCAGATATACATTGTTTCATTTTTCATTTCATTCTAAATTTTCATTTATCACATCACCATCTCCCACATAGAAAAAATGGCTACAATGATACTAACTGTGCGCACTGTTCTAAAATATTCACTCAATTCTCATGAGAAATAATACTATTGAAATATTTTACTCTGTTTAAGGGATGTCGGGAAATACAATGTGGTGTAACAATAAAGCAATCAACTGAGAGGCAGGAAACAGAATTCAAATTCTGATAGCATTTATTGAGCACTCACTGTGTACCAGGCACTGTGCTACGTGTCTAACCCGGACTTGTTTCTTTAATTCTCCTGATAACTCTGTAAACCAGGTACTATGATTATCCCATTTTCAGACTGAAGCACAAAACTGGTGCACAGAGTCACTTGCGCAGGCTTACACAGTTAGTAAGTGGTAGGGGCAAGCTTCAAACCCAACCACATGACTTCAGAGCCAGAGCGCTTAATCGTGGTGCAATACCACCTCTCTAGTTCTGGAATTGGCACTAGCTGCTTAAATTGGTGGGGGGTGGGGGGCCAGTTACAGTTTTCTAATGAATTAAGAATTTGAGCCCCCACTGGCTGCTCTGAAAAGCCATCTTTGCATTGTTCCTCGTCCGCCTCCTTGCTCGCCGCAGCCGCCTCCGCCGCGCGCCTCCTCCGCCGCCGCGGACTCCTGCAGCTTTATCGCCAGAGTCCCTGAACTCTCGCTTTCTTTTTAAATCCCCAGCATCGGATCACCGGCGTGCCCCACCATGTCAGACGCAGCCGTAGACACCAGCTCCGAAATCACCACCAAGGACTTAAAGGAGAAGAAGGAAGTTGTGGAAGAGGCAGAAAATGGAAGAGACGCCCCTGCTAACGGGAATGCTAATGAGGAAAACGGGGAGCAAGAGGCTGACGATGAGGTAGACGAAGAAGAGGAAGAAGGTGGGGAGGAAGAGGAAGAGGAGGAAGAAGGTGATGGTGAGGAAGAGGATGGAGATGAAGATGAGGAAGCTGAGTCAGCTACGGGCAAGCGGGCAGCTGAAGATGATGAGGATGACGATGTTGATACCAAGAAGCAGAAGACCGACGAGGATGACTAGACAGCAAAAAAGGAAAAGTTAAACTAAAAAAAAAAGGCCGCCGTGACCTATTCACCCTCCACTTCCCGTCTCAGAATCTAAACGTGGTCACCTTCGAGTAGAGAGGCCCGCCCGCCCGCCCACCGTGGGCAGTGCCACCCGCAGATGACACGCGCTCTCCACCACCCAACCCAAACCATGAGAATTTGCAACAGGGGAGGAAAAAAGAACCAAAACTTCCAAGGCCCTGCTTTTTTTCTTAAAAGTACTTTAAAAAGGAAATTTGTTTGTATTTTTTATTTACATTTTATATTTTTGTACATATTGTTAGGGTCAGCCATTTTTAATGATCTCGGATGACCAAACCAGCCTTCGGAGCGTTCTCTGTCCTACTTCTGACTTTACTTGTGGTGTGACCATGTTCATTATAATCTCAAAGGAGAAAAAAAACCTTGTAAAAAAAGCAAAAACGACAACAGAAAAACAATCTTATTCCGAGCATTCCAGTAACTTTTTTGTGTATGTACTTAGCTGTACTATAAGTAGTTGGTTTGTATGAGATGGTTAAAAAGGCCAAAGATAAAAGGTTTCTTTTTTTTCCTTTTTTGTCTATGAAGTTGCTGTTTATTTTTTTTGGCCTGTTTGATGTATGTGTGAAACAATGTTGTCCAACAATAAACAGGAATTTTATTTTGCTGAGTTGTTCTAACAAAAAAAAAAAAAAAAAAAGAATTTGAGATATTGAAGAACATTTCCAGCCCTAATACTAAAAATGTCATGAAAGCCATGACCTTATAGACATTCTCTTTGGCCATATAGTTTATATTAAGATGACATTTATCACACAACTGAACACCCATCTCTGGACTTTCTAAGTAACAACAACTGCAAGGTAATTCGGAAGAAGGAAGAACTAAAAAGCCAACCATGGCATATAAGTCACAGAAAAATTACATCCCCTTGGAGGAATAATGTTACAGTTTATGAGACCTAAATTCATAAGGTATCCCAGACACTCGCGTGAGACCTGCCTAGAAGGTAGGCTACAGAACTGAATTTCCTACACTATGGCTCCTGAATTAACCAAATATTTTTCAAAGTACACTACAATGTTTCATGACAATAAACAATGGAAAATTCTTGCCTCTCAGAGCAAAAATGCTTTCATCTCTCTGAGTCTCCTAAAGAGTTAGAATTTAGGTATTTTTTAAAATCTCACCAAACATAATTATGAGTATTCATAGGATTTCTCAAAATATCCTCTTTGGATATACCCAAACAGAGGCATAGAGATCGATACATTTGCAGAAGAATATTAATTTTTTTTCTCCCAACACTGTGAACTAACTACTCACTAGAAGGGACTACCATTCAGCTTATCTGAAGAGTTAAATTTGTAATCTAAATGACTAAAGTCTCTAATCTTATGTTAAGGATACAAGCAGGATTGCGCAGCATCTTCCTGCAGTCTGTGAAGAAGTTCATCCTTGATGTACTTTCTCACTATGTGTAAAGAGGGTCATTGAGTGGTCTAAGTTCTGGAAATTGTCCTGGTCACAGGTGTTTTCTCAACCCAGTCCCTGTGGCCCCTGGTGGAATGGCCATGGCACAGAAGTGCAAAGGATAGGAACATTTTCTTCTGAAACAATTACTGGAATATAAATCAGCAAACTTTTTGTTAAGGATCAACTTTCTTTTGGGTGTACAGTAATATCTCAATTATCTCCAATAGATAAGGGAAATAATAGTGTGACTGTACAAATAACTCCTGTCTCATAGTATGTGTTTGTGTGTATGTGGGCATACCATTTTATGGATTTTGTTTGGCAATCCCATTCTTCTTTTATTACATAATAAAGTTAATTTGTTATTCCTGAACAAAACCAAAAGGTTCCAAAGCATTGTGGATGCTAAGGTCAAGTTGTGCTACAGTATGCAAGGGCTAATCCATAACAACTTGCTTAAAAAGATAGTAGCAGCTTGTTTACATCTGTAATGTGAAATGTATTCCAAATAAAAGTGCTGTGCACTTCTATTCCCACATCCTTGCTATATCTTTGTCCTAGGTTTATGGAATACATAAATTAAAAAGAACTTTATGACTTTTTCCACCAAGGAAAAACTTCAGGCAGCTGAAGAACAATACAAAAAGCCATTGATGACAAGAACCATCTGCTTGTCATGTAAATGTTTCCTAAATCAGAAAAGGCATGAAGTTCCTTTTGTGTTGTTTCTCCCTTTCACCTTTGAGGCCAATCAGATTCCATGGACAAGGGATAAAATGAGAGGAATTACAACTCTGTCTTGTCTGAGCCATTGAGTTCATAATAAAATAAGGAAAATATGTCAATTCAGCAACAAAAGAGGCAAACAAGTATGAACCGAAATAACAAAATTCATTTGGTAATATTGAGACTTCAGAACCAAGGGAAGTAGAATGATCAATGAAGTGAGTGGAGCAATGGCAACAGAGTCCCACCAGCTCAGGACCAAGCCTGGGTCAAACTCTTCCAAACCTCTGGCAAGTAATTTCACTGCTCTAGATCATGTTTCTTTTCTTTTTTTTTTTTTTTTTTGTTTTAGATACAGGGTCTTATTCTGTCACCGCAGGCTGGAGTGCAGTGACTCAATCATAGCTCACTGCAGCCTCAAACTCCTGGGCTCAAATAATCCTCCCATTTCAACCTCCAAGCAGCTGGGACTACAGGCATGCACCACCGCACCAGCTATTTTTTATATATTTATCCTTTGTAGTGATGAGTTCTCGCTGTGTTTCCAGGGCTGGTCTTGAACTCCTGGCCTCAAGCAATCCTCCCATCTTAGCCTTCCAAGCCAAGCACTGGGATTTCAGTAGATCATGTTTCTTAATCTGTGAAATGGGAATAATAACAATACCTACCTCAAAGGATTGTGGTGAGAAACAAATCATCGGCTTGAAAGCACTTATCCCAGTGCCTGGCACATGGCCAGTAATCTATACATGCCAGCTGCTACTCCTATTAACCCAGGAGTAAGATCATCCAACTGAGGGACAGTATTTGGATAGCACACCCTGCCCTGAGAATGTCTCTCATTTCATATTTTAACAAAATATATGCAAGTTCTTCCTTTCATAAACTCTCCTTTGAAAATTTAATCTGCAAAGTAATACACATTTTCAGTCAGGCACAGTGGCTCATGCTCATAATCCCGGAGGCTGAGGTCAGCGGATCACTTGAGGCCAGGACTTAGAGACCAGCCTGGCCAACATGGCAAAACCCCATCTCTACTAAAAATACACCAGGTGTGATGGGGCGGGCCTATAATCCCAGCTACTTAGAGGCTGAGGCACAAGAATTGCTTGAACCTGGGAGGCGGAGGTTGCAGTGAGTGAAATACAATAACCAGCTTCTATGGTTTCATTACTGCATATGAATTTTTATAACTGTGAGCCAAGATTGCGCCATTGCACTCCAGCCTGGGCAACAGAGTGAGACTCTGTCTCAAAAAAAAAAAAAAAAAGTAATATATATTTCAAAAAAGATTTTGTTAATGCAGGTTTTATAGTGAGAGTCTCTTCCCTACTCACAATATCAATTGTAATCATGACTTTAAATACCACTGTTCTTGATTTGGGATATATGCTTCCAATCTTTCACATGTTTAAACAAACATAGATATCATTTTTATAATTTTTTTTTTTTTTTTTTGAGACGGACTCTCAGTCTGTCACCCAGGCTGGAGTGCAGTGGCGCCATCTCCACTCACTGCAAACTCCTCCTCCCGGGTTCACGCCATTCTCCTGCCTCAGCCTCCCAAGTAGCTGGGACTACAGGCGCCCGCCACCACGCCAGGCTAATTTTTTGTATTTTTAGTAGAGACGGGGTTTCACCATGTTAGCCAGGATGGTCTCAATCTCCTGACCTTGTGATCTGCCCGCCTCTGCCTCCCAAAGTGCTGTGATTACAGGCGTGAGCCACCGCACCTGGCCTCATTTTTATAATTTTTTAAATAGAAATTAAACCATGTTATAGAAGTTATTGTTACTTCCTCTTTCACTTACGTATCCTGCATATCTTTCATAATATGTTAGTAGGTGTAGATGTGTGCTGTTGACATAAATCTAATATTAAATTATAAATGATAAGGAGATAAATGATAAGACAAATGATGAAAATAAAAAGATCATTAAAAAGTGTTCTTTCATTGTTGCTTAGCTTGTAAGTGTGATGATGGCATCGGGATTAAGTTTTGTTTCAAGTCCTTACCTTTTAGAGATACCTACTGGAATATTCACAGAAAAATTACATGATGCCTACGATTAGCTTCAAACTGAAAGAGAGATGGAAAGAGGAAAACTGGGAAACATAAATAAAACAAGATTGGTCATAAATTGATAATTAAGCTGGTTGATGACCATGTAGGGATGAAAGTATTCTCCTCTTTGTACTTTTGAATATTTTTGAAATTTTTTATAGCAAAAATTTTAACATTTTCCCCCCTTAAAACTGATCTAATAAATGCCAAATAGCCATATCTTTAAATCACAGCAATTAATTCCTCCAGACTGGTTAGATAATAATTTAATCAACAAGACTAATTCCTAACACACATCCCCTAAGCAGCACAAACCAAATACAACTTAGCTTTCTTATAGCTTGAATGATGCTATAAAAATTCAAATGCAGTAACGAAACCATAGAAGCTGGTTATTGTATATCACCAATGTTAAGGGAGCTATTTATCGACAAGTGCAAATTATAAACTATTATAATTTTTTTTAGAGTTAATGAAGTGTTTTCCTTTTTCTCTTACATTGAAATTATTGCAGCTGGATGGAAAAACAAAAACAGTTGTTTAAACTAGCTACAGTCAAGAAATCAAAAAGATCATGTGGAGTGTTCTATTCACCCAGCTAGGAGGACACATACCACCTGGAGTGTGCTCACCAAAATTTTGCCATGCTGAAGCCAAAAGAAGTTCTTTAGTATGCCACTGGAGCAGAATAATATTTTGAGTTTCGTGTTTTACTCTAGGCACACCTCAACACTTCCAGGAAGGTGGCCAGGCCCTTAGTATGTCTTGTCTTGTCTCTGGGGCAGGAGAGGAGGTTTATAGGACATAGAGGGGGAGCTGCTTGAATCCTATAGTTCCTCTTGGCTTTTGTAAAAGTCTATACACACTAAAGAGGTATGTCCCTGAAGCCCAGAGGCAGACAGGAGAGATAGTACTTTCTAGGGCAGCAAAAGGGAAGAATTAGTTTTTTCAATATTGGGAAGAGGTCAGAGTTCAGAAGATCCAGTGAGACAAAGAATCTTACAAGGCAAAGAGTGTCTGTATTGTGCACCCAGCGATGCTGGATGCTAGACTTCTCGTCCTCTCAAAGATTTCTGACACTGAACGTGGACTGAAAGCAAGGGAGAAGCAGAATCTAAAAAGATCAAGATGAATGGAAAACGGATATCTCTGCATTGTCAGTGAGATAATGACATGATAATGCATGATCAATGACAAGGAGATCATCACCTATGATTCGGCATCATTTAAGATCCTGAACTCTTGGACTACTGTTTGGGGCAGGACATCACTAATAAATATTTCACCTTAATTTCTGCCAGCCCATAAGTATAAAGAGATGTTAGATTTAAGTTTAAGTGGATTTAAAAATGTCCAATAGTACAGCTCTTAGTATGTGGTAGTTACTTCATACAGGCTACTCCATTAAAAATCCACCATGCCAACAAAAGAGACTATAGAAGCAACCTACCTCCATTCTGGAATAACCATCCTTTACATCTGCACAGCTTTGTGTTGGTAAGGTGTTTTCAGACATGTTGTCTCCTCTGATCCTCACAGAGTTCTGAGGGTTCAGCGGCTCTTGAGCTGTTGAGAGTAGATGGGCAGAAGTGAAATGGCTCATTGGAAGACAAGACTTTCTCAACTGGTCACTAGTCATTTCTCTTGCTTGCTCGCTCTCTCACTCTCATTCTTGCTAGAAACAAGAGGAACCATTTATTCAACATTTCATTTAAAAACATCTGTGCAAAATTATCACTTGTAAGATTGATTTTATGGAGCCTGTTGTCAAGGATGAATTCACTTTCTCAGGGGTCGCAATTTAGGCTGCCATCCAATGGTGGTAGTTAAGTCTTGGCCAAATGTTACTCAGCTGAGAAATATTAATATAACAAAACAATTGTTTGCAGGTATATTTACGAAGGAAAAACAATTATAGCACTTTGTAATGCCTTCTTACTATAAGAAACAGGTATCTTTCTTAAAACAATTCAACAGAAAAAAAAAAAAAAAGTTCATTTAAAGAGCATTCTTTTAGTGCAAATTTTTGAAGCCAGAAGATTTAATGGAAGTTGCCTCTAAGGAATGGGAGTTGGGGAAATGAAGTAGGTGAGACTTTCATTTTTCTAATTTGTACGTTTCTTTTTGTATATATATATCTCATAGTTTGGAAACTAATCTTTTTTAATCAAATGAATCTAATATCTAATTGGATTCTCTTCCTCTTTATCACATCATTGCTAACAAAATATCTGCAAACATAAGCATTCTTTAATAACTTACAGGGTTTTAAAAAGAGAACTTTGATTCCCAACTATTCACTTCTGTCACTAAAACCCCTGCCCTTGTTTGTCCACGCTCTTTAGGCCAGGAATTTCTAACTACAGTAAGAACACCAGTGGGATAAAGGAGTCTTCAAAATCAGCATCAGGATTAAGAATTCACTTTCCATCAGCCTACGCCATCTGGTGAGTGTGCAAGGTTTAATGTACCTGCCTTTGATTTTTCAGGCATATTCTCAGCATACAAGTAGTAATCTAGGAGAGCAGTTTTTTGTTTGTATTTTAAAGTTGTAACAGGAAAAAACTTCTCCGAAAGACAAAATGCATTTTTATGTCAGCAAAACTTACTACAGGCTTTCATGGCTAGAAATCCTAGAACCAAGAATCAAATTCAAGTCTTTCTATTTCTAAAGATTATGTTCTTTCCACTCCACTGTGCAACTTCCCGTAGAGATCATTTTCATAAATTTAGTTTTCTTTAAAACAGTAAATTGGATTTGCAGAATTTCTTTCAGCCCCTGCTGCTGTGTGAAACAGAGAAGATGTCTCGCTGTTATGGTCAGGAGTGCCTGGGTACCACCGGAAATGTGCCAGGATGATTTGCATCTAGGTATATGTGATGGCATCCTTCTCCAAAAGCTGTGAGCACCTGCATAGCTTGAATTCAGCTTATGTGGAGCTTTCCAGCAGCCACAGAACAAACACGCCTTCCCAGCACAACTAATATAAGAAGAATTAAAAAAAAAAAAAAAAAAAAAAAACTTGCTACAAATAATAAGTAAAATAAAAAAACTTAAAGACATGTAACTGTCCTTATAAGAAAGATATTGGCTTTCTGTTTTTTAATGGTGGGAGGCATATTCTTAGAGTAGTAGAGGGATATAGGAAGGTGAGAGCCAGAGCCCTTGACTCGGTCCACAGGCTCAGCAGCCTTCTTTTTGGCTGGCATCAGCTTCATAACCTGCTGTCTCCTTTTCTAGAAGTGAGGATCCCTTGCAGGTAAAGAGAAGACTGGCCTCTCCAGTCCTGTGATTTAAGACCTTTCTTTTGTTCCCTCTCATTAGTAAACACAACAATTACCCCTTTCCCTGGGAAAGTAACAACTCTATGTCTGCTGTGGCCTGGTTTCCAGTTTCTAACATGTTCCCCTTACACTTCATTTCCACGTGTTTCCTCTTTCTGAGAACCTCCTCCATCCCTCCCAAATGTCTTCCAGGTTTAGACCTTGTGGCTTCATTTGCATGAATTGATTATGTTTTTTAAATTGTTTCTCTTCATAATCCCCATAGCAACTGGCTTCTTTAGAAATTTCCTCGCAATCCAAAGATATCATATCTTTTAACTGAAAATAACATTTTGAATAGAATTAGTACAGGAAAACAAGCTGTTTTATTACCCTGTCCTTGAACTTTCATTTCTTTAATTTTCTTTTGTAAAATTAAAAATTAAAAAAAAACTTGTCAACTCAGCTGGATGGAATTTGTTGGGTATTGTGGGGTTTATAAGTTATTAAAGGATGTATATAAATTTTTAAATGCTGTCTGACCCATTTTACAGAGCAGGCAGCTTTTTACTTATTCATTCAATAAGTGTTTTTTTAGTGTCTTCAGAACTGTGTTTAAAGCTGTGAAACATTTAAGGTAAGTATGAAACCCAGAATTGTCCTCCTGCACCTGAAATCGTTTTAGATAATAAAACATAGTGTGTAATTAAACACTGAAACTATAAAACAGCCCTATCATCATTTTCAGTTGATGTAAGAAGAAGCTGAAATTTGAATTGGGCCCTGAGGAGTAGGATTTGAAAAGCTGAAAGAAGACCAAAAACATTATTCTAGGCATCATTCCAGAAGAGAAGGCAGTGTGAAATTTATATGAAGGATAAATATGGAATGTTTGGAGGGACAGTGAGTAGATCAACTTGGCTAGAGGAGAGTATGTTGAGACATATAAGACGGATAAAAAGCTAGAAGATAAGGCTAGAAGGCAGGTGTAGAAGGTCTTGCCCATCAAGTCTCGACCTGGGTTTGGATTTTATCTCAAAGGTGATAGGATTAACTAGATAAAATGGAAGATTAATCTACAGGAAATTACGAAGTATAATCTAAAAGAATCTTTAAAATGACTTGAGGGTCAGGCTTTCTCCTTGTCTTCTGTTTTGTTTATCCTTCCTCCATTTCCCTACTCCACTTTCAACCAGTGATCTTAAGAATCACACAATTCTATTGTGCAATTTTTAAATGGTGTCATTCTCCTGCTTAAAACAGTTCAATAGCCTTGCAGAGACTTTCAGATAAAATCTACCAATTTAACACATGGCCTTTAAGATCTGGCCCTAACTTGCCTCTCCAGACTTGTCACCTATACAACAGGCATCACTTTAACCCTTTTCTATTGGACTGAAATATCCTTCACTCCTCCATGCCCCTTTCCTTTTTTTTTTTTTTGTCTGACAAATGTGTAACTCATCTTGAGGTTTTGGCTTAGATGTCACTTTCCCAAGGATGGATCTCAGAGCACTTTAAATCTAGGTTATGCTGCCTGCCACATATTCCATCTCTATGACAGTACTTAGGATCCCTGTGATTGCCTTGGGCATATCCGTAGGGGTGGGGTGGTTTCCCCAGTACCTAACAAAGCACCAGAAACATAAGAGATGCCTTAAAATTTTTGTTAAACTAAATAATAGAAAATGAAGAAGGCAGAAAAAATAGGAGTCTATGGCAATCAGACAGTAATAAAATATTAAGATTTAGGCATAAATTCTGGGATAGGCTTGCAGCAACGGAAAAGAAGGGATGGATGGAGGCACAGTAAAAAAAGAAAGCTAGGTGGAATGCTAACAAACCTCAATTCTGACTGAGGTGACATAATTTGGTGTACATAATTAAAAGGTCCATTCAACCCTATAGTTTCCAAACTCTGGCTGATCATCAGAATCATCCAGAGAATCAGGAATGTTTTTTGGTTTTGATGTGTTTTGATTTTTCATGATTATTCTCATAACAACTTACTGATGTTTAGGAGTTACCTAGACGTCATATAAGGCCATTTCCAGCACTAATGTTCTGATTGAACCAAGACATCCATGAAAAGGTAATAAGCAACTGAATGTAAGAGCAGGAGGAATGCCTTATACTACTACATTTTTAGGCTGGTTAACCTGGAGTCACAATTTGCATGTAACAGGTAGCCAAAAATAAATAAATAAATAAATATATATATATATATATATATATATATATATATTTGATAAACAAATCAGGGAAGCAGAAAGAGGGAGCACATTTTGTGAGATGGATTTGATGTTGGACAAGAGTTTCCCAACTGACACTCTACCATTTGTGTGTCCTTCCAGCTGTCTCAACAGAACTCCCATCCTGCTTTAAGTCCTTGGCATTGCTGTTTTGGCTAGTATAGTGACTATCTCTGAGGAACAGCACCCAATTTCTCTTTAAAGAATTAGCCTCCCCCATTGTAACAGTCTTCTTGAAATTGTAAATTGTCATATGTGACTAGTGAGCACTTGAAATCTGGCAAGTGCAACTGAAGAACTGAGTATTTTAGTTAAATTAAATTTTATTTAATAATTATTATAATTTTTTTGAGACAGAGTCTTGCTCTATTGCACAGGCTGGAGTGTCGTGGTGCAATCCTGACTCACTGCAACCTCTGCCTCCCGGCTTCAAGCAAGCAGGTCCTGCCCTCCCTTAGCTGAGATATAACAAAAACTCTCTCCTTGATTTTAAAAACTTGAGTAAAGTGTCCAAAGAGCAGAGAAATCAATTGGTGCTCACCATTCTTGCTGTGTCATTAAGTTCCTTGGAATGCCCTGGTTTCTGTTCTTTTAACTTAGCCTTGTTATCAAGCCTTCTCAACATCTATGAACTACCCAGTATCCTTCCAAATCAGCATTTTGTTTAACAAGCCATTTCAATATCTGTTACCTACAAACAAACAAATGAACAAAAACGAATACTTAATATACCACCTTCATTGTCTCATTGTATAAAACGGTTCCTTCCTGTGCTCACCCCAGATTCTTCTCTAGTTTCTGCACTAGGAAAGTATGCATAGCCATTGCAGTATTTAAAAAAGAAAGAAAGAAAAAGAAAAAAATGCAAGCCACACATGTAATTTTATATTTTCTAGCAGCCACATTTTAAAAAGTACACAGAAATGGACGAAATTAGTTTTAAGGCTATATTTTATTTAAACAAATATATCTTTAACATATAATATGAAAAAAATTGAGTTTTTTTTTTTAGTATAAGTCTTTTGAAGTGTGGTATGTATTTTACACTTACAGCACATCTCACTGCAGGTGCTAAATTTTGAAAGGTTCAAGTGATATATGTTCCTTCCGAAACAATATAGCCACATAGACAGAAAAATAACTCACACTGTTACTTTTAACATTTAAATTGCTGGGCATGGTGGTTCATGCCTATAATCTCAGCACGTTGGGAGCCCAAGGCAGGCAGATTGCTTAAGGCCAGGTGTTCAAGACCAGCCTGGCCAACACAGCGAAACTCCATCTCTGCTAAAAATTCAAAAATTAGCCAGGTGTGGTTGTGGGTGCCTGTAATCCCAGCTACTCAGTAGGCTGAGGCATGAGAATTGCTTGAACCCAGGAGGCAGAGGTTGTAGTGAGCCAAGATCATACCACTACATTCCAGCCTGGGCAACAGAGCAAGACTCTGTCTCAAAAAAATAATAATATTATTAAATAAAAATTTAATTTAAATTAACTAAAATATTCAGTTCCTCAGTTGCACTAGCCACATTTCAAGTGCTCACTAGTCACATACAACAAGCATCTATGTACTAGGCACCACAGCCTTAGATCTGCTGCAGGAGTGAACAGTCACAGGGAACCTTTTCTTGATGGATCCAGTAGTTTGCAGGAATGGGAGGCTTTCATACTTCCAACAAATTCCATTATGAAAGGACTCAAAACTGTGTGAAGACCTATTTGAAATATTTCTTCCCCCAAAATGATGTTTCTTTGCCTGGGTAACTACAACAGGTTAACAAACTATTGATTGTGAGATCTATCCTGTGCTCTGCAATTCAGGTACATAGAAAGATCAAGGAATTATCTTGTCAGGTAGTTTTCAAAATTAAAATTACATCATTACTCTTAAATCACTTATCATTTATAACATGTTGAGGGGTGGGAAGAGACTTGGAGGATTCATTTTAATTATAAGGATTTTCACCATCAAATAGAAAAATAGAATTTTGAGTGGCAGGTTGAAGATGTTGAACTTTATCTCTCAGACAATAACAGATATTGTAAACTTTAGAGTGAAAGAATAACATAATAATGTCAGTGTTTCAGGAAAACAAATCAGAACCCAGACTGGTACAACAGGGGTCCATAGAGAAGGTGTGGCGCTTCTAGCATCCTTAGATGATAGATATATGCTCTTATTTCTGCCAGGAATGCTGTTTTCCTCTTCTGAAGCTGATAAGACATGTGTTCATCCTAGTTCTGTTGCCCCTTAGTTTTCCAAGTGCAGATGACAGACTGAGTCACTTCTCCCTTCACCTCTACTCTCACAGCAGTTGTTTGAAAATCCTGCACAAAAGTCAAATTTATAGAGACAGAAAGTAGTCGCGAGGGGCTGAGGAATTATTATTTAATGGGAACAGAGTTTTCGTTTTGTGATATGAAAAGTCCTATGGATGGATGGTGGTAAAAGCAGCACAACAGTGTGAATGATTGGTGGGCCTTTCCCCTGATTAGCTCCTCTCCACGTTTAGGAGAGTCCTCTTTTCCAGGCCAGAATGGTTTAGGTACCCTTGCTGTACCCTTTCATAACCCTCATACTTTCCTTACCGGGCTCTCATCACAACTGTCATCTACAGCTAATTGTGTGGTATATTAGTCTGCCAGGGTTCCTGTAAGAAAACACTACAGATTGGGTGCCTTATACGGACTGGGTGTGATTTTCTCACAGTGCTGGAGACTAGAAGTCTAAGATCAAGGTGTTGGCAGGTTTGGTTTCTCCTGAGGCATTTATTTATTTATTTATTTATTTATTGGCTTTCAGATAGTCTTTCCTTTATGCAAACACAATCTTGCTGTCTGTGTCCAAATTTCCTCTTCTTATGAGGACATCAGTCAGACTGGATTAGGGCTCACCTTAAGGGTCTTGTTTTTTGTTTTGTTTTTTTTGAGACGGAGTCTCGCTCTGTTGCCCAGGCTGGAGTGCAGTGGTGCGATCTCCGCTCACTGCAAGCTCCGCTGCCTCCCGGGTTAACGCCATTCTCCTGCCTCAGCCTCCCTAGAAGCTGGGACTACAGGCGCCCGCCACCATGCCTGGCTAATTTTTTTGTATTTTCAGTAAAGACGGGGTTTCACCATGTTCTCCAGGATGGTCTCGATCTCCTGACCTCGTGATCCGTCTGCCTCAGCCTCCCAAAGTGCTGGGATTACAGGCATGAGCCACCGCGCCCGGCCAGGGTCTTGTTTTAATCACCTCTTTAAAGGCTCTGCCTCCAAATACATTCACATTCTGAGGCAGTGGGAGTTGGAACTTCAACATATGAATTTTGGGGTATGCAATGAGGCTTGTGATTAACCTCTACTGTTTCCACTTGTTAAACTTCATAACAACAGGGACTTTGTCTTGTTCATATGTCAGGACCTTCATCGTTGCTGCTGTCTTTGGAGCACACTACCTCCAACTCTTCATACAACAGGTTTTTCTCAACTTTCAAGCCTTAGCACCACCATCTGACAAGGGCCGTTCCAGACCACCTTGTCTAAAGTAACCCTAAACGTTACTCTAGGGGTCACAACACTGTTTCCTCTATTTCACAGCAGTCACCACTTACTTATGTCCAGAATATCAGCTTCAGGAAAGATGAGGATAGGTGTTTTTACACGCTATTATACCCCGGCATCTCACACACAGTCACAAGTGAATGAGATTCTGTAGCCACTTAGTACATTACAATGATTTTATTTATTCCTGGGAAAACCTAAAGGGCTTTTAACATCCAAATTGGTGTTTGAATTTCAGCTCTAACATGGATTAGCTGTGTGAATTCCACCACGTCCCTTACCGGCTCTGTGTCTCAGAATCCCTAACAACACGATGACAACACCTTCTTTCCGGTTCTTATGGAGATTAAGTGAACTAATTACCTATAAGGTGACCAGGTCAAGAATCTGACATAGAACCCATGCTATCAGCTGAGATGCTATTAACTTGAGGGTGTTCAAAAGCATCGGAACTGGCAATGATTTTTGAAAAAGTGTTTAATTGGTACCCAGAGCATTAAACACTAGGGTATGAATGCTACCCTATTTTCAGTGGTTTTTAAAATTCTTTTTTGTTTTGTTTTTGAAACAAAGGCTCGCTCTGCAGCCCAGGCTGGTAGTGGCGGGATCTCAGCTCACTGCAGCCTCGACCTCCCGGGTTCCAGTGATTCTCCAGCCTCAGCCTCCCAAGTAGTGGAGACCACAGGTCCGTGCCACCACACCCACCTTTTTTTTTTTTTTTTTTGGTAGAGATAGGGTGTCGCCATGTTGCCCAGGCTGGTCTTTTCAATTCTTTAGATCAAAACCAGGCCTTCTTCTCATTCACGTGTCTTTGGCACCCATCTCTGCCTCCATCCCTTGCAGTTTCTTGAGATTCTTCTGTTTAGCAGAGATCACTCGGCCAGACACGCACCAGCAGCAGCCCGGGGATGAAGCCAGCCCGCCTGGGGTGGCCCCCGCCACGCTCCCCGGGACTCAGGGCTGCTGTAAGGAAAGCAGCAACTCGTAGGGTCCTGGTGAAGAGCAAACGACCTGGCCCCTGCAAAGGGACCCAGAACACAGGAAGCCCGCCATCCACGTTATGAAAACAATACACGTGGGTAACAAGACCCAGGCGGGTGGCAGGCGTGACGCAAACCTCTGAGGCTGGCGAGGACTACTGAGTCTGAAGGGAGTCTCTGAGGAAGGGAGTCCCTCAGGGAGGATGGGCCCCCGAGGGGGCCAGGCCGACGTCCCGTGAAGGCGGCCCACGGCTCGGGGAAGCCAGGCTCTGGGTCCTCCTCTGACTTTAGCCTTTTTGGGATCTGCCGCGCTCATCCCCGCGCCACCGCCCCGCGCGCTTACCCCTGCCTCTCAGTCAGTAGAGCGCCCGCTGAGGGGCCCGCGCGCGACACGCAGGGTCGGGGAGGCGGGGCGGGGCGGGGCGGGGCGGCGCGCGTTACGAGAGCGACGCACCTACGCACGCGGCTCTGCGCATGTGCGGTGAGGCTCGCGGCCGGAGTGCGGCGCTGGGCGGAAGCCACCATGGCGGCCGAGCGGAAGACAAAGTTGTCCAAGAATCTGCTGCGCATGAAGGTGCGGGGACACTGAGAGAGCCATGCCGGGCGGTAGGGGTACCCGGTCCTTCCGACCTGGCCAGGGCCGAGGCGGCGGGCGAACGAGGGACACCAGAGGGGTCTCAGTGGGCTTCCAGCTCTCGTGCTCATTCATTCACTTAGCGCCTGCTCTGCACTGTTTACTGGGAACCAGGTTACGAATTAGGCCGACTCTCAGGAGGCCCACGGGCGGATGGGAGCTCGCATACACAGAAGCAAGCAGTCAGGGTACAGCTTACCAAGTGCAGTGAGGGTAGAAGCGCCGGACCCCTGGGAACTCACCGAGCTTCTCGCGGGGTAGTGGTCCCTTTAGGTTCCTGGGAGGGTGGGAGGCACAGCGTCCTAAACTAGGAGAAACTTGAGTTCAAAAGTCCGAGAGGCAAGAAAGAAAAAGAAAACCATGGAGATTTCCAAGAATTAGAGGTAATTCAGTATGTCTGGAAGGTAAGTACTAAGAAATGGGGTTGCAGAGTAGGCAGTGGTCACGAGGTGCAGGGAATTTGAGGCCAGATTAAGGATATTTTCCTTTATTTTGTGAGCAATGGAAAGCTATTGACACGGGGAACAGTATAAAAAAAATAGCAACTATTTATAGTACTAGACAATGTTTTAAGTGGTTTGCGTATATTAACCTGTGCAATTCACATAATGACACTTTGAGGTGACAACAGGCAATAACTCTCTTTTTACAGTTAAGGCAACTGAAACAGAAATAAGTAACTTTCTCAAAGTCACACAGCTAATAAGTAGCGTAGACAGGATGGGAACTCAGGCAGTCTTGCTCCAGAACCCTGGCTCTGTGTTACTTACTCTGTGATGCCTGTCACTGAGCAGTGCTTATAGAGGGTAGCAAACTGTTACATGTCATATTTAAAGAGGTCGAATTTCCAAAAAGAAGGAAAGAAGCATTCATAATGTTTTGAAAGATTGGAGAGAGAGGCCATTCGCAGTGGTTCATGCCTGTAATCCCAGCACTTTGAGAGGCTGAGGTAGACAAATCGCTTAAGCCCAGGTATTTTGAGACCAGCCTGTGCAACATGGTGAAACCTCATCTCTACAAAAAATACAAAATATTCGTCGGGACTTGTGGCACGCACCTGTAGTCCCAGCTATTTGGGAGGCTGAAGTGGGAGGATCACTTGAGCCTGGGAGATCGAGGCTGCAGAGAGCTGAGATGGTGCCAGTGCACTCCAGCCTGGGTGACAGAGGGAGACCCTGTGTCAAAAAAAAAAAAGAGAGTAAACATTACATGGGCAAGATTTGAATGGAGTTGAGCTAGGATGGAATTAGGAATGAATGGGTGAATGTGGATGCAGGACAAATTACATCATAACTTAAAGTTTGTCAAGCGCTTTCATGCATATTAGGAAAATTTGAATCTTTACTGAACAGAATTTGCTTTTGATTTTATGATTTGTGATAACATTAATTTCAGAGAAGTGGAGTGAACTGGCCAAGCAGATATTGAAAAGATTTTAGCAGTTGTTTTAGCTCTTGGAATAAGCCAGATGATGTACTGGGTGACTCAGGCTCAAACTAAATCTGAGTTGCAACTAAGCTCAGGGCTTCCACTGATTCTACATTATGGTGAGTTGTATAATTATTTCATTACATATTATAATAATAGAAACAAAGTGCACAATAAATGTAATGCACTTGAATCATCCCTAAACCGTCTACCCCTCCCCTCTCCACCACCCATGGAAAAATTGTCTTCCAGGGAACCCATCCCTGGGGACCACTTTTTAGGGCAAGTATAAGAGGGTTGAGGATTTAATCCTGACTCACTTGAATGCCTCTGACTTGGTCAGCCATTGCAGGATGATCCCAACGGGAAGCAGAAAAAGAAGGATGTGGATGGAAGGTCTTCCAGTATGGAATGGTTGTAGAAAGGGTGCTTATTTGTGATTTTAGTACTGTTAGACTTTTAGAACAGGGCTTGGCAAACTTTCTGTAAAGGACCATATAATAAATATTTTGGGCTTATGAGCCAGACAGTCTCTGTTACAACTACTCAGCTCTGCCAGTGTTGTTCATGACAGAATGACCATGGCTGTATCGACAACAACAGACATCTAGCCTGAGGACCATACTGTGCTGTTGCCTGCTGTGAGTCCTCACTGGTTTTGGAGTGTGTTCTGAAATGCCCTAGAGGAGGAGAATCGAACTTCTACCTAAGTCTGGAGGTGCTTGATTCATATTCACAGGGAGTTCTGTCCTTTCTGTGTGTACAGAACATATGTATCTGGCTGTTTTGTATACCAAAGGAATAGGTACATGACTAAATAGGAGAAATAAGGGCAGTTGGGCAGTGTTGATGAGTTTTACCACGAGGCATATTAGTGATGAAATGAGGTATATGCATTTAAAAAAAAAACCATCCCAGAAAGAGAGTCTGGAAAAATAAGACAGGTCTGGGTTCATTTACATTCTGAGAACCTTCACTGAGTGAGCGCTTGTGTACCAAGGGTGCCGCCTAAGTACCAATGATACAAGATGAACAAGAGTCATGGTCTCTTCAGAATCATAGTTTTGGGAGACACTAAAGCAGCACGATGGTGAACAATAATCCAGAGTTTATCAGGCTGTCTTGGGAAGGTGCTTCTTTATAGGAGCAGGCCTGGGAAGAGCCAAGCCAAATGCTAGCCAGGGAAGTCTTACCAAAGGACACATGCTGTGGGCCTAAAAGAGTAAATATTTTGCCAGACAGAAAATGGAAACATGTTGTTAAGTTGCAAAGGCAAAAGGACCAGGAAGTATAGTGTGCACATTCCAGTAACTGCAGTTCTTTCCTGGGATGAGGATATAGGCACAGGTAAAATGGATGAGGACTGCAAAACACTAGTCTGCAAACTTGTTCTCTTTTACTTTTTATTTAAAATAGTGATAGATTCACAGGAAGTTGCAAAACGTATACAGGGATATCCCATGCATCCTTCATGCCACCTCCCCCAGCGGCAACATTTTATAACACTAGAATACAATAAAGAGCCAGGACATTGACAGCGAGCTTACTCAGATTTCACCATTTTACATGCACTCACTTTGCGTGGACAGTTGCTGGGTCATATGGTAAGTGTATGTTTAGTTTGCTAAGAAACTGCCACGCTGTTTTCCACAGTCTCTGTACAATTTACTTTCCCACCAACAATGTTTGAGTGATCAGTTTCTTCACATTCTCATCAGTGCTTGATGTTATCACAGTCATGTGTTACTTAACAACAGGGATACATTCTGAAACATGCATTGTTAGGTGATTTCATCATTGTGAGAGCATCATAGAGTTCACCTACACAAACCTGGATGGGGTAGCCTACCACACACCTAGGCTATATGGTACAGCCTGATGTTCGTAGGCTACAAACCTGTACAGCATGCTACTGTACTAAATACTGTATAGGCAGTTGTAACAGTGGTATCTGTGTATCTAAACATATCTAGATATAGAAAAGTTACAGTAAAAGTGCAGTATTGTAATCTTATGGGACCACCAGCATATATGGGTTCCATCGTTGACCAAACATCATTTTGCAGCACATGACTATTTTATTCATGGACACTCTTAAGGTTTTTTTCATTTAACTTAGTAGTCATTGTTAAAGCACTTATGCCTAAAGAGGCTTATGTTTGGAAGAGCTGGAATAGAAGGAGAAGAATATGGGACCTGGGCCGGGCGCAGTGGCTCACGCCTGTAATCCCAGCACTTTGGGAGGCCAAGGCAGGTGGATCACAAGGTCAGGAGTTCGAGACCAGCCTGGCCAATATGGTGAAACCCCCGTCTCTACTAAAAATATAAAAATTAGCTGGGCATTGTGGCAGGCGCATAATCCCCGCTACTCGGGAAGCTGAGGCAGGAGAATCACTTGAACCTAGGAGGTGGAGGTTGCAGTGAGCCGAGATCATGCCACTACACTCCAGCCTGGGCAACAGAGCAAGACTCTGTCTCGAAAAAAAAAGAAATATGGGACCTGAATAAGGGAAAGAAAGGGGGATACACAGAAACCATTGGAACCTGAAACCTAACTGCTAGGAGACTCCTGGGTGTTTTCACATTTTATTTTCTCCAGTGTTGATATTTTATCATTTTGCTGTGTTTAGCCTCTTAAGTTTGTTCACTTATTCCCTGAAGAAATACAGGTATTCATGCTAGTGAGAGACTGGCAGCAGCATTGTTACTTACTGCCATATTTTGAGTCAAGTTTCTGCAGATTTGATAATAAGAGCAGCTGAAGAGTTTAGCAGCATTTCAGAGGAAAAGTAAAAATGAAGAGCAGACTTATAGATGTACCTTTGCTTCTGTCTACATGTATCGGGCTCTTACTGTGCTTCAGTCATCCTGTTGGGACAGATGAAGGAGATGACCCTGACACTCAGTCCTTAAGGTCTCCAGAAGAGATAGATGCTCGAAAGTTAAGATGTGGTGAGTCTATTGGAGGAGCCATGGAAGCATTTAGGAGAGAGGCACTGATTTTACTGGCACTCACAGCAGTGTAGTAGCTTTACCTATGTCAGACGGGCGAGGAGTTGGCCAGGTGAAAGAGGATAAGAAGAACATTTCAACCCCAGATCAGCAGATGCCAAAGCCAGTGGGCTCTGTGGGTGAGCACAAGACCTTCGAATATGATGTCTTAGCCCTTAAGTTTTTTGGAGGAAACGTACATTGTGCATTTTCTCATGCCCTGACACAGTCCCTGATCATTTAGTGTAAAGTTGGAAGGGTAGAGCTAAACCATTTGATCACTTGCCCCAACCCTCAATCTTGAGATGGGTTCCATAGATAAATGAGGGACAGCACGTAGAAGAAAATTATTTGGGGTTTCCTCAGTTCTAAAATGGGAAACGTTTCTGACATTGATTTTGTTTGTTTTTACAGTTTATGCAAAGGGGACTGGACTCAGAAACCAAGAAACAACTAGAAGAAGAAGAAAAGAAAATCATTAGTGAAGAGCACTGGTACTTGGATTTGCCAGAGCTTAAAGAAAAAGAGTAGGTTTATTCAAATTTATACTGATGATGGTTGGGGCGTTCAGAAGAAAACTCCTGGTAAATTTAACTCATCATTGCAGTGACATAAAGCCCATGAAATAGTTTCTGTTCAGTTTATTGAGTTAGCGGCACAACTAAAAAATATTAAACCTATAAAAGTTGTACATGGATTTATACATTTTTACTACTCCCCCTCCCAGCCACTGTTTATCACATTGTCCTTTTTTACGTTGAATAAAGGAACCTAGCCCACATATCTCTGATAGTAACGGCAGACCTTTTAGGGAAGCTGTAATGTTCTCTCTGTCACCTTAAGTTCTAAAGATGAGGTGTGTACTTCAGACCTCTCCAGTTTTGTTTCAATTAGAGTTCATTAGGTTGAGCATTTTAAGGCAGGTCAGGAGTTTTTGTTTCTTTGTTAAAATTGTTACTACTTGTAATACCGTCCATTTTAACTAACATTTACTGAATCTATAGTGTGTACCAGGAACTGGGCTAAACACTTTACATCCTTAGTTATTGAATCTTCATAGCAAACTTAGGAGCTGCCTCCTATCATTCTGTCCACTTTGTAGTTGAGGAACTGAGCTTAAGGGAGGGTAACTTGCCCAGGTTCACCCAGCTGCTAGTCAGTGCTGAAGCTGAGGTAGACGTTTTCTGGCCCCAAGCTTGGCTGGTGCCTGATCAACAATTTTGAATGAAGGAGTGATGGATTTATTTCATCCATTAATTTAGCTGAATCCTTCTGGAAGCTATTTTTCATTTTTCCCTGATACTTTCCTCACCTTTAGTAAGCTCTGTGGTATGGTAGTTTTACTTAAACTCTGGTCAAATGACTGAAGATGCTGCTTACTGTCTTGAGGCACATTTATGTCCTTCCATCCTGTACCTGATGTTTGGGCTTTGATTTGGAATGTTATATTCCCTTGTTCATTTGGCTGAGCTCTGGACCTTGTTTGAAGGTTAGATACCCTTCTCTAAAGGTAGAAAGTATGTCCCACCAGGAGGGATGGGGGGAAGGTCCTTTTTTTCTCTACTTCTTGGAGGAAGCAAGATGTTGGTGAGGAGGGAGAAGATAATGCCAGACACAGGGTCACAGGGAGGAAGGGACCTTTGCTGCTGAGGAGCTATAATTTAATTTTATGTGTTAACTCAGCTTGCCAAAGTGTTCCTTCCAGTTGTTTATTAAAAGAGCAGGACTGTTTCTATCTTGTTTCCAGTATTTTTCCCCCCAATACAGCATATTGTTCCCAGAATATGACCTTTACATTTCTTTCTGGGACGGTAAATAATAATTGTTTGCCATTACTCAGCATCCTGTTTGTGTATAGGTGTGTATGTCAGCTCAGGATGTTGGCAGAAAAAGATGACACTCTCAGACTGAGGAGAGACTATCAAGGTGTGGGTGGGGCAGAGGGGAGCCCCTCGGGACAGTGCAGTACCTCCTAGCATGTGTAGTGGGAATGATTACCACCTGAGCTTGCAGAGTCAAGGGGTGGGTGGGGAATGGCTGCTACCGAATCTGGAGATAAGCTGTGTAGAGAGAGTACCTTACAGGAGCTGCTACCTCCATTCACGGGTACAGCCAGCCCAAGGTCATCCTAGCAAGGGAGCCAGGTACCTGACAGCAAAGGAGCCGTTCCGTGCATTACATTCAAGTCAGCCTCCCAGGCCAGAGAACAGGGCTGAAGATGGGAAGTAAGTCTGGAGGGGTAAATGGATGACATATCCTTGATATATGTGTTGTATTGTAGTTGTTGTTGTTTTTAACACTCTGAATAGGGAGATCATGGAATGGATTGGTTGATTAAGCACATGGGCTCTGAAGTCAGGCAGACCTGGGTTTGATGCCCAGCTCCGCCACTTGTTTACTTGTCACCTTGGGTGAGTTACTTAACCTGTTTTGTGTCATTTGTATATTGGGTATGATGATAGATAGTACCTGTCCAGTGCATTCCGAGAAGTAGATGAGGTAATATATGTAAAACAGTCACCATAGCGCCAGGCATAAAGCACAGTGATTGTCGCCATTGTGTGTATTTCCTTATACCTCAGTATATGAAGTACGCCCATTCCTTTCTACTCTCTTATGTTTGTGCATCCTTTTTTTTTTGCTAGTGTTATCTGAACTATTCTGTGAAGTTGGAGATTGCATGTGTCTGCTCTGAAAGTCTCGAGTTTCCCATTTTTAATGTCAGCCGTATCAGTTTGTAATTCAATGAAGATAATTAGGGCTATTCAGTGTTAACACTGCCTCACAGAGGACACCTTTAGCCGGTGGCTAGACTGTGTAGGGGAATGATGATCTAGCTGCCGTGCCTCAGCTTGGAACAACTGAAGGACTTTCCTGACTCCAGAGCTCTATGTGGCTGAGGCCTTAGTGTAGCCACATTGCACATCATCTTCTCCCTCTGCCCAATCCTCCTGTCTGTTTTCCTAAAAGGGCATCTGCTGAACAACACTGCCTGCTAAGTTTTCTGCATATAACTCTGTCTCAGAGTCTGTTTCCAGGGAACCCGATATATTGTGAATTCCTAGGAGTGAAATTTACCAGATCAAAGATTTTGCTATGTATTGCCATACTGTTTTTCCCCCAAGGATATGGTCCAGTAAGAGTGTGCAAGTATAGGTGGTTTAATTACTCCTTTGCTGTAGCAAGTTGTTTAAGAAGTATTTTTGACTATTGTGCATCTTATGCTTGTATTTTGTGGTGTATTTGAATTCAGAAGCTATAGGCACCTGAAACTAACAAGTTAGCCTGCCACACTTCCACTGATGCTGGTGGAAGATAGGAGCCTTCTGGGTCTGAGATGTAGGGGAGGGACAATATCCTTTCCTTCCAACCATTTGAAATTCATTAGTTGGGGTCCCTGTAACAAAAGACAGATTAACAAGAGAAAGGTGTACACTTTTATTTCACAAAAGTTTTCGGTGACACAGGAGCCTTCATAAGAAAATGAAGACTGAAGAATTGGTTGAACCTGAGTGTTTTTGTGTTAGGTTTGATGAAGAGTGGAAAGTTGTGAAGAAATACAAGACCAAGGGGTATGAGTGAAGAGTAATAAACCAGGAGAAACTTAGCAAGTCTTTTGTTCAGATTCCCCTCTGTGTCCCTTATTGAAGTAAGGATGTTGCTTTCCTCTGAGTGTAGGGAGGGCACCTCTCATGTGAGTTTTATGACCTGCTTCAGGGGACAGTCAGAAAATCCTACCTGCACGTCATTTTTCAGATTCCTTCAGCATAAAATTTTCAGTATGCCAAGATGCCATATTTTGGGGGTAGTGTGTCCTGAACACCATGAGAGACAAAGGACTTACTGCATAGCAAGCAGCACAGGCATCAAGTTTGCATCATTTCTCTTTTGTCCCCAAGTCCTATGAGGGATGGCATGAAGTGGCCCAGGTGGATGCTGTGCATCCAGTGGATTTGCATCATAGCTGAGATCTTCTGAGCCTGGAAAACTGGAACCTTGGGTCATGGACCACAAGCAGACTTGCCTTCGGCCCCAAGAGAGGCATCTGCATTTTGCTGGACAGTAAGCATATCTGCCCTTTACTTTAGAGGAAGACTGTTTTTCAAGGCTGCTTGCTATGCAGATATCCTTGCAAAGATAGTCCAGAACAAACAGGCAGTTAGTGCCTCACTCAAAAAATGTGCAGGAATGTGAGACCCAGTGAGAAGGGTTTTCTAACTGGAGTTTTGCCATGGTATTTGTGGCTTTAAGCAAGTCCAGCTTTTTCTGAGCAGTAGTTTCTCATCTGCGAAATTTATGAAATAGATAATTTTGTGTGTTTTAGCCCTAGAATTATAGAACCTCATTAATGAAAATTGGATAATTAAAATACAAAAATGGTTAAGTTTTGAAATATTTTACTTGCTTGCCAACTCTATAATTAATTTTTCTAATTCTTAAAACCATGCATGTAGAGACAAAACACCTGTGCTCCTTTTTATATTAAAGTTACGGTGTCAGTGCAAAGCCGTGGGAAAGACCTCTGAGGCGCCAGCAGTCCTGCTCTGAATCCAGTCCTGGCCTCTGGAGGTTGCCTTTCTCTGGGTCCCTCATTTATCTTAAGTGAAAGCTTTGATGTGTGGTGTTTTCCTGAGAGAGGTGATTTACTTTGGAATTGAGGAGGTCTCATCAGCTGCTCACTCTATAAGGAGTAAGATTGGGCAATTGAGAAGGTATGCCAAGTTCATAGTATGCCAAGTTCATAGAAAAAGCTGAACAGCAAGTTCTGTGCCCAAATTTAGATTCCCTCTGGGAGAGGCATTTCTGAAGTAAGTGAGGTGCTGGCTAGACTAGAGGGCCAGTGAGAGAGGAACCAAAATCACAGTGGTTCTCAAAGTTTTGGAACTCAGAAGCTATTTGCATTTATAAAAATTATTTAGAACTCCTAGGCCGGGCACGGTGGCTCACACCTGTAATCCCAGCACTTTGGGAGGCCGAGGCAGGCAGATCACGAGGTCAGGAGATTGAGACCATCCTGGCTAACATGGTGAAACCCAGTCTCTACTAGAAATACAAAAAAAATTAGCCAGGCTTGATGGCACGTGCCTGTAGTCCCAGCTTCTGAGGAGGCTGAGGCAGGAGAATGCCTTGCATCCGAGAGGCAGAGGTTGCAGTGAGCCGAGATTACGCCACTGCACTCCAGCCTGGGCAAGAGAACAAGATTCCATCTCAAAAAAAAAAGTTACTTAGAACTCCTAGAGAGTGTTTTGTGTGGTTTATATTTGTCAATATTTACTATATAAGAAATTTTTAAAATTATTTAAATATTCATTTAAAAAACAAACTCATTACCTAACACATTTTTAATGAAAAATAACTTTTTTAAGACAAAATATTTAAGGAGAAGAGTGGCACTGTTTTCTATTTTTGCAAATCTCTTTAACATTCTGGCATAATAGAAGACAGCTGGACTCTAAACGCCTGCAGTCAGCCTGTTAAACCATGTTGTTTTGGTTGAAGTATATAAAGAAAAGCCACCCTCACACAGGTGATACGGTTGAAAAGAGAGGAGTATTTCAGTGGCCTTTTCAAATGATTTTTTGGTACAACTCCAAAACTCAATCAGTAGTAGTTTCTTGAGAGTAAATTGCAATGTGGAATCTGAAAACACCAGTGAACTTTTCATGTCTTGGTCTGTCTTGTATTCTAAATCTTTTACCCATATATGATTTCTTAACATCATGCATCTGTCCTTTGGAAAATGCGTTGTATAGATTTTCCCAATGTTAACTCATCTTGTTATACAGTATCAAAAATCACATTCATTAGTATCACTGTCGATTTCATCAGAAAAGTCTTTTAAGTATTGGGAAGCTATCAAGCCCAAGATGACAGATAAAAGCTGTTCGGAATTCTAACTTTTGCTTGAAAGCTTGAATTTTGTTACTGGCAATAAATAGTGTCAGTTGTTCCCCTTGAAGTGTCAGGTTCACTTTTTTTTTTTTTTTTTTTTTTGAGACGGAGTCTCGCTCTGTCGCCCAGGCTGGAGTGCAGTGGCCAGATCTCAGCTCACTGCAAGCTCCGCCTCCTGGGTTCACGCCATTCTCCTGCCTCAGCCTCCCGAGTAGCTGGGACTACGGGCACCCACCACCTCGCCCGGCTAGTTTTTTGTATTTTTTAATAGAGATGGGGTTTCACCATATTAGCCAGGATGGTCTCAATCTCCTGACCTCGTGATCCACCCGTCTCGGCCTCCCAAAGTGCTGGGATTACAGGCTTGAGCCACCGCGCCCGGCCCACTTTATTTTCAAGAAAATGTCTGCCAAAGAACCCAAACCCACAAAACCATAGTCATGGTGTCACATTGAAAAAAGGTGTCTGATTCATCTCTCAGTTCAATCACACAAGTGCTGTTAGATTATTTGACTATGAAGAAGTATCTTATATATATAGTTTCAATTTTGTATGCCAGATATTTTTTAAAGTAATTGAGGGCTAAAATTAATAAAAATAAATTTGTGCTGTATCATCAAGAACATCCTAATGTGAAACTGGCATTTTTCTTTGAACTGTGAGGACCTGCCAGTGAAGAATGTAACTACCAGGATAGTCTGGTATCACTGCTGCTTTCACTCATGCTAAGATTTCATTTCACCCAGAGTTGCTTTTGCACAGTCTGCAAATGTCAACACAGTAAAAGACGACATCTTAGTGTTATCGTGCAAGTAATTCTGACGTCCTGCTACTCTGCATTGTCTCCATTCCGGCTACAGGGGCTTTATGCAGGGGTTTCTCAGGCCGGTTAGATTCCTTTCTCAGGGCTCCCACTTATGATGGGGCCCTCAGGTGTTCTTCACCTGGGCATCCTCATATCTTGCTTCCTCACTGCCTCCTGGTCCTTGCTCAGATGTCACCCCACCCAAGAGGACTACCCAGACCACTCTCTTAAAAGACAACGCCTCTCCTCTAGTCTGCCCTCACTATCTCCCCTTAAACCGCTGTGTGCGGGTGTGGGGGTGTGGGTGGTTGTTACATTCAGTGGAATGTACTTAAGTCTACAGCTGTATGTGTTTTGATAGTGCATGCATCTTTGTAAACCATACTACTATCAAGGAAACATTGCCGTCACCACATGGAGATCTTCATCCCTCTTTGTAGTCAGTCTCACCCCTGCTCTGACGCAAGCACTGTTCTGATTTCTTAAACCATAGATTAATTTTGTCTGTTCTTGAACTTCATAAAAAAGGAATCATGCAGTATGTGCTTAACTGTGTCAGCGAAGTGTTTTCGATGTTCATCCTTGTTTTGGAACATCAGTAATTTGTTTCTGTTGCTAAGTGGTATTTCATTTTACAGATACACCACGGTATATCTATTCATTGTTTTATTGACTGTCATTAATAGAGAAGTGCTACAACACTTTCACTAAGGAAGTATGAGAGTTCAGCATTTGGAGTTAGATATCTTTAATTTTATTCTAGTGGCATCTCATTGTGGTTTTTAGTTAGCATTTTTCTGATGACTAATAATGTTAAAGAACTCATGGTTGGATTGTTTGCCGTTTTCTGGGTTTTTGTTCTTCCTTTTGTTTTTTTTTGTTTTTTTTTGTTTTTGTTTTTGAGATACAGTCTTGCTCTGTTGCCCAAGCTACAGTGCACTGGCACAACCTCAGCTCACTGCAACCTGCCTCGGCCTCCCAAGTAGCTGGGATTACAGGCATGCACCACCATGCCCAGCTAATTTTATTTTTAATAGAGACCATGTTGGCCAGGCTGGTCTTGAACTCCTGGTCTCAGGTTCAGGCCACCCAGAGTGCCGGGATTACAGGTATGAGCCACCACACCCAGCCTGGTTTTTTATGCTTATGGATAAAGCTGGTATGAACACTCATATTCTAGGTTTTTTTTGTTATGTTTTCATTTCGTTTGTAACTGTGGAATTGTACTTAAACAGAAGTTTTCAGACCAGTTTCCAAAGTGTTCTATGATTTTACACTTTCACTAAGGAAGTATGAGAGTTTGGAGTTATGTATCTTTTTACTTTTAACTATTTTAGTGGCATCTTATTATGGTTTTTAATTTGCATTTTCCTGATGACTGATAATGTTAAAGAACTTCTTTTTGGGCCATTTCCATACGTGAAGTGCCTTTTCAAATATTTTGGCCATTTTAAAAATTGAGAAAGTTTTGTTTCTGTTTTGTTTTTTAAAATATATCACATATTTGTTCATCCCACTATCCATCCATCAGTTTATTGTATTTTTGATGCAGTAAGAGTAAGTTGCAGACATCAGTACATTTCTTTCTAAATATTACAGCATGCACATCATTAACTCAAGCTCAGTGTTTCTAGGGCTTTTTTGAGACAAAACATACATACATCTGTGCATGTAGGAGTTATTTATGTTCTGAATACAAGTTCTTTGCCACATATATATATATAGTGAATATTTTCTTCTAGCCTGTTAATGTTGTCTTTTGATGAGTTTTTATTAATTTTGCTTTATTAATTTTTTTCTTTTATGGTTTATTCCTTGTGAGTCTTGTCTAATGAATCCTTGGCTGTGCCAAGGTGGTAAGATATTTTCTGTTTTCTTCTAGAAATTTTATAGTTTTAGTGCTGACATTTTTATCCATGGTTTGCCTCTAACTTTTTTTGTACAGCATGAGGTAGAAATCAAAGGACATGTTTTTCATAGATAACCTGTGGTCCTATTAACTTTTTTTTTTTTTTTTTTGAGACACAGTCTCACTCTGTCACCCAGGCTGGAGTGCAGTGGCGCAATCTTGGCTCACCACAATCTCTGCCTCCTGGGTTCAAGCGATTCTCCTGCCCCAGCCTCCTGAGTAGCTGGGATTACAGGCACCTCCCACCACACCTGGCTAATTTTTGTACTTTTATTAAAGACAGGGTTTCTCCGCGTTGGCCAGGCTGGTCTTGAACTCGTGACCTCAAGTGATCTGCCCGCCTTGGCCTCCCAAAGTGCTGGGATTACAGGCATGAGCCACCGTGCCTATTAACATTTATTGAAAAAATTTTCTTTACTTATTGCATTGTTTATCTCTAAGTACTTCGTAGTTTTATTTATCATAAATAGAGTTTTTTCAAACTTGTTTGTTGTGTGTATGTGTGGGGTGGAGGGGTGTGTAGAAATTGAAGTTTGTATGTTGACTTTGTATTCTGTAATGCTAAATTGACTCACTGACAAGTAGTTTTTTGTGGATTCCTTAAAATCATTTACATGCATAATTATGTCATCTGCAGAAAAAGAGAGTATACGTTTTATCTCCTCTTGTTGATTTATTTCATGGCTAAGGACCCAGTACAGTATTGAATAGAAACGACAAGAGTAGTCCTTGAATTGTTTCTGATCGTAGTTGGGAAGGCCTTTACTTTTTCTCTATTACACATGAAGTGCTGTTTTCATGAATGCCCCTTGTCAGTGGTCAGAGATACTCCTTTATTTTCCTAGTTTGCTGAGGGTATTCATTATAAATGATGTTGAATTTTGTCAAATAATTTTTTATGAGAAGATCATTATTTTTATTTTGCTAATGTGTTGAAAACTGTATTGACTTTTGAATATCAGAACAGCCTTCTATTTCTGACATTCTACTTGGTCTTCATATATAACATTTAAAATTTTTAAATTCAGTTTGCTGACATTGATGATTTTCACATCTATATTTATAAAAGATACTAGACTGTAGAGTTCTTGTAATGTCTCTGGTTTTGGCCATAAAATGAGCTGGAAAGTGTTCCTACCTCCTCTTCTCAGTTCTTGGTTTGTGTAAAATTGAAATTATTTCTTCCTTTAATGCTTGGTGAAATTCACCAGTGAAGCCATCTGGATCTGAAGCTTTCTCTATGAAAAGATTTTTAGTAATGAATTCCATTTATTTAATAAATACAGGACTAATCCAATTTTTCACTTCAGATGTTTTTCTTCAGTAATATATTTTTTAAAATTTTTTCCCTTATTTACATAAATTCTATCTGGTGTTTTTTTTTTTTTTGCAGTCTCTATTTCTTAATTCAGGCTTTCTGTTTGTTTCTTCATTGCATTCATGTTTTCACTTAAATCCTTGAATAAATTTACAATAACTGTTTTAAAGTCCATTTCTACTGATTTCATATTTCTTCAATTGTTTTTCTTCTTTCTATGAGAGGGTTACATTTTCTTGCTTCCTTGCATGTCTAGGAATTTTTTATTGTGTGCTGTACATTTATATGCATTACATTGCTGACTACCTGGATTCTGTTATTTTTCTTAATAGAGTGTTGAATTTTGTTTCATTAGGCAGTTAACTTACATGCCAGTCAGCTTGTTTTTGTTAAGGTGTGTTTTGTAGCTTTTACCCTAGAGCTAAACTGTCTCTACTCCTAAGGCGTGGCCTTTCTACTAAATATCACAGAGTGTTTAGCTTGTTCTCTCCTCTCTGGCCAGGCAGAACTCAGACATTTCCTTGCTCTGTGCAAGCTCTGTTATTTCTTCAACATACAATTGCAGGGTAAATTTTTTTGCCCCAGGTATGGTAGGCTGGAAAATGGTCCCCCAGATAATATCTAGGTTTTCATCTCTGGAACCTGTGAATGTTACCTTATATGGCAAAATTTACCTTGCTGGTATATGAGTAAATTACAGATCTTTAGATGAGAGATTATCCTGGATTATCTGGATGGGCCATAAATATGATCACCTTTCCTTATAACGAGGAGGTGAGGGAGGTTTGACACACAGAAGGCCTTGTAACCGTGAAAGCTTCTGGAGGGATCCCAGGCCTACCAACACCTGAACTTTGTATGGAACTGTAGGAGCATAAATTTCTGTTGCTCTAAGCCACGAATTTTGTTAGCTTAAGTTTGTTACAGCAGCCACAGGAAGCTAATGCAGCAGGTATTCTCCCAGAAATCATCTCTCCAGCAGTTATTTTTCCCCCAAGTCTGAAGACTCATCCTGCACGTGTGCAGCTTAATGGTCAACCAGAGATTCAAGGGAACCCAATATGCAGGTCCTGAATTCCATGCTGTAGCTCCCTTTCCGTGGTATCCTCACCCAGATATTCCAGCCACCGCCATAACCCCAAACTTCAGTTTGTGTCTTTATTTTTTTCAACTAAAGCCCCAGTGAAACAGTTTGTCTCTTAAGCTCAGCAAGACAGGGCTTTGTGTGAGTTCCCACTCCCTGCTCCACATTCTGGAAATTGCCTCCAGGCAGAAAGCTCCGCATTCATGGGGCTCACTTCATTTGCTTTTCTTCACCCAGGCATCACAGTTGTATGGTTGGACTTGATTATCTAAACATAGTCATTTTATATTTTGTCCTGTTTTATATAGTTATGGTGCAGGAAAGCTAGTTCCATACCAATTACTCCCCTACAGCTCGGGATGGAATAACCTGCTTTATTTTCATCCATTTTGTGATATAAATGTTTTATTCATTATTTGGCCCCTCTTTCTATATAGACTGTAACCTCCATGAGAGCAGAGGCTGTTTTTTTTTTTTTTTTTTTTTTTGGAGACGAGTGTCTCACACTGTCACCCAGGCTGGAGTGCAGTGGCACAATCTCGGCTCACTGCAACCTCCACTTCCGGGATGCAAGCAGTTCTCCTGCCTCAGCCACCTGAGTAACTGGGACTCCAGGCATCCGCCACTATGCCCAGCTGAGGCTCTTTTATTGGTGGCTGTTTCCGCAGTTTAATTTAATACACACAGTTTGGTTTAATAAGTGTTTGTCGAATGAGGGAATCTTTATGAGAATCAGAGCCTACTCCAGCAAACAAGCCTTAAAAGCTGCATGTTTGCTTTCCTGCCATGCTTTAGGGTTTATGGCCAGGCTGGAGGTAGATATGTCACCTTAGATTTAGGGTCATGAAGTGCTGACTCAGCAGAGAAATTCTGCAGGAGACAGTAACGTTCTGGTCCAGGGGAACGCAGCCTGCCCCAGTGCCGTCAGTGGTGTCATGCTCAGCCCTGTCAGCAGCAGCAACGGTTTTCCTAGGGTCATTCTCTAGCATGATTTTTGTTTCCGTGCAACCACCTAGCGACCGTTACTTCTGCTCATCTTCCAGTTCTGCCCCTCCAGCCTTCCCGGTGATTCTGAGATGCCCAGTACAGCTGGCCCCTTGTATCGCAGATTTTGGTATCCACAAGGGGTCCTGAAACCAGTCCCCGTTGGAAACGAAGAGCCTACAGTGTGTGTTCTTACAGTAAATTCCTTCTCTGCTGAAGTCATCCAGGGTCAGCCTTTGGTGTTTATAGCTAAGAGCTGTGACTGATAACACTGTTAAAGCTGCCCAAGCCTCTGATTTCCCAGTACTTCTCCTGGATTTGTCATAAGAATTTGGCGGGGGCCAAAATCTCAGAAGCCACCACTAAAGAACTTATCCATGTAATCAAAACACCACCTGTTCCCCAAAAGCTATGGAAATTTTTTGAAAAAAATCTGTGTGTAAGTGCACCGCGCATCTCAGACCTGTGTTCAAGGATCAACGTAAATGCAAGTATAAAAAAGACTGGAAGGAAATACTCAAATATACTAACAGTCCTTTTTAACCTCTTGGTAAGGAATTTCCAGGCAGTTTATAAACTCATACTTTATTCTGCTTTCCAAATTATGTTCCTTAAAATGTGCTACTTTGATAATTAGAAAATGGAATTTTTGAAATCCCTGAGAAGAAAATACAAAATATGCCAGAAACTTTAGTAAAATGATTTGGAGTAGTGTGTCATTGTATACTGTATGTGTATTTTTACATAGATATTATTTCCTTTCTGAAAAAGAATTTTAAAAAAATTTTGGTGAGGGGATGTAAACACAAAAGAAACTTTGCTTCAACTTTGGCAAATTCAAGTTTATTGTAGATACTTTAGATCTTTATATTATGTAGGTATTTATGCAAATTAAATGTGTTGTTTAAGAGAGGTTGTGCCTCCAGCCTGCTGCTCTTGTCTCCTAATGCCTTTGCTGACCAAATTAATCAGATTTTATTTTTAACCCTAAGTTAGAAATCTTACTGTATTTTTACTTCATTCTACTGAGAACCATAGGTTGATTTTTTTCATTCAAAGTTTTGGCTTTTGTTTGCTCTGCTTTATGTACGGAGAAATACTAATTCTATTTTTCCATTTAGGAGTTTCATAATAGAAGAGCAGAGTTTCTTACTGTGTGAAGATCTTCTCTATGGAAGAATGTCATTCAGAGGATTTAATCCTGAGGTTGAGGTATTAAATAGAATTGCTTCAAATTTAAAATTTTTCCAGTTGAATTTTTTCTGCTAATAATTGGGCTTAGGTGTTTCTCTACCAAGTACCATTTCTACTCATTATATAGAAAATAACAAGTCTTGAAATATCACCATAGCTATTTAAAGAAATTGCAGGCATTGCAGTCTAGTTTTGTGGTAGGTGAGTAGATAATTTCATATAGGGGTATACAGCCCTTGACAGTGCCACGGTAAATACTTGAATTTCAAGTTGAGTCTTTTACAGGAACGTCAAGATTTTATTCATGTGATGCTATTATGAAAAGTTATTTTCTGGCACCTATAAATGTATTTTTTCTAATGGAAAAATGTTACTTTAGAATTGTGTAGTTTGGCTTTTTAATGGACAGTTTTAATCCGAGCTTGTAAGTAGATTTTTAAATGAATCCTTTTTGCCTTATAACTGAGCTATTAATTTGAATTTTCCTGCTCCAGGATAGAGAAGCAGACCTTTGTTTAACAAATATTCATTAGAACTCTGGCTCATATGTTAAAAGCCATCCTATCAGGTACTTGATGAACCAAATGGACACTTGAGATACAAATCTTTAGTTTTGTAAATATTACTGGAAGTCAGGGTTTCTCACCCTTGGCAGTGTTGACATTTGGGGCCAGATAATTCTTTGTGGTGGTGGCTTGCCTAAGAGGATGATGAACCACATCCCTGTCCTCTGTTCTCTACCAACTAAATATCGGCACACACACACCCCACCATCCAACCCAGTTGTGACAACCAAAAATGTTTCCAGGTATTGCCACAGGTTCCTTGGTGGGTAGAATCATCCCCAGTTAAGAACCACTTCTCCAGGAGCCACAGTTAACTAAGCCAGTTGGCAGAGTTTATTGAAAGATTCTAGATTAGTTTTCCTTTTCTGCTTTTTTGGCAGAGTGGGAGGAGGCATGTGTGATAATTAAGGTGTTATATTAGAAGTGTTTGTTTTTAATATATACTGGTCTCACTTTGACCTGCTTTAATTAAGCTTCAGATTGAGAAGGAGAGGGGCTGCAGAGTGGGGTAAAAGGGGAAGAAAAAGGCAGGGATTATGAAGGTGTGGTGTTCAAAGAGCAGGGTTTGGATAGGCGAGCATTCCACAGTACGTCTGCTGCACTGGGAAAGGAAAGGTGCCACTGCCCGCAGAAATTGATGGGGGGCAGGGACAGGTGTTAGCAAATGGCCCTAATTAGTGGATTCTGTAACACCGAACACACTCCCCCTAGGAAAAGGTTTTGAACTATTGTCACTCTTTTAAGCCTTAGAAAAACTAGTTGAGACTGATTTCTCATCTTGTATTCCTTCTCCTCTTGCTATAAAGAAGAGATTACACATTTAAAAAAAAAAAAAAAGAAAGGTCAGAGGATAATTGTCACAAAAAGGTTTATGTGAAAGAGTTGAAGGAGAGACCTGTGGTGCATGGATGTTACATGGGATGCATTATCCGCCCTAAAGTTTAGGAGGGTGGGGCTGAGGTGCAGATTCCCTCCATTATACAGGGCCAGCCTTCCACTTCTCCTGCCACCTCCACCCACCACCACCACCACCACCAAGAGATGCATTGTTGACTACTAGTGCTTCTTCCATTTGGCTTAAAGATGGAGTGGGGGAAGTTCAGAGAAAATCTGAAAGTTTATTATTTCTTCCCCCACTTACTGGAATGTGTCAGCAGTATGCCTGCTTTAAATATCAGTAACTAGTACTAGGATTTATGATCTTAAATACCCTTTAAATTCACACTAAATATAATCCAGTGAGGCTTTGCCTTACTATTTTTTTGACTCAGAGCTGACTTCTGTTAGACCATTGTGATATAAAGTATTACAGAGAGTCCCTTACCAATTTTAACTAGTTCTCTAGATTATTTGAATTCAGTTTCTCTGCCTTCAAAGAAGTTTGACATCAGTTCCTTTCACAAGCGTTTTCTAGCCTGAAGGTCAGCACTGGTGTATTTTTCAGAAATTGATGCTTCAGATGAATGCCAAGCACAAAGCAGAAGAAGTTGAAGATGAAACAGTGGAGCTTGATGTGTCAGATGAAGAGATGGCTAGAAGGTAACCGTCCTGCGCAGCAGCTTTCTAATCTGGACCAAGCATTCATTGGCTCTCCCAGGAATGCTTCTCTTACCCCACAGTCCACGGCAGCGTTCAAGGGAGTCCCCCCTGTAGGAAGATGACTGTGATCAGCCTTCTCTTAATGGCCTGCAGGGGCTGCAGACCTGTCTCAGGCTGCCAGTTGAGAGCCCATTTCCAGAGCTGCTGGAAATGTGTATTTTAAAATGTACGTCTCAATTTATTTAGGGTAATACAGACACCAAAATGGCAAGGAATTCAATCACTCTCAGAGAAGTTCATAAATTGTTAAATCAGATAGTTTCTTTTAATCATAGTTTTCTTTTTCTTAATGTTTTTTATTGCATATTTGGTCTGATATTGTTGACAAGGTTTGATTCCTACCTTTTTATTTGAAATTACACGTGTGCTGTCTATCCTCTTGACAGATATGAGACCTTGGTGGGGACAATTGGGAAAAAGTTTGCCAGAAAGAGAGACCATGCCAGTTACGAAGAAGATGAAAATGGAGACATAAAACCGATTAAAGCGAAGAAGATGTTCTTAAAGCCCCAGGATTAAGATGGATGCCTTAAGCGATGGACCATGGGTGCTTGGTGGAAGTCAGCAGCGTATCTGGAGCTCATCCCGATAGCGTCTCTATAGTTATTAATACTGTAACGTTTACTTTGTAAAGAGATGTATCATTTTGGAAACATGCTGTTTAAAAAAACAGATGTGTGATGGATGTTGTACATCCTTTGCTTCATGGTATTCATTCATGAATTTTTAGCCCCTGATCTACAAATGTATACATTTTTACAGGGCTGCTTCCTAAAGTTTTTTTTGACCTCGGGTTTATCGTCATATAGTTCTCCAGTCACTGACCTTGAATTGACTCATATAAATTACTGCCAATGTTTAAATTGCCCTTATGTTTATATTTAAATTATTATGTCAAGCCAATTCATACATACAGTTTGGAATCAAATATTCTAAGAATTTATTATATAAATTTATCAAGAATAAATATGCCTCTCCATCCTTAAGTGTTTACATGCTCCCAGGTCATTGTCAGTTTATGGTATTATGTTGTGTTATTTAAAGCATTGAATGAATAGAAAAAATTGCTCTGTAATAAAAACCTGCTTTCACATACTTTTTATATTTTCTTGTACTTTCAAATAACAATTTTAGTCTAATTCAGTAATACAACTTTTTTCCAAATAGTAACTTTAAAAAACAGCCATTGGTCAGAATATAGTGATGTATGAGGTTGAACCATAAGAAATTGCCTTTTACAGGTCAAAAACAACCATTAGTTTCTTACGGTAAAGCCCAATAGAATTTACCACTGACCAATGGCACCATCTCCTAGTCTGAACTCTATTCTAAATGCTAAGTATAGAAAGAAGCACAGAATTAAGTGTGTGTATGTGTGTCTGTCTGTCTGGAGATAAGTATCTAGGACTTCTGAGAACTACTGATTTAATTTTGCTCCCAGGAAATGAATGAGGTACATGTCTCCTCTCTCCTCAAATCTCTGTGAGATTTTATTGCTCTGTGACCTCGGTTCTCTGGTGAGTTATGAGAAAAGATAGGAATTTGAAGTTAATCTGGCTTTTTTTTTTTTTCATTGTGAATATGAGAATGATGCACCTCCCAACTCTGGGAGGTAACGAGAAGTTCTTCCCCTTGCCTTGCTACCACCACAATCCATGGACTTACTACATGTCTTATGTACCTGTCTGCACAGTACAACTTCTAATTGACGAACTCATTTCACCATAAAAGAAGTCAGGTAATGGGGGCTTATGCCTCTCAAATGCACTGGTCTTAGCATATCCCCCATCACCCAGGAACAGAGGGCATAATAGGACAATGGAATGGGCTGCTGAAGACTCGGTTATGGCACTAGGTGGAATACAACCCCATCTGACAAATGTAACATATGCTTTGAGTGACCACTCCATGGGACTGTTCTTGGTCAGAATGCACAGTCTGGAATCAAGCAGAGGTAGATGGAGTGGTCCCACTCATGGGTGATTTGTTTCCTGCTTCTAGCAACTCCTCGGAGACATCACCAGCACCAACCACCCTGTACTCATTCAGACATCTGTCCAGCGCCTTGGCCACAGGGCTCCCCCACCCAACCCAGAGACACTGATATTAACAGAATAACAACTTACTGTCAGAGGTCCGAGTTTTGGCTCTTTGGGGCCCCTCCAAAGTTTCAAAAATTGAACAGTTTCCCTCTCTTCCCTAGGAGTGGCAGCTTCCTGCATGATACCTCAGTGTTTTCCTTTTGCCTCGTTTAGTTCTTTCATACCCACATAACAATTCATAATATTTAATTTTCTTTGTTAAAATAAGGGTGACTTTTAATCTCCTGACTAGATTTTAACTGTTACCAACATCCTAAAGCAATAATATCTGAAATCATGGGTTTGCTAAGCTTAAAATGCTTATTTTTCCAATCTGCATTCAAGTATATAGTGATTAAAGTTGAAATGTTTATCTGTCTACAACTTCCTGGAAGTTATCCCATGAATCCAGGAATCTGTATGCACTTTTTAAAAAACACTGCCTCGATATTTTAATGCCCTTTGACTCGGTTGGCAAGTCATCCCGTTCATCCCCTTAGTTGCCAAGTTACTGTCCTCTAGGGTAGGGCCTGTATCTTTTTTTTTTTTTTTTTTTTTGAGACGGAGTCTCGCTCTGTCCCCCGGGCTGGAGTGCAGTGGCAGGATCTCAGCTCACTGCAAGCTCCGCCTCCCGGGTTTACGCCATTCTCCTGCCTCAGCCTCCCGAGTAGCTGGGACTACAGGCGCCAGCCACCTCGCCCGGCTAGCTTTTTGTATTTTTTTTTTTAGTAGAGACGGGGTTTCACCGTGTTAGCCAGGATGGTCTCGAACTCCCGATCTCGTGATCCGCCCGTCTGGGCCTCCCAAAGTGCTGGGATCACAGGCCTGAGCCACCGCGCCCGGCCAGGGCCTGTATCTTATTTAATTTGCCCCGTGCCTAGCAAGGAATATGGCCTATATTGAAGCTTTCAGTAAATATTTCTTCTGTAAGTGAATGAATGGCAGAATGATTTAGAAACCAACTGGCTCACAAAGCCTATTTAAACCATAGTACTGAACAAAGACCAAAGGAGAAAAGCAAAGGCTATCGATTCTGAGCTTGCTGTAGCAAAAGAGTCAGCCACCATTACCAGCAGCTGTGTAGAGACTCAAAGGCAGGCAGAGGAATGCAAAAGATTTAAGACCTGCGGAAGAGAAGGCTCAGGTGTGCTCTGATTGGACGGTTCGCATGAAGACGCTGGAGATAAGGTATCTACGTGCAGGGCACCCTGTGTGATAGGTAAGAGGTACATGTTTGACTTTCTCTAGTTGGTCCTAAGTTGAAAGCAAGGGCAAAATTAGGGAAGCTGTCAGTTATTAAGTCCTGGCCATCTGGGGCCAATTGTTACAGAAATTATTTACCTTCCAAGGTAGCAATCCGGCTTCCTGCAAGTGTGGTTTGTATAGCAATCTGGCTTCCTGCAGGTGTGGTTTATGTAGCAGGCTGGATTCCTGGGTTGCTTACTGTAAATAGGAGTTGGTTTCTTGGGCAGGTTGCTACAGGTTATGGGTCAACATTCTATTTTTATATATGGTCCGGTCATTGTATATTCGGTTTCTCAGTCCTCAGGTTTATTTCTACTCATAATATGCAATGTTTGATCATGTCTAAGAAAATGTGCACCCAACTTAATAGGAAAACGCCACCAATGGGATCAGGAATGTTTGTGGCTCTAGCCATGAGCAGAAGTGCCTATTCTGGAGGCAAGCACTGCAGCAGTTAGCACCACAGAGACAAAGCCCACAAATCAAGGGAACTTTCACTATCCCAGATCTTGGGGAAAAAAACTGAATACCACATGGATATAAAATTCAGTTTAACAGATAACCATTGTTTCACGCCAATATACTTATCCAATCACTGACATTCCCATTGGTTGATGAACTTAATCTAAGTGGGCTTTTGGGGGAAAGACAGATGATGTAGCTATAATGGTAGTTTCAAGAAAATCCCTAGAGAACTCCCGCTTTTTAGTATGTCTTTTATAAAGGTGTCAGTTTCCTCCCCTTGCCTGCTGAGACACATTTTCCCAGTCTTGGCCTCAGAGAATACACAGATGCGTTATCATCCAAGTCCAGGGTGTCTTGGCAGCCTCTTAAAGAGAGACTGGAGTCTGACCTCCCTATAGAAATATTCTTGCATAATTAAAATTATTTGATGATTCTGTAAGTTCCTGTAGGGCTATAAGCTCTACTACACCAGGTTTACATTTTAATTTTAATTGTTATGAAAGCCATTAACCCAGAATCATACTTTGTTCAGCTCTGTTTGGGAAAAAAAAAAAAATCATTTGCACAGAGAGGTCACTGCTTTTCAAACCAACAGCTCAATATTATATACCAGAGTTTCCTTCCAATATATTTTGCTTGTTTTTTGGGGTGGCTGTGTGTTTTCATTTTCCCCAGGGAAAAGATGCACTGGGTTTCAGGATACTCATGATGTAAGAGTTCCTGGACTCATTTGTGCAAAGTTGCACTGATCTCTGTAAGATACGTTTGATCTGGATGGTATCTCTTGCTAATATCTCTTTCATCAGCATTGTCTGGATGGAAGAAAACTCTGCCTGCACATGAGAGCAGGGGTGACCCTACATAATTGCAAAATTGTGGCAGGATCTAACAGGACCATTGAGGTCATGAAGATGACAATCTGCCAAATATTAGCAGACTGCATGTTACTGTGACATTCCTCCCTCCTCTCCCGATCATGGCAGGTTCTCACCTCCACCACTATTCTCTGACCTCTGCTCTGATCCCTGTACCTGATGGATAGTTCATCATGTATAACATCTGTATCAAACAAACACTCTCCCTGAACCGAATCCTTCCTGCTTTCACCTCAGAGTCTCATTTAACCTCACGGGGATGGCCACAAGTCAAACATAGAGAATGACGCAAGAACAGGTCTGCAGTTCAAACCCTAGAGCAGTTTCTAGAGTCCATGAGAACAGAAAACGACCTATGTCAGGAGGGTGAGGCACAAAGCCACACTTGGCTATCTGAGCTCCTATCAGGCATTCAGTCAACAAGTTAGCAGATAATGATGGGAACAGGACATTACCTGCAGGAAAATAAAGCAAGGTGGAAGCAGCTGCTCCGATGGATGCTCCCCAAAAGAGTAACCATTGTGACAGCCATGCGGTAACGACCTGTCTTTAAATGTCAAGAACATTTGGGATATCATTCACTGTAATGATGATAATAATAACAACTCAGTAATAAATATTGAGTTTTGACACCGGGCCAGGCACTGAATTATGGGTGAGGGATGTAAAGTATTACCTTCATTTTACCCGTGAAGAAACAGAGACACAGAGACATTTGGTACACCCAATGTCACACAGCTTTTAAGTGATAGAATCAGGATTTGAACCCAGATCGGCCGACTACAAAGCCTGTGCTCTCTCTGTCATGCTGTTCCCAGACCAAACCAAGGGTCGGGCTACTTATTCTCGCAGCCCTATAACGACATGCAGATGAACTGAAAGAGAATCGAGTTTTTATTTCTGTAACCAGTTACAGGGAGAAGGCCTGGAAATTATCCCCAGACCAACTCAAAACTACAAAGTTTTCCAGAGCTTATATACTTTCTAAGCTATATGTCTACATGTAAGTGTGCATTCATCTAAAGACATAAGTGATTAACTTCTTTTAATCTATAACTAAGATCTGAGTCCTGAAGCTTTTCCTCTGGAACCTCAGTAAATTTACTTAATCTACATGGGTCCAGGTGCTGGGGTGAATACCCTTGTCTTGTCTCCTGCTAAATCATGGAGGTTTGGGGAGTTTCTTTAGCCCCCAATAAAGCTTGTTTGTGGAGGCCTGGAGAGTTTCTTTGGACCCCCCAATAAAACTTACTTACGCCTAAACGGGTCCCGTTAATAATTCCTTCGTTATCCTGTCATGCTTCAAGGCCCAGGCAAAGCTCTTGATGGGCTTTTGTGACAGTCCAGCCTTTGCAGAAAGGCACGGGCTCTCTCAGCTTTTAATATTTAACGGAACCACTCGGTCAGTGCTGAAACCGTTGTTATGGAGGTCTGTGTTAGTGAGACCTGGCCTGCCACAATGTGGTGAAGAAAGCAAAAGAAAGTAACTGGGAAACAGGTATAAAACCTAGCCCCATAAAACTGTTTTTTGTTTGTTTGTTGTTTGTTTTTTCCAAACAGAATCTTTCAGAATCCTTTTGTTCTGGCAGGTATTTTTTTAATATTTCCTTCTTACAAATTCCTTTTTATAGATGATATGCATTAAATTGACATTAACAATCAATCTTAACAAGGGATTGTTTTTATAAATAGGATCTCCTCAATATTAGTGATCCCATATTAAGAAAGATTGCACACATGAACCAATGGTAACCAAAAATAATTTGAAAAGCAATTATTTAGTGAGAGCTCACTTGGAATATAACTGTATGTCATCATGTATTTATTTAAGTCATATTCTATGAAATATCCTATTTGAAAGCAAAGACACCCTTTGGTTCCAAACCCAAGTTACTCATGCAGTACTTTGTAAAAAGGAGGTGTTGGCTGGGTGCGGCACCTGTAATCCCAACACTTTGGGAGGCCAAGGTGGGCAGATCACTTGAGGTCAGGAGTTCAAGATCAGCCTGGCCAACATGGCGAAACCCTGTCTCTATTAAAAAAGCAAAAATTAGCCAGAGCGAGATTCCATCACGCACACACACACACAAAGTATGTGTTTAATAGATAATAGTGAATTGAATGAAAATATCTTTCTATTTACCCAACCTCACATAAATGTGTTCAGTGAGTCTCTTCTGTGAATTCATTTAACAAATATTGGACTCCTCAGAAGTTTTTCATGTTTCACTGTTTTCCAAGGTAATCCTGTCTGACAGCATATATTCACAAACTCCACCTCTTCAGTTGTTCAAGCTTCAAGAGTAATGGAGTAGAATTTCAATATTTCCCCCAGAGACCAACTTTATGAAATTTGTAGTTTGGTATGTACTGCTCCCCTCTGGTTGAATCCTGGCACCAGACTCGATTCCCTTCTGTCTCACAGAAGGTGCAAGGCAGTTGAGGTGGTTTCTTCCCAGAAATTAACTCTAGAGTTCGTTTCGTCTGGTAAGGTCTAGCTAAGGAAATTTCCAGACAGAATGTTAAACGTGACACATAGCTTTCTCTGGTTTCCTATGGTAAAATACAAGATAGAAAGGAACTGTTTCATTTTTTAGCAGAATTTCAAGAAATGTTGAGGCCCCAAGGGGGTCTTTCTATACTAGCAATCAGAAAGTTTTCAGGGTCAGAAAATTCAAAGATGAAATCCAGCATGTTGTCAGCAAAATTTGGTCTAAGGATAAATATTGAGGTAAATCCTCAAATGAAGATGCAACTGTTAAACCATTTTTTGAGATGTCAGAAAGATTTAAGAATGTGCTTCCTAGACCCTCCTTGCTATGTAAAAGAGATTTCATGAATCTTAAGGGCATTGTCATTAATTTGGTGGATAGTTTGTTATGCAGCGATACATAACTAAAACACCAACTTTTAAATGTTTGCCAATCTTATGTGTACAACGTGTAGCATCTCAGTGTTACTTCATTTGCATTTATCTGACACTAATACGCTTGAGAAGCTTTACATTAATCCCTGTGAATTCTCCCCACACCCAGAATTGAATGACAAAGTTTGAAGGGGAAAAAAGTTTCTCTGAATTAGCCAGGATAATTCAGAGAAATAATAATAAATCAACAACAGGAGATAAACTATAGTGTAGATACTGCTGAAGAGAAATTTCAAGGGAAGAAAATAATTCCAGAATGTTAGGTTGCCCGCCTGGCACTGGTGCACCTTATAGAAGATAGCGGCAACATTGTACCTGCTTTCAAGAGAACACTTGTTCAACGGATTATGGCCTCTATGCCCTTGATTCTAGGAAAATTGGTCTCTGGATTGTTTGAAAGTACAGCTCAAAATGGCCAAATGCACAAGTCTGAGGTTGCTTCTCTCACCACCAACAAAAGTGGCAACAGTACCTGAGAGACTCCAACAGAAATCTAACAGGAAACCACAGGATCTTAAGTTTCACTGGTGAAAGGAAATGAGGTTGAAATCTAGCCTCATGATGAGAGAGTGAAATCTAGCCTCATGATGAGAGAGGGGTATTAAGGCTGGGGATGGCAGAGGGCTTAAAACACCTGGGCAACATGGTGAAACCCCATCTTTACAAAAAATACCAAAAAGTTAGCTAGGCATGGTGGTGCGCACCTGTAGTCCCAGCTACCCAGGAGGCTGAGGTGAGCCTAGGGAGGTCGAGGCTACAGTGAGCCGTGATTGAGCCACTGCACTCCAACCTGGGCAAGAATAAGACCCTGTCTCAAAACAAAAACAAAAAAAAGACAAACAAAACATAACATAACAAACAAGCAAATAAAAAACATCCTCCAGCACTCATGGATTAACAGCTAATCATTTTTAAATCTGAAATTGGATATTTCCAATATTTATGCCTTGGAGCAGTAGAGCTAAACTAAGAAATGCCGGTGCTTACTTGGCTTCACAGATAAAGAGATTACAAAGAAAAAAGAGAAAGCCACTACATATATACCAATAATTTCAAATGTGGGAGGAAGTAATAATTATGAAACTAGTAAGAGCTCTCTCTCAAATATGAATTATGCATATTGGAAACTCATTGGTGTTAATACATAAAGTGCTAGAATTGGTAGTCTTATTCCAAAAATTCTAATTCATATTAAATTAATTCTTAGAATAAAAATTCAAATACAAACTAACTCATTTTCCATTTCCTTGATGAAGAGTATTTTTATTCTTAAAAAGAAAAAAGAGAAGAAGAGAAAGAAAAGGAAGAGAGGAGGAAGGATGAAAAGTTTTTCTTCATTGAAAAGGAGCCAAGGAAGAGATGGGCTTCAAGTTGAAGATTTTAACAGTAACCCTTTTAAAATATTGGAAGCCGGGCACAGTGGCTCACACCTGTAATCCCAGCACTTTGGGAGGCCGAGGCAGGTGGGTCGCCTGAGGTTGGGAGTTTGAGACCAGACTGACCAACATGGAGAAACCCCATCTCTACTAAAAATACAAAATTAGCTGGGCGTGGTGGTGCACGCCTGTAATCCCAGCTACTTGGGAGGCTAAGGCAGGAGAACCGCTTGAACCCAAGAGGCAGAGATTGTGGGGAACTGAGATTGCACCATTGCACTATAGCCTGGGCAACAAGAGCGAAACTCCATCTCAAAAAAGAAATAAAAATAAATAATAAATAATAAAATAAAAATATCGGGACCAAATCTTTACCTTATAGGTCTCTTTTATGTTAAAGCTCTGTCAACTGGCAAAACAAATTAATGTTGTTTTTTGTCAGCATTTAAGTATTTATTTGCATGCAATAAGATGCACCCATTTTAAGCCCAAGGTTTAATGAGTTTTGACAAATGCATTCATCTGTATAGCTATTCCCATAATCAAGACATAGAATGTTCCCATAATCCCTGGATTTCCCTCTTGCCTCTCTGTTGCCAATTCCAGACCCTCTGTCCTAGGCACCCACTGATCTGTTTCTATCATATTATATTAGCTTTGCCTATTCTAAAATTTCACATAAATGAAATCTTACAGTATGTTGTTTTTCTAACTGGCTTCTTTTACTCAGCCTGATGTTTTTCTATTTATCCATGTTCTTGCATGTTTCTGGAGTTTTACTCCTTTTATTGCTGATTAGTATTCTATACCACCACTGTACAAAACGTATTTTGTCCATTTATCAGTTGATGGTCATTTGGTTGTTTCCAGTTTCCCTCTATTAAAAATAAAATGGTATAAACATCTGTATGTAAGTGCTATTTTCATTTATCTTGGATTAGTATCTAGAAGTGCAATTGTTGGATCTTACGATGTGTACTTATTTGTATAAGAAACAAACTTTTCCAAAGTGAGTATGCCCTCCTAGACTCCCATCCTCAACATATGAGAGTTCTGCTTGCTCCGCATCCTCGTCAGCATTTGGTGTTGTCAGTTATATTTGATATTAACTATTCCAGTTGTACTTCATAGTGGCTTAATTTGCATTTCCCTTTTGAACAGTACTGTTGAATGAACATCTTATCCTATACTCGTTGGCTATTCTGTATCTTCTATTGTAAAGGGTCCGTTCAAATATTTGCCAATTTAAAAAAATCCAATTGTCTGCCTTCTTGTTAATTTTCAAGTATTATTTAAATATTTTGGATAGTTAAATTTTGTCAGACATGTATTTCCAAAAAATTTTTCCCTAGATCAAAGCTTGCCTTTTCATAATCTCAGTGTTATCTCTCCAAAGGCAGAAAGTTTTAATTTGATGAAGCCTGATTTGTCAGGATTTTTTATGATGTATATTTTGTTTCTTAACTTTGCCCACCTCAAGGTTATGACAATTTTCTTCTAAAAAGTGTATAGGTTTAACTTTTACATTTATGTCTATAATTTATTTAGAGTTTATGCTTACGGTATAAGTAAAGGGCTGAGATTCCTGGTTTGGTTTGGTTTGGTTTTCATACAAATGTTCCGTTGCTCTAGTGCTACTGGTTAAAACACCATGCTTTTCCATACTGATTATCCTTGGTATTGATTATACTGCCGTGGATTTATTTCTGCTCCATTTATCCATATGTCAATTCTTACACTAATATTTACCTATCTTGATGACTGCAGCTTTTATATTAAGTCTTGAACTACAGTAGTGTATTTATCCAACTTTGTCCTTTCTTTTCAAATTTGTTTTGAGTGCTCTAGGTAATTTACAATTTCATATGTGTGTGTGTATATACACACATATATATACACACATGTATATATACACACATATATACACAGAGTGATAACTTCTCATTATCACAAGGACAGCACCAAGCTATTCTTGACAGAATCTACCTCCATGACCCAAACACCCCCCACCAGGCCCAATCTCAAACATTGGAAATTACATGTCAACATGAGATTTGGAGGGACAAACATCCAAACTGTGTCAGTGGCTGGGATTTAGAAAAGCGTTAATCAATGGAGTAGGGCTTTTTCACCTTGATTCAGGGAAATTAACACCTACATTTTTAGAAATTACCAAATTTACAAGGTTACTTCTATCTAATGTGACACTGGCACCTGAGAATCTTTGGCACTGAAATCAGAAGCATTGTTGGTTAGAAGTGAGGATGAAATCTTCTGCTGTGGTGGTGGAGGCCACAGGGATCAATAACAAGAATGGTACCAGTCTGGGATTGGATAGGCAATTGCTGGGCAGATGTCCTCACAGAAGTATTTTTGTGTAAGGTTGTGATGGCCTCTGTGCAAGGTCGTGGTTTTTGCAGAGTGTTTGTGATAGTTTTGTTTTGTTTTGTTTTTTGTTTTTTGTTTTTAATCAGGCAAGAGTGTTTGTGATAGTTTTTTCAGGGCACTTAGTCAATGAAAACCCTCCCTTCTTGACCTTTCCCAGTTCTGTCAGGATTTTCTTTTTTTTATTTTTTGAGACACAGTCTTGCTCTGTTGCCCAGACTGGAGTGTAGTGGCACGATCTCGGCTCACTGCAACCTCCGCCTCCTGGGTTTAAGCAATTCTCCTGCCTCAGCCTCCGGAGCAGCTGAGATTACAGGTGCACGCCACCAGGCCTGGCTAATTTTTGTATTTTTAGTAGAGAGGGGGTTTCACCACATTGGTCAGGCTGTGCTCGAACTCCTGACCTCCTGATCCGCCTGCCTTGGCCTCCCAAAGTGCTAGGAATACAGCGTGAGCCACCACGCCCAGCAGGATTTTCTTAACTCAAGTGACTCCAATGATTCTGACAGCTTTCACATTCCCCCGTTTTTATCAAGATACTTCTTTAAAAGCATCACTGATCAATCATGTGTAGTTAGATTTTGATTGTCTCTTGGTGCTGGGATGGACCTCTCCTGGGTTGTTGGTATGGTTCCACATTGGAGGGAGTGATTGGCAGTTAGGGGTCAGTGTCAAAACCCTTTAGCCACATTTGAGCAACAGGAAAGGTTTGAAGGAAGTGATTCTCAGACTAAGTCTATCTGGAGCCCACTATTAAGTTTAATTTTCTCTGTACCATAGTCTTTTGCTATCACCTCAAAGTGCTGGGCCAGCAGTATTTTTTTAAGGAGGTGCACTTCTGCAAAAGTTTAACACATAACAAATGCAAAGTTTAAAAAGAGAAAATGCAAAATTAATAGTAATATGAACATGTTGGAGTGCAGTGGCACGATCACAGCTCACTGCAGCCTCCACCTTTCCGGGCTCACCTCAGCCTCCCAGGTAGTTGGGACTACAGCTGAACACCACCACACCCAGTTAACTTTTTTGTATTTTTTGTAGAGACAGGGTTTCACCATGTTGTTCAGGCTAGAGAAGGGTGTTTTTAAGCGCTCTGCCATCCCCAGCCTTAATACCCCAGCTTTCTCTGCCTCATCATGAGGCTAGAAGATTTCAACCTCACTTTCTTTCACCAGTAAGACTTAAGATCCAGTGGTTTCCTTAGATTCCTGCTGGATACTCTCAGGTACTGTGCCACTTTTGCTGGTGGTGACAGAAGCAATCTCAGACTTGTGCATTTGGCCATTCTGAGCCAAAAAATCCAGAGGCCAAGTTTTCTAGAATTAAGGGGATAGAGGCCATAATCCGTTAAACAAGTCTTATCGTGAGAGCAGGTACAATGTTGCCACTATCTTCTATAAGGTGCACCAGTGCCAGCAGGCAACCTAACATTCTGGGATTATTTTCTTCCCTTGAAATTTCTTTCCAGCAGTATCTGTACTATAGTTTATCCCCTGTTGCTGATTTCCTATTATTTCCCTGAATTATCCTGGCTAATTCAGAGAAATATTCCCCTCCAAACTTTGTCATTCAATTCTGGGTGTGGGGGGAATTCACAGGGATTCATGTAAAGCTTCTTAAATTCATTAGTAGTCAGATAAAAGGAATGAAGGAACATTGAGATCCTATACTTCATACACATAAAATTGGCAAACATTTAGAAATTGGTATTCTAGTTATGTATTCCTGCATAACAAACTATCCCCCAAATTAATGACAACATCAGGTATTCACCTAAGTAAATATCTTAAAATTAAATATATGGGTATTTTATCAATAACTCAGATGACTTATTCAACCAACAATATTGAATTAGCCATATGTATGAGTTACACAAATAAATGCCATTCTATCTTTCAGAGGGGCTTATAGTTTTATTTTATCTTACTTTTATTATTTTATTTTATTTTTTGAGATGGGGTCTCTCTCTGTCACCCAGGCTGGAGTGCAGTGACTTGACCTTGACTCACTGCAGCCTCTGCCTCCTGGGTTTAAGTGATTCTCCTGCCTCAGCCTCCTGAATAACTGGGATTACAGGCATACACTACCACGCCCAGCTAATTTTTGTATTTTTAGGAGGGACGGAGTTTCACCATGTTGGTCAGGCTGGTTTCAAACTCCTGACCTCAGGTGATCTGCCCGCCTTGGCCTCCCAAAGTGCTGGGATTACAGGCATGAGCCACTGCATCCAGCCAGGGGCTTATAGTTTTATAACCTTAAGACAGCTAGCAGAGACAAATATAAAACTATCTGACCAGTAAATCCAGGCAAAAATGTATGTGGACAATTTTTTTTTTTTTTTTTTTTTTTTTTGAGACGGAGTCTCGCTCTGTCGCCCAGGCTGGAGTGCAGTGGCCGGATCTCGGCTCACTGCAAGCTCCGCCTCCCGGGTTCCCGCCATTCTCCTGCCTCAGCCTCCCGAGGAGCTGGGACTACAGGCGCCCGCCACCGGGCCCGGCTAGTTTTTTGTATTTTTTAGTAGAGATGGGGTTTCACCGGGTTAGCCAGGATGGCCTCGATCTCCTGACCTCATGATCCGCCCGTCTCGGCCTCCCAAAGTGCTGGGATTACAGGCTTGAGCCACTGCGCCCGGCCGTATGTGGACAATTTTAAAGACATTTCTATTTTTTTAATCAATAATTTAAAAACCAGCTTATTCATTAAAGATTTACTTCAGCCACATGAAATGAAAGCTATGTGGGTTAATTGCTATATATTTTTAAAATTTTTCAGAAGACTCGTTTATTTGAACCTATCTGAATAGAATTCCTTAAGGGATTTCTGGCCAACTACACCAAATTTTACCGTGTAGACACACATACAGCATAATAAATGTACATATGCATAAACACACCTAAGTGTATGCAGGTACACACACACACAAGGATCTTAGAGCTCTTTAATTTTAGAATTTTAGTCATGAAATAGTAATATAAACTCACTAGTTTGTAAAAGATAATTGAATCAAAATTTATTTCTGACAAAATGGGACAAGTTCATATGGCCAAATTTTAATTGCCCTGATAGGTAATCTAATGAAGGCTGTGAACCAAATTTTTGATTAAAGCAGCTTCCATAGCAGTTTGACCTCTTAAAAAGACATTTTTTTACCCTTTTATTCCTTCTCAGTTTCAAATGAGTTTATAGTTAAATTATTAATGTTTGTATTAATATTTTAACTAGGACTGCCTGAATTCTATAAAAAATAAAATTTCCCTGTGGCCTTGAACTTTTAGTAACAAATCTATCTTGTTAGTTCCTCTGGCTTTTTTGATCAGTCAGTGCAGGTGGGGATGCAATTAAGCAGCAGGATTTTTTGCTTTTTCTGGCTCCTGTACAGCACACAAAGTAACTTTTACATCAAACAGCAGTACCATGTATTATTACTCTGAGCTCAAGATTTTGACCAGTCTGATCTGAGAGCCTTTTATGAGCATTTATCTGGTTCTTTTTCTCTTAGACTATCAATCCTTCAATTAACAGTTCCATCACCCTAAGCAATTGTTAGTGAAGCAAACCCACATTTACATTTCCAAAAGGTATCTAGGTTGTTGGTTGCCATGGAGCTGTTAGAATTTGCAAAGACATTAATTTGGAATCCCTTTAAGACTTTTTAACAAAAATCGTGGCTGAAGTGAAATAAGCAGTGAGTTTTATCTCAACACCAGCAGAAAAGTCAACAGTTTCAAAGTAGGAGTGGGGAAAAAAAGAAAGAACTTGGGAGGCTGAGGCAAGTAGATGGTTTGAGCTCAGGAGTTCGAGACAAGACAGGGAATATGGTGAAATCCCATCTCCACAAAAAAATACGAAAATTAGCCAGGCATGGCTGCACACACCTGCAGTCCCATCTACTGAGGAAACTGAGGTGGGAGGATTGCTTGAGCCTGGGAGGTCAAGGCTGCAGTGATGTATGTTCATCACACCACTGTACTCCAATCTGGGTGACAAAGTGAGACCTTGTCTCAAAAAAACAAAAACAAACAAACAAAAACTTAGAAGGTTCTACATGTTAAGTGTGTAGTAAGTTTCTTTTTCCTCAGAGTTTCTGATTTGTGTGTGAGAGGGGTTACATAATAGTCATATATATTTATAGGCTACATAAGATATTTTGATACAGACATACAATGCATGGTAATCACATCAGGGTAGATAGAGTATCCAACACCTCAAATATTTATCCTTTCTTTGTGTTACAAACAATCCAGTTATATTCTTTTAGTTATTTTTAAATGTACAATGAATTATTCTTGACTATAGATTGTCCTGTTCTTTTCTTGACTATAGATTATTCTTGACTACAGATTGCCCTGTTCATTGCCCTGAGTCTTTTGTGGTTCCATATACATTTTAGGATTTTTTTTCTGTTTCTGTGAAGAATGTCATTGCCCTGTTGTACCATCAAATACTAGATCTCATTCATTCAAACCGTATTCTTGCAGGTATTGACTATCCCCCTCCTAACACATTACACTTACCAGACTCTGATAACCATCATTGTACTCTCTATCTCCATGAGTTCGATTGTTTTAATTTGTTTAGCAGCCACAAATAAGTGAGAACATGTGAAGTCTGCCTTTCTGTGCCTGGCTTATTTCACCTAACATAATGACCTTCCAATTCTATCCATGTTGTTGCAAATGACAGAATCTGATTCTTTTCTATGGCTGAATATTACTCCATTGTGTACATGTATCGTATTTTCTCTACCCATTTGCCTGTTGATGAACACTTAGGTTGCTTCCAAATCTTAGCTATTCTGACTAGTGCTTTAATAGATATGGGAGTGCAGATACCTCTTTGATATACTGATTTCGTTTCTTTTGCATATATACCTGGAAGTGGGATTGGTGAATCATATAGTAGCTCTATTTTTAGTTTTTTTTGAGGAATCTCCAAACTGTTCTCCATAGCAGTTGTATTAATTTACATTCCCACCAACAGTGTATGATGATTCCCTTTTCTCCGTATCCTCACCAACATTTGTTATGGCCTGTCTTTTGGATAAAAATAATTTTAACTGGGATGAAATGATACCTCAATGTAGTTTTTATTTGCATTTCTCTGATGATCAATGAGGTTGAGTGCCTTTTATATGCCTGGTTGCCATTTCTATAACTTCTTTTGAGAAATTTCTATTCAGATATTTTCCCCATTTTTAATCAAATTATCAGATTTTTTTCTATTGAGTTGTTTGAGCTCCTTATAAATTCTGGTTATTAATTCCTTGTCAAATGCATAGTTTGCAAATATTTTTTTTCATTCTGTGGGTTGTCCTTTCACTTGTTGATTGTATTCTTTGCTGTGCAGAAGCGTTTTCAATTTATGTGATTTGTCCGTTTTTCTTTGATTTCCTGTGCTTATGGGATATTGCTCAAGAAATCTTTGCCCAGTCCAATGTCTTGAAGGGTTTTTGTAAAGTTTTCTTGTAGTAGTTTTATAGTTTGAAGTCATGGTTTTAAGTCTTTAATCCATTTTTATTTGATTGTTGTATATGTGGGAGACAGGAGTCTCGTTTCATTCTTCTGCATATAGGTATCCAGCTTTCTTGGCACCGTTTATTGAAGAGATTGTTTTTTCCCCAATGTATATTCTTGGCATCTTTGTCAAAAATGAGCTCACTGTAAATGTACAGATTTATTTCTGGTTTCTCTAACCTGTTCCACTGGTCTGTGTGTCTGTTTTTATGCCAGTACCATGTTGTTTTGGTTACTGTAGCTCTGTAGTATAATTTGAAGTGAGATAACATGATTACTCCAGTTTGGTTCTTTTTGCTCAGGATAACTTTGGCTATTCTGAGTCTTTTGTGGTTCCATACACATTTTAGGATTTTTTTTCTGTTTCTGTGAAGAATGTCACTGGTTTTTTGATAGAGATTGCATTGAATCTGTAGATTGCTCTGAGTAGTATGGACTTTTTAACAATATTTATTCTTGCACTCTATGAACATGGAATAACTTTCTTTTTTTATCCTCTTCAATTTCTTTCATCAATGTTTTATAATTTTAATTGTAGATATTTTTCACTTCTTTGATTAAGTTTTTTCCTATTTAATTTTATTTGTAGCTATTATAAATGAGATTACTTTCTTGATTTGCTTTTCAGATTATTTGCTCTTCACATACAGAAATACTACTAATATTTTATGTGAATTTTGCATCCCGTACTTCTACTGAATTTATCACTTCCAATAGTTTTTTGTGAAATATTTAGGTTTTTCCAAACACAGGATCATATCATCTGTAAACAAGAATATTTTTTTCCAGTTTGGACCCCCTTTATTTCTTTCTCCCGTCTGATTGCTCCAGCTGAAACTTCCAGTATTATGTTGAACAACAGTGATGAAAGTGGGCATCCTTGTCTTTTTCCAGATCCTAGAGGAAAAGCTTTCAGTTTTTCCCCATTCAGTATGATACCAGCTGTGGGTCTGTGGTATATGGTTTTTATTGAGTTGAGGTATGCTTCTTCTGTACCGAGTTTTTTGACGGTTTTTATTAGAAAGGATGTTGAATTTCATTAAGTACTTTTTCAGTATGAATTGTAATAGTCATATGGTTTTTGTCTTTCGTTCTGTTGATATAATGTATCATATTGATTGATTTGCATATGTTGAACAATCCTTGCTTCCCTGGGATAAATCCCACATGGTCATGATGAATGATCTTTTTAATGTGTTGTTGAATTTGGTTTGCTAATAGTTAGTTTAGAATTTTTGCGTCAATATTCATCAGGAATATATTAGCCTGTAGTTTCTTTTCTTTCTTTCTTTTCTTCTTTCTTTCTTTTTATTTTTATTTTTATTTATTTTTTTTGATTTTGGCAAATCTTTTTTTTTCTTTTTTTTTTAATTAATTTATTTATTTTTATTATACTTTAAGTTCTAGGGTACATGTGCATAACGTGCAGGTTTGTTACATATGTATACTTGTGCCATGTTGGTGTGCTGCACCCATCAACTCATCAGCACCCATCAATTCATCATTTATATCATGTATAACTCCCCAATGCAATCCCTCCCCCCTCCCCCCTCCCCATGATAGGACCCAGTGTGTGATGTTCCCCTTCCCGAGTCCAAGTGATCTCATTGTTCAGTTCCCACCTATGAGTGAGAACATGTGGTGTTTGGTTTTCTGTTCTTGTGATAGTTTGCTAAGAATGATGGTTTCCAGCTGCATCCATGTCCCTACAAAGGACGCAAACTCATCCTTTTTTATGGCTGCATAATATTCCATGGTGTGTATGTGCCACATTTTCTTAATCCAGTCTGTCACAGATGGACATTTGGGTTGATTCCAAGTCTTTGCTATTGTGAATACTGCCGCAATAAACATACGTGTACATGTGTCTTTGTAGTAGAATAATTTATAATCCTTTGGGTATATACCCAGTAGTGGGATGGCTGGGTCATATGGTACATCTAGTTCTAGATCCTTGAGGAATTGCCATACTGTTTTCCATAATGGTTGAACTAGTTTACAATCCCACCAACAGTGTAAAAGTGTTCCTATTTCTCCACATCCTCTCCAACACCTGTTGTTTCCTGATTTTTTAATGATTGCCGTTCTAACTGGTGTGAGATGGTGTCTCATTGTGGTTTTGATTTGCATTTCTCTGATGGCGAGTGATGATGAGCATTTTTTCATGTGTCTGTTGGCTGTATGAATGTCTTCTTTTGAGAAATGTCTGTTCATATCCTTTGCCCACTTTTTGATGGGGTTGTTTGTTTTTTTCTTGTATATTTGTTTGAGTTCTTTGTAGATTCTGGATATTAGCCCTTTGTCAGATGAGTACATTGCAAAAATTTTCTCCCATTCTGTAGGTTGCCTGTTCACTCTGATGGTAGTTTCTTTTGCTGTGCAGAAGCTCTTTAGTTTAATTAGATCCCATTTGTCAATTTTGGCTTTTGCTGCCGTTGCTTTTGGTGTTTTAGACATGAAGTCCTTGCCCATGCCTATGTCCTGAATGGTACTACCTAGATTTTCTTCTAGGGTTTTTATGGTATTAGGTCTAACATTTAAGTCTCTAATCCATCTTGAATTAATCTTCATATAAGGGGTAAGGAAAGGATCCAGTTTCAGCTTTCTACTTATGGCTAGCCAATTTTCCCAGCACCATTTATTAAATAGGGAATCCTTTCCCCATTTCTTGTTTCTCTCAGGTTTGTCAAAGATCAGATGGCTGTAGATGTGTGGTATTATTTCTGAGGACTCTGTTCTGTTCCATTGGTCTATATCTCTGTTTTGGTACCAGTACCATGCTGTTTTGGTTACTGTAGCCTTGTAGTATAGTTTGAAGTCAGGTAGCGTGACGCCTCCAGCTTTGTCCTTTTGACTTAGGATTGTCTTGGCAATGCGGGCTCTTTTTTGGTTCCATATGAACTTTAAAGCAGTTTTTTCCAATTCTGTGAAGAAACTCATTGGTAGCTTGATGGGGATGGCATTGAATCTATAAATAACCTTTGGCAGTATGGCCATTTTCACGATATTGATTCTTCCTATCCATGAGCATGGTATGTTCTTCCATTTGTTTGTGTCCTCTTTTATTTCACTGAGCAGTGGTTTGTAGTTCTCCTTGAAGAGGTCCTTTACATCCCTTGTAAGTTGGATTCCTAGGTATTTTACTCTTTGAAGCAATTGTGAATGGAAGTTCATTCCTGACTTGGCTCTCTGCTTGTCTGTTACTGGTGTATAAGAATGCTTGTGATTTTTGCACATTAATTTTGTATCCTGAGACTTTGCTGAAGTTGCTTATCAGCTTAAGGAGATTTTGGGCTGAGACGATGGGGTTTTCTAAATATACAATCATGTCATCTGCAAACAGGGACAATTTAACTTCTTCTTTTCCTAACTGAATACCCTTGATTTCTTTCTCTTGCCTGATTGCCCTAGCCAGAACTTCCAACACTATATTGAATAGGAGTGGTGAGAGAGGGCATCCCTGTCTTGTGCCAGTTTTCAAAGGGAATTTTTCCAGTTTTTGCCCAATCAGTATGATATTAGCTGTGGGTTTGTCATAAATAGCTCTCATTATTTTGAGGTACGTTCCATCAATACCGAATTTATTGAGCGTTTTTAGCATGAAGGGCTGTTGAATTTTGTCAAACGCCTTTTCTGCATCTATTGAGAAAATCATGTGGTTCTTGTCTTTGGTTCTGTTTATATGCTGGATTACGTTTATTGATTTGCGAATGTTGAACCAGCCTTGCATCCCAGGGATGAAGCCCACTTGATCATGGTGGATAAGCTTTTTGATGTGCTGCTGAATCCGGTTTGCCAGTATTTTATTGAGGATTTTTGCATCGATGTTCATCAGGGATATTGGTCTAAAATTCTCTTTTTTTGTTGTGTCTCTGCCAGGCTTTGGTATCAGGATGATGTTGGCTTAGGGAGGATTCCCTCTTTTTCTATTGATTGGAATAGTTTCAGAAGGAATGGTACCAGCTCCTCCTTGTACCTCTGGTAGAATTCAGCTGTGAATCCATCTGGTCCTGGACTTTTTTTGGTGGGTAGGCTATTAATTGTTGCCTCAATTTCAGAGCCTGCTATTGGTCTATTCAGGGATTCAACTTCTTCCTGGTTTAGTCTTGGGAGAGTGTAAGTGTCCAGGAAATTATCCATTTCTTCTAGATTTTCTAGTTTATTTGCGTAGAGGTGTTTATAGTATTCTCTGATGGTAGTTTGTATTTCTGTGGGGTCGGTGGTGATATCCCCTTTATCATTTTTTATTGCATCTATTTGATTCCTCTCTCTTTTCTTCTTTATTAGTCTTGCTAGCGGTCTGTCAATGTTGTTGATCTTTTCAAAAAACCAACTCCTAGATTCATTGATTTTTTGGAGGGTTTTTTGTGTCTCTATCTCCTTCAGTTCTGCTCTGATCTTAGTTATTTCTTGCCTTCTGCTAGCTTTTGAATGTGTTTGCTCTTGCCTCTCTAGTTCTTTTAATTGTGATGTTAGAGTGTCAATTTTAGATCTTTCCTGCTTTCTCTTCTGGGCATTTAGTGCTATAAATTTCCTTCTACACACTGCTTTAAATGTGTCCCAGAGATTCTGGTATGTTGTATCTTTGTTCTCACTGGTTTCAAAGAACATCTTTATTTCTGCTTTCATTTCGTTATGTACCAAGTAGTCATTCAGGAGCAGGTTGTTCAGTTTCCATGTAGTTGAGTGGTTTTGATTGAGTTTCTTAGTCCTGAGTTCTAGTTTGATTGCACTGTGGTCTGAGAGACAGTTTGTTATAATTTCTGTTCTTGTACATTTGCTGAGGAGTGCTTTACTTCCAATTATGTGGTCAATTTTGGAATAAGTGCGATGTGGTGCTGAGAAGAATGTATATTCTGTTGATTTGGGGTGGAGAGTTCTATAGACGTCTATTAGGTCCGCTTGGTGCAGAGATGAGTTCAATTCCTGGATATCCTTGTTAACTTTCTGTCTCGTTGATCTGTCTAATATTGACAGTGGAGTGTTAAATATCCCATTATTATTGTATGGGAGTCTAAGTCTCTTTGTAAGTCTCTAAGGACTTGCTTTTATGAATCTGGGTGCTCCTGTATTGGGTGCATATATATTTAGGAGAGTTAGCTCTTCCTGTTGAATTGATCCCTTTACCATTATGTAATGGCCTTCTTTGTCTCTTTTGATCTTTGATGGTTTAAAGTCTGTTTTATCAGAGACTAGGATTGCAACCCTTGCTTTTTTTTGTTCTCCATTTGCTTGGTAGATCTTCCTCCATCCCTTTATTTTGAGCCTATGTATGTCTCTGCATGTGAGATGGGTCTCCTGAATACAGCAGACTGATGGGTCTTGACTCTTGATCCAGTTTGCCAGTCTGTGTCTTTTAATTGGAGCATTTAGTCCATTTACATTTAAGGTTAATATTGTTATGTGTGAACTTGATCCTGCCATTATGATATTAACTGGTTATTTTGCTCGTTAGTTGATGCAGTTTCTTCCTAGCCTCGAAGGTCTTTACATTTTGGCATGTTTTTGCAATGGCTGGTACTGGTTGTTCCTTTCCATGTTTAGGGCTTCCTTCAGGGTCTCTTGTAAGGCAGGCCTGGTGGTGACAAAATCTCTAAGCATTTGCTTATCTGTAAAGGATTTTATTTCTCCTTCACTTATGAAACTTAGTTTGGCTGGATATGAAATTCTAGGTTTAAAATTCTTTTCTTTAATAACGTTGAATATTGGCCCCCACTCTCTTCTGGCTTGTAGAGTTTCTGCCGAGAGATCTGCTGTTAGTCTGATGGGCTTCCCTTTGTGGGTAACCCGACCTTTCTCTCTGGCTGCCCTTAAGATTTTTTCCTTCATTTCAACTTTGGTGAATCTGGCAATTATGTGTCTTGGAGTTGCTCTTCTGGAGGAGTATCTTTGTGGCGTTCTCTGTATTTCCTGAATTTGAATGTTGGCCTGCCCTACTAGGTTGGGGAAGTTCTCCTGGATGATATCCTGAAGAGTGTTTTCCAACTTGGTTCCATTTTCCCCCTCACTTTCAGGCACCCCAATCAGACGTAGATTTGGTCTTTTTACATAATCCCATACTTCTTGCAGGCTTTGTTCATTTCTTTTTCTTCTTTTTTCTTTTGGTTTCTCTTCTCGCTTCATTTCATTCATTTGATCCTCAATCGCTGATACTCTTTCTTCCAGTTGATCGAGTCGGTTACTGAAGCTTGTGCATTTGTCATGTATTTCTCGTGTCATGGTTTTCATCTCTGTCATTTCGTTTATGACCTTCTCTGCATTAATTAGTCTAGCTGTCAATTCTTCCACTCTTTTTTCAAGATTTTTAGTTTCTTTGCACTGGGTACGTAATTCCTCCTTTAGCTCTGAGAAGTTTGATGGACTGAAGCCTTCTTCTCTCATCTCGTCAAAGTCATTCTCTGACCAGCTTTGATCCGTTGCTGGCGATGGGCTGCGCTCCTTTGCAGGGGGAGATGTGCTCTTATTTTTTTGAATTTCCAGCTTTTCTGCCCTGCTTTTTCCCCATCTTTGTGGTTTTATCTGTCTCTGGTCTTTGATGATGGTGACGTACTGATGGGGTTTTGGTATAAGTGTCCTTCCTGTTTGATAGTTTTCCTTCTAACAGTCAGGACCCTCAGCTATTGGTCTGTTGGAGATTGCTTGAGGTCCACTCCAGACCCTGTTTGCCTGGGTATCAGCAGCAGAGTTTGCAGAAGATAGAATATTGCTGAACAGCGAGTGTACCTGTCTGATTCTTACTTTGGAAGCTTCCTCTCGGGGTGTACTCCACCCTGTGAGGTGTGTGGTGTCAGACTGCCCCTAGTGGGGGATGTCTCCCAGTTAGGCTACTCAGGGGTCAGGGACCCACTTGAGCAGGCAGTCTGTCCGTTGTCAGATCTCAACCTCCGTGTTGGGAGATCCACTGCTCTCTTCAAAGCTGTCAGACAGAGTCGTTTGCGTCTGCACAGGCCTCTGCTTCTTCCCCTGTTGTTTTTTAGCTGTGCCCTGTCCCCAGAGGTGGAGTCTACAGAGACAGGCAGGTTTCCTTGAGCTGCTGTGAGCTCCACCCAGTTCGAGCTTCCCAGCGGCTTTGTTTCCCTACTTAAGCCTCAGCAATGGCGGGCGCCCCTCCCCCAGCCTCGCTGCTGCCTTGCGGTTAGATCGCCGCAGACTGCTGTGTTAGCAATGAGGGAGGCTCCGTGGGCGTGGGACCCTCCCGGCCAGGTGTGGGATATATTCTCCTGGTGTGCCCGTTTGCTTAAAGCGCAGTATTGGGGTGGGAGTTACCCGATTTTCCAGGTGTTGTGTGTCTCAGTTCCCCTGGCTAGGAAAAGGGATTCCCTTCCCCCTTGCACTTCCAGGTGAGGCGATGCCTCGCCCTGCTTCAACTCTCACTGGTTGGGCTGCAGCAGCTGACCAGCACCGATTGTCCGGCACTCCCTAGTGAGATGACCCCAGTACCTCAGTTGAAAATGCAGAAATCACCGGTCTTCTGTGTCGCTCCCGCTGGGAGTTGGAGACTGGAGCTGTTCCTATTCGGCCATCTTGCTCTGCCCCCCCTCTTTCTTTCTTTCTTTCTTTCTTTCTTTCTTTCTTTCTTTCTTTCTTTCTTTCTTTCTTTATTCCTTCCTTCCTTCCTTCCTTCCTTCCTTCCTTCCTTCCTTCCTTTCTTTCTTTTTTCTTTCTTTCTTTCCTTCCTTCCTTCTTTCTTTTTTTTTTTGATATGTCTTTGTCTGGTTTTGGTATTACAATAATACTGGCCTCACAGAAGGAGTTTGGAAGCATTCCCTACTCCTCTATTTTTCACAATAATTTGCGTAGGATTGGTAATCATTCTTTACATATTTGGTAAAATTCAGCAGTGAAGCCATCGGTTTCTGGGCATTTTTTTTTTTGCTGAGAGGCTTTTTTATTACATCTTCAATCTCATTACTTGTTATTGGTTTGTTCAGATTAAGGATTTCTTCGTGGTTCAATCTCAGTAGGCTGTATGTGTCTAGGAATTTATCCATCTCTTCTGGGTTTTCTACTTTATTGACATACAATTGCTCACAGTAGCCTTTAATGTTGCTTTGAATTTCTGTGGTATCAGTTATAACATCTCCATTTTCATCTCTGATTTTATTTATTTGGTCTTCTCTCTTTTTCCTTAGGTAATCTGGATAAAGTTTCATCTATTTTGTTTATCTTTTTCAAAAACCAACTTTTTGTTTCATTGATCTTTTGTAGGTTTTTTTTTTTTCTGTTTCAATTTTGTTTATTTCTACTCTGATCTTTATTATTTCTTTTCTTCTACCAATTTTGGGTTTAATTTGCTCTTGCTTTTCTAATTCTTTAAGAGGTGGTTTATTTGAAGTTTTTCTACTTTTTTGATGTAGGCAGTTATCAAAAGAAGCTATCACCTTCCCACTTAGTACTGCTTTCACTGTATCTGATAGGTTTTGGCATGTTGTGTTCCATTTTAATTTGTTTCACCTTAGGCCTCTTACTAGCAATGACACTTAACCTTAAAACCAATAACCTTAAACTAAAGTACCCATTACAGACATTCAACTTCTCCAATATACTAGGTTTGTATTCCACCACAATTCACCATACAATTCACCCACGCAAGCCTATTCACAGGCCAAAATATGGCCTCGCTTCTAGACCTAATTTGACTAGAAAAGTCTATACCAAAGACCCTTTCACAAACCCAAGTTTCAGCCTCCATTACCATATCTACTCAAAAAGGCCTAATTAAACTCTCTCTCTTTTTTATCCCATCCCTTTTAACCTACTCTTAATTAATCTATTACCCCAAGTAATTTCAATTGCAACATAAACACTAACAAATATTGATCAACCAGCAACTTCCACCAATCAACATCCATAACTGTACAAGGCAGCCACACCCACAGAATCTTCATGCAACAACCCCGCTCCCTCACCCTCAAAAATCATTCAACTCTCTATACTATTGAAATCTATCATAATTACCACCCCATCGTACTCAACTATTCACCGAACCAATACCAACTCTACTAATAACACTAATAATAAAGTCCCTCTAATGTCAATATTTAACTCTCATGTTTCAGGTTATTTCTCAATAGCCATCATCACAGTATAACCAAAAACAACCATCATACTGCCCAAATAAATAATAAAAAAAAACTATTAACCCCACGAAAGCTCTGCCAAAATTCAACACAATACCACAACCCACAGCACCACTAATAATTAACCCTAGACCTCCATAAATAGGAGAAGGTTTTAAAGAAAAACCTACAAACCCTGTAACCAAAAGAACACTCAATAAAAATCATGCATATGCCATTATTCCCACATGGACTATAACCATGACTAATGATATGAATAATCATCATTGTACTTCAACTACAAGAACACTAATGACCAATACCAGCAAAACACACCTGCTAACAAAAATTATTAATTACTCATTTATTGATCTTCCCACACCATCTAACGTTTCTACTTGATGAAACTTTGGCTCACTTCTTGGTGCCTGCCTAATTCTCCAGATCATCACGGGATTATTTTTGGCCATGCATTATACATCATACACCTCAACTGCGTTCTCTTCAGTTGCCCATGTCAGCCGAGATGTAAACTACGGCTGAATGGTCCGCTATTTTCATGCTAACGGCGCTTCAATATATTTGTCTGCGTCTTCTTAACACATTGGCAGAGGCTTAAACTACAGATCATTTATATTCCTAGAAACCTGAAATATTGGCATTATCCTCCTATTCACAACTATAGCAACAGCATATATGGGCTATGGGCTCCCATGAGGCCAAATATTATTCTGAAGCACTGCAGTAATTACAAATCTACCATCAGCCGTCCCATATATTGGAACTGACCTTATACAATGAATCTGAGGTGGATTCTCAGTTGATGAAGCCACGCTTACACGATTTTTTGCCTTCCATTTCATCTTACCCTTCATCATTACAGCTCTAGCAACTATTCGCCTTTTCTTTTTACATAAAACAGGATCTAATAATCCTTCAGGGGTATCATCAGACCCTGACAAAATCACTTTTCATCCCTACTATACAACAAAAAATATTCTAGGTTTCATTTTTCTCCTCTTCCTTCTAATAACTCTAGTACTATTTTTGCCTGACCTTCTGAGCGACCAGATATTTACACTTTAGCCAACCCCCTCAACACCCCACCCCACATTAAGCCAGAATGATACTTAGTGCTTGCATATGCAATCTTATGATCCATCCCTAACAAACTAGGAGATGCACTGGCCTTTGTATTCTCCATTCTCATTCTAGCAGTTATTCCCATACTTCACATGTCTAAAAAACCAAGCGTAATATTCCGGCCAGTAAGTCAATGCCAATTCTGAATGTTACTGGCTGACCTGTTTACACTCACTCGAATCGGAGGGCAGCCAGTAAATGCCCTTTTATTGCCATCGGAAACACAGCATCTGTTATGTACTTCTCTACCATCCTTACCCTCATACCACTAATTGAAAATACACTACTTAAATGAAAATGCCCTTGTAGTATAATTCAATACTCTGGTCTTGTAAACCAGAAGTGAAGAATTCCCTCCCCAGGACAACTCAGGGAAAAAGCATTCGCACTTCACTGTCCACACCCAAAGCTGAAATTCTAATTAAACTATTCCCTGAATTTTCTCAGCACACACTTCAACTACCATGCCAGTGCTAATTAACTAGCACTAATACATTAGTGCTTTTACATACTTTGTGCATTACTGTTAGTCCCCATGGATAATATATAGTACTATAATGGCTTATTCGTACATAGTACATTCATATATGAGAGTACATTATAATCTAGTGCACATACATATAAGCACATATTAACAATCCCTTAGCCAATTATTGCACATCTACTGTTTTGAACCATACAATAAAACCTCACCCATATGAATACTGACCCGTACTAAAAATCCTTAATATTACATAGTACATACATTCGTTCATCTGACATAGCACAACTCAGTCAAGAAATCCCACACCAACATGGATATCCCTTACCAAATTTTGGTCTCTTAATCTACCAACCTCTGAGAAATCATCATCTCGCTCAGCAGTACTACCCTCCTTGCTCCAGGCCCATAACACTTGGGGGTGACTATCCTGAAACTATGCCTGGCATCTGGTTCTTACTTCAGAGCCATAACATTAAGATTGCCCACGTGTTCCCCTTAAATAAGACAGCTCGATGGACTAGTGACTACCACCCTATTAACCAGTCACAGGAGCACTGTCATTCATTTGGTATTTTTAACTTTGGGGGATGCTATCACTCACCATCGCGGAAGGCCTGGTCCTTTCCGAATCCACTGTAGACGAACTCGGATTTGATTCCTGCCAAATCATTGTAGAAGCTGTTCCCCTAGTCCTGGGTAGGTCCAGAAATTCTGTACAAGAGTCAGGGCCTGGAGTCAAGAACCTTAGCAATCTACCTGGTGCTCTATTCTAGTGTAGCTGAGCTGTCACCCAAGCCTCAAGACAAAGCCCTTCCCACTCTTCCCTCCCCTTTCCTTAAGCAGAGGGAGTGTCTCCCCATTGCCAGCACTACCCCAGACCTGCAGCAAGTACTTACTGGCTATGGCTGATGTTCACTCAAGGCCCAAGCACTCTTCAGGAACATAAAAGAACCGAAAGTAAATTTGCCAGAGAAGACATGCCTTGCAGACAGACATAAATTCTATAGAAACCAGGTAAGTACTCAAACCAGAAAGACACTTATCTTTATGCCAGAAAAGACAAGAAGTCTTTTATTATCCCAGGAGTGTTGTGAGGTCCTTTATTAAGGCAGTCTTATAACCAAAGCAAATCCAAAATGAAGCCAAACACCTCTACCAAAAAGAGGGTGGCTTGGCATCAAAGAAGACTCACCAGGGCAGAAAAGGCCAGCCATGAAAGGCAAACCATGGAAGTGGAGCTCCAAGGACTCAAGTGACTACTGAACACTAACTCCACGAATTGCCAGTTCCTCCTGATAGTGATATTTCTTCAGGTCCCCCTTCCAACACCATTTATGTCAAACTAAATCACTAACAGAGAGAGCCTCTCTAAAATAAAATTATATTTATTTGGAAACAGGGCATTGCAATGGGAATATGTATGCCATAGTAAACTATTAAGTTGGTGCAAAACTAATTAAAAGTAGTGGCAAAAACCATGAATACTTTTGCACCAATGTGCACTAATATGTGCATATTCAGGGAGGAAAAGGAAGACAGACGTTTTTAAAGGAAAAATCAAGAGGATTACATAATTCTTTTGAGATAATTATCCTTGGCTAAAAGGATCAATAATGAGGGTAGTGCCAGTTCAGGACTGGACAGGCAGTTGCTGGGCAGATGTCCTCACAGCAGGTTTTGTTTGTTTGGTTTTTTTTTTTTGTTGTTGTTGTTGTAAGGTTGCAATGGCCTTTGTGCAAGATTGTGGCTTTTGCAAAGTGTTTGTGATTGTTTTTATCAGGCATTTATCCATGAGAACCTCCCTTCATGGCCTTTTAAGACTCCATTTGTCAGTTTTTTTTGTTTTTTTAACACAAATGACTTTATATGTATTAATTTATTTTGTTTTGTTTTATTTTTCGAGACAGAGTCTTGCTCTGTTGCCCAGGCTTGAGTTCAGTGTTGCCATCTCGGCTCACTGCAACCTCCACCTCCCCAGTTCAAGTGATTCTCCTGCCTTAGCCTCCAGAGTAGCTAGGATTACAGGCACGTGCCACCACGCCCAGATACGTTTTGTATTTTTAGTAGAGATAGGGTTTCGCCATATTGACCAGGCTGGTCTGGAACTCCTGAGCTCAAGCGATCCTCCCGCCTCACCCTCCCAAAGTGCTAGGATTCTAGGCATTAGCGTCAGCACCTGGCCATGTGACTTTATTTTTATACTGACAACTTTAACCATACTGTCTTTATTGTAAAATTCTAATTTATCTATCTTCAATTACTCTTAAAGAATCCATTGTTGCCTAGTTTACTCTTTATTTTCTTGCTGAAGACCAAACAGAAAAATAAAAAAATGAATGGAAAGGGAAGAAGACAGGAAGAAAAAAAAGAAAAAGGGATGGGGAGAGAGGTAATAACAGAAATAAACAGAAAGAAAGAAAGAAGGAAAGAGCCATCAGAAGGAACAAAGAGGTTCTCATCCCTATCGTACCCTCTCTAAATATCTCTTAGGTGGCCAGAAACTTAACTTTTTCTGGGAATAACCCTCAAGCAATTACCAACCCAACTGATATCAAAACATCCCATCAGGTGGAGAAATTCGGAGATGTGTGTTTAACACCATTTCGTAGGATTTTCCTAGCGATTAGGCTGCAGTTGCCCTCAATGCCGGCCTGCTTGATAAGGCAGCTTGTAAGACTGCTTTCTCTTCTCTTTACTCCCCTCCAAATTTTTCCTTCACCTCCAAATGAACTGCTGGCACATGAATCCTCATCTCAAGGTCTGCTTCTGGGAGATCTCAAATCAAGGCAGCAACTCTGAACCAGAGATTTGAATAATAGCTATTGGTAATGTACGAATGACAGATTAATAGATAGATAAAAGCTTGGACAGATGGATGAAATACATGGATGGATAGATACACACATCCATTGTGATGGGGTGTGTTTATAGATGGGGATGGTTGATTAATATATGAAATCAAGAAGAGAATCATTGGAAAGGAGAAATATTACAGACATTTTTATCTGGAAGTTCATATTAATTAAATTCAAGTTTTACTGAATGCATTAAAATTGCTTTTAATTTTTTTTAAATTATCATTGAAAATTTTAACCCTATACAATAGTAGAAAAACTACTAGTATCATAAATTTCCATATATCCATCTTCTAGTCTTCAAAAATTATCTACTCGTAGTCATCTTGTTACATTTCTACCTCCACCCACATATCCCACTCTATATTATTTTAAATAAAATCCCAGATGTCATACAGTTTCATCTGAAAATATTTCACTATATATGTATAAAAGATAAGGACCCTTAAATAATAATCACAGTATTATTATCACATCTAAAGTAATTAATAATTTCTTAATATCATAAAATATCCAATAAGGATTCAATTTTCAAATTGTCTAATATATTTACCTAATTTTTTTTACAGTTTTTAAAAGTCATGATCCAAACAACGTCTCTACATTGTGGCTGGTTGATGTTTCTTTTAATCCTCTTTTAATCTGTGTATCTCTGCTCCATCTCTCTTTTTTTTCTTCTCATGCATTTCTTGAATAATTACTTGATACATTTTAATTTAACAAAAACTTGGCCAAATCGAATGCAAATTACATTTTTGCTTCCTATGAGTCATGCAATTTATAACTCAGGGTGAAGCCAGTGCTTTGACTTTATTTCTTACTGTCTGAAGACTAATAGTGGAAACTGTTATTTATATTGTGAAAAGCATTCTTGAAATGTAAGTGCTTGGAGGCTGTGGAAACAGACATATGTATATGAAAGTAAAATTAGGAATTCTCAGAAGCTGGATAATTAAAGAGAATGAGAAAGCCAGCAGTAAATGCCAAATTACTGTGCTTTATAAATCTGGAAATGGATCATGCCATTTCCCTGCTTAAAATATTTCTATGCATTTCCATTACACAGAGAAGACACTCCAAACTCCTTATCCCGACCCTGTGTGATCCTGGCCTGTCTCTCCAACTACAAGCTCTTCCTCTCCCTCACTACACTACAATCACATGGCCTTCTCTCTAAACCTCTGATCACATTATGCACTTGTATTCTCAGTCTGGATAGCATTGTTTCTAATTCTAAAAATGCCTACTGACAGTGGAGAACTAAGAAAGTGCTGAGTACTTCTCAAGTTTAAAAACGTATAGCCAAATCTGAAAGCAACAGACAAGCGGCCATGGGGGATTTTAGCCATAGTAGTAAGCAGAAATAAAAATCTTGTGGCGCATGTGGGTATCTAGACAAGCAAATTCTTTAGGAACTGGACCTTGGACCTATGCTTTGAAATGGAATGACCCTTGGTGATCGCTCATTTGGGTATAGAATTCTGGGTTGAAATTTGTTTTCACAAACACATAGACCAAGACCTATGACTCCTCACAGACCTTTTCTGTAAGCAGTATTAAAGAACGAGCTTAGGAAAACAAAGACAGTTGTGTCGTGCAAGAAGCATTAGTGAGGACAGAAATCAGCAAATATTAGTTGGAAAATCTAAATATACAACTATTGTAAATTGTATAATTATTTGGTTTTAAAAATAATACCAAAGACAAAAATAACATAGAAGACAGGAGGGGAGCATTTTAAGGGGTTAAACTGTGCTTACGTCCTCGATTTATTTAAAAGGAGACCTAAAATACAAGTTTATGTAGATATGATTTTTAAAAATATAACATTTAAGTGTACATGTTAAAGTTCTGAGTAAGCACTAAAGGAACTGAAATAGATTATGGTTAAGTTAAAAATAGAAGGTCAAAGAAAACTTAATTCATCCAATACAAGACAAAAAGAGGAAAAATAAATAAACAACAGCATATAGCATGGCATAGAATAGACAAATAAATAAATGGAATATAAGAAGTACAGAAATACACCCGCATCTATATGGTCAGTAATATTTTTTTTAAAGGCATCACAGCAATTTGGTGGCTAAGTCTTTTTAACAAATGGGGCAGGAACAACTGAATATACTTGTTTTTAAAAAAAGAAGTGAAACATGACCCCCCTATTCTCTCGTGTGGCCCATGCAGGTGTAAGAATTTCTCAAAACTCATTGAGCCATATGCTTAAGATGTGTATGTGTGTGTGTGTGTGTATTGTATCTAAAATATTACTTAATTTTAAAAATCTTTATTAGAAATGATTACATCTGATTCCTTATCAACCTTTGTTCTCAGCCTAAATGTCAGTTCCTCAAAGAGGTCCTCCATAACCATTCATTGTAGGTTAAATTTAATCCTTAGTTCTTTACCTGCTCCCTGCCTCCACACCCTTTCTATGGGTGGAACTTACTTCCCCATCTCTGGATTGGGGATTGGCCATGGGACATGCTTTGGCTAATGGAATCTAGGTGGAAGTGACAGTATGTAGGTTCTGACTTTAAGTCTTAGGAGGCATCACGTGTTTTCACTTTCCTTTTGTACTTACGCTCTTCCCATGAGAAGAGCTTCTGCTGGGTAGCCACTACACCTTCAGCCTACTCCCCAGAAGGAATCCAAGCTGAGGGAAGCCATCCTAAACCAACTGAGCCCAATCCACAGCTTAAAGCAGAACTGCCAGGCTGCACGCATCCTCAACAACAGACCCCCAGTTGATGTGAGAATAAATGGTTGTTGTTGAAACTATTAAATTTTGGAATGGTTTGTTACACAGCATTTTGAAGGTCGTAGCCACTCAACACTCTACTCTACACAAGTAAGCCTTCTTTGATTCTCTCTCATGTTTCCTGGTTTATTTCTTTGCCAGCAATTATTGAAATTGGTTTATTAGTGTATTTGTTTGCTATTTCATTGATTATTTCCCCACTAGCTTGTGGACTCAAAAAGGGCAGAGACCTAATCTTTTTTATTCATTGTTTTATCATTCATGTAGAGCCTAGGTCCTGGCATATAGTAGTTTCTCAGTGAACATTTATTAAGCTGAATTGAACACTGCTCTTTCTAGGCTGGTGGAGGGAATGACATCAAAGGAAGTTTGTTTTAGAGGGGGAGACCTGATCCTGTTTCAAGGTTGAGAGACAGAATCCTATAAAAAGGGAAAGACTGAAAAGTTAGTGAGAGCTAAAGATAGAGATAGAGATGGAGATAGAGATAAAAACAGAGACACAGAGCTAGAAAGAGATAGAGATAGATAGGGAGAGAGATACAGTCATGTACAGCATAATAACATTTTTGGTGAATAATAAACCACATATATGAGAGTGGTCCCATAAGATCATAATGGAGCTGAAAAATTCCTACTGCCTAATGATGTCATAGCTGTCATAAAGTAATAGCATATTACCTTTTCTATGTTTAGATGCACAAATACTGACCATTGTATTACAATCGCCCACAGTATTCAGTATAGTAACATCTGTACAGGTTTGTAGCCTAGCAGTAATCAGCTATAACACACAGCCTAGGGATATAGTTGGCTCTCTCACCCAGGCTTTGGTAAGTGCACTCTGTGATGTTTTTACAACAAAATTCCCTAACGATGCATTTTTCAGAACATATCCCTGTCATTAAGGGACACAAGACTGTATGTCAATAGCTGGCTGAATATTATCTCAGTGTCAGGAATTTCCTCTCCTTTTTCTGGGTGTTCCATGAAACTGTGTTCCTTCCTACAGCTTCAATATTCAAAGCTGTCAGGGTTAAGCCTAACTCCCTAACATGGGTTTCAAGCTTTTCGTGGTGCAACCCTTGCCAATCTCACAGTTACATTCCAAGTTCCGCCGAGCAGTGTGTGGCTTACAACACACCCAAGTTTGTATCTGAGGCTTTGCACAAATGCTGTCCCCTCTGCTTCCCTCTTCTCTTGCCCAGTAGCTTTCTTGCAGCTGGCACCTGTTCTTGCTTCAAGTGTCCCCCTATACGTCACCTCCAGGAAGCCATCTCTGACTCACTGGTTGGATTAGATGGCCTATCCCTCGCCACATGTTGGCACTGATTGCATTCTTAATAATAACTGCCATGTACACGAGGCAGGCTCTAACAATTTTATATGCACGCACTCATTTCAGATTTATAACAGCTCTCACTATAAGGCAGGTATATTATTGTTCAGTTCTTCAGATAAGAACAATGAAGCACAGAGGGAAAGAGTAACTTGTCTGAGATCCCACAGCCAGCAAGCGGTACAACCAAGACTTAAAGTTTGTCTCTGAAGCAGTCTGGATTCAGAGTGTGGGCTTTTCATTGCTACACTTAACTGCCATACTACGTTGTAGAAGGTCTAGTACATTACTGTTCACTAGACATATACTGTGAGCCACGTATGTCATTTTAAATTTTCTAGTAGCCACAGATTTAAAAAGTAAAAAGGAACAAGTGAAATTAATTTTGATAATATATTTTGTTTAGCCCAATATATCTAAAATGCTAGCATTTCAATGTGCATGTGACGATAATTGGCGTGACTATTGTTATACTGAATTTTCAGTCAAAAAGTTATTGAGCATTTTACATTCTTCTTTATTTTTGTACTAAGGCAACCAAATCTAAGGTATATTTTACATTTTACAGCATATCTCATTCGGCACCAGCCACATTTGAAGTGCCTCACGGCTACATGCAGCTTTATACATACATAATTTATAATCCCTGAGAGTAATCTATAATCCCTGATTATAATGCTACAATCCCTGAAAGTAAGGGCTGCATCTAGTTAATTGTTGTAACCATCCCCCCCACCTTCCCAGCATAGTAACTAGCACACAGTGGGTTCTTTAAAATTTCAAAACAAATAAGTCGTTGTATGAAAAAGACACTTGCACACGCATGTTGATAGTAGCACAAATTCACAATTACAAAAATATGGAACCAGCCCGAAATAAAACGTGATACGTGTATATATATATATATATATCTATATATATAGTGTGTATATATATGCGTATGTGTATATATATGCACATTATGTGACATATGTACACACACTATATATACACACACACATACACACATATATATACACACACACTATAGAATACTACTCAGCCATAAAAAGAAACAAAGTAATGGCATTCGCAGCAACCTGGATGGAGCTGGAGACCATTATTCTAAGTGAAGTAACTCAGGAATGGAAAACCAAACATCGTTATGTTCTCACTTACAAGTGGGAGCTAAGCTTTGAGGACACCAAGGCATAAGAATGATACACCCATTACCCAATGTGTAATATTTTATTCCTCACCCTCCTCCCATCTTTCCCCCGACTTTGGGGACTCAGGGGGAAAGGTGGGAGAGGGATTAGAAACAGAATATTACACGTTGGGTAATGGGTGCGCCACAATCTCAGAAATCACCACTGGAGAACTTATCCATATAAGCAAACACCTCCTGTTCCCCAAAAACTATTAAAATGAAAAATAAAATTTCAAATCAACTTATTGGTCACGTGGGCCTCCTCATTGGCAGATGCTTGGACTACTAACTAATTTCCATACCTTCAACTCTACAATATCATCAAGTCTTCACTTTCCTTTATTTCGTTCTCATTCAGGCCCAGTAAACTTAGCCTGGGGCCACATGTAGGATGACCTCCCAAACTAACTGGGTCTTGGGAAACATGGAAGGGCTTACAGAAATAGCCCTTGGTTCCCTAAACCGAGATACTATCTCCAAGGAGGAGGTTACTGTCATAATGTCAAGAAGCTATGGGATGCTGTGGTCACTCACTTGGCAAACTGTCCATTCAGAAATTTCATCCTCTAAGCCATAGGAATGTCAACCCACTAAAGAATCTGCAGGCATGGAAGACTGATTGCATTAGTGGCCCCAGTTATTCATCTTTCCCTGCATACATGCCCTTTGCCATGTGACTTTGCAGCTCCTGTCACTGAAGAGGCAGAGTGTCTCTTGACTTGCTTTGGACAATAGAATATGATCATAGCGGGGTGCCAGCTCTATGCCTAGACCCCAGGGGCTTTGCGTGCATCCCACTTGTTCTTCCTCATGCCTCTGTCATTGCTATGACATAATGGCCAGGCTGGACCTCTGGAGAATAAAAGCTATGAGAAGCAGAACTGAGTCATCCCAGTTGTTCCTGCTGGGGTCAAGCTGCCTCAGCCAACAACCTGTCTATCCCAGATATGCAAGTGAGCCCAGTTAAGATCAACAGAGCGCCCTGGCCACCTAACCCCACAGACCTGTGAGGAGACAAGGCTTATTGTCGTGTGTTTGTTAGGAAGTGATAGTGTGTCAGTTTACAACCTAGTCAGCAGAAGAAGAAAATAACATTAATTAAGTGCCTGTTGTGTACTAGGCACTCTGAATGGGTGCTTTCAATATATTTTCTCACTCAGTCCTCTGTCTTTTGTAGATGAAGAGGTTTTGCAAACATTATTTGCCCCCAACCCACAGTTAGTTAATAAGTAGCCTAATACATAGTGATCTGAACCTAAATCTATCACCAAAGCCCAGATTTTTTCTCTATTTAGGAAGATCTGCTGAGCACTGATCAGAAGTGCTGTCTTAAGATGAAGTGGCCGGGCGCGGTGGCTCAAGCCTGTAATCCCAGCACTTTGGGAGGCCGAGACGGGTGGATCACGAGGTCAGGAGATCGAGACCATCCTGGTCTATACGGCGAAACCCCGTCTCTACTAAAAAAAAAAAATACAAAAAACTAGCCGGGCAAGATGGCGGGCGCCTGTAGTCCCAGCTACTCGGGAGGCTGAGGCAGGAGAATGGCGTGAACCCGGGAGGCGGAGCTTGCAGTGAGCTGAGATCTGGCCACTGCACTCCATCCTGGGCGACAGAGCGAGACTCCGTCTCAAAAAAAAAAAAAGATGAAGTTGTTTGGTGTTTGAGAAAGTGTCCCCACACAAATGCACATGGACCCAGATCCTGTGGGTGTGACCTTATTTGGAAATAGGGTTTTTGCCGATATAATTAAGTTCAAATGAGGGCATACTGGAGTAGGGTGGGTGGTAATCCAGTGACTGGACACAGAAAGGGGAAATCTGGACATGAAGACACACAGACACAGAGGGAAGGATAGGATGTGAAAGCAGAGGTGGAGGCCTGGTGCAGAGGCTCACTCCTGGGATCCCAGGACTTTGGGAGGCTGAGGCCAGTGGATCGCCTGAGGCCAGGAGTTGAAGACCAGCCTGGCCAACATGACAAAACTCCGTCTCTACTAAAAGTACAAAAATTAGCTGGGCGTCGTGGTACATGCTTGTAACCTCAGCTACTCGGGAGTCTGAGGCAGAGAATCACTTGAACCCGGGAGGCGGAGGCTGCAGTGGGCTGAGATTGTGCCACTGCACTCCAGCCTGGGAGACAGAGTGAGACTCCATCAGAAAGAAAGAAGAGAGAAAAAAGAAAGAGAGAGAAGAAGGAAGAAAGGAAGGAAGAAGGGAGGGAGGGAGGGAAGGAAGGGAGGGAGGGAGGGGAGGGAGGGAGGAAGGAAGGAAGGAAGGAAGGAAGGAAGGAAGGAAGGAAGGAAGGAAGGAAGGGAGGGAGGGAGGGAGGGAGGGAGGGAGGGAAGGAAGGAAGGGGAGGTGGAGATTGGAGTGAAGCCACCACAAGTCCGGGAACGTCAAGGATGGCTGGCATCCACTGCAGCTGGATGGCAAGGAAGGATCCCGCCGTAGAGACTTTAGATGACATGGCCCTGCAGACACCTTGATTTCAGATTTCTAAGCTCCAGAAATAAATTTCTGTTGTTTTAAACCACCAAGTTTGTGGTGCTTTATTACAGCAGCCCCAGGACATGAACAGAGTGTTTTCAAAACGGGTAGCTTTAACACTTCTTTTGTTTTTGCGTTTCTTTTTTTGACAGTTACCAATAGGAAGACATATAAACCGTTGCAAAGAAGCAGAATAACAGAGTTGCTAAGAGCATAATTCAGGCTCCAGAGATCTCTTAGGCTCAAATTTCAACTTCCGCACTTGCTAGTTATGTGATCTAAGGCAAGATACACAATCTCTTTGTGCCTCGATTTTCCTCTCCATAAAACAGGACTGATGCAACAAATTGGATGCATCTCTGAGGAATCATGCTGAGTGAAAAATGCCAGTCCCATAAGCTCACATGCTCAATCGATTCCATTAAAATGATGTTCCAGAATTGACACAATTCGAAAACTGGAGGACAGATCAGTGGTTGCCAGGACTAGGAACGCAGAAATGTGGTTGACGTGACTATAAAAGGGCACGGTGAGGGATCCCTGTGGTGATGGAAAGGTTCTGCACCTTGACTATATCAGTGGCAATTTCCTGGATGTGAGACTGCTAGAGTTTTGCAAGATACATCAGGGGAAACTGCATCATGGGCTCAAGGGATCTCTCCGTATTACATTTCATAACTGCATGCGATCTGCACTGATTTCAAAATAAATACTTTAACTTTTAGAAAGGGAGCTAATAAGAGTATCCACTTTAAAACTTGTGTTAGTTTGTATCCCGATGAGTGAATGAGTGAATACATGAAAAACAGGTTGGACAGGGCCCAGTGGAAGTGCTCATGAGTCTTTATCATGATCAGTTATTGCTCAGTACTACATCCTGTTTCAGAACCGTTTTCAGTCTTGCATCTTGAAAGGTACCTGTGCATGTGACACCTGGGCTCAGTCTCTACTTTCTCATTGCCATGAGGCAATCTGAGTAGATGGTCATTCATACAGGTGAGTCAGACGTTATGACAATTGTCTACAGTGCACAGAGCCTTTCCAGTATCACTTCATCCATGCAACTCTGGAAAGAAGGCGCTTTCACATAGTGAGGGATCCAGCAGCCGTGCATGGATGCTTGCAGCAACCAGTCCGGGGCATGTTAGCATGGGTCTGAGCACACTTGGTTCTCTTGGTGTGAGATGCAGTCCTTTACTCTCAGGGATTATAGCATTATAATCAGGGATTATAGAGTCCTCTCAGGGATTATAAGGTAACCATCAGCTGCATGTAGCCACGAGGCACTTCAAATGTGGCTGGTGCTGAATGACATATGCTGTAAAGTGTATAAAATATACCCTAGATTTGGTTGACTTAGTACAAAAACAAAGAAGAATGTAAAATGGTCAATAACTTTTTGGAAGACACTGCCTACCTCCCAGAGCAGCCCATGGGACTACTAAGCACAGAGCTTTGCAGGCAGCACATGGCTGCGCCCTGTAAATGGTATTAGGAGTACTTAAGGCAATCTTCCAAAGATGGAAACAGTGGTAGTTTGAAACATTCCTTTTCTGTATTCACACAACCATGTACACCCTTCTCTCTTCCCCTCCCCATTCCCAACCCCAGTGTCTGAGAAGTCTTTATAATTTAGGAGTACCCACGTTACTGGCTGACCAAACCCGAGGAGGTTGGTGTTATCTGAACTCAGCACTTGTTTATAATAGAGAACTAAGTCAAAATCTCCATCGGAGACACAGACCTTATAATATTACTATCATGTCAGCACAGAGACCTGGAAGTTTTAAATTCCATGAAATTCTATGCTCAACGATTCCCTCCTTTATACACTTTTTATTGAAGCACAAATCATAGTGTACACCTCAATGAATTTTCACAAAGCGAGGGCGCTTGTGTAACCAATGTCTGTACTTAAAACAAAAACAGAACATGGCCAGCCTTCCTGAGGCCCCCTCATGTCTGCTTCTAGTGAAGAGTCCCCTCCACCCAAAGTAACTACTATCCTGACATTTATTTATTTATTTATTTATTTATTTATTTGAGATGGAGTCTTGCTCTGTCACCCAGGCTTTAGTTCAGTGGCACAGTCTCGGCTCACTGCAACATCCACCTCCTGAGTTCAAGCAATTCTCCTGCCTCAGCCCCCCATGTAGCTGGGATTACAGGCACCTGCCACTACGCCCAGCTAATTTTAGTATTTTTAGTAGAGACGGGGTTTCGCCATGTTCGTCAGACTGGCCTCAAACTCCTGGCCTCAAGTGATCCACCCACCTCAGCCTCCCAAAGTGGTGGGATTATAGGTATGAACATGAATTAGGTTTTTCTTTTTTTGAAATGTATATAAATGCTTGGGCTTGAAGCAGAACTCCCTTCTTTAATATAACAGTGTGGGCCAAGTGGGCAGAGGGGACCACTAGGATTTGGTTTGGCCTTTGTGTCCCAGATCAGATCAGAGAAGGACAAGCAGCCGGGAGTCACAGGGCAAAAACACTGGAGCTCCTGCTCCAATAGGTGGGATGTATCACATATGAAATAGTGAAGTTATGAAATGCTTCATCCCTTAGCGTCTATTTTGGCTGGTATGAGTCTAGCTACACCAACTTTTTAAAAAATTAGTTTTGGGCCGGGCGCGGTGGCTCAAGCCTGTAATCCCAGCACTTTGGGAGGCCGAGGCGGGTGGATCACGAGGTCAGGAGATCGAGACCCTCCTGGCTAACACGGTGAAACCCCGTCTCTACTAAAAATACAAAAAACTAGCCGGGCGCGGTGGCGGGCGCCTGTAGTCCCAGCTACTCGGAGGCTGAGGCTGGAGAATGGCGGGAACCCGGGAGGCGGAGCTTGCAGTGAGCTGAGATCGCGCCACTGCACTCCAGCCTGGGCGACAGAGCGAGACTCCGTCTCAAAAAAAAAAAAAAAATTAGTTTTAGCATGGTATATCTTTTTAAAAATCTTTTTACCTTCAGTCTTGGGATGTTTGTCTTGTGGACACTCACTTGTTTTCACTGTCGTGGTGGACATTAACCCTCAGGAGTTTGAGGAAAGTGTATTACTGTTCACTACAAAGTGAGTTTGGGGAAGCAAAGTGGTGTTGTCTCTGTTCTGAACCCACTCTGACCTTCTCCAGCTTCTCACCCAGTGCTGCTGCTTTATGATTTGCCAAAGTGGGGCTGTCTCCCATCTCTCACCAAGCCAGGAATCTCACTCTCAATTACCACGAAGCAGAAGTCACAGGACACAGCGATATAGAGATGGGTCAGGATGTTGCACTCTCCTTTTATCACAGCAATTATGGTGCCAGGTGTTACTGGCTCTGCCTCCTTGAGCTTTTCTTGTGCTTTTCTTCAACCACCCATTCACAGCTGTCCTGAGAGGGAGAATGTTCTGTCCCTTTTATCATTTCACTCAGGATAGAAAGAAAAGATTCATGATGACATTGAATTAGTGTGCTTTTACTTTATTTGAAACACTAATGAGGCATCTTTTCTCCAATTTTTCAAAAACGTATAAATGCTGACAGTAATTTTCAAACAGGAAAATCTGACAATTTCAGCATTGCATTATTATAAGAAATAACACCTCAACAAAAGGCATTTACATACCACTTACGTCTTCTACCTTCCTGCAGATGAACATGCCTTTATTGGAAGGGGCACACAGACTTTGGAAATTTAAGAAATTTCCTGACTTAGGACATTTGTTACACGTAGCACCAGGAGGTTTCATGATCCTTCTCAGGAGGAAAGACTTTCTGACACCTCCCAATAGATTTCAGTAAAGCTTGGCACATAGTAGTTGCCAAGGGATGCCTTGGAATGAATGGACGATTATTTCCTCACCTCCTGAGTCCTAATCTTCCCATTTTTCTTGAATAACAGTCCCATTTGCTGGGTGAACAGACCATACATCTCTGCAAGGTCACTAGCAGCACCCAATGTAACTAAGAATAAATCTTGCATCTCCTGATATGGCTTGGCTGTGTCCCCACCCAAATCTCATCTTGAATTGTAGCTCCCATAATTCCCACATGTTGTGGGAAGGACCCAGTGGGACGTAATTGAATCATAGTGGTAGTTTCCCTCATACTCTTCTCATGGTAGTGAATAAGTTTCATGAGATCTGATGGTTTTATCAGGGGTTTCCCTTTTTGCTTGGATTTCATTCTCTCTTCTTGCCTGTCGCCACATAAGACGTCCCTTTGCTCTTCCTTCATCTTCTGCCATGATTGTGAGGCCTCCCCAGCCATGTGGAACTGTGAGTTCATTAACCCTTTTTACTTTATAAATTACTCAGTCTCGGGTATGTTTTTATTAACAGCATGACTAATACACCTTCCAAGCTCCTCAGCCGTTTAACATCAACCCTTACACCTTAATTAAAATAACCCATCAGCATGTGGGATAAAAGGCTCTGAAATCATGCAGTTTATATATGAAATCCTGACTTAGAAAGAGAAGGTGAACTTCCATCTAGGATAGGAAAGAGAGAGCTTCCTTTGACCTTTCGCCGCTCTTCAATGAGAACTGATGCTTCTCTTGGTCTTTCCTGATGGCTAAGTTGGAGCTCTGACCGAGTCATCGGAAATAGCCTCAGCCAGCCATGGAAGAAGCTGTCTGGAACATCTAAACCAATGCCCTGTTGTCATCAAGAGTTGGATGGCAAATCAGTTGCCTTTCTCACACAAATTGTCATCAACTGGGGGTGGCTGTGTGGTGCACAATGCTGAAAGAGAGTCTGAGGCCATATCTAGCCTTGGTGGAAGAGTTTCCTGGTCGCTTAGCAATCTCTGCCCTGGTAATTGTTAGGAAAAAATCAATCAAAATTTGGAACCAAGACAAAGAATACATGTGTAGTGTTTTTAGGATCATGTAAACAATGCCAGAACATTGTCTAAAAGACCATGTAAGGACAACCTGACTTTTTGAGGAAATGTGACTTTGTTTGCTGTACAACTTGTATATTGTCCCAGTTCGGTAAAGGTAGATATTAAATTGGAGAAAACGAATAGAGTGTCAATTACTTTTCAATGTTTTTTAATTTTTATTTTTAAGTTCTAGGATACATGTGCAGGATGTGCGGGTTTGTTACGTAGGTAAACATGTGCCATGGTGGTTTGCTGCACCTATCAACCCATCACCTAGGTATTAAGCCCAGCATGCATTAACTCTTTTTCCTATTCCTCTCCCTCCCCCAACCCTGCCTCCCGACAGGCCCCAGTGTGTGTCGTTACCTCCCTGTGTCCATGTGTTCTCATTGTTCAGCTCCCACTCATAAGTGAAAACATGTAGTGTTTGGTTATCTGTTCCTTTTAGTTTGCTGAGGGTAATGGAGTGCCTGTTACTTTTATACCATAGAGATGCAAATAATTTCTGACCAGGATAGAGCCTAACCCCAAATGATGACTACATTGCTCCAAAGAACCTTAATCTGTTCTGTAGTTTTACATGTAATTTAGCAATCTAATTCTACCACCATTTTTTAAAGGACACTCTATGTTGTATACCAGCTTCTTATCTCCTCTCATCTCCTCTCTGAGATTATTTATCTCATTAGTGAGTTAAATAAAACTTTGATGTATGCTCATTGGATATTTGTATGAGATTTTAACATTTTCTGAAAATTATTTCTTAACCCTGTGGAAAGAGGAGGGAGGTAGCATGAAAGTCATGAGTTTTCCCTTCCTGGCCTGGGGTCCGGTGGAGGAGAGGGGCCTGAGGATGTGGCCAACACAGGCTTGCACTGTGCACCTCATCCCAGGCCCTCCATGCCAGGGAACCAACCCTGTAGAAAGAAATGCGCGTGCATGATCAGTGCCTGCTTGGACCACCCAGTTGTCTACCGATCAGAAAGACCATGTTGCCTTTCAAAATCATTTAGCGACCTGATGAAACCCTACCACCATTGTATAAGGAAATGATATATTGCTTCAAGCCCAGCTCAAAGAAGTAAGCTTAAATAAAACTTTACATAGTCCAAAGTCTTCTCTGCATTGCAGCATCTTTCCTAATGCTTTGCGCTCATGTTTTAGTTTTTCTCCTATCATTACTATAGCACTCTATAATTAGCCATGTGAATAACAACTTATTGTGTGCCTTCTAGAGCCAAGTAAGTTCTAAGTACTTATTATAGATTAATTTATTTAATATTGTAACGGCTCCATTAGACAGCTACTATTAATCATCATCCTCTTGGCCGGGTGTGGTGGCTCATACCTGTAAACCCAGCACTTTGGGAGGCCAAGGCGGGCAGATCCCTTGAGGTCAGGAGTTCGAGACCACCCTGGCCAACATGGTGAAACTCCATCTCTATTAAAAATACCAAAATTAGCTGTAATCCCAGCTACTCAGGAGGCTGAGGTGGGAGAATCGCTTGAACCCGGGAGGAGAAGACTGCAGTGAGCCGAGATCATGCCACTGCACTCCAGCCTGAGTGACAGAGCAAGACTCCATCCCCCAAAAAAAAAAAAAAAAAAAAATCATCATCATCATTATCCTCTCCACTTTACAAATGATGGTTCTAAGGCACTAGGAAAAAATCAAGTAAGATCCCCAAGATCTCATAGCTAGTCAGTGGCAGAACTGTGACTTGAACCCAGGAAGCTGACTTCAAAAAGAAATTAGCCACTGCATAATTGCTACTTTTTAAAAATTGGAGTTGAACAAGTTCAGATTAAAAATTTTGCTCAACTCCACTATGTCCTAGGTGTGTGACTTTGGACAAGTTAATGTTCTAAGTCTGTTGTGTTATCTAAAAATTGTGATGAGAATAGCACCTACTTCATGGAGTCGTTGTAAGGATTGGATTGGTATATCCAAGTACAAGTTGCCCCCATTATTCACCGTTTCACTTTCTGTGGTTTCAGGTACCTAGGACTACCATGGTCTGAAAATATTAAGCAGAACATTCCAGAAGTAAACAATTTATAAGTTTTAAATTTCACTCTGTTCTGAGGAGCGTAATAAAATCTCATTCCATCCTGCTCCCTTCCACCCTGCCCTGCATAGTGGGGATTCATCCCTCTGTCTAGTGCTTTCACCCTGCTGACGCTCCCCACCCATTAGTCACTTAGGAGGCATCTCAGTGATCAGATCAACACTTGCTGTATTGCAGAACTTGTGTTCAAACAACCCTTATTTTATTAATAATGGCCCCAACATGCAAGAGTAGTGCTGCTGGCAATTCGGACATGCCACAGAGAAGTTGTAAAGTGCTTCCTTCGTGTAAAAAAAAGATGAACGTTCTCAACTTAATAAGGAAAGAAAAAAATGGTACACCGAGGTTGCTAAAAGCTACAGTAAGAACAAATCTTCTGTTTGTGAAATGGTGAAGAAGGCAAAAGAAACTCATGCTAGTTTTGCTGTTGCACCTCAAACTTGAAAAAGTATATATAGGTCTGTACTACCCCTGTTTCAGGCATTCACTGGGAGTCTTGGAACAGATCCCCTGTGGATAAGGGGGGATGACTGTGAAATTGCTCAACAGAGTCCCTGGCATGTAGAAAGTCATCAATGATGATTGTTACCTCAAAAAAAAAAAAAAAAAAAAAAGGCAGTAGGGATTTTTATCAGGAGGAATAGGAGGTATAAGCCTCATAATTTGTTCATATTAGGTTTTTGAAAAAGTAATTGTGGTTTTTGCCTTTAAAAAAAAAAATGTAATGGCTAAAACCACAATCACTTTTGCACCAACCTAATAAAAGATTCTCCTGTGACCTAGTGGGAGGGAGAAGCATTAGCCAACCCACAGTGAGAGGCCCCATTTAGATTAGACTGTTCATGAAGTCCTGGGTACAGATTCAGAGCCATGTTGACCTTCTCACTATCTGGCCTCAAGCTAGAAAGGACACTCCAAAGTGACCTCTTGGCCTCATCTTCATTCAGATACAAGAGAAGAAAAGTGTGACTATTACTACCACATTCATGGAGCCCTTATTAAATGCCAGGCACTGGCTGAACCCTTTGCATTATCATCATAGTTAATCCTCACAAGCATTTTGTGAGATGATCATTACCACTGCCTCTGTGTTCAGAGTAAAAGGCAAAAAAGAAACCTTAAGATGCAGAGAAGTTGAGCAGCTTGCTTAAGGTCACCCAGCTTTTGAACAGCAAGCCCGAGATTTGAACCCAAGTCTTTGTGTCTTATTCAGTTAGCGCTTCTGTAATAAATTACCATAGACCGAGTGGTTTGAATGACAAACATTTACTTCTTACAGTTCTGGAGCCTGGAAGTCTGAGATCAAGGTGCCGGCAGACCCGGAGTGTGTTGAGCGCCCACTTCTTGGTTTGCAGACGGCTGTCTTCTGGTCGTGTCCTCACACGGTGAAGGGAGAAAAGCAAGCTCTCCCTTGTCTCCTCTTGTGACAGCACTAACCTCATCACAAGGACTGCATCCTCACAACCTAATCACCTCCCAAAGGCCCCAAATCACCTCCCAAAGGCCCCACCTCCAAATATCATCCCATTGAGGCTGAGATTTTGACACATGGATTTAGGGGGTACACATTCAGACCATAACACCAAGTGACTCCAAAATGCCCATGACATACTGCCTTGCTGATCTGCCACCAAGTAGGTGACATTTGGAGCAATATTAACCAGCATTCAAACCACAAAAGCAAAACCAAAATGCATCTGCTATGCCGGCGGCTTGGGGAAGGGTGAGCAGTTCTTTGACCTAAAAATAAGGAGAGCCACCTTGTGTTCCCACAAGTTGTTTGCACATCGCCCCATCCCACTTCATCCCAGCAGATAGGACAGAGTCCTAGCCAGAGAGAGGGGAGGGACAGGAACCTAGAATGATGCATAAGGGGAAGTGCACATCCCATCGTTCTCACAGGTAGGGCCTTTTTGAGAGTGAGTTCTTCTTGGAGTCATTCATCCTGAGGACACATGAAGATGTGGGCCTGAGTGTTAGCCATAAACCTTTGAAAACACTGTGGCGATGACGATGATGATAATGATGATGCTGGTATGAATTAGAATGTTGTGCTTGCAAGTAACGTAAACTGAATTCTGACCGTCTTTTACCAAAAGGAGAGTATTTTTGAATGTATATATGATTCACACAGTCAAGGCAAGCTTGGAGGACTCGGCTTAAAATGTTGGATTGGGGGCAGACAAATGTCTATAAAGGACCAAGAAATGTGAGACACACCTTCCATTTGTGGGAGACTGTCAGCCTCACCCTTCATGTTGACATTCCATTCCCTAAGAGGGTCATATGTTTGTTCATACGTCCAAGTCCTGGAGCTAAAATGCTGGCAGAGGCAGGATGTAGGCCTTGTGCCTTCCATGGTTGGAAGAAAATCGCTGCTTCCCATCAAGATCTCACATCTGGGCAATGACCCCCAAGTAGGAAACTAAGTGGATGCTGCACAGCCACACCCCCTCCAAAATATCCAGCGTTACAATAGCAGTGGCATGTACTGGCCTAGCTGTCGTATAATTTTCAGACCTATTTTGCAACTCATCTTCGATATTCAACATGGAAGTGTGTGCTTTTCGTTCGTCAATGAATATTTCTTGCCTGAACATTTAAGCCTTACCAAAAAACCCTACCCAGACCAAAGAACAAGTTTCTATTCAGAACCTTCTCTATGTGGAATTAGTTCGCCTCTGACAGTCAGGAGAGAGAGCGCAGGGGAACGCCAAAGAGAGGGGTGATGTGTCCAGCAATGAATCATTACCTGTAATCAAAATAGGAGAAAGAACAGAAAATGGAGCTAAACAAAAATCTCTCTATAATAAAATTCTCTGGGAAATTACCTGGTGGGAGAACATCTTCACACAGGTGGAATTACCTGAGAGGAACAAATAATTTACAACAAATGCTTTGAGTTTACTTGTTGATCCTCCTGATTCCCATGGTAGGTTGGGAGTCTCACTTTAGTCATCTCTATAGTTTGCAATATGGTAAATAAGTTTTACTGTCTTACTGTGCTAGACACAATGTACATTCTACTGTTATCCTAGCTAAGCATAACTCCAATAATCTAGGATTGCCAGTGGTCAGCTAAAATCTTTGATTTCCACATCGAGGCTCAGTAAGGATTTTGTTTTATCTTGTTCCAGAGGGACTGTGCTCATAGACTTTAGGGATGAGATCCCAAAATAAATTTTAACAGAAAAGTTGCTTTTCTGTGGGAGAGGGCCACTAAATGGTAATACCACCCACCCTAACTACTTTCTCTCTTTTCATGTCTACTCTCCTCACTTTCTTTCTCCCCTAGGACATTGAAACATTGTCTGTTTTCTCTGTTAAGCATTCTTTTATTCCCCATTCTTTACTACATCTATTTCGAGAGTGTGTATTTGTCAGAAATTAATTTTGTTGCCTAAAAATAGAAGTTCATCTTGAAATAGTTCAAAGAAAATGTATTGGTTCACACAATTTGGAAATCAATCCAAAGGGTAGGTCTGCAGGTATGGGTACATCAAGGCGCTCAAACTATGTCATTAGACCTGAGTTTTTCTTCATGGTTCTGCTCCGTTTTCCTCTATCCTGTCTTCATTCTCTAACAGACTCTCTCTCCTTGGTGGGCTCTAGAAGCTTCCGTTGTTACCATGGAAAGTACAGTTCAGCAGCTGCTCATTTCTCTCAGTGCCCATTAATAATCTTCCCACCAAAAATCTTTGATTGGCCCTTCCCAGGTCACGTGCCTACCATGAACTAATCACTGGAGCCAAGGATATAGGTTGGTAGGTCAGCCTGGGTTACACCCTGTAGTAGTGGGGGTAGGGGTCCCTTGAATGACAGTGTCACTAAGATCCCAAAAAGAAGGAAGGCAGGGCAGGCAAGAGAGTAAGCAACTTTACCCTACAAACATATTGAGGTCTCCCTATTTTGAGCCTTCACATCTGTCCCCAATTTCTCTCTTCCTTTTGTTTCTGTTTCTTGATGTGGAATTCTGAGCTGGGTGTTGTACTGGGACTCAGAAACACCCATCTAGTTCTGCCATGTCCACCAATGATCTTGGAGACCTCAGAGGGAGATATGGGCCTACAAGACCAATCAGTAGAGAAACAGTTTATTTTGAGCCCCACCAGAGCAGGTGTGTCCAGGAGTCCTGAACCCCTGCATGGAGCATTATGTGTAGGCTGGACTAGAGACTTTTACTGGGCAGGAGTTAACCACCCCATCAGAGCCTTTTGCATGGAATTTCTCTTTCTCTGTATTACACCATCCAGACATCTAGAATGGCATTCCAGAACATGGTCTTTATCACTAGTATAATGAAACTGATGAAATTTAATGTTCTATTCCAATAATATAATAGAATTTGTTTGTAGGCCTTTTATCAACTCCCTGTGTAATAAAAGAAATCATATTTTCACTGGATGCTTTTCCTGACTTATCCTGGATCTGCTATGAGGATGGTCCATTTTTCTGCTGGCAGCACTGGGAAAACAGAGAAAGGCAAGAGAAAAAGAGGGTGGGTGGGTTTTGCGGGTGATGCTGTATAGCCAGGTAGTAAAAGCACCTTGTATCCTACCCTTGAGCAGGACAGCAGGACTAGGAAAGGGGAAATTCTTTCAGCCAGAAGTCCTGTTGTTGAACCACCATTTCGTCATGCCTTCCCCCAGGAATACAGTGAATTGTGGATGTGTGGAGGGCTTCACTCTGCCCTTGGCTCTTACTGGTTTCTTACAGTAAATCAGGGACATCAATTACTGTGTAGACATGGTCAATGCATGAAGGTATTTTGTATGTAACACTTGTCTCTTCTGTTTTCTGAGAAACTGTGTGTATTGCTCTAAAGTGAAATATATTTGAACCTTTATTAGTGCGTTCAGGCAACCTTGTCTCTCCTGCTTTAAAACAGATACATTTGAAGCTAAATTCAAGATTCTCTTCCCTCCTCCTTCTCTTTTCCTTGCTCTTTTCCTCAGGATCTAGATCTGTAGGGACTGGTGTATTCTCCTGGCATTGGGGAAAGAGCATTTGTCTTATCTTCCAGTTGGGATTTCTCATCATCACTTTGGCCCAGGCTCAAGGCTGCCAACACCGAGTGGCCTCCACTACAGTGTTTCCCAACCCACATGCCAGCACCCTGATTCTTCCAAGCTCTGCTCCCTACTCTCCTGAGGAGCTCCAATTGACTTTTCCCAGATCTCCTCACTCCCACTCAAAGCCAAAGGAGTCATGATGGAGGCTAAGGTCTGAATGTTTGTGTCCCAACAACCGGCACTATTCACGATAGCAAAGACTTGGAACCAACCCAAATGTCCATCAATGATAGACTGGATTAAGAAAATGTGGCACATATACACCATGGAATACTATGCAGGCATTAAAAAGGATGAGTTCACGTCCTTTGTAGGGACATGGATGAAGCTGGAAACCATCATTCTCAGCAAACTATCACAAGAACAGAAAACCAAACACTGCATGTTCTCACTCACAGGTGGGAATTGAACAATGAGAACACTTGGACACAGGAAGGGGAACATCACACACCAGGGCCTGTCATGGGGTCGGGGGAGGGGGAAGGATAGCATTAGGAGTTATACCTAATGTAAATGACAAGTTAATGGGTGCAGCACACCAACATGGCACATGTATACATATGTAACAAACCTGCACGTTGTGCACATGTACCCTAGAAGTTAAAATACAATAAATAAATAAATAAATAAATACTAATCCCCTTAAGAGGTGGGCCCTTTGGGAGGTTCTGCTTTCATGAATGGGATTAGTGCCCTTATCAAAGAGATCCCAGAGAGATCCTTCACCTGTTCCACCATCTGAGGATACAAGAAGATGAAAGTCTATGAACCAGGAAGCAGGCCCTTACCAGACACCAAATCTGCCAGCATCTTGATCTCAGACTCCCTGAGAACGGTGAGAAATAAATCTCTGTTGTGTAGAAGCTGTCCTGTCTATGGTATTTTTTTACAGCAGCCCAAATGGACTCTGACAATGGGGGTGGCATGAGAGGTTGTCAATCTTTCTCTGGCTAAATAGAACATCTTGTGGTTTATTTTGCTCCCAGGTAACCCCAAAATCATGAGGAAGCCCTTCTTCAGGGAACCCAATATGAGCTTCTCTGATCTGGGGTTCTCAGACCCATGGGGGTGTCTATTCAGCACCTTCTCCTGATGGCTCACAGAGTTTTCAACCCTTGGGAAGCTGCAGAAGAGAATAGATCCCACACTGTCATCTCAGCTCTCTTGATGTCTCTCACTGTCTTCAAAGAGTCTTCCCCACTTCTTCTGTAGCCTGACCACATACCCCACAGCCTGCTCACTCCACGACTTGGAGGAGTGGTTCTCAAATGGGGGTGTGCATCACCTGGAGAGCTCCTTGCAACACAGGTTGCTGGCTCCAACCCTGTTTCTGATTCAGTAGCTGTGGTCAGTAGGACAATGGTCTTTGATATGATTGGGGCCTATGTCCCCACCCAAATTTTATGTCAAATTGTAATGTCCAATGTTGGAGGTGGGGCCTGGTGGAAGGTGATTGGATTATGGGGGTGGATGTCCCCTTTGGTGCTGTTCTAGTGATAGTGAGTGAGTTATTGTGAAATCTCGTTGTTTAAAAGTGTGTAGTACCTCCCCACCACTCTCTCTTCCTCTTGCTCTGGCCATGTGAATATGTGCCTGCTTCTCCTTCACCTTCTGCCATAATTGTACGTTTCCTGAGGCCTCCCTATCCGTGCTTCCTGTACAGCCTGTGGAACTGTGAGCCAATGAAACCTCTTTTCTTTGTAAATTATCTGGTCTCAGGTATTTCTTTATAGCAGTGCAAAAGTGGACTAATACAGTTCTTAACAATGATAATGTTGCACGAATCCTCAAAGCCTGTGAATACGTTATCTTATGTGGCAAAAAGGATTTTGCAGTTGTGATTAAATTGAAGATCTTGACTTTGGGAGATTCCACTGGACTATCTGGGTAGGCCTGATATAATCAGGAGGGCCTTATGAGCAGAAGGCAGCAGAGTCTATCAGAAAGGATGTGACAATAGAAGAGGAGATTGGAGTGGTGCTGCCATAAGCAAAGGAATGCAGGCCTTTGGATGCTGGAAAAGGCAACAGAGGGAGTCTTCCCTGGAGTCTCCAGAATGAACACAGGTCTGCTGAACACTTGATTTTAACCACTGCATAATTGCTACTTTTTAAAAATTGAAGATGAACAAGTTCAGATTAAAAATTTTGCTCAACTCCAGTATGTCCTAGGTGTGTGACTTTGGACAAGTTAACTTTCTAAGTCTGTTGTGTTATCTAAAAATTGTGATGAGAATAGCACCTACTTCATGGAGGTAATAGGGCTAGTAGGGTGTTAGTTGCTAAGGCTAGTAATAGGTTAATTATTCTTTTTTGAATGTTATCGAAACTAGTTGATTGGAAGTCAACTGTACTGATTATACTAAAAGAATAGGATCCTCATCAGTAGATAGAAATATATAGGAACAATCAGACTATATCTACAAAGTGTCAATATCAGGCGGCGGCTTCAAAGCCGAAATGGTGGTTGGATGTAAAGTGATGTAATAATTGGCGGATAAGGCAGATAATGAGGAATGTTGATCCGATAATGACGTGGAGTCTGTGGAAGCCTGTGGCAATAAAAAATGTTGAACCGTAGACACCATCAGAAATAGTAAAAGATGTAAGACCCATTTCAGAATTCTGACCTCCAAAACTGTAAGGTCATGCCTTTATGCTGTATTAAGCTGCTACATACGTGGTAATTTGTTATAGCAGCCATAGGAATATAATACAGAATTGGGGTGGCTCCTGAGAATCTGCATTTCTAATAGTTTCAGGTGATGCTAATGATTCAGGTCCAGGGATCACTCTTTGAGGACTGTTGGCTTTCAGGGAAGCACTCCATCCCCAGTGCTCTTCCAAACTTTGGACTATAAGCTAAACAAATCACTTGTTCTCTCAACAGTGCTGGAAGCATGCAAATAGAAGTGTTGGCTTCAACAACACTTATCCCCAGAAAGTGCCTATTAGGGAAATCAACATTTAGACTGATTTTTTTTTTCTTTCCATTCTGCTCTGAAAGAATGGTGGAGAGCCACTGGGCTGTCACTATGACTAGCCATTAAAAACATATCGTGTTAGTATTTTATAAGTATTTATCTTGCTATATGGCTATTTATTTTCTCTGAGAGACAATTGCAGAGCAGTGTCATGGTATATACTCTCAAGAAATTGCCAAGGAAAACAGAAAAAGAGTCTCCACATTCTAGAAAGGAAATGGAACAGAGAGGTTTGCAATGAGCAAGGTATTCTGGTTCCCTTTATGCACCCTCTGCTCACCAACTCCTCCCCTTTTGCCACACCAAACTGACTTTGGCCATACCTCTATAATTATCTGACATTGCTCCCTTCCACTAAGCTCTTCCAGGTAATGATATTGACTTTTCCATCCCTGTATGCTCAGATGGGGGTAACAGTGATGGTTACTATGGGCCCTAAACCAGTCAGCCACATTCCCTAGATCTGCCAAGAGGTCTCCTGGGTTCTGTTTGAGATGGGAGACCTTATCCTGTTGTCTCCAGAGTTCCTGGTAGAGGAAAAAAAGAGGAAGGAAGAGAACGAAGCCCTGATGATTTACCGTGAATCCAATACCTTGGGTGTAGTAGTTACAGAATATCAATGCAGTCAGGAAGACTTGGAGGATCCATTAGACTGTTGCCCTTGCCATTTCTGCCTCCTCCTTCCCTTCCCTCTCTCTTTCGCCTCATCTCTCTCTGTCTCTTCTTCTTCTCTTGGCAGGCAGTGGAGTTCAACCCAGGATTTGAATTCTGGCTCTGCCTTTTGCTAGTGTGTGACAAGAAATCTCTCCGATTATATTAAGTAGGGGCAAAGATATCCACCTCAATTCTCTGATGTGAACTAGATGAAAGAATATCTGCAATGTATCTGGTGCATAGTAGGAGCTCAATTAACATTCTCCATGAGGCTGTTGCTACTCTGCAGCCTTCTCGCTACAAAGTATTATTCAATCAATGAATTTCACAGAGAATGCAGAGTAGGAAACAACTTTAATGAGAAACCCAGTTTCCCTTTCATTTCAAGACTATGACATTCCCACTTCTTTGAGGTCTTCCGTCGCCTAGGTGGCCTTCCTCTTATAGTTAGGCATGCTTAGAGCTCTGGGCATGGGCTTGTCTTTGCCAAAATTTCTTTCAATCAAGTAATTATATATGCCAATAGGCAAATAGAAAGCAAGACAGAGCCACAAGTAAGCACCTTTCCCTGGCGTGTAATAGGCAAAGGGGCTCTTCGCCGAGATAGCATGCTGGATGTCCCGCAGCACCGGAGAGAAGTCCGTGCTGGCCTCCGAGTTGATGAATAGGAGGAAATTCCTCTGCGATAAGATGTAGTCCTGGCCGTAGTCTTCCTGAACCTCAGCGGGTAGGTGGTCCAGAATGTCCTTCTCTAGCTTTTCCCACTTGTCACTCGTGCCTGCGATACCTGGGGCGAAAGGAAAGGAAGAGTCAGGTCCTGGGAAGGCCAAAGAAGTCAGGGAGCAGGCGCTCGTCTCTGTTGGGAAGGATGGGCCTTTGCAAATGCCATTTATTTATTTATTTATTTATTTATTTATTTATTTATTTTTGTGAGACAGAGTCTTGCTCTGTCGCTCGGGCTGGAGTGCAGTGGTGTGATCTCAACCCACTGCAACCTCTGCCTCCAGAGTTGAAGAGATTCTCCTGCCTCAGCCTCCCAAGTAGCTGGGATTACAGGCATCCACCACCATGCCCAGCTAATTTTTGTATTTTTAGTAGAGATGTGGTTTTGCCATGTTGCCAGGCTGGTCTTGAACTCCTGACCTCAAGTGATCTGCCCACCTTGGTCTCTCAAAGTGCTGGAATTTCAGGTGTGAGCCACCATGCCCGGCCTGCAAATGTCTTTTAAAATGTGTGCTTTATAACGGCATTTATTATCACTTCTAAACCTACATACAGAAAAGTGCACACATGATTGGATTTTTCCAAACTGGTAGCCCATGTGACCAGCAAACAGATCAAGAACAAAACAGGGCTGGGCACAGTGACTCATATCTGTAATCTCAGCACTTTGGGAGGCCCAGGAAGGGGAATCACTTGAGCCTAGTAGTTCAAGATCAGCCTGGGCAACAGCGAGATCCCGTCTCTAAAATATATATATATATATATATATACACACACACACACACACACACGTATACATAGACATGGACATATACACAGAAATTTAGCTGGGCACAATGGTGCTCACCTGTAGTACCAGCTATTCGAGAGACTGAGGCAGGAGGACCCTTGAGCCTACAAGTTGGAGGATGCAGTGAGCCATTATATGACTGCACCACTGCACTCCAGCCTGGGCAACAGAGCTACACTCCAATTTTAAGAAAAGAAAAAGGGGGGGAAAAAACAGAACAGGACCAGCCTTGCAAGTCTCTCCTCTCAGCCCACTTCTCAGTAACCATTTTCCTGATTAACAGGATAGATTCATTTTGGCTGGTTTTGAACATTATATAAATTGAATCATATGAATAGTACTCATTGTTTAGCATCAGCTTCTTTATTCAACATTATGTTATGTGTGTTGATTCTCCTTTCAGCATAGTATTCCATTGCATCAAAATCCCATGAATTATTTATCCGCTATACTGTAATGGACACTGTGCTTGTTTTCAACTGGGACCTTTACAAATGCTGCTGCCACAAACACTCATGTCTTTTGGTGACTATTACATGTATAATATATCATGTAATGTCTACAATATAATATATACTGTATATAATATAGTATATATACACTCATATAAACATATATACATATAATTTTTTTAATATAGAAGTAATGTCTACCTTTATATTTAAAATTAAATGCAGGATTTTAGGCTGGGCATGGTGGCTCATGCCTGCAATCCCAGCACTTTGGGAGGCCCAGGTAGGTGGATCACCTGAGGTCAGGAGTTCAAGACCAGCCTAGCTAACACGGTGAAACCCTGTCTCTACTAAAAAATACAAAAATTAGCTGGGTATTGTGGTGGGTACCTGGAATCCCAGCTACTTGGGAGGCTGAAGCAGGGAGAATTGCTTGAACCCAGGAGGCAGAGGTTACAGTGAGCTGAGATCATACCACTGCACTCCAGACTGGGTGACAGAATGAGACTCCGTCTCAAAATAAATAAATAAATAAATAAATAAAATACAGGATTTTAAAAATTTATTTAGTAGATATACTTTTCATTGATGTTTTTAAAAATATATGAAATGTAATTTTAATATAATTTACACTTATATTTAAATTTTAATATACAAATTACATATGATTAAGTATAAATATACATTTCAAATAAAGGCAATACCTGCTTATTATATAAAATTAAAGAATTTATTTACTTTAAAATGTAGCGGCTCTGCCTCCTCATTATATAAAGTGAATAATAAGGAGATGTGCGTATTTTAAAAATTAATCTCCTCTACGGTAACTAACAGTTTTGTGTGCCCTTCTCCATTCCTTCCTTGTTCGTACAAACATACATACACACAGAAGAATTTGATTTATTTTTTTAAACCAAGAAATAACAATAACAAAAAGGATCATACTATAGTATTTATATTTTCCATGAATTTGTTTTGGCTTAGTAATAAATCACAGACCTCCCTTCTCATCAATGTCTATGGATTAAACCAGAGCAACAGAATTTCCCATTGAACAGCTTTTAGCCAACCACTTCGCTATCCAAAGACCTTCCAGTTGTTCCTATAGGTTTCAGCATTGCAAGCGCTGCCGCAGTAAATAGACTTTCACAACCTATTCATTTGTACTTTGGCTTTACTTCTGTAAGCAAGAGTCCTCAGAGTACAGCCTGGTCAAAGGCATGTTCATTTTGAATTTTAATAGCTACTGCCAGATTACTTTCCAAAAAGGTTGCAGTCTCCCACACTTGCTCCTGCAAAGTGCTTGGTTGCTCAGATAGCTGTGGGGATGAGCCCTTGCTAGCTTGGGTGACTCCTGGATATCAGGACTGTGGAGAAGGAGGGGTGCTTACTTGGAAATGTGGGCCAGTAAAATCCAATTATACTCATGGAAATGCAAACGGAGTTTCAATTGCTCATTTCTTTTCAGGAAGGCACACACTGTGCTTAAAGAAATGATTATCCTGACAATGACTCTGGAGGCTTTTAGGTCCTGAAAAACATGTTTTCGTGAGCTAGTATTCCTCTTGCTACCTCTCCCCGTCCCTGTCTTCATAGGCTGGGGGTTCCTTTTCCTTTCCACCTCCTCCTTCTCTAAACACCTCATGGACTTTCTGGCCACTCTTGTGGGTACCCTATCCAGAGTCCCCAAAGCTCTCTTTGTGAGTGACAAAGCCATCAGTCTTTTGCCATCAGTCCATCATCATCTCCCACTTTTGACACACTCGCCCTACCCACCCATCCCATGCCACTTTGGTGCTACACACAATGAAGTTACTGATATGACCTGTATCAAAATCCCATCTCTGCCTCCCATCAGTTCTATGGCTTTGGAACTTCCTTAACTTCTCTGAGTCTCCATTTTCTCACTGCAAGATGGGGATATTATGATACCTACTTCATAGGTGAGGATTAAGGGAGATAATGCACATAAAGCACTTAAAACCTGCTAATCTAGCATGCAGTATGATTTAGCTATCTTATTTCAGGGCACCAAAAAAATCTGGAATGTCTCTTAGAATGTCTTCAGAAGCTCCTTGTCTGTGTCCCTAAAGATTCCTTTTCTTGCCCCCACCTTCAAATAAGTATTAAGTATGAAGTGTCATTCTCCAAACATGAGCTCTCTGCCTTCTGCTCTTGGGCTTCTTGCTTTCAGAGAGCTCATCAAATAACTTTAAACTGGGGGCAGCCTGATTTAAAAGGAAGAACCCAGGCGCTGCATCTCAGGATCTGATCTCAAATTTCCCACCATCACGGTGTACGTGGGGTACCAGATCCCCACCCTAGGGCATGTTATCCACCCCAGCTCAGCACCATCACCAGGAGAATAATGTCAATGAAACCTGCTCCTCAAAGTTGTGGTGATTGGAGTATACATAGAAAGGGTGGAGGTATAAATTGGAGCAATATTTTAGAAAACAGGTTGGTATGATTCAGTAAAGCTGAAGCCAGGAAAACTATGATCTAGTCATTCTTTCAGAGGCATTTGAACCAGAGTAACTCCATCTTGAATAGGGGCTGGGTAAGATGAGAATGAGACCTGCTGGGCTGCATTCCCTGGAGGTTAGGCATTCTTAATCACAGGATTAGATAGGAGGTTGGCAGGATTGGTATCACAAGATACAAGTCATAATAACCCTGCTGATAAAACAGGATGTGGTAAAGCAGCCAACCAAAACCCACCAAAATCAAGATGGTTGTCCTCACTGCTCATTATATGCTACTTATAATGCATTACCATGCTAAAAGACACTCCCACCAGCGCCATGACAGTTTATAAATGCCATGGTAATGTCCAGAAGTTGCTCTGTATGGTCTAAAAGGGGGAGGAACCCACAGTTCCTGGTCATCCCTCCCACTTTCCCAGAAAACACACGAATAATTCACCCCTTGTCTAGAATATAATCAAGAAATAACTATAAGTATACTCAGTCAAGCAGTCAATGCTGCTGCTGTACCTAAGAAATAGGCATTCTTTTGTTCCTTTACTTTCTTGATAAACTTGCTTTCACTTTACTCTATGAACTCACCCCAAATTCTTTCTCATGCAAGATCCAAAAACCCTCTCTTGGGATCTGGATCAGGAGCCCTTTCCGGTAACAATTTCACTCTGGAGCATGTGTCATAGGAAAAATTCAAGCACACAAAAAAACAAAGTACATGTACCAGAAAGTTCATAGCTGCATTGTTCATACTTGTTCAAACTAGAAGGGGCACAAACATGCCATCAACAGTAGAAAATCATGGCATATTCACAGAATACTACACAGCAGTGAAATGAGTGGACTACAGCTACACACAGTGGAGATAAATTGTCAAATGAGAATGTTTAGTGAAGGAAGCCAGACACAAAAGGATACATACATATTGATTCCATTCAAAGCACAAAAGCAGTTAAAGTCAAATGCTATTGATTGGGATGGATATAACTCTACAAAGAAAAGCAAATCAATGATCATTACAAAAAGTAAGAGGTGATTACCTATTGGGTGGTTGGAGAGGGCTGTGATGGTAGAGGATCATGTAGGGGCTTCTGGGTGTTGGTAATGTTTTATTTTTTTATCTGGGTGTTAAGTACAAGAGTGTTTATAATAATTTGCTGAAACATGTGCGTATAATGCTTTTTTCTGTTTATGTATTTCTCGATTTTAAAATAAAAGACCAAAATCAGTAAAGAATGTATGGTAAGTGGGTATCCCAGTGCCTGGTAAGAACAGCTCTCCAGAACTATTATACATAGCAATTATATTGAATCTCCAAAATCATAACTTAACTGCAGGATTGCTCTCTCGTCTAAACGGAATTTTACATCTGTGTGTTGGAATTCTCTTTGGGCTGTGTCACCAAACCCTCAATCCACCTGCCAGATTCAAAATCAAGTTCACCATTTCCCTCTTCCACCAGCTGTCAACCAACTTTTCTCTCTCTGTAACCCAGTCTCTCAGTCCAACCAGGACATTTGGCTTCACCTCTGACCCATATCTCTTCTCTATTACCTCTCCTCAATTCTCCTCCCCACCCAGGGAGTCCCCAAGTGGGTAACCCCTCTCAAGACTTCATCTTCTCTGCATTTTTATCGCTCCAGTCCTGCCTCTCATCCTGGTGACCCATTTCCCTTTCTCTGGGTCTCTGTCCCTTTCTCTGAGTCTTGTACCCCCTCTACAACCTTAGGAGGTTCTCAGCTACCAAGTGTTTCAAGCCAAAATTTCAGTGTTTTTTGGGATAACATTCAAACCTTTAGGGTTTGTTCTTTAGTGCGTTTAGCAATACCTTCCAGTCTGTGGTCTTTTATTAGACATACTTTTTATATCTTCACTTGAATCATCAATGAAATATTTGATGGCCCGTAACTAAAGACTGAGCCTTGGGGTAGGCTGCCTCTGCCCAGAGTTCAGATATGCAGGGAGGTGAGTGGAGAGAATGGCCATCTCTGCTTGGAGTGGAGAGGAGGTGGGTCATATTCTTTAGAGGGAAGGAGAAAAATATTGTTTCTGAAATATAAAGAAGCTGGGGAAGGAAACCTTCTTGGCCAATGGAAACAAAAGACTAATAAATGTTACTCCAGGTATCTGCTCAAACTTTTAGATGAAAATAAGCGCTCAAGCTAAATAAAGAAATCTGGTATGAAACTAATGGATTATATATCGTTAAACAGGTTTGGGTGGGGCAATGAAAATAATCAAAATTGGTGAGAGTCAGTTAGGGATCATTTTTGAGCTGCGTTCCCAAAGATCAAATACAACTCTACCATCGAGGAAGGGAGCGTGTGTCCTAGAAAGGACCTGCTCAGAGCAGGCACCAGGGGACCAGGGTTCTAACCCAGGAGGCCTCTGCTTGCTGATGACTTATGAGCCAATGCATTTCCTTTGTGAAAGGAAGCAGGGGTGAAGCCATACACGGAGAGCCTGACACTTAGAAGAGGCCCACCCATCCCAAGTCCTGCTGGGTGGACCCTGAGAGCTGGAGAACTCTGTACACATGACAACCCCATCCCAACCCCTTGCACTAAGAGACTTAACCAAACTCCAGCACGGTTTCTAACAGTATAAGGCCCTGTCCCTTGGATGACACCAGCCCCTCACTAAAATGCCTGCCTAAGAAGGCTCAGCCTTGCCAGAAAATTTTACTATTTGTTCTAGCCAACACACCCCTGAGAGGTCCCTGATTTCCCTTTCCTGAAATACTTACTAAAAAAGAACTTTAAATTGTAAATATATAGCTCTTACAATGCAGAAGCATTTCTCTCCAGGATCTGAGAGCCATTCCTTTGGAATTGAATCATGCAGAAGGATCAGACCTGTTTCTCAGTCTCTGTGGGAAGACAGAATCTGGACTTCTTTTATTGCCAAGCTGGCCCCTCTGCATAGACACTGATGGACCCTTATACTTTTTCACTAATCTGACTTACTGAGCCCCACTTTCCCCTCTCCCTCATTCTCCTTTTAAAATATTTAAAACACCTTTGCACAAATCAAAATGGAGCTTAGCTCTTTCCCCTACAGTCAGCAGTTACTGAATCAAACCTGTTTTCACCACTCTAACTGATGTCTGGCTGTGCTCATCTTTGACAACACTGAGGGGTTCAATGTGTGCTCTGTCAGACCAAGAGGACCTTCAGGGTTCCTTTCAGAATGAACATCACAGGTTCTTGGGCTCAGAAACCTACTTGTTCGGAAGCCTCCAGGTTGGATGGAAACAACTTTAATTCCCCACTTGGAAAGCTCGATTCTCATAACTGATGAGAACATGGTCACAGCCGCCTTTGATGAGCCATAAGATGCCAGCTTTGCCATTGGGGCCCCTCCTATGGGAATAAAGGGAGAAAAAGAAGTAAAGTTAGATATGTTCATTTGTTCATCCAATAAATATTTAATCGGCATCTACTGTATGCCAGGAACTGGTATCAGTGACTTGGGCAGACAAAGGCAGACAAGGGCCCCTGAGCCCAGGTGAGCAATGTTCTTGCTCATTCCCACAGAGTAGCTTCATTTGCTTCTGCCCTCCTTGTCTCCCCTATTGCAGCTGGTAGGATGACAAACCAAGTTGAAGGCTCAATCTTGCCCAACTCCTAAGCAAAACATAATTTAGGGCTGGCTGCGGTGGCTCACGCCTGTAATCCCAACACTGTGGGAAGCTGAAGTGGGTGGATCCCCTGAGGTCAGGAGTTCGAGACCAACCCGGCCTCTACTAAAAATACAAAAATTTGCCGGGCGTGGTGGTGCATACCCGTAATCCCAGCTACTCATGAGACTGAGACATAAGAATCACTTGGTTCTTATGGTGATTTTGGTGAAGCTCCGTCTCTACTAAAAATACAAAAATTTGCCAGGCGTGGTGGTGCATACCTGTAATCCCAGCTACTCATGAGACTGAGACATAAGAATCACTTGGACCCCAGAGGGCAGAGGTTACAGTGAGCTGGGATCACGCCACTGCACTCCAGCCTGGTGACAGAGTGAAACTCTGTCTCAAAAAAAAAAAAAAAGTAATTTATGTAAGATGAAGAGCATCTACTGACCAGGCCCTGATCTTCTAGGCTGACCAACCTACCTTCTGAGGTTCCTGGTAAACATATCTTTTTCGGGGGAGGAGAGTCCACTATTCAACCCACTACAACACCTACAATTGAACTGATTGGGCTCAATACTTGTTGCAATGAGGAATAATGTGCATCATGGGGAATGGTGGGGCATTTCTGTAAGAGGGTGTGAGAAAGGACTTATTCTAGGGCTAGAGCAGATGCTAAATCATATTTAGCTCAGAAGTTGGTGAGATTGAGCCTTAAACTGAGTTTGTCACTGGACCAGCTATAAGGAATTAATGGAAGGCAAGATCAAAGGAAGCCAGGAAAGGGAGTGATCTGCTTGGAATAAGAGTCTCTGCAGATGTCATTGAGGCAAGGATCTCTACAAAAGACCATCCTGGATTACAATGGGCCCTAAATCTCATTAACGATGCATGTCCTTATCAGAGACAGAAAAAGAGAAGACACAAAGGAGAAGGCCATATGAAAATGGAAGCAGAGATTGGGGTTGTGTCGCACAAGCCAAGGCGCACCTAGGGCCACCAGTAGCTGAAATAGGCAAGGATAGATTCTTTCCCAGACTCCCAAGAAGGAGCACAGTCCTGCTAACACTTGGTTTAGATATCTGGCCTCGAGAACTACGAAAGAATAAATTTCTGATGTTTTAAGCCACTCCGTTTGTGGTGATTTGTGACAGCAGCCCTAGACTATGAATTGAGGTGCATTCCTGGTGGTCTTCAGCAGGAGGACACTAAGGTTATGAAGGAGCAAAGACAGTGAGAGCTCACAGTGCCTCATGAAGTCTCATAGGAAGACTAGACCCATAACAACAGGGCTCCCAGTCTTGGCAAAGATTTCCCAAGTCAAAGAAGCATCCACTGGGTAAATGGACAAGCAAACTGTGGTCCAGTCATATAATGGAACACAACTTAGCCATCGAAGGGAGTGAGCTTGATACATGTAACAACATGGATGTCTCAAAACAATTATGGGCAGTCAGAGAGCCAAACAAAAAGGGTGTGTACTCTTTGGTATAATTCCCTTCATATAAAGTTCTAGCAAATTAATCTCTAGTGAAACAGATCAGTGGTGACCTGAAAGGTGGGGGTGCTATGAATGTTGTGCCCACCCCCGTCAAAACTCATATTTTGAAGCCCAAACTCCTAGTGTGATGGTATTTGGAGATGGGGCCTTTGGAAGGTAATTAAGTCCTGAGGGTGGAGCCCTCGTGATGAGAGGGATTAGTGCCCTTTTAAGAAGAGATACCATTGAGCTTATTTATTCTCTCTCTCAGACAATTGGTGAGCTAGTAATTTGTTGTCTCTCAGACAATTGGCGAGCTAGTAAACTCCTCTTCCATTTTTGGTTTAAGCTAAGTTGGAGTTTGGCCCTGTCACTTAAAACAAAATGTCCCAAGGCTTAACTGATATAATTTTAACACAATGTCTGGCATCAAGCAGGGTCTCATTAAACTGGTTAATCTTGCCGCAGATGGCCAGCGGATTTTTATGTAAGTGATTTATAGTTTCATGAAATCTTAGTGTTTGAAATCCAACTCCTATCTATTACTAGTAAGAGAGGCCAAAGAAGTTAAAGCAACTTGTTCAAAGTCACAGTGTGGGCTGTGTGGCAACCCCAGTTTATGGGGTTAGCCAGAGTTCTCACTTCTCCACGACCTTTACAGATGATGAAGGTTGGTCAGATAGAAGGCAAACAGGTGAGCAGAGGAGCCAACACTGACTGCATTCAAATCCTAGCTCGACCATTGATTAGCCACCTGTTATCAGGAGAGTCGCTTTATATTTGGCCTCTGCCTTTTTATTTGCAAAGTAAGAATAGTGATAGTACAAGCATCATAGGATCGTTGTGAAAGTTAAATTAATAATATATTAGAATAGTGCCTGGCACAAAGTAAGCTCCATGTAAGGGCTTCCTAGTATTAGTGCTACCTAGGCTTTTCAAAATAATATCTTAATAGCCCAAAAGGCTCCATATGTTCACGGTTTCTTAGAGTAATAAGTGCACCTGCTTCAGAATCTCCAGCAACTGTTGTTTATTATGTAGATTACTAAGAGCCACCCTGGACCCACTGAATCAGAATCTGCACTTAATACTTATTCAAGTAATCTTTTGCATATTAAATCTTGAACTATTACATTAGGGTTTTGTCACATATTTGTGCACATGAGCTTTCGTGATAATGCACTGCCTTATGGATAAGTGCTGTGGTTTGAATGTGTCCCTCCAAAAGCGTAAGTTGAAACTTAATCCCCAATGCAACACCTCCCCAGTGTTAGGAGGTGGGGTGTACCAAGAGGTGATTAGGCCTTGAGGATGGGGTGAATAGATTAATGCCATTATCTTGAGAGTGAGTTCATCATAAAAGGGGGAGTTTGGCCCCCTTTCACTCTCTTTCTCTTTCTCATTCTCTCTTGCCCTTCTACCTTCTGCTGTGGAATAACATAGCAAAAGACCCTCATGAGATGCCACCCCTTTGATCTTGGACTTCCCAGCCTCTAGAACAAAGAGCCAATAATTTCTGTTCATTATAAATTACCCAGTCTGTAGTATCCTGTTATAGCAACACAAAACAGACTAAGACAATGAGTATGACATATGAAGTTTGTTGAGAGTAGATCATATACCACATTAACAATCTAAACAAAAAGGGTGCTTTGAATCAAACATTTAAAACTCATTTGTCTTTTGCATTATTTTGAATGCTGCAAGAACTGCCAATATTAGACCATGTCTTACCTATGAAATGGCAGTATTATATGGTTCAACCTCATAGATCCAATCTTGCTGTTAATGCTTAAGATGACGTAAGATGAGATAAATATAGGTGTCCATGGTTGCTGATTAAGAGCCACTGTGTCTCAAGGCTTTCTGACCTTACATACCCCTTCATTGTCTGTCCAGTTACAGCCTTTAATTTTTTAATTTAACTTTTAATTTTATCAAGGTAAAAACACTTAATATGAGTTCTACCTTCGTAACAATTTTTTTAAGTGTGCAATACAGCATTGTTAACTATTGGCACAATGTTGTATAGCAGATCTATGTAACTTATTCCTCTCGCATTACTCAGACACTTTGAATAACCTAATATTAGGTAACTTAAGAGAACACCCCTTGTTATTCACTTAATGTTTGTGTTTCCAAAAAATTCCTATCTCAAAGCCCTAATCCTCAGGATAGCTGTATTTGGAAATGAGGACTCTAAAAAAGTAAAGTTAAATGAGATCAGAAAGATGAGGCCCCTGATCCAACAGAATTAGTGTCCTTATAAGAAGAGACACCAGACACTTCACACTCTCTCCTTGAACATGCACCAAGGAAGGGTTATGTGAGGACACAGCAAGAAGGTAGCTGTCTGTAAACCAGGAATAAAGCCCTCACCAGAAAAGCAACCATGCTGGCATTTTGATCTGGTACTTACTAAACTGCATAACTGTGAGAAAATAAATTTATGTTGTTTAGGCCACACGATTCGTGATATTTTATTGTGGCAGTCTAAGCAGACTAACATACGTAGTCAACAACAGGACCTGTCTTAACCAATAAGGTACAGAACTATGGACTCTTTCCACTCTTCCTATACCTAGACTGCACACATTCTATCCTTACTTAGCATAGGCATGAAAATCATCCCCCCTCTTCTAAGTCATATTCCCCCACATGCCTCTGTGAACTATTCAGTCAATTTGTTCCCTGGGCTGTGTTCCCTTACCTGGCAAGGGAATAAATTCAGCATTCATTTTGTTGATTATTCTGGTGGTCATTTTCTTTCCTTTACATTGTGGTATATTGTTGACAGTGGGCTAAAAATAAGGGATTTGAAGTTACCATTCTGAAGCTTACAAAAGAATTGTAAGCATCATGTTTTCAAGGTTCATTCATGTTGTAGCATGTATCAGTACTTCACTCTTTGTAAAGCTGAAAACTATTCCTTTATATGGATATGCCACATTTTATTTATCCAGTGACCCGTTTATGTATACTTGAATTGTTATACCTTTGTTTATACCTTTGGCTATATGAATAATGTTGCTATGCCCATCTATGTACAAGTTTTTGTTTGAACACCTGTTTTCTATCTCTTACATATACACCTAGGAGTAGAATTGCTAGGTCACACAGTAATTCTAAGTTTAACTTATTGAGGAACTGCCAAATGTTTTCCACATCCGCTGAACCATTTTATATTTCTACCAGTAGTATAAGAGGGTTCCAATTTCTCCACATTCTCACCAACATGTGTTTTTTTCTGTGTTTTATTATTATTATTATAGCCATCTTAGGGTGTATGTTATATTATGGTGGTTTTTCATTACGGCCATCTTAGGAGGTATGTTATCGTATTGAGATTTGATTTCCAGCCATTGTGTATTTAGAAGGCCTCTGGTGATGGTGATGCAGCTAAAGCTTGAAAATGTGGTCTGAGGATTAGTACCACCAACATCACTCAGGAACTAGTTATAGATTTGCAGAATGTTAGGCCCCACCCAGACCAATCCAGTCAGATTCTGCCTTTTAGCAAGATCTCCAAGTGATGCCCACATATGTCAGTGTTGAGAAGCAATGGAGTAAGAGATAGCCCTAAATTGCCAACACTTCCTAATTACCATTTAAACAGACCAGAGTTAGGGTTTGTATGCCCCTGCTTATTTATGCCCCTGCTTATTTTACATGTTCTTGCTTAACAGCCTGGAAAAGTAGAAAGCACATAGTACTTGGAGTAAAACAGACCCTGGTTCAAATCCTGAGTTTATCACTTACCAGCTATACAAACTTGGGTTACAGAGTGCTTGATCTAGAAAATTAATTAATATCTGCATTCTGTGGATGTTAGAATGGACACCTTGGACACCTATATTTATCTCATCTTATGTCATCTTAAACATTAATGGCAAGATTGGATCTTTGAGGTTGAACCATACAATACTGCCATTTCATAGGTAAGACATGGTCTAATATTGGCAGTTCTTGCAGGGTTCAATTTACATGTAGGCATGTAAATCTCTCACACAACCCAGCACGAGGAAGTTCACTCAGTCTTGCTCTACCCACCTTCCCCCTTGTCCCACAAGAGCCCTGCAGAGTGTCAGGGAAGAAAATCTCAGCCTTGGCTTCCTGTTTTGCCACTGAGCAACTGAGGGACTGGCTGAATGACTTGCCAAATGATTCTTTTAAGGCAGCTGGCTCAGCAAGGAAAAGTCCAGGAATGATCCCACAGTCTAGACTGAGACAGATCTCAAGGCTGAAACTGTGAACTTCATTAGATCCTTTAATTTGTAGACTTGTAAGAATCTCTAAGATTGCTTGCTTTGGTGTAAAGTAATTTTGATGTATTTTAAACAGCTTGGGCTGGACTCAGTAGCTCATGCCTATGATCCCAACACACTGGGAGGCCAAGACAAGAGGATTATTTGAAGCCAGGAGTTCAAGACCATCCTAGGCAACACAGTGAGACCCTATGGCAAAATAAATAAGCGGATGTGATGGCATATGCCTGTATTCCCAGCTACTCAGGAAAGTGAAGTGGGATTATTGCTTGAGCCCAAGAGTTCAAGGTTATATAAGCTACAATCATGCCACTGTACTCCAGCCTGGGCAACATAGGGAGATCTGTTTTAGAGGGCTTTATTTTCAACTCTTCTTATTCAAGCATAGCATGAGGGCCTGAAAAAGGTTTTGGGCCTCAAACAGAACAATTTTCCAACTGTCCTTTGTACCATTAGAGTTGTTTCCCACTTCCTCTAATACTAGGTTAAAAAAATAAAAATATGAAAACTAAAAAAACAACAACAAAAAAACAGCTTGATGTGGCAGACAACTGTGATTACTATCTCTCAGTCAAGAGGTCCCTTTGACTCGGGTACTTCCTATAAACCAGTGACTGTGCTAAGCACTCAGAACACGCGATGCATTTAAATCTGCAGCCAAGATCAGAGGTTTTCAATTGGGGGTGATTTTGTACCCCAGTGATCATGGGAAGTATCTGAAGATGTGTCACAACTAGGGGTGGGTGCTACTATTGTCTAATGGGTCAGGGACACATATGCCGTTAACACTCCATAATGCACAGGACAGTCCCCTTACAGAAAGAATTCTCCCCACCAAAATGCCAGTAGTGCCAAGGTTGAGAAATATTGCCCTGGACTCAGGTGCTACATGACCATCATTTGAAGATAGAGACAGACAAGTAAGGTGACCTGACCCAGGTCACCCAGCTAGTAATCGAAGAGCAAGATTTAAGCCAAAATGACACAAAATCTCTGAGGCCTGGGTCATTTTAGAAGGGCTTGTTTTCAAGCATAACATGCAATTGCACACGAGTGTTTACGCGAACATTTCTGAAGAGGAAAACTGGCGCTTTTAGGCCTCTCAAACAAAAGTTTTTCCAACTGCCCTTTGTACCGTCAGAGTTGCCTCCCGTGCCTCTGATCCTTGGTTAAATATTTATCTAACTGCCTTGCTGGGATTTGTGTTAAAGAGCTATGATATTTGTGTGGGAGGGATAATCAACATGTTATTACAATGGGGACAAGTCTCCTGTAGTAGACATGGTCAAATCTGGAAGGAGTAACCTGTTGGGGTCACCTCTTCAGGAGCTAGTAAGTGATGGGGCAGAGGATGAAGGGTTACTCGGTGTCACAGTCAGAGGCAGTTGTACCAGCAGCTGGCAGATTAAGAAGCTACAGGCACACAGACTGTCAGCTGCTGCCCCAGATCCTCGTGGTTGATGGTTTTTGGGTTGTCAATGCCACTGGGCCATTCACTGCATGCCAAGCTCAAGATTGATGCTTAAACATGCGTTATTTCATCTCATCTCTCCATGGTCCCCAGAAGAAGCAGTTACTATTATCCTCATCTTAAAATGAGGAGGCTGCAACTCAGAGGTTCAGAACTGTTCCCAAGGTCATGCAGTTGTCATTGGTAAAGACAGGATTAAAACCCGGGCAGTCTGTCTTCATTCTGCTTGCCTGGCATCCTAGAAGATTCTTACCTGTATTCCTACATGATGTATCTTACTCTTTCCCTTTCGTGTTCCTTTCTTTAGGGATGGAATATGTAGGAGGGAAAGACATCGGAGGGAAGGACATGGTTGACTCTAGATTGCATTTCTTAGAGAAGAACTTAAAGAAGTAATGTTTCTCCCCATCCCACTCCTGGAACTTCCCACCCGTAGGAGTGTATTGAGAAGACATGGGTTATGTTGACTTTATTTCCACACAAGAATGGGAGTTAGACTGGAACAAGCATCTAACAGTGGAGCTGGTAGAAAGCAAAAAATGGCCAATAAGGTACCACTGGGAAGAGCATCTGAGACCCTTTGGCCTTGTGTTTGATGCGGTGGTAACATATGGTTACACTGAGTCACCAGGGAAGGAGGTGGCTTAGTGAGTCAGAATATGAAACTCAAGTTCAAGTTCAAGTTGTAGCTTACAGACCAGTCACTGAATCCTTCTGACTTTGGTTTTTATAACTGCAAAATGAGGATAGCAACATTACAGAGGTTATTGGGGTCACATACCTGAGAGCATTCAACAAATGCCTGAAATGTAGTGGATCCCTCATAATAACTCTTAATATTTATTAGATATCTACTACATGCCAAGCACTGTTCTGAGTGTTTTAACATCAGCTCTAAATGTATTTAATGGTCACAGCTGTCACAGGAGGTAGATTCTAGTGTTATCCTCAGGAACCTCATTTTAAAAAATGAAAACACTAAAGTGTAGAGAGTTTAAGTGACTTTCCCAAGGACACAGAAAGTGATAGAAATAATAGCTAACCCTTACATAAAATTTACAGTGTCCACATAAAAACTTGCACAAAAAATATTCAGAGAAGCATTATTCATAATAGCCCAGAATTGGAAAGAAGCTAAATGTCCATCAACTGATGAATGGATTTTTAAAATGTGGTTATACTCATATGCATATTCAAAAAGCTGCAAAGAACCCTATTGAGGAGAACGTTTTGGGAGTTTCAACTTTCAGACAAACATCCTTTTAAGCAATGTGTACGTTCCAACTCTAGCTGCCTCTGCCCAAATGAGAGGCACATGGAACTTCTCACTGAGGCTGGACAACCAGGTAGAAGGTCAGGAGAGGGCGTGGAAATTCTGCCTGATAGAGACAGCAAGGAGGGTAAGAAGTGGCCAGTGGGCACAGGGAACTGAGCAGTCTTTAACAGAAAACAAAGGAGCCAAACTTTAATGGGTTAATAAGGTTGTCGAGAAGTAGAGGCTGCAAGTCACCTAGCTTTTGAAGGAGCTCAGGGGAAAAGGGTAAAAGAAGCTCTCACTGTTCAGCTCCCACTTACAAGTGAGGACGTGAGGTATTTGGTTTTCTGTGCCTGCGTTAGGTTGCTAAGGATAATGGATTCCAGCTCCATCCATGTCCCTGCAAAGGACATGATCTCATTCCTTTTTATGCCTGTATAGTATTCCATGCTGTATATGTACCACATTTTCTTTAATCTATCATCGATGGGCATTTGGGTTGATTCCATGTCTTTGCTGTTGTGAATAGGGCTGCAATGGAAAATACATGTACCTCAGAATTTAAAATTAAAATTAAAAAATAAACAAGTGCGGGGCAGTGTCCATTAATAAAAATAATAATAACTCATAGCCTTCAGGGAAGACATACTACACATGAGCATCTATGCTAAGAACTTTATGAGGATTCTTTTATTTAAGCCTCAGAATGCCCCTATGTGGTCTTATTTCCTCCTCTTATTCATCCACTCTTATTGCCTTTAAGGGGACAAAAGTGGAGCTTAGAGAAGCTATAGGACCTCGGGTTTTCCAGGAGTGTCACCCAACCAGGAAGTGGAGAGGAGAGCCCCGCCCTCCTGGCTCCCAGCCCAGCTCAAGGAGAAAAGGATTGAGAGTCTGGGGAGGAATCATTCTTAGAACATAGCCTGGGGTAGAATGAAAGGCCCAGGGAGAGAGAAGGAGTTAGTCGGGAGGAAGCAGGAGGAAAGGCTGAAGAGGAGAATGAGTGACAACAGAAGGAACGAGGAGAAGTTAGGGAAGTTCATGCGGGACAGCTTCAGTTTGTTTGTGAGAGTTCCAGAGAGGAGGGGAATAGAGCAGAGAAATAAACAGCAAACACGATTTGCTATAATTTTTTCTTCTATTCTGCACACCTCTTGCCTTCCAAGGAGGGCAGATCCAATGGAAGTGTTTAGTTTATTGAGCAGCTAAGAGTAGGTGGATGTGATATGAACGTGTGGTTATGGGGGAAGGAAGGAGAGGGAAAGATAAGGAAAGAAACCACGGAGATTTGGGAACCAGGAAGGACAGGGAGGGGGAAGTAACCAGGGTGAGGTGGCTGGCAACTGAACACCTTCGGAAGGAGGAAAAAAAAAAATCTAAAGGGAATTTGCATTAAATGGTGCTTTGTGGTATATGGAATCTCCAGTAAAATCTGCATTTTCTGGAGTTGGCTCTGCCTTTTTGGAACACGATAAAGTGCTAAGTGTTCCTTCAACATGGTGTAAAGAATGAGGAGAAAGTGTTCATGGAGACCTGAATTACATAAGATTGGGAGGAATGAAGTTTAAATTCGAGGGAAAAAAGAAAAATGTTTGGAATCGGTAATTAGGTGCATGTGATTTGTTGTAAATCAGAGCTCGTTTAAAGTCAAACCAGACACATTATTTTCCCACAGCTGCTATAACAGATTACTACAAACCTAGCAGTTTAAACATTACAAATTTATTATCTTATGATAAAATCAAGGAGTCAGCAGGGTCATGCTCCTTCTGGAGGCTCTCGGGGAGAACTAGTTCCCTTAACTTTTCCAGCTTCCCTTAACTTTTCCAGCTCCTAGAAGCCACCTGCATTCCTTGGTTTCTGGCCCCTTCCTCCATCTTCAAAGCCAGCTGGGTACCATCTTCCAGTTTCTCTCTGACTCTGACCCTCATGCCTGTTTCTTATAAGGACCCTTGTGATTGCATCAGATCCATCCAGAATATCCAGGATAACCTCCTCATCTCAAGATCCTTCACTCAATCACACGTGCACAGTCCCATTTGCCATGTGAGGTAACAGGCTCACAGGTTGCAGACACTGAGACATGTATGTCTCTGAGGACCCCTTATTCTGCCTCCCAGACCAGCTGCCTACTCACAGCAGCCTGAGATAGTTTCTTCATGGTTATTTACTCTGCAGCAATGAATAACTGAAACAGAGTCATCAATTCCAGCTCAGTTTTTCCTGACTGGTGCAAAGTTCCATGATAAATCTATGCCACCAAAATTCTTGTCATTCAGAAGGTGACAGAGGTGCTAGACTCAAGACAATCTGGTGGGTCAGGGCAACCACGTGCTTCTTCTGGAACCCTTATTAGTGACTGACTGCCTCTCTGCCTCCATGCACCTTGCTTCAAAGTGAAAGTAACAGCAATGAACTCCCAAATAAGCACGTTTTCCAAAACTGCTATTCCATTAATTTTGCCAAAGATATTTCAACAAGTCAGCATCACATTAGATGTTAATTTCTGTGGATTTGTTGGTTACATATTGCCTTTTACACATACCTTGACTTTTCTAATCCTTGCGTTACATTCTAGTTTTTTCTTTTCCAGTTCAAAATCTTTTCTATTGTTTCACAAAACTCTCCAGTAAGTGCTAGAGAGTCCCTTACTGTGTTCTCTGCTGAATTCCCCTGTTCCTTATCAATTACGGTGTTATGGACTGAATGGTTCCCCCCACCACACAGAAAAGTTTATATGTTGCAGTCCTAACCTCCAGTGTCTTAGAACGTGACTGTATTTGAAGATAGAACCTTTAAAAAGATGATTATAGTTAAATGGGATCATAAGAGTGGGGCCCTAATTCAGTATGACTGCCATTCTTATAAGAAGAGGAAGAGACACCAGGGGTGCAACAGACAGAGAGATGACCATGTGAGGACACAGCAAAAAGGTGGTCATCTGAAAGCCGAGAAGAGAAAGCTCAGGAGAAACCAACCCTGCCAACAACTTGGTCTTGGACTTCCAGCCTCCAGAACTATGAGAAAAAAAATTCCTGTTTTTTTAGGACACCCTGTCTGTTGTATTTTCTTATGGTAGCCCTAGCAAACTAACACAGAGGAAAACTGATCGTTTCAGAGCTTTGTTTCTTTAATTTTTAATATTTTGTGGGTACATAGTCAGTGTATATATTTATGGGCTACATGAGATGTTTTGATACAAGTATGCAATGCATAACAATCACACCAGGGCAAATGGGGTCTCCATCACCTTAAGCGTTTATCCTTTGTGTTACACACAATCCAGTTATACTCTTTTAGTTATTTTTAAATGTACAATTAAATTATTATTGACTATTGTCACTCTGTTGTGCTATCAAATACTAGATCTTACTCATTCTTTCTAACTATTTTTTGTACCCATTAACCATTCCTACTGCCCCCTCCTTAGTTCTCTCCACTGCTCTTCCCAGCCTCTGGTAACCATCATTCTGCTCTATCTCCATGAGTTCAATTTAGCTCCCACAAATAAATGAGAATATGTGAAGTTTGTCTTTTTTGTTGTTGTTTTTTTGTTTTTTTTATTTGTTTTTTTTGTTTGTTTGTTTGTTTTTGGCGGGGACGGAGGCTCGCTCTGTCGCCCAGGCTGGAGTGCAGTGGCCGGATCTCAGCTCACTGCAAGCTCCGCCTCCCGGGTTTTAGCCAGGATGGTCTCGATCTCCTGACCTCGTGATCCGCCCGTCTCGGCCTCCCAAAGTGCTGGGATTACAGACACTGGGCACGGTGAAGTTTGTCTTTATGCTCATTATGTTATTTCACTTAATATAATGACTTCCAGTTCCATCCACGTTATTGCAAATGACAATATCTCATTCTTTTATATGGCTGAATAGGACTCCATTGTGTGTATATGTACCACATTTTCTTTATCCACTTATCTGTTGATGGACACTTAGGTGACTTTCAAATGTTGGCTATAGTGAACAGTGCTGCAACACACATAGGAGTGCAGATATCTTTTTGATATATTGATTTCCTTTCTTGTGGGTACATACCTAGCAGTGGAATTGCTGGATAATATGGCAGCTCTATTTTTAGAGCTGTTCTCCATAGCAGTTGTACTAATTTACACCCCCACCAACAGTGTACAAGGGTTCTCTTTCTCCACATCCTTACCAGCATTTGCTATTGCCTCACTTTTGGATGAAAGTCATTTTTCCTGGGGTGAGATCATATCTCATTGTAATTTTGATTTGCATTTCTCTGATGATCAGTGATATTGAGCACCTTTTCATATGCTTGTTTGCTATTTGTATGTCTTGTCTTCTTTTGAGAAATGCCTGTTCAGATCTTTTGTACATTTTAAGTGAGATTATTTGATTTTTCCCTGTAGAGTTGTTTGAGCTCCTTATATTTTCTGGTTATTAAGTCCTTGTCAAATGGGTAGTTTGCAAATATTTTCTCCCATTCTGTGGCTTGTCTCTTCACTTTGTTGATTATATCCTTTGCTGTGCAGAAGCTTTTTAACTTGATGTGATCTCATTTGCCTGTGCTTGTTGGGTGTTACTCAAGAAACTTTGCCAATTCCAATGTCCTGGAGAGTTTCCCTAATGTTTTCTTATAGTACAATAGTTTCATAGTTTGTGGTCTTAGATTTAAGTATCGAATCCATTTTGATTTGATTTTTTTATATGGTGAGAGACAGGGATCTAGTTTCATTCTTTTGCATATGGATATCCAGTTTGTTTTCTCTTTCTTTCTTTCTTTCTTTTTTTTTTTTTTTTGACAGGGTCTCACTCTGTCACCCAGGCTGGAGTGCAATGGAGTGATCATAGCTCACTGCAGCCTCTACCTCCCTGAGCTCAAGTGATCCACCCACCTCAGCCTCCTGAGTAGCTGGGACTACAGGCACATGCCACCATGCCTGGCTAATTTTTTGTAGCGACAGGGTTTTGCCATGTTGCCCAGGCTGGTTTCGAACTTCTGGGCTCAAGCAATCCACCTGGCCTCCCTATGTGCTGGGAATACAGGCATGAGCCACAGCATCTGGTCACATTTTCTCAGCACCATTTATTGAATAGATTGTCCTTTCCCCAGTGTATGTTATTGCATTTGTTGAAAATGAGTTCACCATAGATGTGTAGATTTATTTCTGGGTTCTCTACACTGTTCTGTTGGTCTGTATGTCTGTTTTTATGCCAGTACCATGCTGTTTTGGTTACTGCAGCTCTGTAGCATAATTTGAAGTCCGGTAATGTGATTCCTGCAGTTTTGTTCTTTCTGCTCAGGATATCTTTGGCTCTTCTGAGTCTTTTGTGGTTCCATAAAAATTTTGGGATTGCTTTTTCTATTTCTGTGAAGATTGTCATTGGTATTTGGATAGGGATTGCATTGAATCTATAGATTTCTTTGAATAGTATGGACATTTTAAAAATATTGATTTTTCCAACTTATGGACATGGAATATCTTTCAATTTTTTTGTGTCCTCTTCAATTTCTTTCATCAATATTAGATAATTTTCATTGTAGAGATCTTTCACTTCTCTGGTTAGGTTAATTCCTGGGTATTTCATTTTATTTGTAGCTATTGTAAATGGAACTACTTTCTTGACTTTTCTTTCTGATTGTTTGCTATTAGCATACTCACGCCTGTAATCCCAGCACTTTGGGAGGCAGAGGCAGGCAGATCACAAAGTCAAGAGATCGAGACCATCCTGGCCAACATTATGAAACTCTGTCTCTACTAAAAATACAAAAAAAAAAAAAAATAGCTGGGCATGGTGGCGCACACCTGTAGTCCCAGCTACTCAGGAGGCTGAGGCAGGAGAATCACCTGAACCCAGGAGGTGGAGGCTGCAGTGAGCCAAGATCACTTCACTGCACTCCAGCTTGGCAACAGAGCAAGACTCTGCCTTAAAAAAAAAAAAAAAAAAAGTATGCCACTGATTTTTGTAGTTGATTTTGTATCCTGCAACTTTACTGAATTTGTTTATCAGTTTTAATTGTTTTAGTTTTTTCCAAATCTAAGATCATATCATCTGCAAACAAGGATAATTCAACTTCTTCCTTTCCAACTTGGATGCTCTTTATTTCTTTCTTTTGTCTGCTTGCACTAGCCAGGACTTCCAGTATTATGTAGAATAACAGTGGTGAAAGTGGGCATCCTTGTCATGTTCTAGATCTTAGAGGAAAGGATTTCAGTTTGTTCCCATTCAGTATGATACTAGCTATAAGTCTATTGTATATGGCTTTTGTTAGGTTGAGGTGTGTTCCTTCTATACACAGTTTTTTTTTTTTTTTTAATTGAGGGTTTTTATCATGCAGCGATGTTGAATTTTATCAGATGCTTTTCTTAGCATCAATTGAAATGATCATATGGTTTTGTCCTTCATTCTGTTGAGATTATGTATCACTCTGATTGATTTGTGTAAATGTTGAACCATCTCTGCATCCCTATGATAAATCCCACTTAGTCACAATGAATGATCTTTTTAATGTGCTGTTGAATTAAGTTTGCTAGTATTTTGTTAAGGATTTTTACATCAACGTTCATGAGGTATATTGGCCTGTAGTTGTTTTGTTTTTTTTTTTTTTAACATATATTTTCTTGTTTTGCTATCAGAACAATATAGGTCTCGTAGGATGAGTTTGGAAGTATTCCCTCCACCACTATTTTACAGAATACTTGAGTAGAATTGATATTAGTTCTTCTTTAAAAGTTTTGTAAAATTCAACAGTGAAGCCATGAGGTCCCAGCCTTTTCTTTGCTTGCAGACTTTTTACTATAGCTTTGAACTCATTACTTGTTATTGGTCCGTTCAAGTTTTGGATTCCTTCATGGTTCAATCTTGGTAGGTTTTCTGTAAGAATTTATCCATCTCTTCTAGGTACTCCAATTTATTGGAATATAGTTAGTCACTCATAGTTGCCTCTAATGATCCTGCAAGTTTCTGTGGTGTTGGCTTGTAATGTCTCCTTTGTCATCTCTGATTTTATTGGGTCTTCTCTCTTTTGTTCTTACTCTTATTAAACGTTTGTCAATTTTGTTTATCTTTTCCAGAAACCAATTTTTCGTTTTGTTGATCTTTTGTATTGTTTTCATTTCAATTTTTTATATTTCTTCTCTGATATTTATGATTTCTTTTCTTCTACTAATTTTGAGGTTGGTTTGCTCTTGCTTTTCTAGTTTTTTGAGATGCATCACTAGGTTGTTTACTTGAAGTGTTTCTACTTTTTTAATGTAGGCACTTATAGCTACCAACTTCCCTCTTTGTACTACTTTCATCACATCCCATGGGTTTTGGGATGTTTGATTTCCTTTATCATTTATTTTGAGAAATTTTTAAATTTTCTTCTTAATTTTTTCATTGACCTACTGGTCACTCAGAAACATCTTGTTTAATTTCCATGAGCTTGTATAGTTTCCAAAATCCTCTTATTTTTTATTTCTAGTTTTGGTCCATTGTGGTCAGAGAAGATGCTTGATATTATTTCATTTTTTAAAATGTTTTAAGACTTGTTTTGTGGCCTAACATATGGTCTATCCTTGAGAATGGTCCATGAGCCCAGGAGAAGAATACGTATTCTGCAGCCTTTGGATAAAATGTTCTGTGAATAACAATTAGGTCTATTTGGTCTATAGTGCAGATTAAGTTTGATGTTTCTTTGTTGATTTTCTGCCTGGGTGATCTATCCAAAGCTGAAAGTGGAGTATTGAAGTCTCCAGCTATTAATGTATTGAGGTCTATCTCTCTGTTTAGCTCTAATAATATTTCCTTTATACATCTGGGTGCTCTGGTGTTGGGTGCATGTATATTTACAATGGTTATATCCTCATGCTGAATGAACACCTTTATGACTATAAAATGACCTTCTTTGTCTCTTTTTATGGTTTTGGTCTTGAAATCTATTTTTCCTGATATAAGTATGGCTACTCCTGATCTTTTTGGTTTCCATTTGCATGAAATATCTTTTTCTTCTCTGGACAGTGCTTTGTTTCTGTCTTTACACAAACTCCCGGCCCTGTTGAGTACATACGCCTCCCATCTCTTCTGATTTCTTGCTACTGTTTTAACAGCTTTATAAAGTACATTGGGTGGTTTCTAAGTCCTACAAATAAACTCATTTCTAGAGTGTCTCTGGGACATGAAGGTTCAAAGCTGGTTGTGGTGGAGGAAAACTTCATACATCTTGGTGAGTCAGTGGGAGAAAGAAGAGAGAGGCATGGGGAAAAACAAATCCAAGATGACTCAAAGCTCTGAAACTCAAAAGACTAGGACAGAAAGAAGTTAGGGTCCAGTTTCAGTGTTCTGCCTATGGCTAGCCAGTTACCCCAGCATCATTTATTGAATAGGGAATCCTTACCCCCATTGCTTGTTTTTGTCAGGTTTGTTGAAGATCAGATAGTCATAGGTGTATTGCTTTATTTCTGGGTACTGTATTCTGTTCCATTGATCTTTGTATCTGCTTTTGTACCAGGACCAGGCTGTTTTGCTTACAGGTAGCCCTGTACTATAGTTTGAAGTCAGGTAGTGTGATGCCTGCAGCTTTATTCTTTTTGATTAGTGGTGCCTTGCCTATTCATGCTCTTTTTTGGTTCCATATGAATTTTTAAATCTTTTTTTCTAGTTCTGTGAAGAACCTCAATGGTAGTTTAATAGGAATAGCATTGAATCTATAAATTGCTTTGGGCAGAGTGGCTATTTTAACTATATTGATTCTTCTTATCCATGAACATGAGATGTCTTTCCATTTGTTTGTGTCATCTCCAACTTCTTTGAGCAGCGTTTTGTAGTTTTCCTTGTAGAGATCTTTCACCTCCCTAGTTAGCTGTATTTCTAGGCATTCTAGAGGGCTGACAGCAAGTTTTGTTTCAGATGGGTTATCTTGGTGATGATCTTAAGAAAATAGACGGACATAGCTGGGTGTAATGAATTTGCACAACCAGAGGGTGAGAATAAGAGTGAAATACATTATTTATTTTAACGTTCAGGGTTTCTCTTCAATAAAAATACATGACAACAGAGTAAGGTGTTCTGGCTTAGAAAGAGCTTTAGAGGCCAAGTTGAAGATATGTGGAAGGGTATGCTCTGTATTATAAGTTATTTTTTGAGAGAGGGTCTCACTCTGTCACCCAGGCATGAACAGTGGCATGAACATAGCTCACTGTAGCCTCAACCTCCCAGGCTCAACTGATTCATCTCAACCTTCTGAGTAGCTGAGACTACAGGCACATGCCACCATGCCTGGCTTTTTTTTTTTTTTTTTTTTTTTTTGTTCGTTTGTTTGTTTTATTTATTGATTTTTATTTGTACAGACAAGGTCTCACTATGTTGCCCAGGCTGGTATCAAACTCCTGGGCTCAACTAATCCTCCTGCCTTGGCCTTCCAAAGTGCTGGAGTTACATCCTTGAGCCACCACACCTAGCCTTGTATTGTAAGCTCTTTGCTTACCCATTCATTAATCCATTTTCCATTTTTCACTTGTTCACACACTTGCCTTTCTTCATTGATTAACTGAGCTGCTGCTGCATGCCAGACACTGGGCCTACAGCACATACTCCACATTTTGGCAATAACTAAAGTGATCTCATATGCATGAAGGTGTTGCTCAAAGTTGAGAACAGAGAGGAAAAGAGAAACCTCCTTGTCAGCGTGCCAAGGAGGAGGCAGTACTCTGTTATTTCAGTAAATATTTATTATATAAGTGAGGCAAAGAGTCTGTGTGACTTTCCCAGAAGTACCAGACTGTTCCAGGGAAACGAGAAAGGTGAGGCTTCCACACAGGCCAAAATTGTAAAGGCTAAGTTCAGAACAAAGATTAGGAAAATATTGCTGTGTGTTTTCTCAGGATTCATTTGCTTCAGCAAGGTAGCAGAAAATTGGAAATACTTTAGGGTTCTCACACAGCTAAAATATAATACTCATGGCTCCTAACCATCCTGGAGAAACCTTCGTCTCCCCCAACTCTCTCTTTCTCTCTTTCTCTCCCTCTCTCCCTCTCTCTCTCCCTACCTTCTTCTTTGCTTATGCCTCAGGCGAACCACGACTGTAGTCAAAGACAATAGCAGTTAATTTTAAGAACGTTACTGAGTTAAAGCCAGGAAACAGAATGTGATGGACAACAATATTTGTCTAGGAAATACGAAGAACTCCCTCCCCCACCAAATCATTCTAGAACTGATATTTACATTACCAAAAAAAAAGCACAAAACACAAAAATCAAGCAAACAAACAAAAACAGCCTAGTCGTACCGTTTATTTTAAGAAATTTTACTGAGAATTAATTGATCCAACAGTGAAGAGTGGTACTCCTCTACTTGAAGGCAGGGTCCTAGAGTCCAGAGCCCATCCCTTTGGCTTCCCTCTCACCTCTGCAATGACCCAGTGACCCAAAAGTCAGTTCAATGGATCTTCCCCAGACTGAATAAGAGCCTGAGGAACCCCAGTTTGAAAATGTCTGTCCCAGCAAAGAGGGTGTGCTATGACACACATGGGCATTGTTTATGAAAAGGCAAGACTGTTCAGCCCTTGACTCAAGTTGTGTACTATTTGTTCTTGGAAACAGAGAGAGACAAACCATCCAGTGTCATCACATCCTGACCCAGCTTGGTTGAGGCTGCTCAACACTGGGGATAATCTTCGGGTTAACAATAGCAGGCAGCTTGTGTTTGACGGCATGAACAGAGGGAAAGTATGGCCTACTCAGCTTACAGGGAACTGAACACAGTGTGTTAAATTGACGAAGTGTTGAAAACAGGTTGCCTGAAATGCTGACATTATTTGTAATGTGAGATTTCCTGTGCAATTCTAGCAACCTTGTGTGTTGGCAGTCACTTTATGAAGATATATATGAACCCTAAATCCCCAGTAATAAATGGATGAGTTAGAAGGCAGATGAGAGTTTGTACATGAAAGAATTTGGAAGAGGAGAAAGGTTTTATTGTGTGAAAGTCAACAGGGGATAAACAATTTGACTAATCCTGACCCAGCCCTGCCTTTGCATGCCCTGCTTTTTTATTCAGCCCACAAAGAATGCCATGAGCCATGTCTTGTGATGGGCACCCCATAACCACGTATGAAAATGCTGACTCACCTCCCATGCTGCTGACATTCACCAGCCTTCCTTTGGATTTCCTAAGAAGGGGCAAAAATGTCTTTGTGACCTCCACAGTTCCAAAGAAGTTCACGGCCATGCATTGTTTGTAGTCAGTCATAGGAAGAAGCTCCCCATCAGATGGAAAGCCAAGCACCCCAGCATTGTTGACCACAGCCCACAATCCTGGAGACAGAAAACTATAATGAGTGAGTGTCTGGAAGAGTAAGTGAATAACACAACCTGCGACACCTGGAAGACCGTGCAAGTGGTGTTATGTGTGAGCCAGGTCTCCCGTGGGATTACAGTCTGCCACTGGACAAAGGCAAGAGTCTTAGGGAAAAGGAGTAGGAGTGGGAGGGGAATTCCTGTAACAGGAAGCCAGATGTGCAGAGATGTAAAGCAGAACATTCTGTTCCAGAAACTCTTCAGAATTTACTAAGTGAACCAGCAGGTATTGCAGATTAAGGGTTTGGCAGGAGCCATTATCCTGAAAGGACCTCTAATCCTTGTTAAGGTGTTTAGATAGTGAACCACTGATAGGTAACCAGCAAACCACTGATAAAACAAATTCCCCGCCACAGGCATGCCACATGGGAGGACCCCAGTCCATGGAGGCTCTGTATGTCTAAAGGATTTTAGGAGATGGATGGCATTGTAAAATGTGAATGCTGTGAAGATTAGTCTCTGGAAAGTAATGGGGAAGGAAAGATGGGTTGCCACTGGGATAGCCAATTGGGATATCCAAGGAGGCCATTGGGATAGCCCAGGTGGAAGAAGATGAGGGTCCAGTGCATGCAGTGCTAAGACATAGCGCTATGCAATGGTAGGAAGGGGCTGGAAGGTAACTACCCAGGAGGTAGACTTGACAGGACTAGGGTCAGTAGGATACAGGGATTGAGGATAAGCTGAGGGTTTCAGTGACCCACAGGTTTCGGGCTTGAATGACTGGTTAGTTGGTAGTGCCAGTGTCTGAGCTGTGGGATGCAGGAGAGCAGAACGATTTGCAGAATGGCAGCAGGGAATAAAAAAAAATGAGCAGTTTTTGACATGTTGAAGCTTCTGGAGTATAAGGGAAGATGTCTGGTAGATAACTTTGTATACGTGGAGAAGAAGGGTTAGGTTGGTAATATATTAGTATATTTGGGAGTTATTGGTATAAACCAGTGTTTTTTGGCCCTGCCCTAACATAAGCATCACATTGGGAGCTTTAAAAACTAACGATACCTGGGACCCTATCCTAGGGACTGATTTAATTGGGTTTGGGGGATCTGTTCAGTCACACAGGGCCTGGTGCTTCAGAAGGGTCCTGTACGTGTGTGAAAGTTTCAGTCTCTGCTGTCACCATCTTACATTCCTAATAATTTTCCAAACTCAAACTAGGGGCCCCATATTTTCATATTGCATTGGGTCTGCCAAGTTACATAGCCCATCCTGGACCCTAGCATGGGTAATTTTCAAATGATTCTAATGTGCAGCTGGATTGAGAACTCTCGGTATAGGGAGCAAATGGTATGGCCCCAGACACATGGAGTGGGAAGTCTGGGGATGCAACCCTCAGAAGCATTTGTATTTGTGGGGAGACAGAGGCAAAGTTTCATCCAGGAGAAGTGGAAAGAAAGATTGGAGAACTAGGAGAGCAATGGGGGCTGGGGACCCCAAACCATGGAGGAGAGTATAAACAACATGCTTAAATACTGCAGGGAAGTTAAAACCTGGGTCTTCCAGCAATCCCATTACTGGGTATACATCCAAAGGAATATAAACCGTTCTATTATAAACATGCATTCACACATAGGTTCGTTGCAGCCCTATTCACAATAGCGAAGACATGGAATCAACCCAAATGCCCATCAATGATAGACTGGATAAAGAAGATGTGGTACATATACACCATGGAATACTATGCAGCCATTAAAAAGAATGAGATCATATCCTTTGCAGGGACATGGATGGAGCTGAAAGCCATTATCCTCAGCAAACTAAAGCAGGAACAGAAAATCAAACACTGCATGTTCTCACTTGTAAGTGGGGGCTGAACAATGAGAACACATGGACGCATGGTGGGGAACAACCCACACTAGGGCCTGTTGTAGTGAGGGGAGGTAGAGCTTCAGGAATAATAGCTAATGAATCCTGGGCTCAATACCTACAGGGTGGGTGGATCTGTGCAGCAAACCACCATGGCACATGTTTACCTAGGTAACAAACCAGCACATCCTGCACGTGTAACCCAGAATTTAAAATAAAAGTTGAAAAAAAAAAAAAAAACCAACTAGGTCTTCAGGCTGATACTCGTTAGCTTTGCTAGATTAGTTAGGGAGGCAGAGTGAGAACCAACATCAAATTGAAGGTGAGGAAGAGAATCAGAGAGCTACAGGAGCTTGGCCATGAAGGAAAGAGAAGAGGAGGGGTAATGGGTAAAGGAGGACAGTAACCATGAAGGTATTTTTTTCTAAGCTGGGGACTCTAATGCATGTTGCTATTGTGGACAGGAAAGCAATGAGCTGGGGCTGGTGGAGTTGTTCTTGGGAGAGTGACTGAGAAGTTGGTGAGAATGAGATAGAGGTTTCTGTAAGTTCTGTGTAGATGGGCCCATGTCTGAGTTATTCCGAAGGTCTTCATGTTGATAGAGATCCCCACACAGGGTGGAGGTTCAGCACAGGTGTGCTCCAGTGCAAGCAGAGGCCAGAGTGGAGTAGGGGGCATGATCAACCCAAGCTGGAACAAGAACTGGGTATTCAGGAGGAGGGTAAAGGCACCGAGGGTGCTGGCGGCAGTACCTCTGTCCTGCAGCATTGCTGCAACCTTGCTGTAAGCATCTTTTATCTGCACTGGCTTCGTGACGTCCATTTGGAGCACCGAGAGGCGCGGGGAGCAGGTTCTTCGCAATTCCTCAGCTCCTGGGCCATTTTCATTCAAAACTCCGGCAAATACTGTGAAGCCCAGCTCATCCAGATACTTGCACAAAGCGTGACCAAGCCCGCAATCACCACCTGCATAGGGTCAGGGGAGTAGGGAGTGAGTTAACCACAGTGACAGGAGAAAATATTTAACAAGGAAAACATTACGTTGTTTAGGATTCTCCATGCTCTCTGAAGAGAGGGGTTCCTGGGGAAGTTTCTTTATGTGCTAAGTGGGGAGGTGGGAGGAGAAGTCAAGCCATACAGATACATTTCTCCATATAAAGAAAGGGATATAATGTAGAACTGAGGGGTGGTGGGTGGGCATAGATGGAAAGAGAAAGGCTTGGGGGAAGGGTAGTCCAGGAGTGACTGGTGGCCAAAGAAATTGGGAAGGAAAACCAAGACATCTAATGGAAGTAGTTTTAGTAATCTACAATGTGTAGTGTTTGATGTAACCTCACTCACTCTGTAAAACCTTCAGTCAAACATTCATTACAAACTCATACTTTGGACTCGGTTTTGCCTTATGGAGACACAGGGCAATAACAGAGGCTGCCCACGGGGGCCAGTTCGTTCTGGATTATAAAAGTTAAAAGTTCATGGCCACCTGTGTTTCTCACCCTCCTGGGCCTTTTTCCCTGTCTATGACTGACCCTGAGCTATGGAATAGATGTCAAGCCTAGAAAGAAAGTTACAACAGAAACCAAATAGAAAGCCCTAATTGCATTGCTCTGTGAAAATGGAGAGTAATGTAATACACAAAGTATGACTTAAGCTTCTCAGAATTTGAGATAAGAGTGTACCCACCCAGCCAAGAGGGTATTAGGGACCCCGGAAAGAGTGTTTTATACCCACAAGTGCAAAATGTAGATGTCTGAAATTCCCAAGTTGAAGATAACGTCAACATTAAATCACCCTTTGAGCTACATACACCATAGTAAACAAATAACAGTTAATGTCTCTCTCCTTTTAATGAGAAAGTATTTCACATTGCCTGTGTCATGTGATCTTCCTTGGACTCCTGCAGGGATCTCTTTTGTCAGTAGTCAGACATCTCCACCAAGAATTGGGAAATAAGGAAAACTAGAGTACATGCAGAGAATCAACTCAAAGATCAGTATGTGAGTGGGCAGAAAAGAGATCTCGCTTCCAAGCTAACAACAGGGGCCTGAAATCTACTGTCCCCAAAGAGAGGACAGGTGTTCACATACACTGTTGATAAACATGTGCAGGACTAAAATCAACCAATGTGAATTCGCCTATCTTTTGACCCCAAAAGTCTCAGTATTCATCCTAGAGAAATACTTGCAGGCACATAAATGATGTTCTTTATAGCACTGTGTAAGAGCAAAAGAAGGAATTAACTTAAATGTCCATGAATAGGAGAATGGTTACATAAATTATGGTACATAAAATGGAATACGACAAAGCAGTTTTAAAGATGGAATAGAACTATCCAAAATGACATGGATATTGCTCCAAGATGCTTTGTTAAGTGAAATAAAATAACTTGCAGTATAATAATAATTAATAAAATCCAATTTAATGCAAAAAAGGAGGAGAGTTGATTCTATACATACCAAGGTGTGGAAATGTAAAAACAAACAAACAAAAAAGAATTTGGAAGGAGAGATCCCTAAGTTCCCCTTAGGAAGAGAGGCAGAATGGAGGGGGACCTTATCTTGTAATGTTTACCATTTTTGCTACAAGAAAGTACTTTTTTCTTTTTTTAAAGGCTATGCTAATTAGAATGGAGATTGGCCAGCCCTCTAAGTGTAGAAAAGGGTGGAAAAGAGAGAGAAAGTCTAGCATGGTTAGCATCTGCAAACACTGCCAGAGAGAGAATGATAGTCATGACAAAAGGTGTGTGTGCTCCTGTCCTTCTGACACCACCATTAAGATATGAATGCCTCTGGTTGCCATCACTGATTGCATTTAACGTTTGCTCCATCTCCTTCCTTCTTATGTCTCCATGTGTGTCGGTGCCCAGCAAATAGCCCTTGAGTTTCCTCCCTGGGGCTGGCCAGAGGAGGAGATGGTACCAACTGAAACAGATGCAAGTGTCTGGACCATGTGATAGACACCTGCCTTAGTGTAAATTAATGCATTAGAATTCTGGTACGAATACATAATAATATGTGTGTATAACCATTTTGTGAGCCCAGTTCCTGAAGAAATGGACCTGTTGCTGGACAAATCCAACTTCTGGATCCACAGTGCTGAGGCCAGATGCTGAGCACTGGCAAGTTCACCAGCCAGCAGACCAATGCTGTGTGGGTCTCCCTGGAATCCCCTAAATACCACTCGTGGTCAAGTCTATCCTATAAAATTATTCCCGAAATGTCTACAGTAGAAATTATCCTTCCTGTCTTACAGATGAGGAAACTGAAAACAAGAGATGCCAAGATCACACAGATGGTAGGGATCAACCTGGACTCTTTATTGGATCCTAAATCCAAGTTCACCAGTCACTGTCATACTGGACCAGCCACCTTCTCCTTCATCTGTGTGAGCAGAGAAGGGAGGTTTGGGCAAGCTAATCCCAGGATGATCCTCTTGTGGTCTGTAAGAAAGGGTGTGAATTAACCTGAAAATAACTAACTTTGAACCAGTTTGAAGTGAAAAGTACCTGGAGCCTGATTATACACACCCTGCTGGGTGAGGCCAAGAGTTTCATGGACAGCCTCTCCCATTTTGTGATGTACCATACCTTATGCTTCTGCCTTATTATTGGCACAGCTAGATATATGGGAGCCATGGATTTTAAAGCACCCAGTTCCCCTTAGAGGCTTGTGTGATGTCAGGATGCCCAGCATATTCCTTCTACACAGAGAAGAAACCTGCTCTGCAGTGCAGAGATGAAGACCATGACCTTGACTCTACAGGGCATATAAACACCCCACCAGGGTGTCTGCTGCTCTCTGGAGAACTAAGACAGGGGGAAAAGGGTCATCCACCCAATTAGAGCTGCTGACCATGAAGGCATGCAAACTGTCACCTGTATCCAAACCTGAAGTCCATCATCTGCTCCCCAAATCCACATGAGAATCATGAACTTTGCACTTAGCAGTCCTTCCTTTGGCCTTGCATCCCACAAACACTTTGATGTGTTCAACACTGTGTACCTCCACACATGATGCTGAGAGCTTCCCCTTCCCCACAGGGGTTCCATCCATAAGTTTGTAATTGTCCTGTGTAACTCCACCGCTTGTCTGAGGCTGATTGGACCAGAGTCAACCAGCTTTTCTCTTTCAGAAATGTGGGGTTGTGGCTGCAAGATCCAAAGCAGTGTCTGATACTGTCTGACCCAAAAGGACATTAAACTCAATAGCAAATGGGGGCCCTGGGGGGCTGTCTTCCTTCATGCACATGGAGATATGGGCTAAGTCCTCTTGAAGAGTAACAAGAGGCAAAGCTACAAATAAGAGCAGAGTCTGAGGTCAGATGTTGTCCACAGACATAGACGAGCATCTTCTTGGCTCATGATAGCTTTCCAGTCTCTGGTAAACCTCAAGTGACCTCTTCCCCATGTGTGCCTTAAGAAATTCCACATCCTCATAATAATCCCTCTTCTTTCTCAAGTCAGTTTCAGTATCTTTCCTAAACTCCATCTTTTTCACTTACTGCAGACACTAAAACTAGTTATCTCTGCTTTGGAAAACAGTCCTCAAAAGGTTAAATGTAATGTTACCAGACAACCTAGCAATTCTGCTCCTAGGTGTGTACCCAAGAGAAATGAAAATATATGTTTCCACAAAAACTTGTACACGAATGTTCATAGAAGCATTATTCATAATAACAGAAAACAGGAAACTAACCAAACATCCATCAACTAATGAATGGATAAAAAATATGGTATATCCAACAGTGGGATATTATTAAGCCACAGAAAGGAATGAAGTTTCTATGCTTGCTACAGCATGAACATTGAAAACATTATACTGAGTGTAACAAGCCAGTGCGGTAGATAAAGGGATGAGAGCAAGGAGGAGACATTGTGATCTTGACTCCTTTTCCTCTGAGCAGAGGATACTTTGTCACATTTTGGAAGGCAGTGCCTTTGAGCAGCTTCATGAGCCTCGGATCTGACTCTCTTAGGAAAGTTCCTTGGAAGAGCCTACAGGTGATGACAGTGTTGAACTTTAGGCAAGCCCTGTAATCCTGGAAAATTGCAAAGGTTAAGAAATGTCCCCACCCTTTTGTGTTCTGGGAAGCAGCTCACTGCAAATAACTCCCTTCCCCATATGACTTAGATGAGACTCACAGGTGCTCCCACTTGTTTACCTATAACAAGGCCAGACCCAGAGCCTCCAAACTCCCTTTCTTTGTTTTTGTCGTTAGTTGAACTGCCTGTTTCCACTGGTCGGTCAGAACAAAGTGTTAACCTAACTTTGGTGTAGATTCTCTCCTTTCCCCAGGTCCTGGGCCACCCTCAGCCTGAGCCAGCAGACAAGTCCTCTTTACAGACCTTCCTGATCAGCCCTCAATGTCTGTCTGATTGTGTCACTCTGATCATCCCAGCCCGCAACACCCACTTCTTTCTAGCCTTGTTTATGCCTCTTTAGCAATGCAAAACATTTACTGCCTCATCTTGAGACACTTGCAGATTATGTGGTCAGAACATTCCCTCTACTGCAATAATCCTTTTGAATAAAATCTTTCCTAACTAAATCTGAGTTTGCTTTTATTTGGCAGTGAATTAATGAAGCCAGAGATCAAAGGAGACCATCTGCTTGTGTTTACCTCTGAGGCAGTGTGGCATAGGGGCATGGGTGCAAATCTAGCCCTGCTATTCCTGCCTGTCTAACCCTAGAGAACCTTTCTAATTGCTCTCTGCCTCCGCTTCCTTATCTATAAAATGGGCTTAATAATGGTACCCGTGTCAGTTAATATTTGTGAAGTGCCTAATAGAGCCTATTCCAAATAATTACTACATCGGTCTTTTTAAAAAACAATACTGCGTCTTTATTTTAATTTTCAGGTGTTTCCACTCACATTATTGGTAAGTGTAGTGTTTGCCTCTACTGATTGTCAGCTGAACATCTTGGTTAAGACTCAGACTGCCTGATTCTCCTCTTCCACTTACGGGCCTCGGGAAAGTCACATATAACCACGTGGAACCTCCACTTCCTCACGTGGAATGTAGGGTTATCATAATAGCCCCTCCTAAGCTGGCATGGGAAGTCAGCAAGACAGGATTTCGCACTGGCCCAGCGTGTTGTGAGTGGCTGTCATTAGTATCATGGCTCTAACCCTGGCATCATTTCTGACTTATGATGTTAGAGATCAGGCTGTGCTAGCCCCTGGTGTCTATGAAGTCTTGAGGCAGTTCAGGGGTCAGAGGGCCTTGAAAAATTCTGTGGCTGAGGAATCGCTCCTTGAGGAGAGGGAAAAACCATTGTGTACTCCGGAAACCCAGCGACAAAGCCAGGGCTTTCGTGAGAAGGTGGAAGGGTTTCATAAGAGTTACCCAACAGTGGTGTTTGAAAATAAGCACACCGAGTATGGATTGCCTGTTTACCAAGTTCCAGCTAGTTCACATGCATTTACTCATTGAATCCTCTCAATCATCGTGGGAAGTAAGTAATGTTACCATCACCCATTTACAGAGGCGGAAACTGAGACGTGGATGGATGAAGTCATTCAGCTAAGACATAGCAAAGGTCGTTTGGAGCCAGGCACAGACTGGGATATAAACAACTGGGGTATAAAATATTCAAATCCTCCAAAGCATAAGGCTTAGCCCATAGTGGATGTTCATTAAAAATCACATGTTGGATGAATAGGCACTGAAGAGGGCACTAGAATAAGAGTGCCTTACAAACCAAGAGGGGGTCCTTTGTCGCTAGAGTTGAGGGCACCTGACCATAGTAAGTGCTCAACAGGATAGAGAAAATGCTGAGGTTGGTGTCAAACTATGTCATTTGGGATCATTCTATCTCTAGCAGCCTGGAAACCCATCAACCTGGAACAGGCAATGAGTACTGGAGACCCATTTGTACAAGATTGGAGTGAATTTGAAATAGCAGTTAATTCTAAAAATATTAATAAAGTCTCCGTTTATGTGCAAATTGGAAATAATGTGAATCACCTTGAATTTTAGAGCGTTAGGAACTGTATATTGTAGTTGCAAAGTGTATTTATGCTACTGCCACATGGGGGCACCATATTAGCTGGTGAACGGAAACACCCCATCATTTGTTGGTTCAAGTCTTAAACTGGGCAAATTGTGAATAACGCGTGTTTGGGAGTTCCTCAGGCCAGGCCCCTTGAATGAAATGCATCCACCCTGTAAATACAGGACTGAGTGATGGGATGCATGTGCTCTGGAACACAAGCACTGTCCTTTGGAAGCTACAGTTAGAGAGAAGGAAGTGGGGGAAGAATTTACAAACCTGTAAATGGCTTTTAGTCATTAATAAAACATCATACAAGAAATAAAACCTCACAGTCAATACTGAGATCAATAAAACAAGACCTTCTCCATAATCTCACCAATACTGCATAACTCTCATAATGTTCATATTCTTTTTCTTCTAGTCTTTTTTCCTACATATCGTTCTTTAACAGTTATAGCACACATAAAATTCGACAGCTGATTTTTAAATTACTATTATATAGACCAGTTTTACATATTTCTACATAGTCTTCAAAACCATAATTTTTCATTACTGTAGATAAAATCATCCTTATTAAAATGCAGCCAAGAAAAATGATGAGAACCTGGATTCTGGAGCTGGGAGACCTGGGTTCAAATCCCAGCTCTGTCACTTAACAGCTGTGTGACTTTGGTTGTCACTTAACCTCTCTGTGCCCCAGTTTCCCCAACTTTAAAATGCAGTCACACTAGGACCTGGCTCATAGAGTTGTCAGGAGAATTAAATAATTTGATATATTAAATGAATTGGAACAAGGTCTGGCACAAAGCCACTGCTCTCCAGGTGTTTATTAAATAAATGGTAACTTTTTTTTTTTTTTTTTAAACAGAGTCTCACTCTGTCGCCCAGGCTTGAGTGCAGTGGCACAATCTTGGCTCACTGCAACCTCCACCTCCCAAGTTCAAGCAATTATCTTCCTCAGCCTCCCGAGTAGCTGGGATTACAGGTGCCCGCCACCACGCCCAGCTAATTTTTGTGTTTTTAGTAGAGACGGGGCTTCACCATCTTGGCCAAGCTGGTCTTGAACCCCTGACCTCGTGATCCACCCGCCTCGGTCTCCCAAAGTGCTGGGATTACAGGTGTGAGCCACCGCGCCCAGCCCATAAATGGTAACTTTTAAAAAAACCCACACTACACTATTCCTTTCACTGGCTCCTTCTAGTTTCTGGAACCAAAAGGGTTTTCAGTTCAGTTCTCCTCTCAGAAGGTCATCACCGCTATTCTAGCCACAGTGATGAATCAGCCAAAGATCACAGCTCTGCTTTCTGAGTCCTTACCCCTAAAGCTCCTCCGAGCACCCCCTTTGCCAGTGATATCTTCAACCACCAGCAGCTTAAGGCGGAGGTGCTAACAGGGTTGGTATCTTCAGAGGCATCAAGACCCTTTCTCATAGTGGAACCCCACTTCTAATAGTAGACTGGACAAACACAAATCAAAGATCTACTATGAATCAGCAAAAGGATGTGATCTGAATAGGCATTTCATTTGTCCCACACAATTAATTTTGTAAAAATTTGAACAAAGACTCAGAATCGAGAGATTGTACCTGAAAACTCAGAGCCAATGATTTCTCTTGATTAACCAGGAGATGAGCCAGCATTCCCACAAGGGACCCATCAGCTGAGGCTGAGGACCTCCGGGCCTCCCCCTCTGATGGGGTATGCACTCCAAGGAACAAGGTTCACTCATCAAGAGCTCACACACACATTCCCATCACCAGCTTCCCTCAGTAATGTGGCCTGCCCTGAGCCCACCATCACCAGCTTCCCTCGGTAATGCGGCCTGCCCTGAGCCCATAGCCTTTTGAGCTGGAGACCCCTGACATAGTTTCCCACTTACGAAGGTCATCTGAATCAAAGCTGTTTATCTGGTTGAAAGCCTGTGGGAAACTAGTGGGAAATGGACTTTCCCCACCCTTTTGTTTAAGACTTAGGCAATCCATCAGATTGCCACCCTCATGTTGACATTGCCTGTTCCCCATAAAATAGATTAAGGTATAATAAAATGTTAGATAAATACAACAAAACTCCAGCATACTTAGGACTGCCCTGAGGTCAAAATAAAGCTCAACTCTTAATCCAGTGAGAGCAACTACTTGACATCCCACCTCCTTTGCCCTCAGCATTCTTAAAAGATAACAGTTGTCGGGTGAGGAGGCCTTGGGAAATAGCTAGATTTTTCATGTCAATTTTTTTGATGAAAACAAATGCTTTTTTCTTGGAACACAACCTTGATGAAGAATTCTCCCATATTCTTGTCATTCCTGTGTTAAGATGAGCAACTGAAATGCCCGGGAAATTAAATATTCGCCCAAAGTTACACAACGGGAATGTGGTAGAGTCAGCCCTGAAACCCAGGTTTGCTCTTTGCAAAGCACGTTCCTTTACTGTCCTGGTGCCACTTTTAACTTCTGACACTTCTTCCTACCTGTCTTCACCTCCATTCTTTTGTTCACTTATTCATTCAGGGAGATCACCGTGTTAGGTCCTAGCAACCCCCACCCATAAAAGACAAATACTCTCTGGCTTCACGAAGCATACTGCTTAGGAAAGAGGTTTTCACTCCTGAGTCCCACTACAGTCTAAAAAAAAGTCAACGCCCAGGTCCCATCCCCATAGAGTCTCATTTAATTGGCCTGGATGGGATCAGTACCCACTGGCAACACTTTCTGAGATCTCTCCAGGAGATTCCAAAGTTCAGCCAGGATTGAGAGCCACCAATGCAGGGCAGTGATTTTCAACCACGGACAATTTTGTCCCCTGGGGAATATCTGGCAATGTATGGAAACATTTTTGGTTGTCATAACACAGAGTACTATTGAGGCCAGGGATGCTTCTCAACATCTGCCAGCCAACATCCAGCCTCAAATGTCAACAGTGTCAAGGCTGAGAAACCCTGGTCTAGAGAGAAGATGCACATTGGATAAATAATTACAATATTGGTGAACGTTATTAATAGGAAAGACTTAGGAATATAAGTCATAGTCTACTTTGACAGAGAACTCCAGGTTCCTCCTTAAGGGAACCCTCATCGGAAAAAACTATGGGCAGGAAAGAGAAGAAACTAGATGATCTCCCTCAGGGTATGGACTGTCGTGGGTGGTCTGGTTCACTGGTCTAGACCCCACACCTACTGAGCGACTGTAGTAAATATTTACCGAATGACAGAGTGAGCAACTGAGTAAATGAAGAAGTATCACTGTCCAGGCACCACCCATCACCTTCTCACAGTTTCAGTGTGCTTGCCCTGTCCTCGCTCCCTGGACCCACTCATCACCCTCCCTGAGCCCTGCCATCTGTCCACAGTGCCTAAAAATCAGATTCTTTCTTTTAAATTACCTTCATTTTTTAATAGGAACATAACTTGGGAAAAGTTTCTCAAATTCTGTATTCACAAAGGAAACTGAACTACACAGATGGCTCATTCAGCATTCAGCTAAGACTTGGTCACCGTGAAAATTCGCATTACCCTTAGGGCACAGGTGAACCAACACAAAGCTGACGTGGGAATGGGTGGGGTAGGCGGGCCCTAATGACTTTTGCCCATGAAAGGGGACTACGTCCAAAAAGTTTGAGAGCCTTATGTTTATATATGTTATCTCGCTTTATGCTTGCAACCTAAGGTAAGGTGCTCATTTTATAAAAAAAAAACAGATTTTATTTTTTAGAGCAAATTTAGATTTACAAAAAAATCAGAAAGCTAGTACTGAGAGTTCCCAAATACTTCGCATACAGTTTCCCTGTCATTAACATCTTATGGCTGGATGCGGTAGCTCATACCTATAATTCCAGAACTTTTGGGAGGTTGAGGCAAGAGAATCGCTTGAGTCCAAGAGTTTGAGACCAGCCTGGGTAACAAAGGGAGACCGTGCCTCTACAAATAATTGAAAAATTAGCCAAGTGTCCTGGCACACACCCCTGGCCCCAGCTACTCAGGAGGCTGAGGTGGGAGAATCACCTGAGCCCAGGAGGTTGAGGCTGCAGTGAGCATGATCACATTGCTGCACTCCAGCCTGGGTGACAGAGCAAGACCCTGTCTCAAAAAAAAAAAAAAAAATTAACAACAGCAGCAAAAATCTTACATTAATATGATGTAATTACACCTTCTACAATTAATGACCCAATATTGATACATTATTATTAAGTAAATTCTATGCTTTATTCAGATTGCATTACTTTTACCTAATGTCCTTTTTCTGCTGTAGGATCCTGTTCGGGATATTGTTACATTTAGTCATCCTGTCTGCTTAGACTCCTCTGGGCTATGACAGGTTCTCAGACGTGACATAGTTGACATAGTTGATGGTTTGAAGGAGTGCTCATCAGGGATTTTGTAGAATGACTCTCTATTTGAATTTGTCTGATGCTTTTCTCCTGATTAGACTGGGATTATAGGTTTGGGGGAAGAAGATTACAGAGGTAAAATGCCATTTCACATCACATCACATCACATCAAGGGTACATAGCACCCATGTGACGTAAGACCACTGCTGATGTTGACCTGGAAGATGTTGACCTGGATGAAGTAGTGTTCATCAGTTTTGCCCACTGCACAGTTGCTTTTTCCCCTTCCCAAGCTGTATGCTTTGAAACGAAGTTGTTGTGCACAGACCACACTTAAAAACTGGGGAGTTAGGCTGGGCACCGTGGCTCATGTCTGTAATCCCAACATTTTGCAAGGCCAAGGTGGGTGGATCATGAGGTCAGGAGATCGAGGCCATCCTGGCCAATGTGGTGAAACCCCGTCTCTACTAAAAATACAAAAATTTTCCGGGCATGGTGGCGGGAGCCTATAGTCCCAGCTACTCAGGAGGCTGAGGCAGGAGGATCACTTGAACCAGGGAGGTGGAGCTTGCAGTGAACTGAGATCGTGCCACTGCACTCCAGCCTGGTGACAGAGCGAGACACCATCTCAAAAAAAAAAAAAAAGAAAGAAAAGAAAAAAAAAGGAAAAGTGGGGAGTCATGCTGCTTCTTTAGGGTGGAATAGCTCCATAAATTAATTGGAATTCTGCAGAGAAGATTTATCTCTTCTCTCTCACTTATTAATTTGTTCAATTACTTATTTATATCAGTTTGGACTCATGAACATTGATTTTATACTTTGGGTTATAGCTTACTACTTTATTTATTGTGTTGCTCTAATTCTTCCAGTTTTGGCTATTTAGAGCTTCCAGTTGGCTCCCATAAAAATAGTGTACATTTTTTCCCATTTTACAGATGAGGGAAACCAAGCTTCAGAAAGAATATAAAAAGTTTCCAGCCTCACCCAAGTGAAAAAGCAGAGGTGCAATTTGAACTCTATGTCCATAAGATTCTAAGACACCTGTTTGGTTGGTTGGTTGGTTGTTTTTGTTTGTTTATATTTCCTGTCTGACACCTTCTCTCTGAATATAGTCAACTTCCATGAATCAATGACTGGTGTATATTTTACCTATCATTGTGAATAAGCAATAGCATTTTTGAGGTTACCAATCTGCTATGTATTATACATTATAGAGAAACTTAGTCAGCACCCAGGTTAAGAAATGGAACATCACCAGCTCACCAGCAATCTCCCTTGTATCTCCTTTCAGTTGTCCCCACCCCTCATAGGTTACCACGATCCTGACTTACAACAGCATAGATCTGCTTTAGCTGATTTTTGTTTTAAATAAATGGAATTAGGTATCAGTCCTCTTTGTGGCTGGCTTCTTTTGTTCATTCTCCTATGTTTCCCTGTGGTTTGGTTAATGGAAGTTTTTTTGTAAATGTTCCAACCGTATATTTCACAAGAATGGCTACAAGTGAAGTAACACTTGTAAAAACACGTTAAACAACTACCTGAAAAGTAAATTCGCTTAAGATTTAGCATAACACAGAAAAGAGAAAACGAAGTAGAGATACAACTAAACCGCCCCACTATCCCAGGGTCCTTTTTATCATTACCTAAGGTTTTATCTAAGTAGGGCAGCCCTACTAATGTCCCTTTTCTTCATGGGAAAGATGCTTCCTGACTGACAGGATGTCATTCTTGCCAACACATGACCAAAAACTCACTCAGCTGCTTCTAAAATATAATGGTACAAGATGCAACTTGCCAAACTTGAATAAAATCCAAGATGTCTGTGATTTACAGTTTTCTATCTTCTGTTTCATTACTAATTACCACCATTGACCTAGTTCTTTACAACAGAGATGTCCCCGGGCAAGCTTACCCTTCTCATGCCACCGTGGACACTGTTCAATCAAATCACCTCTCCCTTAGAATCTACTCACCCCAATACTCCTCACCAACCACAGAGGAAACCAATTTGCCACCCTCACTCACACCAGAGCACTGTGTTAGTTTCTAGTTGGATCCACGTTTTCATTGCATGGTTTTCCGGTTGAATCCAGGCTTCTCATTTCCGCTCCATTCTTACCACATCTCTCCCCAACTCACGAACTTGCTCTGATACCCACTTGCCTGATAGGTAATGGATACAGTATACCGTCTGGATATTAATAACTCCTACCATTTGCCCACTCTAGGGAAGTTTTCTACATTTCCCAACCTTAGGACCTACCTTCTATTCTAGTTGGGCTGATTTCTTCATCATCTCACATATATCCTGCTTACTCCATCCTGTGTGTTCCTGCCTATTCGTTATCTCATTCTTTCAATAGCTCTTTGTTAAGCATGTGTCATGTACTCTTCTACATCATGGGGACACGGCAACATGTAAAACCATCCAAGTCCCCATCCCATGGAGCTTAGCTTGTAGGGGGTGATGGGAGACATTCAATAAGCAAACGTATTGATGTCAGGTGGGAAGAGATGTTTGCAACAGAATAGTGACTGGGTGCCAGGATGCCATGTTCGGGGACAGCAACTCTGAGTGGGTAGCAGCTGAACAGCTATCCCAGGGAAGGGTGCACCAGGCACAGGGCAGAGCAGGTGCAAAGGCTCTCAGACGGGAACATAATTCTCAGTCGAAGAGCAGAGAGGCCATTTTAACCAGAGGAGAATAAGCAAAGAAGAGAATAAAAGGAGCTAAATTATAGCAGTAGTTCAAGGCCAGTCCATGTGGCCTTTAAGTCAGTGATTTTCAGTCCCCCCCACTGCCCATCCCCACCCCACCCCCTCCCCGACCAGGGAACATTTGACAATGTCTGGAGACGTTTTTGGTTGTAAAAACGGGGATGGGCTACTGATATCTGGTGAGGCCAGGGAGCTGCTAAACATCCCAAAGTGCATAGAACAGACCCCACCACAAAGAACCATCTGGCCTCAAATGTTGAGAGAGCCGAGGTTGAGAGACTCTGCTTTCAGCCATGAGGAAGACCGTGAGTTTCATTGTAAAGTGTGATGAGAGATATCATCAGAAAGTTTTGAACCATGGTGTGACTTGAGTTAGGTTTAAAGAAAAACAGAAATATTTCTATTGGACAGCACCCTTCCTTTCCTGCTAAAGACACTAGTGGGGAAAGAGGAAAAAAATGACACCCCAAAGAGATGAAGTGGGAGTGGGGACAGAAAGTAACATTTCTGGAGGTTGGGAAATTAAGTTGGAGGAAATGGCTAAGTGGTATGCTAAGAATAGGGCAGGGCTGGGCACAGTGGCTCATGCCTGTAATCTCAGCATTTTGGGAGACTGAGGCAGGTGGATAACTTGAGGTCAGGAGTTCGAGGCCAGCCTGGGCAACATGGTGAAACCCCATCTCTGCTAAAAATGCAAAAATTAGCCAGCTGTGGTGGCACACGCCCATAGTCCCAGCTACTTTGGAGGCTGAAGCAGGAGAATCGTTTGAACCTGGGAGGCGGAGGTTGCAGTGAGCCAAGATCGCACCACTGTACTTCAGCCTGGGTGACAGAGTGAGACTCTGTCTCAAAAAAATAAATAAATAAAAGAATAGGGCAGTCTGTTAATGGCTATGAGTTTTTTGGGAGGGTGATAAAACTGTGGAATAAGTGGTGATGGTTGCATAACCTTGTAATACAGTGAAAACCACTGAAATGTATACCTTAAAGAGCACATTTTATGGCATGTCCATTATATCTCAATAAAAAGTTATATTAGGCCAGGCACAGTGGCTCATGTATGTAATCCCAGCACTTTGAGGGGCCAAGGCTGGAGGATCACTTGAGGCCAGGAGTTTGAGCCCAGCTTGGGCAATACGGTGAAACCCCGTGTCTACTTAAAACACAAAAATTAGCTGGGCATGCTGGTGCACATCTGTAATCCCAGCTACTCAGGAGGCTGAGACATGAAAATCACTTGAACCCAGGAGTCAGAGGATGCAGTGAGCCAAGATCACACCAATACACTCCAGCCTGGCTGACAGAGCGAGACTCTGTCTCAAAAAAAAAAAAAGTTAGTTTTAAAAAAGAATGGCGCAGTCTAATATTTACAATGTCTGTGATGACAGAGGAGCCCTGAATTTTCTGGAAAGCATATGACTTTCATCTGATCTATGTGCGTGGCTTTTCTTTCTTTTTTTTTTTTTTTTTTTTCAGTATGTGGGTTAAGGTAAGTGATTAAGGAGAAAGGGCTCATGAAATGTTTGGGCTGATAGCAGAGTAAAGAATGAGAGATGAGAGTTCATCTTCACTAGAAATCCCAGCCAGAGGTAACTTGGAGAAAGACAAGCTTGGGAACTTGTAAACACGCTGTGGAAGGCATGGATAGACCTCCCTTAGGTCATCATGTAAGGACTCACACATATGATCTCTCTTTTGTTTGTTTTGTTTTGTTTTGTTTTGTTTTGTTTTGTTTTGTTTTGTTTTGTTTTGTTTTGTTTTCACACGGAGTCTAACTCTTTCGCCCAGGCTGGAGTGCAGTGGCACGATCTCAGCTCACTGCAAGCTCCGCCTCCTGGGTTCAAGCTATTCTCCTGCCTCAGCCTCCCGAGTAGCTGGGACTATAGGCGCCCGCCACAATGCCTGGCTAATTTTTTGTGTTTTTAGCAGAGACGGGGTTTCACTGAAGCACATGATCTCTTGACTTCATGAGCATGGTGACCTTAACTGATATCTGAATCACTTTGATTATCAGGAACAACTGCTTATTAAATAAAAATGATAATGAACTTCTATCTATGGTCATGCATTCTATGTTAGAACTTCTTTACATAATACGAGGGGGAGATGCTCTACCAGTCCAGTACCATCCATGTTCAGTGTTGTGTGAGCTCCCCAGTAGCAACATAAGATGAAACTTTCTTTCCACGGGCAGCAGCCCACAAAGTCTTCTCTGTGCACAGTCTCAGAGTTGATAGAACATCTTTAGAGGTCAACCACAACCAAAGAGTGTAATCGGTTCACTCAGCTTCTCTCTGCCCCCCATAGTGGACTGGGTGCTACAGGTACTATGGTGACCAAGATGGACAGAGTTCTTGGCCTCAAGGTCTTACAGTCTAGTGGAGAACTCAGAGTCCATGGCTAGTGCTGTGAACTTTCCCCAGTCCTGCTAAACTTATCATTGGTTATGTTGGTGTTTTTTATCTTAGTTTTCAATCCCTGCTACTTAAATAAAAAAATAAATAAATATAAAAACTTGGGAGAATGAAAAATGGAGATATTTCAATTTTCTCTTTTCATCTCTGTAGACTGCAGGGGTGTGTCAAGTGTAGTTTGCTTGGGATGTGCGCCTCTTCCAAATCTTCTCTACCTGTAAGACTTTTGGTTTGACTTTTTCCCGTGCAGTCCAGGTGACTCTGATCACTAATTCCCTGATGTACATGGGCTCCTTCTATTGACCTCTGCATTTGCCATGCAGCCGAAGCCTGTGCTACCAGAAAAAGAAACTTCTTAGCAACTTTTAGCTAATAAGTGCTGTAGTTGGAATGTGTTCCCCAAATTTCGTATGTAGTAAACTTAATCCTCAAATTCATATGTTGATAGCATTGAGAGGTGGAGCCTTTGGGAGGTAATTAGGACTAGATAAGGTCATCAATGGGGCCCCCGAGAGGGGACTGGTGGTTTTATAAGAAGAGGAAGAGAGACCTAAGCTGGCATGCTCTTGCCTTCTTGCCATATGATGCCCTCCACCATGTTATGATGAGAAAAGGAGGTCCTCACCCAAAGCCAGTGCCTTGCTCTTGGGTTTTTCAGCCTCCAGAACTGTGAGTGAATAAATGTCTGTTGTTTTAAGGCGACTAGTTTGTTATACTTTGTTACAGCAGCTCCAGGAGACCAACAAAGTGAACTACCCGTCTCCTACCACATGTGATCTTCAGTAGACTTCCTAACCCTGCCCAAGCTAAGAGAAAGGATGCTTTTTCCCTGGATTGTGAGTTTTGAGCATAAAAAATAGAGAGATGGGCAAGAGCTAGATTCAGGGCCTAGCTTTGTCAATTACTCTCCTAGTGGGACTAGGAAAAGCTAGTCCGAGGGAAATGCATGCCCAAGGTCTAGCCTTCTGTAGATAGTTTCTGAGCAGGTAGAAGACCTCAAGGGATGCTCCCTGCTATGAGCAAACTAGAACTCACTGACAATTCCATTCACAAGAATCTCTCACTAGAACCTCTCACTAGAACCATTTGGATACAGGACAGTTCCCTTGCTCCAACCAAGGAGGAACAGCTGCCCACACTCAGTTCCCTGGGTCTAAGAGATAGTCAGACAATATCTTTGTTAAATTCATTATTTGCAAAGGCCTGAGGCAGAACACCAAAACAGAAAAAGAGGTAAGAGGATCCAGGCGTAGCTTCTCAATTTTTGGCAAACCAGAACGTCCACCCGAATAACAGAGAGGAGCACAGCCTCCCCAGTCCCACAGCCCATCAAGGAGGGACCTGGGATTGCTCATTTTTCCAGGAACCAACCCCTATAAGAATAGTCTCAGCAAGCTACCTACAAGACTCCTCAAATCTCGGATACAACTTGATCCCTGGTTACATACCGCACAGACGTTATTTCCTGAGCACCTATGATGTGGTTGGCTCTGCATAAGGCACTGAGGGCACAGTGTGATCCCATCCTTGGTGATGGCGAGCCCTTGATAGAGACCTGCACCAGGTGCCAAGGGCACATGAAGAAGCATCCAAAGTCCATGGGGTCTGGGAGAGAGCAGGGAAGATTACACAGCTAAGCAAACTCTCAAAAGTAGTATCCCCATTTTACAGATTAGTAATCTGAGGCTCTGAGATGTTAATTATCTGTCCCAGGTGACACACCAAGCAGCTGGAAGAGCTGAGAAGCTGCAACTAACTGATTCCAAAGTCCAAGCTCTTTTTTTTTTTTTTCAAGTTCCGGGATACATGTGCTGAACATACAGGTTGGTTACGTAGGTATATATGTGCCATGGTCGTTTGCTGCACCTATCAACATGTCACCCTGGTATTAAACCCTGCCTGCATTAGCTATTTGTCCTGAGGCTTTCCTTCCCCTCACCCCCACCCCAACAGGCCCCAATGTGTGTCATTTCCCTCTCTGTGTCCACACGTTCTCATAGTTAAGTTCTCACTTATGTGTGAGAACCTGCGGTGTTTGGTTTTCGGTTCCTGTGTTAGTTTGCTGAGGATGATGGCTTCCGGCTTCATCCATGTCCCTGCAAAGGACATTATCTCATTCCTTTTTAGTCCATGCTCTTTTTGCGCTGCTAGATAATCTCTCTCACCCTGGGAAGAAGGACACTTGCCTGACTAGCGGTTGCAGTCTTCGTTGGCTCATGCATTCATTCATGCATGCACACATTTCTTCAATACATGTTTCTTAAGCATCCACTGCATACTAGGAGCTGTATGAAATGCTGTTATTACAGAACTGAATGAAATAATCAAGATAGTCTAGTGGGACTATGACACAGATATTTACTCAATAAATATTCAATTTCAAGGTGAGAAAAGTACTATGAAGGTAACAAATAGGATATGAAGATTGAGAAATACACCTGGAGACTTAAAGCCTGGAGAACAGAGAATACCTGTTCAAGAAGTTAATATTTAAGCTAGTAGTTATCAACTGGCAGGGATTTTGTCCTCATGGGGCATTTGGCATTGCCTAAAGACATTTTTTCTTATCACAACTGGGGAGCAGATTACTGTGTCATCCAGTGAGTAGAGACTAAACATCCTATAATGTACAGAAAAGCGCCAATGACAAAGAAATTTTCCAGCCCCAAATGTCAATAGTGCCAAGACTTAAAAACAAAAAAACAGAAACCATGACTACAAGCAGTTAATTGTCATGTCTTCGACTAAGACATGAAGGTGAAGAAGTAAGCCAGCCTGTAAAGCTAGGAGGAAAAAACATTCCAGGTGAAAAGAAGAGTACATGGAAAGGCTTAAGAGCTTGGTGCTTCAAGCTAACCAGCAGGGGAGAGGTGTGGGATCTGGGGGCTCAAATTCCACAGGGCCTTCTGGTCTTGGGCAAAAGTTTGGGTTAGAATTCTCTATAGCAGAATGCCTTTGATGGATGCTAAGCCAGAAAAAGACCTTCAGGCTTCTCTGCAGAGAACAGGTTAAAGAGACAAAAGTGAAATCCCAGAAGTGAGCGAGTAGCCCTAAAAGAAATGACGGTAGCTTTGACTACATCAGAAGCAGAGGAGGTGACGAGCTGTGGACATATCTAGGTGCACTTTGAAAGTAATAGCCTCAGCACAGAGAACAAATTGTATACAGGTGGGCGGTGGAGGAGATGGGCAGAGAAAGGAGAATGGAGGGGAGCTCTTAGGATTCTGGTCTCTACAGAGTGCTGGGTAGTGCAGCTCACCAAGATGGGGAACACTGAGCAAGGGCCAGGAAGGGAAGGGTCCCAAATCAAGAACTCAGTTTCAAGCATGTAAAGCCTGAGACACCCAATGGAACTGGGTATATAAGGGTTGGAGAGGGAAACTGTTTATACGAGATTGTGAGCTGTGGTCCATTCGTAAAGTAGGGCTGGCTATCCATTGACTTCACCTGGGATGGAAGCTCTCTAAAGAAGCGTCAATGCCCAGGCACATGCCTTAGATCAGGTGAACCTGAGCTCTGGGAGTGGGTGCCCAAACATCATTATTTTTTTAAAAGCCTCGAGGTGATTCTAACACACGGTGATGGTTGACATCCACTAGATTCGAGAAGCTGTCCCAAGGTGGAGACCTTCTCTGTACACATGCAGCCCCACGGTGGGACTAAGAAGCCTCACCTTTGTGCCTTACCAAAGGAACTGTCTCTAGTTTGTGTCTATTGAAAAATTCCATCTCTGCTGCATCGGCAGTTGGCTGAAGTCTATCTGTCAAAACAATGAACTGCTTGTAGTCTCCAGCATTCTTGTGTTACCTGCAGTTCCAGACCTTTTGTTCCAAGACTCTCTTGTTTATGGCAACGTCAATCTCCTGGAAAAGCCCCAGGGCTGTTTCCTCTCTTTCATTCTTTGGCAGACAGAATGTTTGCAATCTCTTTGTTGAACTTTCTTTCCAAAATGCTCACAGCATCTTCTGACACTGTGTACTCAAAGCAGGAGATGCATTCAGACCTGGCCTATTCTTCAAGGTCCAGTTAAATCTCCATTTCCCTTTATTATTATGGGGCATCCATCATGTGACTTGCTTTGTACCTGGCATTTGGGGACACCATGATCCACATGAATGACATGACTCCTGATCTAGGACAAAGTGTCTCAACCTGAGAGCTATTGACATTTGAGGTCAGGTAATTTCTTTGTGGTGGGGGCTGTGCTTTGCATTATAGAATGTTCAGTGGCATCCTGGCTTCAACACTCAATACCTGTAGCATGTTGTCATTCCCCCCCTACCCTATAGATTTTGGCAACCAAAAATAACTCCAGAATTGCCAAATATTCCCCTAGGTAGCCAAATTGCTCCCAGTCAAGAACAACTGCTTGAGAGAAAGAGTATATTAAATAAATAGTCACAGAGAATGCTGATAAAGAATATGAAAGAGTCATAAACAGGAGAGATGTAATTGAACAGAGAGATATAAGCTCAACCTGGGACTACCTGTTCTAGCCCAGAAAGTAGCCAGGATTATTTTAATCATAATGCATTCTCTTATTACTTTATTGTCCTTTGTCTTCTTTGATTTCCTACAACAACATTCACTGGTTGTGTACTATGCAGCCAGGCACAGCACTAAGCATTTGGCATGCTCATTTCATTTTATTCTCATAACTATTCTACTGACTACAAGCAGTTCATTGTCATGTCTTATACAACTACCATATAACCAATATTGGCACCACAAACAATCGAAGATTTCCTATATAAGCAAATTGCCTTTCTAACCAATAGCATGGCATATTAGTCTTGCAAACTAGAACAAAAGCTCAGACATCTATAATGTCCACTTTTCCTTATCTCTTAAACAACAGCCTCCTAGTTCATCAGTTATCACAATCCTTTTTGTACTATTAATGTCTGTTTTTCAAGTCCTTCCTTCTGGATCTCCAAATCACTCCCCAAATTTCTCTCTTCCACCAAATTTTTTCTTTTGATATTCATGTTCCCTGGAGCTAATTCCCCATCTGCTCTTTCCCTTTTCCACCAAAATTCTCAAATTTTCAGAGTTTCCCACTAACATCATCTCCTGGCTGCCTTTGCACTGGGACTCCTTCCTGTACCCTTTCCTGAAAGAATCTCTCTAATCAGTATCCCTAAGGCAGTGAAACACAGAGCTATCATCTCATCTCATTCACTCTCTCCTCCATATTGGATGTTGTTTGTAACTATTTTCCTTGGAACCCTACACCACCTAGGTCTCCCTTCCACCTCCTATCCTATAGATATGAGTGGACCCAACCGCCCAGTGCCCTGTCCTAATCTCTGTGTATGCGCTTCTCTCAGATATCTTTTTAGCTTTCAGAGCTTCATTTGTCCTACATATGTGGAAGATTAACCTAATTTTATCTTCCATCTTGGGCTGTTTCTTGGATTTTAGCCTCATTTCTCCAATTTAATTTGGACACCACCACCTGAATACAACCTTGCCATTTCAAATTCAACATGTCTCAAACAAAAGATACTATATTTTTCACAAAGTCAGCTCCTTTTCCTCAGTCTCGCAAGACCTACAGTTTCTCTTCATTGTAAAATCACCCTCAGACCCTCAGAATCATACTCCATGTTTCTTTGTCTATGCATTCATTCCTTGAGCCTGTTGTGGGGGCCGTGTTTTTCACTGGGGCCATCGTGCCTCCCTGCATGGAGCTTATAGTCCATCTGGAAATACAGGCAGTCAAAAGAACAATCAGAAAGGGCATTGAGTCAAATACAGGCAGTCAGAAGAGCAATCAGAAGACAGCCATGATAGGGAGAGTCCAATGTGCAGTGGGTCTCTCCTTTTCTTCTCTGACTAGGTCCAATGAGACAGCAAGTTCTACAGGACTTTCTTCATAAAGTCCCTCCAGTTGGCTGCTTGCTCTTCCAACTAATGGCCTCTACCCCAGCCTGCTACATGCTCTTGCCTCTTCTCACTTCTGCCCACTTCTCTGAACTCTCACACCTTACACTGTCTTGTAATATCCTGGGTTTTTGCCTACCTACTCCTCTACACTACAAGTTGATTCATTGTCATGAATGCATGCTATTTGCCACTGTATTCCCAGTACCAGGCACAGAGGTGCTCAATAAATGTTGGTGAAATAATGAATGAATGGATTCTAATCCCCTTTCCACACTACTAATCAGAGTTCTTTTTTAAAACCCTCCAATGCCATTGTCTTCTTCTCTAGCTCTTCCCTAAACTTCATGCTTTAACAGCGTACCAGGTAGGTTCTGAAGTAGTAATCTAGAGGTGGCCAGATAACAACCCCCAGACATGACTGGGAATATTTGGAAAACAGTGAGGAGCTTCATGAGCAGAGGGCATTCATGATTGCTCACTGGAAAAGTGCCACCCCTGCTAACGGAGGGAGATCAGGAAGTTCCTGGCTGTTCAGTCTTCAGTGTTCTCTGGCGCTATGGGATAAGGATCTCTCTCTTTTTTTTTTTTTTTTTTTTTTTTTTTTTGAGACGGAGTCTCGCTCTGTCGCCCAGGCTGGAGTGCAGGGGCCGGATCTCAGCTCACTGCAAGCTCTGCCTCCCGGGTTTACGCCATTCTCCTGCCTCAGCCTCCCAAGTAGCTGGGACTACAGGAGCCCGCCACCTCGCCCGGCTAGTTTTTTGTATTTTTTAGTAGAGACGGGGTTTCACCGTGTTAGCCAGGATGGTCTCCATCTCCTGACCTTGTGATCCGCCCGTCTCGGCCTCCCAAAGTGCTGGGATTACAGGCTTGAGCCACCGCGCCCGGCCAAGGATCTCTCTTACTTAAGGAATGGAAGTGAGCTTTGCCGTAAGATTCTGTGCCTGAACGTGGAAGGTGCTTCGGTCAACCAAGCAGGTCTGAAAAAGTTGGCGGCCATCGCCCCTTTCCCTCAAGGGGGCGCACTCGCCATCTACCTGTCTGCACTGCTTGTATTATCTCCTTGAGCTAAAATACCTGCATTTGAATTCCAGCACTGCCAATTACTTATTTGTCACGTGGCCTTAATTATATAAACTTGAAAACCCCAATTTTGTCATCGTTGAGCGGGGTTAATAATAAAAACCATTTCATCAATATCTGGACCATGATCACTCTAGAATATGGGTATTGGGTATATTGCATATATTTGCTCCTCTTGTGTACACTTAAAGATTTACATCCTTTTTTTTTTTTTTTTTTTTTTTTTTTTTTTTTTTTTTTTTTTTTGCCATCTTGGCTCACCACAACATCTGACTTCCAGGTTCAAGTGATCCTTCTGTCTCAGCCTCCCAAGTAGCTGGGATTACAGATGCCCACCACCATACCTGGCTAATTTTTGTATTTTTGGTAGATATGGGGTTTCACTATGTTGCTCAGGCTGGTGTTGAACTCCTGGGCTTAAGTAATCCACCCACGTTGGCCTCCCAAAGTGCTTGGATTGCAGGTGTGAGCCACCATGCCTGGCCCATAATAATTTTTAAATATCTTAGTATAAGATATATCCTGGCTGGGCGCAGTGGCTCATGCCTGTAATCCCAGCACTTTGGGAGGCTGAGACGGGCAGATCATGAGGTCAGGAGATCGAGACCATCCTGATTAACACGGTGAAACCCCATCTCTACTAAAAAATACAAAAAACTAGCCGGGTGAGGTGGCAGGCACCTGTAGTCCCAGCTACTGGGGACACTGAGGCAGGAGAATGGCATAAACCCGGGAGGTGGAGCTTGCAGTGAGCTGAGATCTGGCCACTGCACTCCAGCCTCGGCGACAGAGCGAGACTCCATCTCAAAAAAAAAAAAAATAGATATCCTATAAGGTGTTTGTGAGAATTAAATGAAATTAGGCGTGGAAAGTGCTCCTTACAGTGCCTGACACATAGGAAGCCTCTGATACAAGGTGGCTCTCAATAGCACAGTCACACCACTATCCTAGCCATGAGGGTCTTGCGGCACTGAGATCATGTTATCCATTCATTGGTTTATTTGCATTATGTCTTCCTCCACTAGAATTAAGCTTCATAAGGGCAAGGCCTTATTCTGTTTTTGTTCCACACTGTATCTCGAGTGTGCATAGTAGGCAATTGGTACTGAAAACATTAGCCTTAAAACAACCAGTTTCAGCCCCAGACACAGCTCACATCAATCAGTCATCCTGCTCCCAGTCAGCACCCTTCACTCCCCACCTAAGAGGTAATGCCCTGTCTCATAGAGATGAGGACTCAGGAGGAAATGCAACAGGTGAACAGTTTGCCTAGAGCAAAGGTCTTCACAATCCAGCACCTCCCAAAGACTCTCTGTAACAGAAGAACCAAAAAAACAGCTCAGGGTAAATTATCAGGAGAAAAAACTCAAGAGGCTAGAGTGGTCCCAGGAGAAGCTCTCAGCGAGGTCAGAGCTTAAAAGGGCAAGAACCAAAGGTAGACTGCACAGAGCCAAAAGTCTCCACACTGGAGAAGCATTTGTCAGTGAAAAAACTGGATTAAGCTGAGACCTGCATAGCAAGTCTGCTACAGAAAGAGGGCTTGCCAGCCAAGGAACAGTCAAAATGCAAAGAACAAAGGAGCAGGGCCCATTGTATGAGGCAGATGAGGCACATTAATCAATGGCCCAGAAGACAGAAATCTCATTGCCTATTTTCCTTTCATCTCCTTTGCCAAGGGAATTACTGGACTAGAAAAGATAGGAAATAGGTAAAAATCATTATATTTTATGAAGCAGCTACTATGTATCAGGCAGCAACATATATTCACAATCTTGCTTAATACCTAGAAGAGATATCAATCATGATTCCACTTTATATGTGAGAAAAATTAACCTCAGAGAGGTGAAGCAGCTTGCTCATGAGTGCAGAGCTAGTGAGTAGCCTAATACCTTCATTTAGATACTGTATATCTTAAGAGAGAAGCTTAAGATGGATGGGGGACTCACTGGGGGTAAACAGCCCAGTGCTGACCCCATTTAAGTTCACAGTCAAACCTCCCTGGACCATTTTCATACCAGCTGCAGTTTAGACACAGCATCTGCTATTTAGATAGTTGGTTTTCTTTTGTTTTTTCTCTTTTCTTTCTTTTTTTTTTTTTTTTTTTTTTTTTTTTTACAGAGTCTCACTCTGTCACCCAGGCTGGAGTGCGGTGGTATGATCTCGGCTCACTGCAACCTCTGCCTCCCACGTTCAAACGACTCTCCTGCCTCAGCCTCCTGAGTAGAGTAGCTGGGATTACAGGTGCACACCACCACACCCTGCTAATTTTTGTATTTTTAGTAGAGATGGGGTTTCGCCCTGTTGGACAAGCTGGTCTCGAACTCCTGACCTCAGGTGATCTGCCTTCCTTGGCCTCCCAAACTACTGAGATTACAGGTGTGAGCAACCATGCCCGGCCAGAAGAGTTGGTTTTCTGAACCTAGTGTGACAGGGGAACACTTCTTCCCCACTTCCTATGCTCTCTGAAATATGGAGGGATATCTTTCAGCGTGACATTCCTGGCCACTCTGGCTCCCCTACCCTCCTTCCCCCCAGGGAGGTAGAGCAAAGTATCTGACTGGTGAGTTTGGCGGAAAGAACTGGACATGAACATTTTACCTGGTGCAAAAGTCTTTTCTCTCTCTAGCAGGAGAACCAAATGACAACTCAGAGAAAATGATCAGGACTGAGAAGGAGAGGAGAAAACCCAAGAGGCCAGACCATCCTGTAGGACACTGTCGTCTCTTCCTTCCAACCTCCCAGCCTATAAAACACCTGTGCTAAGCCCAGCTACCCAGTCCAGGCCCCATCTGTGGGTGAGGCCTGAGACTTTTCCACCTTGCCTTGGCTAAGCACCGTTATTACCACAAGCCAGACCTGTGCTCCAATATGCATCTATCAGGAATAAGGCTGATGTCTTAAGCTCCCTGTCTTGTTTCTCCATTGGTTCAGAATTCGGGGGGACATGGGGTTTAGGGACTGACTCCACCAAACAAAGCAACAGCATCTGGTGAAGAACCCTGCATTTGTTCTGATTTAATTTCACCTCATTTAGCTCCAGTTGGGTTTGCATTGCTCATACCAAGATGGTATGTGGTATTAACTCTGAGTCAACAGCTCGGAGGAATGTCAAGAAAGAAACTGGAAATGGTTCAGAGGAGCTAAAGAGAATGATGAGCGTTCTGGAAACTAGGCCATGGGAGGAATGGTAAAAAGAATGAGAAGATTTAGTTCAAAGAAGATTTGGCTCTGATATGATGCAGTCCACATGTTTCAAGGGCAATCATGCAAAATAATACTTTAATTAGGTTATGTGACTTCCAAGAGCAGAGTTAACTTCAAGGGAAGAATATTTTGCTCATTATAGGGAAGATATTTACAACTATTAGCATTGTAAAAAAATGAAATAATTTCCACCAATAGAGGGTCAACTCCCTGTCACTGGGATTATTCAAAACCCCAGTGGATGAAATGGGATGATGCTGAACAGGGTGTTCCAGGTGTTGGGAAATGGTTGGGTCTGAAATAAAGTTTATCTATATGATTTTTATAAACCCTAAAGTGGCTGAATGAACTGTCTTGGCTCCTCACCCCTTTTGCCCCAATATCACAAGTGACCTAAAACAAGGAGGGCAGGCCAGGGGCGATCCCTTGCATGTGGCCAGATCCTGACTGGGGAGCCCCAGTCCCCACACAGCACTTGCTAATGGGAGGGAACGTGGAAGGCTCAGAGCTCTACGTGCTCTACTAGGGAAAAGCTTGGCCCAAGAGGAACTTCTTTTTCCCTTCATCCTTCCTTGAAGGAGTCTGTGATAGCCCAAGTAAGAAGACAGAGGCCCTGATAGCAAACTAACCCGCAGAAATGATGTCAAGAGATGCAACTCCATAAGCAAGAGAAAAGTTTCTTCTCTGCCTGCTTCTCTCTGCAGGAACCAAAGCAGAAGTTGAAAGTTAACATTTGGCCACAAGAATGTGTTGTTTGATCTATGGGATTGTTTAAAAAACAAGAAAGAAGCTAGATGCAGTGGCTTACACCCATAATCCCAGCACTTTGGGAGGCCGAGGCAGGTAGACTAGCTGAGGTCAGGAGTTCGATACCAGCCTGACCAACATGGTGAAAGCCTATCTCTACTAAAAATACAAAGTTAGCTGGGCATAGTGGCGGGTGTCTGTAAACCCAGCTACTTGGGGGGCTGAGGCAGGAAAATTGTTTGAACCCAGGAGGAAGAGGTTACAGTGCCATTGCACTCCAGCCTGGGTAACAAGACCAAAACTCCTTCTCAAAAAATAATAAATAAAATAAAATATAAGAAAGAAGTCATTGCCAACTTGTTTTAAATGGGAGATTTCACACACAAAGATCTACAATTTTCAATTTGCCCTGAAATACCACAAAAGTGGCAAAGTGGCAATAATTGACTGGCAGTAGGAAGCAGCTGCCTTCTCTAGTCAGGGGTTATGTGCTCCAGTTTGTATGGAACTTACCACCCTCCACCAAGTTCTAGACACTGAGGCCAAGTGCAATAGTTCCGGCTCACACCTGTAATCCCAGCACTTTGGGCGGCCGAGGCGGGAAGATCACTTGACGTCAGGGGTTCAAGCCCAGACTGGTCAACATGGTGAAACCCCATCTCCACTAAAAAATACAAAAATTGGCTGGGTATGGTGGCAGGCTCCTGTAATCCTAGCTACTCGGGAGGCTGAGGCAAGGAGAATTGCTTGAACCTGGGAGGCAGAGATTGCAGTGAACCAAGATCGCACTACTGCACTCCAGCCTGGGCGACAGACCGAGACTCTGTGCAAAAAAAAATTTAACAAAAGAAAAGAAAGGGGAAAGGTTCAGGACAGGAGATAATAAATTTGTTTTAAAACATGCCAAGTTTAAAGTTTCAGGCTAAAATTCTGGAAATATGAGTCAGGAGCTCATCAGAACGTCAGGTATACAAAACCACGATTTGCCAGTCCTCTCACAGAGGAGACAATTGATACCACAGGAGCAGGTATGACTTTGCTACTGGGTAGGGAATGCAGCCAAATAAGAAGGTGAAGTAAAGACAGAGTCAGAGGTTACCTTGGAGGAAGGGTAAGAAAAAGAACCTGGAAGAGTCAAAGGACAAAGAAATGGGGGAGAAGCATGGAAATGCAGTTCTTTCAAGGCGAACGAGGCCATGAAAAGAAGGAAAATATGGTCAGCGGTGCTGGAGCAGAAGTCAAGCTCTGGTGATTAGAGGACACCAGTGACCCTCAGAGAGTAGTTTCAGCAGCCTGGGGGGAGCCAGTGGATGTTCTATTTGTGCCACTTCCTGGGTAAGCAGGAGCACGCTCAGAACCAAATCAGCACAAAGCTTTGTCCAGGGCAAGCCAACAACTAAGTCACTATGGAACAATGGAGCTTCCAACGGCTCAGCCTTGTCATTCTGCCCTTTTTATGCAAATGACCCCAGCAAAAAGAAGAGCAAAGGTAAGTACTTCAGTGAGTGGGCAGATTGGGACAATCTTATTGTGTCCAACTAACGACCATGAAAAGGAGAGGACATTTCACCCCCATGGCTGGTTCACTCACGGCACATTTGCTCATTAACACTGTGTTAGGCCTAACGTGCTCAGAGACTGAGAAGAGACACATGATCATAAAAAGAGACCTGGTTCCTGCCTTCAAGCAGCTTGCAGTATAGTTGGGATGGATTTCCATGCCATCAGAATACTCCCCAATCAAAACACTCCATCTATAATGCCTGATACAATCATTGTTCATACTTTCACAAAATTACCTGGGTTAACCACACCTTTTTATGCTTCCCTGTAGTAGGAAAAGGTAAAACTTAAACCTCATGATAAGTGGGGACATTTGTTCATGTAAAAAGCATCTGGTAGACTGGATTATAGACTCACTGAGGACCATCCTTTCAACATCCACCATCACTTTATTGCTCATGCTTCGCCAGCATCTATCTACAAATCTAACCAAGTTCTATTTCATTATTTCCAACTTCCAATGATATTTCACTTGAACTACGCTTCACTGCTCTCAGACTCAGTTCTGAAGTCAAGCTTAGCACATGGCATCTCTCAAGTCATCACCCTCTGCAAACGTCCCTCGCCCTGTCTGTGGTACCCTTATTTCATCATCCCTCATAAGCATCTTCTACACCCAATCAATTGCCAAGCTCTGTGTTAGGCAGAGTCATGGGCGCATATAGACATTCAATATTTACTTGTTGGTTGAGTGGACACATTTTATATTCTGGGTAACCTTTGTAGGCTAACACCAACTATGGATCTAACACTTCTAATGACAGTGGTTAAGAGGATGGCTTTTGGTAAGCCTTGGATCTGATCTGGGTTTAGTCCAATCTCTGCTACTTAGTAGCTCAGTGACTTTGGACACATTCCCTTGTTTACAAATGTAAATTATTAGGGTTGTGAGAATCAAATATAAAATGCATGTAAAGCTCAGAGCACAGAGATGTTATTTCTCTTAGTCTCTTAGTCCACTGTCAATGTTTATCCATCTAAATAATATAACGTGAAATCCAAAGGAGTCCAAACCCCAAGATGATACCAATGGTATTCAACTTGAGAACCTTAGTTGGACTATTCAATAATTGCAAGAAGGGATCTTCACTGACCTGAGACCCTTTCTTATGAGCATAAAATATTTTCACTGAAAACAGATCTTACTTCTCCTCCTAGATCCATTCTCCAATATAACCAGTTTTGAAATTTTCAATTAAAAATTATCTAATGCAGCAAGCTTTATTGAGTGCTAGCTATATTCATTGTAGCTACTTAACCAATTAGGCTGGAATACCTTCCCACTTTCCCACAGGGAAAACTGCTTTTAGATTCTTAACAAGGTCCCTCTTTCTTTGTCAAGCTTTTACCAGCCCCACACACAAGACTTGTGTCTGCCTGGGATCCACTTTGGGAATTAACCTGGAGGTTTCTTATATGCCCCATCACACAGGCCACAGTTGGGTGTGGCCATGTCTTTCCCAGTGGTCCATGAAGCCCTGAGGTGTCTGCCCTGTACCCAGTAGATGGTGAATCAATACTGAATATTTCAGATGGTTGAGAAAGATTGGAGGGGGCAGGATTAAAGGCCAGAGGATAGAAAATTAAAGTTACCTGTGCATCTCCTGCCAAGCTTAGAGGGTAGGCTGAGGACAGCACATAACCTCAGAGGAGGGGTAAGGAACTCCAGTGAATGTGTGTCCAAGATGAAGGAAACGTAGGAATTTTGATACCATCACTTGAGAGTAATTGTATGGTCTTAAAATTTCCTTCCCCCTTTGCTTCTGGAAAATGCATGGCACATACTGGGCTCTCAGCGAATATTTATTGAATGAATACATGAATGCTTTCGTTTGTCAACCTTTTCTTTTGTTCTTTTTGTTCCTTCATGTTCTTCCTAACTACTCAAGCTTTCCCCCTCACCACCCCAATACAGTCATTCTTCCTCTCCTTCTCTCTCTCTCTCTCTCTCTCTCTCTCATTTGCTAACTCCATCTATAGTCCTACAAGATATGTAGGGGTGTGTGTGTTTGTGTGTGTGTGTGTGTGTGTATGTGTGTATTATTTTCCATTTACAGAGGAGAAAACAGAAGTCCCAAAGTCCAAAATTGAGCACCAAAGTTTACACAGCTGTCCACACAGCTAGTAATAAAGATGCAGCAAATAAGGTCCTATTGCCCCAGAACCCTCCCACTTTTGTGTGCATTAATCCAGGGTGCACTTTGACTCCCAGCAGCCATCACCTGCCACTCTTTCCCCAAAGGGCCAGAACCCACTTTGCCAGCCAGTGTCCACATGGTGCCAGAAGTGCACGGAATTAAATCTCCCCTCCTCCCCACATCCAAGGGGGAAGAGGGGTGACTGCCCTTAACTAATGATTGACAGCTGTGAAGGCATAAAGACGACAGCTCTCCAGTCCCCAACTGGCACAGCTCTGATGTGTGATCCACACTACCCCACGTCTGCCCAGGGTGATTAAGCCCAAGTGATCTTCAGAGGACTTCTCAATGTCACACCCTTGCCTGGCTTCTTCCTTTTCCCTGCCCATCTTCTCTGGAAACCCTCCTAATAAATCTTTCACACAAATCCTCACAGAAAGCACTGCCTCTGGGGACCTAGCCTAAGGCAAGGTAGATGGAAGATTCAAACCCAAGCCTGTCTGTCTTCAGAGTTTTCTCCCACTATGTTGTGGTTGAGATGTTGTTACAATCATGCCGGTCTGCTCTTTGCTCATTTTACAGTTATACATTGAAAATGCATCATACAACCCCGTCTCTACTAAAAATACAAAAATTAGCCGGTGTGATAGCACGTGCCTGTAATCCCAGCTACTTGGGAGGCTGAGGCAGAAGAATCACTTGAACCCGGGAGGCAGAGGTTGCAGTGAGCTGAGACCATGCCACTGCACTCCAGCCTAGGCAACAGAGTGAGACCTCGTCTCAAAAAATAAAATAGAATAAAATAAAATAAAATAAAATAAAATAAAATAAAATAAAATAAAATAAAATAAAATGCATCACACATACATTTTAAAAATTTGAATGGCCGCTGTGGCTTCAGGCATCTTGAAGACAAATACGTATTCAAACACCCTATGCTTGCTTACTTTTTCTTACTATATTTATATTGTCTCTAAGGCAACAAACTTTTGAACATATTAGCAAAATGAAATCAAGGGCTCAAAGGGGAGAAAAAAAGGTTACTTTTTTGACTTGTCTTTGTAATTGCCTCTCGCCTGGGTCCATAATTAAGTACAAACTAAAAGGAGCTTTAGCTGTTTAGTGCTCTCTTTTAAGTATTTTTATTATATGAGTAATGTAATCACATTAGAGAAATTTGAAATCCAAGGGAGAAAAAAAACACGCAAATACTCTAATCCAACTACTAACCAACTATTTCCTTTATAAACTATTTCCTTTCATTTACACACTATTTCCAGTACACTAATCCAACCATATACAAACTATTTTCTTCCAGCTGTTATCACAGCTTTTCTCCCAGCCCAGGGATCTATGCATTTGACGTGATTGCAGACTTGTTCCAATGCTGGGGTTTCCTGTGTGTTTTCCTTTGGCCCAGGTGGTTTTCCATTTAACACAGTTCTTGGGGCTGTCATATTTAATGGTCGCACATTGTCATACCCAGAGGATGTACCATATATTATCACCCTTTTGGTTGCTTTTGATATTGAATATTAATCTTATTAAACAATAAGATTGTGTTGAACGTGCAATTTTGGTTTTGCTTGTACTCTTTTGGTTTCATGTTTCAGATTATGTCTTTAAAATAAATTTCCAACACTTGAATTATCAGATAAAGGAACAGTATGTATGGCTTTTGATGTACACTGCCACATTTTTTGCCGGTCCTGCCCCACCAAAACGCATACTAATCTATGTTATCATAAGCCAATGTGAAACAAAGGTCATTCCAAACTCAGCATGGCTTCTCATTCTTTAAAGAGTTCTGGTCTAACAAAATGAATTATTTTAAATTTCTCGATTTCATACAAAGGTTTTGAAACCTTGTCTAGAATTATATGAGCACATAGCATTCCTCATTAAAATGACAGAGAATTTGAAAATAACAAAGAACGTGAAAGTCACATTTCAGTCATCCTTAAATATATGTAGTACTCATCCTAATTCTAAACTTTCATAATTGCTATAAGCATTTCATGTAGGGATTAGTCCTTAAGCTTGAGTTGCCTAATTAATTCAGTCATCCTTACTCAACAGTAAACACGGCACCTTTCAGTGGCTGATGTGGGCTCACTGAGTTGGGTGCATATTTTGTGAGCGTTAATTCATGCCTGCATCTTGAAATGCAGAGGATAAAGAATGTTGACAGAATAAGCAAGCAAGAAGGAATTCCCATTTTTCTCAGCTACCCTGTGGTTTGCCTGAGTTCATCATAAGCTTTCCTAATAGAACAGGACACAGAATAGGAAAATTGAGACTTACAAATTTCACCGATAAGCCATTTGAGAATTCTAGTAAAAATGTGGAAAACCCAGCCAGACTCCCAGATACATGATTCCAGGCGATGTCAGACATTCTTGCAGATAAACATCCCATTGACTGAATTTTCTCCCCGTAAACTTTCAAAAATTAATTTAAATAAGCTTGTTTTCTGTGGCACATCAAACTCCCAACAAGCACCACTTGAATTTTGTTTCAAGAAAGCATTTTACTTTAACACAATAACAAAGTCTGTTTCTCTGTAAATTGCCAAGCCCCAGATTTTCTCCCAACCACATCCCCATCCCATTCTTGCCTTCATCCTGAGGCCCATGGTCAGAGGGGTGATGATCTCCCACAAATGATTCCACAGTTGATTTTTTTTTAATTTGGCAGGGATTTCTGGGTTAGGATAATGTTGGGTAATCCTAATTACAGCCATATCCAAGCTTAAATTCCATAACCAAACAAACCAGTTTTACAACTCAAAGAAATTTAATTTGGCCTCACACTTGCGGTGGGGAAACACACACACACACACACACACACATACACAGAAGAGAAAACTGGCAGCTCAGCTAACAGGCAACCGAATGTTGGACACACTGCCAGCTTGGTCCAATTAAGAAACATTAGAGGTCTAATGAGGAACAGTTCAGACAGGACACAAGGTTCTTGACAGCAGCCAAGCAAACTGCAAAGTCTCCAGCCCAGGTGAGCGAATCCCTTCAATATTTCAAAACAGCAAGGGGCCAGTGGAACTTGGCTTGTAAGCTTTCTTGCATACCTAGGGAAGAAGGGTCTAGGCGGAGAACCTGGCCAAACAATGATCTCAGAACAAAAGTCCATTTAAGCCTAAAAAACAATCTATATGGGACATTCCTGGGTACAACAGAACACATGAAATATTGCCATTTTGCCTATTAATATTTATTCCTGGGAAATTAACAAACTTATTGTCTGGGTGCACTTCATCCTCTCCTTCCCTCCTGCTACCAGCCCCTTCAAATGCACCTCCTGGAAAAAACTGAACCAAAGCAATGTCATGAAAAATACTTGGGCGAGGGCTTTCATTTACTCCATGCCAAGTATTTTATTTTTAAGCCAGATTTGACAAAGTCCTGCTAAGGCAAAGAAAGTTTCGGATCGTGCCCTCAGTGAAAATTGCAGTGCCGTTCTGCTTACCTGTCACCAGGACTGCCTTCTGATCCACAGGTAACAACTCTTGGCCAGATAAGTAAGTATACATGAGGAAACATGACAGAGATAAGAAGATCAAGCCCCAAAAAGGGGACAGGATGAGTAGGCAGACTGCACAGAGGCCCGCCAGGCACACCATCCAGTTCCACAGCTGCCCCGAGCTCTTCTTGTATTTGCAATATACTGTCCCGCACAGTACTGTGGGGACAGCCAGGCAGATCCATGCTGTGTCCGAGAAGAAAGTGCTCATTCTCAGTGACTTGCTGCACTTTCAAGTGCTCAGGGCCAGTGAGTCTAGTGGGCAAAGGCTGACTGGAGGCAGCCTGAGTTATGTGAACAGAGAGTCAAGAAGGGAGGGGAGAAAGCAGCCCCAGCCCCTTTCGACTGAGCAGAGATTAAGCATAATCATATTCCCAGTGGGTAATTTAAACCAGTGTGCACTTCAACATAAATACCGAGGCACTTCCTATTTGACCACTCTCCCCCTCCCTGCCCCCTGCATACACAACACATGCACATACTCACCCACAAACACACACCTTCTATTTATTTATGACAGTCCACCTCTGGAGAGATGACTAATTGGATAATAATTGACAGAATTCGAACTGCACGGAGAATAACAGGAAAATCCTCTAGCTCCCGGGAAAATACTGTCTTCTTCAAGAGCCTGCAGTGTGTCTGGGTGCTGAGTCCTTTTTCTGACTCAGGAGTGAGTGAGTGAGAGAGAGAGAGAGAGAGAGAGACTGTGTGTGTGTGTGTGTGTGTGTGTGTGTGTGTGTGTGTGTGCGCGTGCATATAAATTCAGGCAATCAATGAAGTTTGGAAAATAGATTCTGGAAGGGAAGGCACCTGTGATCCGGTCCATAGCTTCAGGACTCCTACCAATCCCAACTGAGGCAGGCTGAAGGGTTGGATGGAGAGGGATATGAAAGTAGAGGAAGATATTCCTTGGCAGAGGAAAGTGCTTTGGTCTTGCCTGAGGGGAAACATGCCAGGGAGAGATAATAATGGCAATTAACTAATAGCGGCTAATATCTGTTGGTACTTTTTTGTGACAGAGGCTGTGTATAGCTGCTTATTTGTTCATTCGCTTTATTGCAAGCCTATTCTATGCCAGCCTCCATTCACTGGCACTCGGCTCATACTCCTTGAATACAATATCCTTATGAAGTTGGTTCTAGTATTATAGTAATTTTACAGGTGAGGAAACCAGGGCACAGAGAGGATAAGAGACTTAGTCAAGATCACACAGCAGTGCAGTCTTGCAGCCTGATCTCAGAGCTTTATGCTCCTAAGCATTCTATTCCACTGCCTGCTTTAGGCAAAAAAAAAAAAAAAATTAAAAAAATTAAAAATTAATACATTATGTGCTAGATCTTTCCTATTTTCACCCCATTTCAACCTTGTAAAACGCTTTGAGGTGGATATTATTATTATTATGGTCAATTTACAGAGAGAAAAACTGAGGCTGGGAAAAAATAAATCCGTTACTCACAATTGGCTTAAAAGCCAGCACTCTGCAGCTACAGCACCACCTAACAGTGCTGAGCCAGAGAGGAGCCAAAGCACCTGGGCTCACGGCATGCCCCATGTGGGCCACATGCCCGGCTGGAGGGAGGTGAAGTTCTGATAAAGGCTGGGCTTTGGCAAAGCTAGAGAGAACCGTTCTCTATTTGAGGTCGGTTTCCCTGTATTCAAATCTAATCTGAGCTCCACCACTGATTAATTACATAATCTTGGGTGGGTCACTTTACCTCTCTAGACCTTCATCCCTTCAGCTATAAAATCATATCATATCCTGCCTGGAACAGTAGAAGGAACCTCATAAATGCTAGTGATTCATGTTTTTTAAACAGGAGGAGAACGAAGAATAAGAGGAAGTCGTGTAAAACAAAGGGTCCAATGGAACATAGACTTGTCCCAAAACACGTGCTGGAGTTAAATGAGGGGCAGGAGGAAGAGGGGAGAGGATGCCTTTTGTGGATGATGCTGGGAAGGCAGGACTTGGGAAGGAAGGGACCCAGCAGTATACCCCTGTAAAGGGAGGCGAGCAGAGCCCACCTGGGCTCAGAGCCAACTCAAGACCCAAGGGAGAAGGGGTGGGAAGCAGTGTCTTGTGAACCATTACTGTGCTGTGGGACTGTGGGGTTGGACAACAAGGCAATTATGAGGGTCTGCATGCAGTGATGGCAACTCTTGTCTGCCCTCCCAGCCACATGGACATTTGAGTCAGGGAGATGTTACCAGCTGCAGGCTGGGAAGCTTAGGGGCAGGGATCTGGAGTTGTCTTTGGCTAGCCCTGAACTCTCCCTCACTCCACAGACCCCAATTCCTTCCTGGGTGTCCTCTGAGCCACAGGGCACCTCTCACAATTCTTGTGGCCTCACCAGCCCAGAGCATCCTGGCAGTTAGCTCCGGTCGAAAAACAGCTTCCAGGTGAGGAGACAGGACTAGTTATGGCTCTTCGCTGAGAGTATTGGCATTTGGTCAGTGGCTCCCACATTTGGGCTGGGCCAAACACCTGTACAGGTTTCCTGCCAAGTGCATGTCCACATGAGAGGAGGCGACTTTTCTCCTGGAGGCAGCCCCTGTGACTTCCCAGACCTGCTCTGTCCTGGGGCTCCCAAGGAGAGGGCAAAATCTGTGAGCAAAAGCCACCCTCAGGCCACACAGAAGTCCCAGGAAGGATACTCCATGAGCCCTTATGGTGAAGGGGATGAATAGTATTAAGAACATGAGCTTTCAGGTCTCACAGACTTTTAAATTGAGTTCGAATCCTGGCTTAGCTGTGAGTCACTGGGCAAGTTACCTGCCCTTCCTAAGTCTCAGTTTCCTCTTCTGTAAAATGAGGGTAGGAGGAGTCCTGCTTCCAAGGGCTGTTTTGAAAAGTGAATGACATCATTCTTGCATTGTCCCTGGCACTGACAGGCACTCATGGATGGTAGGCACTTTTCTCATTTTTGGGGGTACCAACTGCCTCTTAGCCTTTTTCCTCTGGGCAGAGAGAGAGAGGTTTTTGCCAGCTACCTCCTCACTCATTTATTTCTTCTTTCAGTTCAGCACCCAGGTGTTTCCCTTGTCATCCTTCAGATATCTGTTTAAACGTCACCTTCTGTCACCCAATCTGAGTATCCCCTATCAGCACGCCTTATTCATTGCCTTTGTTGCACTTAGCTCAAGACACAATTATATATTTACTTTCATCATTTTAAGAACATTTTCTGTCTCCCATACTAGACCATAAACTTCATGAGGGCAGGAACCTTATCTGTTTATTGTTTTTCCTTTACTGTTCACCAAATGCCCAGTCCAGTGCCTGACACATCATGTGTACGTAATTAATATTTGTTGGATGAATATAGGAAGGAGAACATCTCTATTGAAAGCCTTCTACGTGGCCAGTTCTGCACCAGCCATGAAGGAATTCAGCAGTGAATAATATAGACCCGGTTCCTGGCCTTGCAGACTTGAGGACCCAGTGCTTCCAGGAGGCCTGCTGCAGGAGCAGGGACTAGTGGAGGCGGGGTGTGCATGGTGGTGGAAAGGAAGGCTATTTACCAGTTGGGGAATATATGGAATTGTAGAATCCCCAGGTGAGAACTAGCCCAATCCTTTCTGAGCCCTGAACGTCCTCATCCTGACCTCAGGGTCGGTCCATCTGAGAACTACCACTGAATGAAGATTTCTCCCAATCTATTGAGCTAAGTCGTGTTCCTTGTTTGTGCCCACCATTTTGTCCTGAAGCTATTCTCGAGGCCATCATGGCTTGGCCAGTGTCCCTTTTCTGGCAAGCTTGCTCTCAGCCTTCCAGGGAAAAGGAGCCAATTGGACCAAGTCATTCTTGCTAATGATGCCGGTGGGTCAATGTGCCATTTCCTGCTGTCAGCAGAGGGGCCTTTTGGAAAATGCCTTCTGAAAACAAAACATATTACCCAAAAGAAAGGATTGCCTCCCCACCAAAAAAAAAAAAAAAAAAAAAAAAAAAAAATGCTGGGCAAAACAATGCTGGGAAGAAAATGCTGAGAATCCTCCAATGTATACTTTATTAGAATTGGTGGATCGTGAGTTTAGAAGAGAACTTGAGGAAGGAACTGCCCATCTGAATGGGGATTCTCTCTGTAACATCCCCACCAAGTGGTCATCTTGTCTATTGCCAGAACATCTCTGAGGACATTCACTGCCTCTGAAAGCTGATTTTCCCATTCAAGACGACGGCTCGGGATATTAGAACCTTCTCCTCTAGGCCAAATTCGTCTTGACATTTGTCTTCTCTCTCCACGTGGAGTCAGAGGATGTCTTGTCCTATTTCTTTCAAATATTTGAAAGATATTTCAGAGCTCAAGCATTTTTAAAATCACGTTGTTACAATAACTGAAGAACATTTTGCTATGATGAGGGTAACATAATGATGGCATGATTTGCTAAGCAGAGAATGACTGTGTGTTGACGTCATAGTGACCCAAAGTTCAGGATATGGACAGGGTGGTACAAGCCATAACAGATCATCTCAGGGACATCACAGAGATCTTGTTGGTAATACGGGTTTTTTGTTTGTTTGTTTGTTTGTTTCTTGCTTTTTGAGCATTAGGGTAATAACTAATGTTTTAAGTGTTTGTGATTGTACAAATATCACATATCTATCTATTTCATACAGTGGGCAGGGGTGAGGAGACTAGGAGAAGATGGCCAGAAGTTGGGGCTGGACCATGTCTTTTTTCTGTCTTTGAAATAGTATGTGGTAAAGAGGTCTAAACTCCTCAATTATAAATTCCAAGTAAGTCAGATCCCATTTTTTATAGGGTTTCAGGGATCTGCAGCCACTTCTCAGAATAGCATCCAATTTCTTACATCTCCCCTGAAAGATTAGGCCCAGAACTGGGCACAACAATTTCAGTACATTGCAAAGAACATAGACTAGAATAAGATTATCACCTCCCCTATCCTTGAAGCTGTATTTTTGCTTATGTGTCCAAAGACTTATTTGCTCTTTTAACAAAAGTGCCCTATTCTTGACTACCACGGTGTTTGTTATCAAACAAAATTCCCGTTTTTATAGTTTCTGTGTCACTTTTAACTTTTTTAGTAAAATATCATACTCATGTGGAGAAATTATCCAAAATATAAATAAATATCCATTCATCCATAATGATATAAGTTATCGGTTAAGTGGATGAGAAGAGACAAATCTCACAGGCTGAAGCATTATAAATAATGGACATAAATACTCCTTGCCTCAAGGACTTGGAGTGTAACTCTCCATTAAGTGTGAGCTACAGAGGGTAACTTTCTTCCAGAGTGCAGTATGAAAACAGAGAAACAGAGCAACTTTACCATGAAGAAACCTGACAAACACTACCTCAGCCAGCTGGTGAAGGTCAGCACCAACAATGGCAAATCATGTTGATAGTATGATGTGATTAAAAAAAAAATGGCAACTTTATCATTGCAGAACATTCTACAAAATACCCAACAAGTATTGGGTCAAGGTCACCAAAAAATAAGGACATTCTGAGAAACAGTCTCAGCCAAAAGAAGCCCAAGGAGACGTGACCGACTAAATGTAATGTGGAAACCTGAGACAGAAAAGAGACATCAGGTAAAAACCAAGGAAATCTGAATACAGTATAGACTTTAGTTAATAATAATGTATCAGTATTGGTTCATGAATTGTGACAAATGCCTCAGTGTGAGGTCAGATGGAAATTAGCATCAGAACTTGGTATGTAACCAGGGCTTTTGCAGAGTGGTGTGTGTGTGTGTGTGTGTGTGTGTGTGTGTGTGTGTGTGTGTCTGGGGTCATGTATATGTGCGTATAACTGTATGTGTGTGCTTGTGTACAGGTGTATAGGTGTGTAGGTGTACCTGAATGTGTCTGTGTGTGTGTGAGTGTATGTATGTGTATACGTATGTAGGTATGTGGGTATTCGTGTGTGTGTACATGCGTACATGTATGTTTATGTACTCATGTGTGCTGAGGTGTTTGTGTCTGTGGTTATATGTGCAGCGTGTGGGGAGGATGTAGGGAGTGTGTGGGGGTGTCTCCATTCATATGTGTGTATATGTGTGTGTACACATGCATGTGTAGATATGTGTAAGGGTGTTATATATGTGCACACATGCATAGGTGTGTGAACGTGCATGTACACAGGCATATCTACATATTCGTGTGTGTCTTTGAGTGAATATTTGTGTATGTATGTGCATGTGTGTATGTATATGTGGATGTGTCTATCTCTGTATCTGTGTCAGTATATGTACATGTGTGCATATGTATACATATGCAGATGTGTATATCTCTGTGTGTAGGTGTATGTGTGTATGTGTATATACATGGAAATGTGTACATGTATCTCTCTGTATCTGTGTGTAGTTATATGTGTGTATGTGCATGTGTGTGTATATACATAGAGAGAGAGAGATGGGTACATCTCTGTATCTGTGTGTAGGTAAGGTGTGTATGTGCATGTGTGTATATATATAGATGGGTACATCTCTGTATCTGTGTGTAAGTATATGTGTGTATGTGCATGTGTATATACGTACATGTGAATGTATATATATATATATCATATCTATGTGTAGGTATATATGTGTGCGTGCATGTGTGTATATACATAAACGTGTATCTCTCTGTATCTGTCTGTAGGTATGTGTATGCATATGTGTATATATTTAGCTGTGTACATGTATCTCTTTGTATCTGTGGGTAGGTATATGTGTGTATGTGCATGTGTGTATATACGTAGATATGTATGTGTATCTCTCTCTGTGTGTAGGTAGGTATGTGTGTGCTTGTGTGTATATATGTAGAGGTATACATGTATCTCTGTATCTGTGTAGGTACATGTGTGTGTTTGCATGTGTGTATATATGTAGACGTATATGTGTGTCTCTCTGTATCTGTGTGTAGGTGTCTGTGTGTGCACGTGTATATGTGTTTGGATGTGTTTGTGCACGTGCACTGCCAGTGAGTCAACCAGTCAATCCACTCCCAACAAGGAGGCCTGCTTACAGCTGCTGGACCAGAGGAAGGCTGTTGAAGATGGGTGTGGGTTCCTTCCTTGCTCCATTACAGCTCTCAAGCCCAGCTACTAAGCATCTCCTTGGGCTCTGCAGTCTGTAAACTGGGGATAACATTAATAGTCTCTCCCCCATTGTGTTCTTAGGAAAGTCACGTGAGATAAATGCTGGTCAAATGTCAAGTACAGTGTCTGGTCTAGATTTCTCATTCAATAACACTTGACTTCAGGAACCTCCTCCTGACCGATGGGTCAGAAATTACCCTGACTTGCATGTTCTTTACTTATTCTGTGACTTTCTATTTGTGGAGACCACTCCCAAGCCAACTTTGCCTTTATCTGCCACTTATGACTATAAATCCAAGAATGAAGCGATAAGGGTAGGGAGAGGCAATCCACTGAAATTAAACAATAGATTACCTGATGATTAGCTTTTAGTCCACTCCCTGATTCATCAATTATTTGCTAAATGTTTATTCCAGACCAATAATTAGAGATACAGACCCCTCCTTGCCCTTGAGGCTTAGGTGTGCGTGAGGAGTAAGGCATGCTCCTGCATGCCTTGCCTTCCATACACAGTGAATCAGTGAATTCTGTTAGGAAAAGACAGATTGAAAGATCCCTGAGCTCTGTTTTGATTTTTTCTCTTGGATACTGACAAGGATTCTCTGTCTATACAACTTTAATTCTCCTAAATACATTAAGAGATCAACATGTATAAAAATGTTTCTCCCCATGTGTCCCAGTATTTCTCTCTCTCTCTGTCTCTCTCTGTTTTTTTCTCTCTCGTTCACGCTTTCTCTCTCTCTCTCCCTCTCTTCTTATTCTCCCTCCTAAATGGCTTGAATTTTACATCCACCATGTCCCCTTCCTTTCCTCACTCTTGGAAAGGAACAGAGTGTGAGAATTCTACCCTGAACAGGGGGAGGTGATAGAATGGATGCCCCTCTATCACTAGGCTGAATGTTTTTTCAGCCCCTTCCAACAGCAGAGAGGAGGCCTTGCGTCCCCTTCCATGTTGGTCAGCCAAGCCAGAGCAACCCTCTGTCAGGGCAGTGATGACAGTGTGACCTCCTGAAGTGGTTCTTAGATGGCGTCTGGAGAGAGTGCCCACTTTCCCTGGTCTATGGTGAGATGCTGACCACCAGCAAGGACAACATATTGAATTTCCATAAGATCTAATTCACCTCACTGAAGGGACTGTCTTCAGAGATGATAGCCTTCCTCCTCTTTCAGGCATTTAAAATAGCTTTTTGTATATGAGACCACTGAGGTAGGTGATCACACTTAGTGGTTGTTGCTGTTTGACGTCCTTACCTGGCAAAAGTAAAAGTTGGCAAGCCTACATGACTTCCACAATTTTGGTGAGAAATCTTAACCAGCATTCAAAGTTCAAAGATATGAGAGCCCCACTGACATACAACATGGTGGCTTTGAGTTAGACCGACCTGGGTTAGAATTCTAGCTCTGCTACTTAATTGACAATGAGACCTGCTCTCTCTGCTCTGAGCCACTACCTGCTCACCAATACTGCAGATAATACCTAACTTCTATTGGTTATAAGGACAGTCTATGTAGATGGTCTGGCATGTCACAGTTTTTCATGGTAGCCATTATCATAAGAGTCTTCTTGGTCCCAACAAAAATTCCTGCAGTCTAATTCTTTCTGGCTTCTGTCCTTTCTTCTTGGGTCCTACAATCTGAGAAATAGAAGCTGAAGGCAACTAATATACAACTTTGGCACGAATAGTCATGGCCAAGTTTCACAGACGGAAACACACTTGTATCTGTATCTCCAGAAGGGACATTAAACCTAGGTTGAGACTATTAGAAAGAAGATACTTAAATATTTGGGAGCACAGCTGAATACCAAAAGTAAATTACATCATAAGCCAGATGTTCCAGGAACTTCGTTTCTTTTTTTTTTTTTTTTTTTTTTTTTTGCCTGAAGGAAAAGTTTTAGTTCATAAAGGAAACGATGAGCAGAAATTGCTATCACAAAATAGCAATTCATGGTTCATGGTTATTTAAAATGAGCCCATTTGAAAATAATCAAAGATGTTCACAATGATTTATAAAGAGAGTTGTTCATTTCAGTGTTATTTATCATATGCAAAACGTGGAAACATCCTAAATGGCTTACCATAAAGTATTTGTTATATAAATTACGGTACTTTAGTTTGATGGACTGCTATACAGCCATTAAAAATTGTGTTGTTGAGAAATATTTAATGATTTGAGAAAATGATTGCAATATTTTCTAAGCAAGGAGAGCAGGTTACAAAATAGAATGTATAGTATGATCATATTTTATGCCATTATAACACTGATATCAGCTGAACGCTTCTAAACTTTAGGATCCAGATAAGATTGGCTCAAATGCCCAGTTCTATGGTCTTGGGAAGCCTTGCCAAGTCTTCTTCAGTTTCCTAGGGAACTACCTTCTCACAGGTCCTTCTGCCTCTTGTCAGCCACTGCTTTGCTATGTCATTCTGACTTCAGTGTGAAACTCAACCTCTCTTATCTGCTTGCAAAACAAAATTTATAGCAGCAAAACTATTTTTGGTGGCATTGATGTGGGGGTAGGAAAGATGGATGGGATAGAAGTATTCATACTCTGTAGTGGTATGAGTAGTGGCCCCTCAAAAGATATGTCCATATTCTAACTCCAGGAACCTGTGAATATGATCCTTGGGGAAAGAGGGTCTTTACAGATGTAACAAAGTAAAGGATGTGGAGATGAGATCATCTTGGATTAGCATAGGCTCTAAATCCAGTGACACATATCTTTATAAGAGAAGAGAAGACAACAGAGGTAGACACAGGACAAAGGCCACGTGAAGACAGGGCAGAGATTACAGCTACATTGCCACAGCCAGGGGATGCCTGGAGCCACCAGAAGCTGAAAGAGGCAGTGAGTAGCCTCCCTTGGAGCCTCCAGAGGGACTATGGCCCTACCAACACATAGGTTTTAGAAGTCTGTCCTCCAGAACTGTGAGCAAATAGATTTAGATTTCTTTTATTTAAGCCAGGGGTCCCCATCCTCTGGGCCATAGACTGGTACCAGTCCGTGGCCTGTTACGAACCAACCTGCACAGCAGGAGGTGAGCAGTGGGCAAGCTAGTGAAGCTATATCTGTACACACAGACTCTCCCCATTGTTCACATTACCTCTTGAGCTCTGTGTCCTGTCAGATCAGTGGTGGCATTAGATTCTTATAGAAGCACAAACCCTACTGTGAACTGCACATGTGAGGGATCTAGGTTGTGTGCTCCTTATGAGAATCTAACACCTGGTGATCTGTCACTGGGTGACAGATGGGACTGTCTAGTTGTAGGAAAACAAGCTCAGGGCTCCCACTGACTCTACATTACGGTGAGTTGTATAATTATTTCATTATATATTACAATGTAATAGTAATAGAAATAAAGTGCACAATAAATGTAATGTACTTGAATCATCCCAAAACCATCCCCCCCTACCCCCACAAAGACCTGTGGAAAAATTGTCTTCCATGAAACCAGTTGCTGGTACCAATAAAGGTTGTGGGCTGCTGATTCAAGCCACCAAGGTCATGGTCATCCGTTAAGGCAGCCCTAGGAAACTACCACAATCACCAAAAGAAATACAACAGTGATGATAACTCTACTTACTAAAGGATGCTTTGTCTCCTCTCACCACCACCAGGGAGTCTCACTCACCTCCTAGACACTTCCTTGAGCTTCTCTTAATTTTCTCACTCTCTCTTTAACCTCTTCCTCCCACCCATATTGTTCCACGGACTCAACTTCTCCCTGTTTCCTACAGGGTTGTCATCTCACTTGTGATTTCACAGCCCACTCTAACTCCTACTCCCAAAGTCACATGTGCTAAATTTACTTTATTCATAGCCTTCCCTGTCTCAGTGAGGGCAACTTCATCCTTTCAGCAGCACAGCATGCAAGCACTGGCCTCCCCTTGACTCGGTTCTTGGAATCAATCCACATCCAATGCACCAAGAAACCTTGCTGGCTCTGCCTTCAGAATGTATCCACTACCTGACCACTTCTGACTCCCTCCACTGCTGCTAACCTAGTCCTAGGCGTCATCACCCGCTGCCAGCATTGCAGCTGCCTCCAATAGATCCCTCTGGTTCCACGCTTGTCTCCCAACAGTCCATTTTCAACCCAGCACCAGAAAAAAATTCCTTTCATAACTTTAGTCTGATGTTATCACTCATCTACTGAAAACCTGGCAAAGGCTCTCTTCTCACCTAGAGAAAAGCCAAAATCCTTAAATGGCTACAAGAATGATCTGGCCCTTGTAGTTCTTAGACCACAGCTGACTTCTACCCCCTCATTCACTCCATTCTAGTCCCAAGGACCTACTTATTTCTTATCAAACACATGGGACACCCTCCTTGATCTAGCAGTTTCCTCTGCCTAGAATGTTCTTGTCCAGTTGCCTAATTCCCTCGACTCCTGTGATTCCTTTCTCATCTGTCTCTGGCTCAATGCAACTGGCCACCTCAACATGCTCTGAATGTTCCCATGGAAATGATCTAAATAATAAAACCATGGCAATGACAACAAACAACAAACTTCCTGCTCTATCTGTCTGCTGACAATGGCCTGAATGTTTGTGTCACGTCAACCCCCAAGTTCATATGCTGAAATCCTAACCCCCAATGTGATGGTATTTGGAGGTAGAGCCTTTGGGAGGTAATTAGGCTATGGCAGTAGAGCCCTCATGAATGGGATTAGTGCCCTTACAACCTGGAGAGCTCTCTTGCCCTCTTTTGGCCCTGGGAGGATAAAGGAAGCCAGCAACCTGCAGAGCCAGCAGTTCTGCAGCCTCACCAGAACCCAATCATGCTGGCACCCTGATCTCAGACTTCCCTCCTCCAGAACTGTGAAAAAAAATTCTGTTGTTGATAAGCCTCCTGTTGCTGATAAGCCACCTCTGGTACTTTGGAAAAGCAGCCCAAACTGAACAAAACACTGTCTATCTGTCAAAAACAAAATAAAACAAAATGGTTGTCATGAGTGTACTGTTAACGTGTTTATTTGAACTGAAATATGAAGTCAATTATTTTTTCTAACAGCTGATCGTTAAATATAATGTGGCCATAAAACTCAAAAATAATTTAAATACTTTGATTTAGCTGTTTGACTTGACAGTGTGAAATGGCTTTGCCAATTACATGGTGAATATATTCCAGAAGTTGAATGAGTCAAATCTTCAGTTACAAAGTTGTCCTAAAATATATTTAACAAACAAAAGATAAAAGCATTTTATCAAAAATACTTCATTCACAATATTGTATTATATTGAGATTAACATTAACACTGTTGTGATTTACCCAACTCTGAGTATACTTAGGTAAATGTAATGCCTAGGAGAAAAAAAAATAACTAGTATAATTAGTATTCATTTGATATGGGTTTAAACCCACTTTGGTTTAATTTGTAGACACTGAAGATTGAATAATAAATTATTTTGCCAGTAATTTTGTTTTCAATTCTCAGCTTCCAGCAAAAGTGAAGAAGAACCTAACCTAGTTGTCAGTTGATCTTAAAATGTAATTTGGGGCGTATAATTCAAAAGGAGGTTTAAAAATTGAGTGTCCCATCTATTCCTAACTCGCTGAGAATTTTATCATAACAGGATGTTGAATTTTTGTCAGATGTTTGCTCTCCATCTATGGATATGATCATATGATTAAGCTTATTTAATATGTTAATATTGAGAAATATATTGATGGATTTTTAAATTGAGTAAACTTTCTCTTCAAATCTAGTTCCATCCTCATCTACTCACTTCTGTGAATGAAAATTCTCAGTGATACACGTATAAAAATTTTTAAAATAGCAATATAATTCATGCTGAAACCTGTATTTTTCTATTAATAAGTAGCATTCATATTAAGATACCTGAAAAAATGGAAAAAAGCCACATCCATCGAATTACTACTTTATTTTTTGTGTTTAATAATTTAAGATTGTTATATTAATATTTTGTTATCTATGACTAATAATTAAAATGTTAACTCAATCCAGAGGATAGTTGATACAGAAGGTCTACGGTAACTATGTTACCATATATATGTAATATATATATCTGTTTAGCTTTTATCTCCATATGCATATTCATATATATTTATTCTATATATGTTTATATTTATACATATGAATGTACATTCATTACAGAGAAATGGGAGGAGAAATCAATAAGAAACATTTAAGTATAAAATATATTGTAGTGAATAAAATTCTGTGAAGGAAGTAAAATAGAACTGCAGATACAAGAAGAAAAAAATACGTAAAATTTCCAACTGCTAACAAGAGAACATGTTTATGTGTTTTGAAAATGTTGTAACATGTTGGAAGTATTGAACTGCCAAGATATTTTGATTGCTCTGAATATATTTAAAAGAATCATATCATAGTTTAACTCAAAATGTCAATATAATAAATGTTAGGTATCTACTATTTACAACCATTTAGACATAAGACAAAAATTTTAGGTATCCACTTTAAAATGTGCTAGGAAGAGAATAATTTAAATTTAAAAAATCCTTTAGGAGCAATAAGCAAAAATGTCTGAAGACCTCTGATTTCAAATACCTTATGGCAAGACATCCCCTTTACTAGTGAGAAATTCAATACAATTCTTTTCTTTTCTTTTTTTTTTTCTTTATCCGTATTTTATTTTACAATAAGAGGGTGAACGTTTTCACAATAAAATAGGTGCTCTATTTTACCATAAGGTTTTAAAAAATCAGCAAAGCCTAATTGTTCTACTAAATGAATCCATAGTTTCAGATTGCGGCTATAAATTCTTACACAATTCGCTTGTAATAAGATTTTAAAACTGTGCTTGTTAAGTATCTATAGAAAAATTAGAAAACACATACAAGCAAAATAAAGAAAATTGAAATCACTCTTAGCATATCTTCTGACAGACTTTTTCCTGTGTATATATAGTTTATACTTTTTTGATAAATATTAATAGAATCAGTGTTTGCTATTTTGCAATCTGCTCCCATTACAGAAAATATCACAAATAGATTCAATTTTGTTACATATAACTTTGCAGTATTATTAAAAGACTGTATTTCTATTGATTATATTGAAATAAAAACATATGTTCAGTAAATCATCCACACTCCATACTTGGACGTTGATGTTGGTCTTTCCAATATTTATTACTGTATATAAGCCTGAAATAATCATGCTTATAGCTGAATATTGGTACATATCCTTAATTTTTTACTGAAGCTAAATTTATCAAAGTGGAATTACATATCAAGGTATTTTTCTGGTATGAATTGTAAAATTGTAAAATTATTCCTCAGTAAGATTGGGCTAATTTATAGGAGTATTACGTTATTCAGTGAGGTTGATTTTCATGTCAGGGCATTAGACAAAAATCATGTGCAGCCAAAACCACTCTGGGAAATTATTTAATATCTCATAAGGTACAGTATGCATGGTTTTATGTAAATAAATTGGAAATAGTATAAGCGCCAATGTAATTTTATTGGAGAACACATGCAAGGTGTTCTCTTCATGGCACTTCAGAAGCAATTAAGGACAACATTCATATTCTAGTTTCTAATAACGTGCTCTTTCCAAAGCTCCTAGAAAATAAGATATTTCTAGACTCTGCTTACTTTATTTTTTTTTGTACCATATTTGCCACATTTGGATTGTGATGGTTTTTAAAATTATGAGCTTCCCCACTAAATTAACAGATCCTTGAAATCAGAAAAAAGTTCTAATTCTTTTTTTTTTTTTTTTTTTTTTTTTATACTTTAAGTTCTAGGGTACATGTGCATAACGTGCAGGTTTGTTACATATGTATACTTGTGCCATGTTGGTGTGCTGCACCCATCAACTCGTCAGCACCCATCAGGTCATCATTTATATCATGTATAACTCCCCAGTGCAATTCCTCCCCCCTCCCCCCTCCCCATGATAGGCCCCAATGTGTGATGTTCCCCTTCCCGAGTCCAAGTTTCCTCATTGTTCAGTTCCCACCTATGAGTGAGAACATGCGGTGTTTGGTTTTCTCTTCTTGTGACAGTTTGCTAAGAATGATGGTTTCCAGCTGCATCCATGTCCCTACAAAGGACGCAAACTCATCCTTTTTTATGGCTGCATAGTATTCCATGGTGTATATGTGCCACATTTTCTTAATCCAGTCTGTCACAGATGGACATTTGGGTTGATTCCAAGTCTTTGCTATTGTGAATAGTGCCACAATAAACATACGTGTGCATGTGTCTTTGTAGTAGAATAATTTATAATCTTTTGGGTATATACCCAGTAGTGGGATGGCTGGGTCATATGGTACATCTAGTTCTAGATCCTTGAGGAATCGCCATACTGTTTTCCATAATGGTTGAACTAGTTTACAATCCCACCAACAGTGTAAAAGTGTTCCTATTTCTCCACATCCTCTCCAACACCTGTTGTTTCCTGACTTCTTAATGATTGCCATTCTAACTGGTGTGAGATGGTATCTCATTGTGGTTTTGATTTGCATTTCTCTGATGGCGAGTGATGATGAGCATTTTTTTATGTGTCTGTTGGCTGTATGAATGTCTTCTTTTGAGAAATGTCTGTTCATATCCTTTGCCCACTTTTTGATGGGGTTGTTTGTTTTTTTCTTGTATATTTGTTTGAGTTCTTTGTAGATTCTGGATATTAGCCCTTTGTCAGATGAGTAGGTTGCAAAAATTTTCTCCCATTCTGTAGGTTGCCTGTTCACTCTGATGGTAGTTTCTTTTGCTGTGCAGAAGCTCTTTAGTTTAATTAGATCCCATTTGTCAATTTTGGCTTTTGCTGCCGTTGCTTTTGGTGTTTTAGACATGAAGTCCTTGCCCATGCCTATGTCCTGAATAGTACTACCTAGATTTTCTTCTAGGGTTTTTATGGTATTAGGTCTAACATTTAAGTCTCTAATCCATCTTGAATTAATCTTCGTATAAGGAGTAAGGAAAGGATCCAGTTTCAGCTTTCTACTTATGGCTAGCCAATTTTCCCAGCACCATTTATTAAATAAGGAATCCTTTCCCCATTTCTTGTTTCTCTCAGGTTTGTCAAAGATCAGATGGCTGTAGATGTGTGGTATTATTTCCGAGGACTCTGTTCTGTTCCATTGGTCTATAGCTCTGTTTTGGTACCAGTACCATGCTGTTTTGGTTACTGTAGCCTTGTAGTATAGTTTGAAGTGAGGTAGCGTGACGCCTCCAGCTTTGTCCTTTTGACTTAGGATTGTCTTGGCAATGCGGGCTCTTTTTTGGTTCCATATGAACTTTAAAGCAGTTTTTTCCAATTCTGTGAAGAAACTCATTGGTAGCTTGATGGGGATGGCATTGAATCTATAAATAACCTTGGGCAGTATGGCCATTTTCACGATATTGATTCTTCCTATCCATGAGCATGGTATGTTCTTCCATTTGTTTGTGTCCTCTTTGATTTCCCTGAGCAGTGGTTTGTAGTTCTGCTTGAAGAGGTCCTTGACATCCCTTGTAAGTTGGATTCCTAGGTATTTTATTCTCTTTGAAGCAATTGTGAATGGAAGTTCATTCCTGATTTGGCTCTCTGCTTGTCTGTTACTGGTGTATAAGAATGCTTGTGATTTTTGCACATTAATTTTGTATACAATTCTTTTCTAAGTAAGCAGCTAGAGTTTTCCTGGCCAACAGTGGGCTGGCCCAGCATTCAAGTTCCCTTCCAGGGAGATTACAGGGAATATCAAACTTACCCCATGTGCCAACTAAATGTGGTAATGGCCATGTCAGCTGGGTTCTCCCAGTTTCCTTCTGGATTAGGTCCCTATTTACCTGCCCCATCTCCTCTGTTGCTCCAAGTCACACTCCTCTGTGCCCCAACTTCATAGAAACACTCATGGGTCCCCGACACCCCAGCTCCATCGTGCTTCATGGCCCACTGCTCCCTCTACCTTTCCTGTCTTCCACTACTGCCCCTTGTCCTCCAAGACTCAACTCAGGTACCACCTCCAAAAGCAAGCCTTCTATGATCCCTCCACAGTCTCCGGGTTGGAATAGGGGTCCTGTTTTAGTTCCTATAGTCCCCTAGGTTCTCTCCATCGTGGCACACTAAACTTACGGGGTTGCAATTCCAAAAATGTAATGGGAAAGCAGCTCACCCGGGATGTCTGTTAGCAATGCTCATTCCTGGCCTCACTGCAGGAAAGTCTATTTGAACATTTGGGGAATGGAGTCCAGGAAGCTGCACATTTAACACACATCCCAGGTGATCTGTTGCAAATGGTGTAACGAACACATTGTGAGAAATTCTATTATCGTGCAATTGCTCACTTACTTGACTGAGCCACACTAGCCTCTGAAGTTTCTGAAGGCAGAGAATGTTTTATTCACCATCATCTCTGCCTATAGTGCCTAGAACACTGCCTGGCATGTAAACGGCACTCCATAAATATTTGTTGAATGCAGGAACAGGTGAATTAATTCATTCGCCAATACTCCCATTTTCACTATCTCCTATATCAAGTCTCGCATTAACCTGTGTCAGCTAAGTCATCACATTCCTTGGTTGGAGTTGATCTTTATACCCATTTGGTGGTGTTACTTGGGTTTTCTCATATTAATCAGAAGTTACATTTATCTCTGATAATATAAAATATTAATAATTCTAACTTCATCAGCAATTATTTTTAGTTGGCACACACTTTCGAGGTTCAGAGTCTTGGTGTGCCATAAAGAGTTTAGAGTTCTTGCCCTAAATAGCCTGCTGCAGCTTATAAACTCCACTTATCTGCCATAGTTTATGTGGCCACCTCCCTCAGTCCAAGAATAAGAGCAATGCTCTTATTGTGGCAGGGGGGAGGCACAGTCTATAATCCCAATTATACAATAAACTGACCGACATTTGTATGGAATCAAAAGAATATTTAATGAGTCTATGTCGGGTGCCATGCACCAAGCCTTAGCATCCACAGAAGACATTCTGGAACAACTTCCCTCCCCTCCTCAACTCGTTCCTCCCCTGTATCTCCCCTGGCTGCGGCATCTGGGTTGTCATCAAACATTCCACAGTGATAGGCAGGAAACCTTTCTGCTGGTATTTTTTTCTCTCTCTCTCTCCTTCCACATCCCCAAGGCCCTGTGGTCCATGCTGTGCTTGGTCCCCATGTCCTCCACTGCATTGCCCCATTTCTTGTCCTGCTCTCCTACCCAAGGCTTGCTCTTAGCATCATCTCATCCCACGGGCCTTTGGGGAGTAGTGCAGGGAAGAGGTGGTTCTGGACCTCGGGAAAAGATAGAGGGAGTGAGAAGGCAGCCCTGAGGTCTGTCCTCAGGATGATTCCCTGAGAGATTCTCAAACCTTGTAGACTGTCCAGATTAACATGCTGACCCTCTGGGGTGTCACTCTAGTCAGGAGGCCATCAGGAGAACGGAAGGGGCAGAAGGAATGGAAAGAGGGAGCGGGTCCAAGAGATTTTGCAAAGGGAAATTAAACTCACCTGGGAATGAAGGGAAAGAGAGGGCATGTCAAAATGGTACCACCATTGCCAAGCGTTCCCAGAGATAAGGAATTCACTGTTGGACATTAGGACAAGATAAATTGGGCCATCCCCATTAAAAACATTCCAGCATCAAGTTCACATTTATTGCAGAGTCGTCAGCCCAAGATTCAGAGTTGAAACCAAGAGAACTGAAGTGAAATGATGTAGCTGTTAAAAGAAAGGCTGAAGGCTGAATCTTGGGTTTTACCCAGTTGGGAGCTAGGAAGAAAATACAAAGGGGCCAATAAAAAGAAAACAGAGAAGGAGGGAGAGGAAAATGAAGTAGGAGTGAGAGGAGGAGACGGCCAGCCGAGAGTAAGTGGGAGAGTGTTAGTTAAAGGAGAAAGAATCCCAGCACTTGGGGAGGCCAAGGCGGGCAGATCACTTGAGGTCAGGAGTTTGAGACCACCCTGGCCAACATGGTAAAACCCTGTCTCTACTAAAAATACAAACAATTAGCCAGATGTGGTGGCGTGCACCTGTAGTCCCAGCTACTCAGGAAGCTGAGGAAGGAGAATTGCTTGAACCTGGGAGGTGGAGGCTGCAGTGAGCTGAGATCGTGCCTCTGCACTCCAGCCTGGGTGATAGAGAGAGACTCCATCTCAAGAACAAAATAAAATAACTAAAGGGGAAAAAGTCTACAGGAAAAGGGGAGAAGAAATACTGTTAGCGACAGAAAAATTCAAACACATGACAGATAGCAAAGGTGTTTTGCAAAAAGGAAATTCTACAGAAATGGTAAATTTTCATTTGTCTTACACAACTGAATCCCTAATGAAACATCTGTGCTAGAATTGCATTTAGTATCAGATAATGAACCCATAGCATCCACAGTACTGCTTTTAGTTTTGTAGGTGCATCTGAATAACATATAAGTTGCTTTCCAAGAAACACCACCTGAATGTTCCTTACAAACAAGGACGAGAAATAAAGGGAACCTCATCTCCATACCACGTACCGCCTATTAATATTATGTTGCACTACCATGGTCTCTGGGGGAGCAAAAACATTTGGGTGTGCTGTGGGTTAGGTAAACACCCACTAAATATTGATGAATGCATAATTAGAATGACTAAAATAATTCTGGCATAAAATTACCCTAGCAGTCAGGGGAGAGACAAAATGAAGTAATTTGATCGTGAAAATTAATACAAGTCGACTCTCAGTTTTCAATGCAGCTAATTGAAAACCACTTATTATTCAAACCTCATTTTCCCTCCTGGTTTGTACTCTTTTTTGCGTTGCCCTGAGAGAAATGAAGGCAAGAGGAGGGTCCTAGGGGGGCAAAGCTGTCATATTGAAATAGTGAAACAAGAGACTAATGTTTATTTTTCTAATGCCGTGGCTCCTCATCTTTTAGTCATGTTGATGTTGCCCCCTATGACACACATCCGTGGACATGTCCAAGGGGATAGGCCATCTTCTCCCATTCAAACAGCATTGAAATTAGAATGAGACTGACGTTATTGTAGGTGTAATCTTTTTTGTGATAGCTTTATTAATATATAATTCACATATCATACAATTTACCAATTTAAAGTGTACAAATCAGTCCAGGTGCAGTGGTTCACGCCTGTAATCCCAGCACTTTGGGAGGCCAAGTCGGGCGGGTCACCTAAGGTTAGGAGGTCGCAACAAGCCTGATCAACATGGTGAAACCTTGTCTCTACTAAAAATACAAAAATTAGCCAGGCATGGTGGTGGGTGTCTGTAATCCCAGCTACTTGGGAGGCTGAAGCAGGAGAATCGCTTGAGCCTGGAAGCGAAGGTTGCAGTGAGCTGAGATGGTGCCACTGCACTCCAGCCTGGGTGACAAGAGCAAGACTCTATCTCAAAAAAAAAAAAAAAAAAAAAAGAGTGTACAAATCGGTGGTTTTTCGGACTTGTGCAACCATCATTACGTTTCACCTTAAAAAGTAACCCATTAGCAGTCACTCGCCATTTCACCCCAAACCCCCTAGTTTTCAGCAGCCGCCAGCTTTCTGTCTCTGTGGGTTAGCCTATTCTGGACATTGCCTACAAGTAAAATCACACAATACGTGGCCTTTTATGAGTTGTTTCTGCAACTGGCTAAGGAAAACATGAGTGGAATGTTTTCATGGTTCATCCATGTTGTAGCATGCATCAGGATTTCATTGCCTTTTCTGGCTAAATCATATTCTATTGCATGAACATGTCAGATTTTATTTATCCATTCAACAGCTGATGGATATTTGGGTTGTTTCCACTTTGGGGCTATTATGAATAATGTTGCTTTGAACATTCCTGTACAAGTTTTGCACATGTAATCTTGAACGTGAGCTATAACAAGAGCACATAACATTGTCCAATAAGTGTCTGTAGGGAATATAGGCACCTGTCTCATTTCATCAGCTCAGTACTCCAACATGCAGAGCCATGATTCAAATCTCCATCACTCTGACTCTAAAGTCTATGCTTCTAGTCTCCTTGTTTTATTTCCTCTAAATCTAAAGATTAGAAAAGGGAAGTCATTCATTATTTCAAGTGAATTATTATCCTATAAGTAAGACATTAGTTAGGACATTAGTTATTCCAATGGTGCCCCACTTCCTTTCCCCTACACTTATCTGTGCATGCCTGCTGGACTTCCAAATGTTAGAACCTGCATGGTTTTACGTTGCTTTGTTATGGAGAAACTAGAAGTGATGGGGAAGAAATCCACCCCATGCATACTTTCAACCAGTAAGCAATGAGTGTTAGTGAATAAATAGTGAACAACTTCAGCCAGCAGGTAGAATAACACTGAGAAAGGTGTTTACTGCATTTCAGAGTTTCTTCAGAAGTATTCAGTTTATGGAAGGATTTTTTTTTTTTTTTTTTTTTTTTTTTTGGAAGGAGGGTGTCGCTGTGTCGCGCAGGCTGGAGTGCAGTGCAGTGGTGCAATCTCCGCCTCTGGGTTCAAGCAATTATCTGCCTCAGCCTCCCGAGTAGCTGGGATTACAGGTGCCCGCTGCCACGCCCAGTTAATTTTCATATTTTTAGTACAGATGGGATTTCACCATCTTGGCCAGGCTGGTCTTGAACTCCTGACCTCCTGATCCACCCGCCTCGGACTCCCAAAGTGCTAGGATTACAAGCGTGAGCCACCACGCTGGGCCAGTTTATGGAAGGATTAAGCCCCCAGTAGGATTAAGCTTAGTTGTCCTCAGTGATACCTGATATCCTTCCCTTCCCTGTCTCACATCTCCACCCCACTACTGGTAGTTTCTGGGATGACCTCCAAAATAAACTACTTGTCCTTGAATCCTTATCTAGAGGTCTGTTTCTGGGAGTACTGAAACTAAGACATGGTGATTATTTCTCGCAGTTGAATCACACCAGAATTCCTTGCAGAGACTATTCTGAGACACATCACTCCCTCTAAGAGGAGGTCCCACATCCAAGAAGGAAGTATTAATGGGTTTGTGCATCATTTTCTGAAGGGGGTTTAAAAGAAGCAGGTTGGGAGCAGATGTCTCTTGGAGGATCCAGTCATTATGGAATAAGTATCGTTTATATTCAGTTTGCTGAAGACCAATAGGCTATAGGCAATACAGTGGATGATAAACATAACCACTGCAGTTGTAGTACCTAGGACTTCTTAACTCTCACTGCATTGTCCCAGGACTTAACATGATGCTTGATACAAAGCAGGCGCCCAACACATGCTGACTATCATTTAATAAAGTTATTCTTTACAGACCAGTGAGAAGAATACATCTTCTGAGTCTTCCATCTTTGAATACATCATTCTTTCCTGGCACATGTTGTTCTACTGTCTTGTATTAGGATAAAGGCTAGACTGCTATAAAAAAAGTCCTCAAAACACAGTGGCTTAATACAGAAACCAACACATGTAATAAAATTTTAAAGAACTAAACACAGACATATACACATACAAGTGAGTACAAGTAAAACAGGAAATCTGAATAAGATCTATCAACTGTATCAATGTTGATATCTTGGTTGTGATATTATACTACAGTTTCACAAAATGTTATCATTGGGGGAAACTGAGCAAAGAGTATGCAGGAGCTCTCTTACAATGGCATGTGAATCTACAATGATCTCAACAAAACTTTTTATTAAAAATGTATAGTATCATAAATAACAGTATAGGTAATCTAGAATGGTGAGCCTAGTGAGACAGTTGTACTCCACAAGGTCATTCAAAGACCCAGGTTCCTTCTATCTTGTTGTTCCAATATCTCATAGGGGTACTATCTTCACCTTTAGGGCTGGAGCTGAGTCAAAGCTCAGTGTCAGTCCATAGGAGGGGAGAAAAGAGAGAAATGAGTTTCCTTTTAGGCCTGTGATGCAGAAATGGCACTTATCACTTCCACTCACATTATATTGGCAAAAACAGCCACATGGGCACATCTAGCTGCAAGGGAAGCTGGTAAGTGGAGCTTTTATTCTAGATGGTCATGTGCAAGTACAACACTACTATTATGGAAGAAGGGAAAGACATTTTGAGTAAGAACTGGCAATCTTCCACAAAGCACAAACTGATTTTGTTAATTGGCATAGTGAGATAGTATTTGGTGTGTGTCAAAAATCCCTTCTTTGGGGAAAACCACATCTGACATGTTCTATACTAACCTTTCTCTATCCAGAGCCTAGAGATAGGGAGACAGGACTCTATGATGTCTGAGGTTCAACAGCTAGATCCACCTTTTGAGCTTCCAGTTACAGGAGCCAAGCATCCCTACTTTTGATTTATCTATATTGGGATGGATTTCTATGATTTGCAACCCAAAGAGACCTGATGAACATAATTGGTATCCTGACTCCTCAGTTTCCGAAAACACTGAGACATGAAAGTGGCAAATATAAGCTTTACTGTCTCAAGGGGTCCTTTGTGTCCTTCTAGGAGAGCCCCAAATGCTTGAGCACTGAACACAGAGCCCTTGGCCAGGACACTCACAATAACATGTAGGTTTAGCCAGCACTATTTAAACACTTAGTTTAATCAGTACTGAGAGAAGCAAGGGTAATAACAATGAGTTATTTCAGAAGTTTTTAACAGGAAAAAAGAAAAACCATTGACCCAAATAGTATGCTTGATAATTCTTAATAAGTGCTATAAATGCTTCTAAAAGAATATTAAGTTGCTTAATTGCTGAATAAATGAAAATATAAACATTATGTTACTTGGAGAGTTCTTTAATATGTAATGGGGAAAACCATTTTATGAAATGTACTGCATGTGATAAATGCTTGTTTTCTTTTCTAAAATCAATTATTGAAACCATCACTGTTTAAATATAGCTCAATTTTTTTCTGTTTATTCCCCTTTATATATTTTTTATTGGTGAAAGAAAATAGGTTTATCTAGGAGAGACAGCTGCATAGTGAAATAGATGGAATGTGAAGGATATGGGAGTCAGAAGCCTTGGCTTTTAATCACAGCTCCGTCATTTACTAGTTCTGTGACCTTGGATAAGTCAATTAAACTTGCCTGATTTCCAGGTGCAGTGTGGAACTATTACAAGGGCCCTCTTACCCACCTCAGAGAATTGTAGTGGTACTACTACTAAGTCATAGCATTTTTAGGGCAGTACTTATCAGTCTTTACTATACATAGGAATTACCTAGGGATTTTGCTAAATGCAGATTTGTATTTATTAAGCTTAGAATGGGATCCAAGACCCAACAGTTCTAATAAGCTCTCAGGTGATGTTGATGTTACTGGTCCATACTTTTGGATAGCAAGGTTCTCATGTGACTGCCAAGCTCGCAATAATTTCTCCAGTTCTTGTGCCTTTTTGCCACAACTGACAATGGTAGAGGTGATTTGTGATCCAAGCTGGGCCAAAAGAAGGTCTCGTTTGCTAGCCTGAGATTTTGAACAGGGACAACCAGAAATGTTTCATATATTCACTTGCTCATTCATTCACCAATAAAAAAATGCTGTCTCTATGCCAGACACCATAGTAGGCAGTGGAGAGACACCAATCAATCAAGCAGGTCTCTGCACTCACGGAGCTTTCATTATAGTAATATGCAAGATAATTTCAGATAAGCTAAGGGCTGTGAAGAGATTGAAGAATTTCAAAGGGATGCAGGAGACTTGAAGTGAAAGTGTTGGGGAAAGTCAAGCTCTTACTTTCCCTTCTGTAGTGACCTTGGCAGGTAAGAGTTGAACATGATGGCTTAGCAAATGGGGGAAGCCTGGATCCCTGAGTGGTTATGTGGAGCACAGCACTCTTCCCGTCCCTGCAGACTGAATTGGACGGTGATCAGAGTGGAAATAAAATACTTCACACCTATGAGGAATTGTGACGGTAAACTGATCTTTCTGAGATGCATCCACTGCCTGGATATATTATTGGGGGAAGACAATACTAAACAAACACTCATATACAAACTCACGTTGAAGTTAATTTCTTTCTCCAGTCGTTTCTATCTTAGATCTCTTGGTCAGACCTTTATAAAATCAACTCACTAAATTATGATGGAAGCTAAGGAAGCAATTACAGAGTTTGTAATTTTCCTTTAAAACACGCCTGTTTATATTTTAGAAGAGTCCTTGGTGGCACAAGAATATTAACATTTAAATTCACCATTTCTCATGTTTATCCACACACTCTAAATCTGGGTATCCTTCAGAGGATCCTGTAATCCCCCAAAGTAAATCTGTCTTCTTTACTGCATCCTCAGTGGGTCTTTTCTTCCTTGGCTGCTGGTCTCAAGAGCATATAGCTGGTCTCTCAGCCCCCTGAATATTCTTCCTCTTCTCTTCTAATTTGTATGTATCCTGAGCAGCCACTGCAAAGCTGTTCCTTAAGACTGCTTAGTACAAGAAGTCTCTTATGACTTATGCCTGGGTAACAGGTGAGGACAAGACAGGCAGGAAAGTCAGAGCATCCTATGAAAGAGGCCAGTGCCAGGGACTGGCGCTTCTTGCTTTCTTCACCTGGCCTTCATTAATTTTTCTATCCTAGGACTTGAGTTTGTCCTTGTAACTGTGTGTGCTTAGTGAAAATTGAGCAGTAAATCATGCAATAGATATGAACCTCTTTGAGTCCGCATTTGGGACAAGTTCTATCGGTAAAAGCAGCATATGAAGTCAAAACCTCCATCCTCCAAGACACCAAAATGAAATCCTCCCCAGTCAGGGGTCCATTCCAGGACGCATGTCCATACACGTGTACAGTCTGCAACTATCCACAGAACCACATTCATGATAAGGAGACAAAAGATGGGCCTCAAAAGGAGACTTTTGAGTGAGGATGCCAACTTTCTGCATTCCTTGGTTCATTCAGCAACGAAGATTAGTCTTCGCATTACTGCCTGCTTGGCGACCAGAACAAAGAGAAATAAGGAAAATTAGGGACACAGGAAAACATATGGGCACACATAGATGTGGAAACTCAGAGATAAAAGAGACTTAAAGAGATACATGGAGAGTGAATATTGTGTCGCCTTTTAGAGCCTTATCCATCATCCATCCACCCAAGCAATGCTGACCTGAGCGCCTATTTATCAGGCACTGTGCTAGGCCTTGGGAATAAACAAAGATGGAGGTGAAAGTCTAAAAGCAGACATTGGAGATGGGAAGAGCAGTTGACCTGGCCCTAACAGGTTCCCACCACGGCGGAACGCACAGACAGGGCAGGTGGGGGAAGATGTGGCCCTAAAAGGGTTCCCGCTACGGCCGAACGCACAGCCAGGGAACGTGGGGGAATTCAAGGAGCTAACCTCCCGTCGCCCCAACGTCGGTAAAGGTGAACGAGACACCTGCGCATCATAGAGACGCCGAGACCTCCAGGCTTCCTAGAGAGGCCCGGAAGTGGCTCCAGGAGGCCGGTCCGACGACTCCGGCTCCCGAGCGGGGACGGTGGGCAGCTAGGGAGGTCTGGGCCTCCCCGCCTGCCATAGTCTGCCTGCCGCGTCCTTGTTCCTGCAGCCGTGAGTGGGCCTGGGCTGGGGTTGGGGGCCGCCGCCCTTCTGCGGGGTCCTTGGGCCGCCTTGGCCTGGAACGCGACAGGTGGCGTTCCCGGGGGTGGGGGACAGTGATGAATGACTGAGCAGGGTGGCGGGAAGGAGCATCCCCTTTCAGGTGTCTTCCTAATCCCAGGGGGCCGGGCGCAGCTTGGCTTTCTAGAATGTCGCCAAGGTCTCAAACACTGGCTCTCCTCATTTTTTGTTTTTAAGGACAGCAGGCCCCAAGCTCCGAACTTTCCCACAGGTGTTTGGCTATACTTGATTCTTATCTTTGATTTTCTGCACACTTTGGGGGAACGATTGCCTCCTCTTTATGACGTGGTTCTGGTTTCCCACTTTAAATGGCAGTGACAGGTTCCCATTTAAACTGCATGTGTTTGTTGGGAAAAGGTAAGTAGGTGTAAACAAAACCTTATAGGCTAGTCCAGAAACTGTGGAGGTGGAGTGAACCCTGAAAATCTGAGACAGGTCTCAGTTAATTTAGAAAGTTTATTTTGCCAACATTGAAGACGTGTACCCATGACACAGCTTCAGGCGGTCCTGACCACATGTACTCAAGGTGGTCAGAGCACATTTTCGTTTCATACATTTTAGGGAGACATGAGACAACAACAGATGTAAGATGAACATTTTTTCAGTCTGGAAAGGCGGGACAACTGGAAGCAGGGAGGGGGCTTCCAGGTCATAGGTAGGTAAGAGACAAATGGTGGCATTCTTTTGAGTTTGATTAGCCTCTCCAAAGGAAGCAATCAGATATGCCTTTATTTCAGTGAGCAGAAATATATGAATAGAATAGGAGGCAGGTTTGCCCTAAGCAGTTCACAGCTTGACTTTTCCCTTTACCTTAGTGATCTTGGGGCCCCAAGATTTATTTTCGTTTCACAGTGGTAGGATAATGACCTAAGTGAACCTGCATTGTCCCAGCCTTAGTGTGTGGCATTACACGTGGTGGTTAAGAGTTATACAGACCCAGCTTCGAGCCCTAAATCCTGCCCAGCCATTTATGACCTGCATAATTTGTAGGCAAGTTTCCTAACCTCTGATCTGTTTTCCTCATTTCTGAAAGCTGATAAGACTAGTAACTACCTCAGAAGATTGTCCTGAGGCTTAAATGCTAAACCTTTAAACTACCTGTATTAATCCATTCTCATGTTACTAATAAAGACATACCTAAGACTAGGTAATTTATAAAGGAAAGAGGTTTAATGGACTCACAGTTCCCCATGGCTGGGGAAGCCTCATAATCATGGCAGAAGGCAAAGGAGGAGTAAAGTCACGTCTTATGTCTTGCATGGTGGCAGGCAAGAGAGCTTGTGTAGGGGAACTCCCCTTTATAAAACCATCAGCTCTTATGAAACGTATTCACTGTTGTGAGAACAGCATGGGAAAAACCCACCCCCGTGATTCAGTTACCTCCCACTGGGTCCCTCCCAGGACATGTGGGAATTATGGGATCTAAAATTCAAGGTGAGATTTGGGTGGAGACATAGCCAAACCGTATCCTTCTGCCGCTGGCCCCTCCCAAATCTCATGTCCTCAAAACCAATCATGCCTTCCCAACAGTCCCCTAAAGTCTTAACTCATTTCGGCATTAACTCAAAAGTCCACACTCCAAAGTCTCATCTGAGACAAGGCAGGCACCTTCCACCTATGAGCCTGTAAAATCAAAAGCAAGTTAGTTACTTCCTAGATACAATGGGGGTACAGGTACTGGGTAAATACACTCATTCCAAAAGGGAGAAATTGACCAAAATGAAGAGGCTACAGGCCCCATGCAAGTCTAAAATCCAGCAGGGCAGTCAAATCTTGAAGCTCTAAAATGATCTCCTTTGACTCCATGTCCCATATCCAGGTCACACTGATACAAGAGGTGGGTTCCTCTCGTCTTGGGCAGCTCCACCCCTGTGGTTTTGCAGGGTACAGCCCCACTTTTGGCTACTTTCAGGGCTGGCATTGAGTGTCTGCTGCTTTTCTAGGTGCACGGTGCAAGCTCTTGGTGGATCTACCATTCTGGGGTCTGGAGGATGGTAGCTGTCTTCTCACAGCTCCACTAGGCAGTGTCCCAGTGGGGACTCTGTGGGGTGGTTCCAACCCCACATTTCGCTTCCATGCTGCCCTAGTAGTGGTTCTCCATGAGGGCCCCACCCCTGTAGCCAGCTTCTGCCTGGACATCCAGGAGTTGCCATACATCCTTTGAATCTAGGCAGAGGTTTCCAAACCTCACTTCTTGACTTCTGTGCTTCCACAGGCTTAACACCACATGGAAGTTGCCAAGGCTTGGGGCTTGCACCCTCTGAAGCCACAACCTGAGCTGTACCTTGGCCCATTTTAGCCACAGCTGGAGCTGCTGGGATACAGAACACCAAGTCCCTAGGCTGCACAGAGCAGGGGGGCCCTGGACCCAGCCCAGGAAACCATTTTTGCCTCCTAGGCTTCTGGGCCTGTGATGGGAGGGGCTGCCATGAAGGTCTCTGACATGCCCTGGAGACATTTTCCCCTTTGTCTTGGTGATTAGCATTTGGCTCCTTGTTACTTACGCAAATTTCTGCAGCCAGCGTGAATTTCTCCCCAGAAAATGGGTTTTTCTTTTCTATTGCATCATTAGGCTGCAAATTTTCCAAACTTATACTCTGCTTCCTCTTGAATGCTTTGCAGCTTAGAAATTTCTTACCCCAGATACCCTAAATCATCCTTCTGAAGTTCTAAGTTACACAGATCTCTGTGGCAAGGAGAAAATGCCATCAGTCTCTTTGCTGAAACATAACAAGAGCCACTTTTGCTCCAGTTCCCAAAAAGTTCCTCATCTCCATCTGAGACCACCTCAGCCTGGACTTTATTGTCTATATTGCTGTCAGCATTTTGGTCACAGCCATTCAACAAGTCTCTAGGAAGTTCCAAACTTTCCCACATCTTCCTGTCTTCTTCTGGGCCCTCAAAACTGTTGCAACCTTTGCCTGTAAACCAGTTCCAAAGTCACTTCCACATTTTTGGATACCCTTACAGTAGCACCCCACTACCCAGTACCAATTTACTGTGTTAGTCCATTCTCATGTAGCTAATAAAGACATTCCCAAGACTGGGTAATTTATAATGGAAAGAGGTTTAATGGACTCACAGTTCCACATGGCTGGGGAGGCCTCATAATCATGGCAGAAGGTAAAGGAAGAGCAAAGTCACGTCTTACATGGCGGCTGGCCAGAGAGCTTGTGGAGGGGAATTTTCCTTTATAAAACCATCAGATCTTGTGGGACTTACTATCACGAGAATAGCGTGGGAAAGACCCACCCCCATGATTCAATTACCTACTACCGTGTCCCTCCCAGGACACGTGGGACTTACGGGAGATACAAGAGGAGATTTGGGTAGAGACACAGCCAAAATATATCACTCCCTAAGCCATAATAAATAATAAGTGTAGCCATGGTTGTTGCTGTTTTTATTTTAGGGAGGAGGAAACATGAACAGAGAGGTTCACTGAATTGCCCAGGGTTACACAGGGAATTGGTGGAACTGCGAAGTCTGATTCTCAGATTTCCAAACTGAGAGTCTCTGGGAACTGCAGGGGCCACAATGAGGTTGCAGAATGTGTTAACAGTGAAAGCCCTCACAGGACTCAGGTCAGTACCCAGCACTTCAGGCAGTGGCTCTGCACAGCCTCAAGTGCTGCTGCGTTAAGATGAACTGTAAAGTCAGACGCACCTGGGTTATTGGTACGGCTCCCTGCTCTACCATTTGCTAGCTGTAGCACTTGGAGTTAGGCACTTTGTGTCTCTGAGCTTCAGTTTTCTCATCTGTAAGATGGAATTAACAAATCAGTACTCATCTCAGAGGTATGTGAAATAATTCCTGGACAGAGTATTGCAGAATGCCTGGCACAGAGTCAGTGCTTAATAAGTGGCAGTTGATATTACTTCAATTACTTGGTATTATTTCAATGTATAGATGTGGCAAACTGCTGACTTAGTGAAGAGGAAAATACAAGTGTAGTACTCCTTGCAGATAGGACAGAAAGAGGCATTTGAAGAGCTTACAAAATGTTCACCCCATTTAGATTTACTGGGTCTACAATCTGCTAGATATTCCTTGTCCCTACAGATATTGCCAGTCTGTGCTTACATGGCATTTATACGATAGCTTGGGAAACAGATAGGAAATACCAATTATAAAATTATTTCATTTCTTTTGTCATCAGCATTGTGGAGAATTGCAAGGCTCTTGTGCCACAGATATCTAGGTAGAAGTTTAGGTAGCCAAACAAGATTTGAAACACCTCAGAAGATGACCCTGAATTACAGACAGCTGTCCTGCTACCTACTTATGTTCAAAACCCTGCATAAATACCCATATCTATTACCAGTATACTGGTTTTTACTTAACCCTATACCGTTAGTTAATTTTCTTCCAAAGTGTTTTGGCCTTTTGGATTTTTTTCTTTTTTTTTTTTTTTTTTTTTGGATGGAATCTCGCTGTGTCACCCAGACTGGTGTGTAGTGGTGCAATCTCTGCTCACTGCAACCTCCATCCCCCATGTTCAAGCGATTCTCCTGCCTCAGCTTTCCGAGTAGCTGAGATTACAGGTATGCATCACCACACCCGGCTACTTTTTTCTGTTTTTAGTAGAGACGGGGGTTTCATCATGTTGGCCCAGCTGGTCTCTTAACTCCTGACCTCCAATGATCCACCTGCCTCAGCCTTCCAAAGTGCTGGAATTATAAGCGTGAGCCACTGCACCTAGCCCCTTTTGAATTTTATATGTCACATCTCTTTTATCTGTATCAGAATTCTTCTCCTTATCACCCCTAACTGCATATTTATTTTTATTGTTTTGACTTCCTTATATTAAACACAAGTAGATAATTTTCAGATCATGCATGGAATTTGAACAGCACCATTTCATAAGCCCTCTGGCATCAATATATTTGCCAGATCTCAATATAATAAGAATACAGTTACCTTTTACCTCTGGTCAGCACTTGTACAGTGATTTAAAGCAGCTAATCATGGGGTTATACTACTTGGAGATATTTTTTATATCTCTTAAAGTAAATATCATAAGTTTTTATTTTTATGGGAACAATCTTAAATTCTCTCTGTTCCATACTTTCTATTGGTGAAATGCTAATGACACCCATATTTCTATATTGCATTATAATACCGGAGGGCTAGTAACACAATCATCTGAACTCATAGGGATGAAGGAACTGTGTGCGTAGTTGAAGATTCTTATTTCTGATCTTTAGCATTTAATTAGGTCTTTTAAAATGTAAAGTACTCCCAGTCATCTTTTGCTAGTTTTTTCTCATAACTTCCCTTGAGATGTCAACATTATTCCCCTCGCTTTACCTTAGGATTCTCAAGAGGTCAGCTGGATTTTAAATTTAATTTTTTTCCTGTTTGTAATTAAGCTTTTTTTTTCTTGATCATGTGCTTAACTTTAACCTGTATCCACCAAAATGACGGCTCAGGTCAGATGTAGCCCTCCCCACCAGGGGAGAGCAATTACTGAACAAAGCCACATTTTGGAAGAACCTTCAAGCACTTGCCATTATAAAGGCAGGTCTGAGTGCCCAGCCCTAGATGGAATCAGACAGAAACTAGTTAATAAAACAGGAGCCACAGAGTAGATGAAAATCGGGCAGCTGGCTGAAGAACAACTGTATATTCTCTTTTCTCCCTTCTGGCTTAGCATTCATGAGAATTTTGGGTGGGGGCAGGTCTGCAAAATGCATTTGCTAAGATTTTTCTGTGCTTATCAATGTCGAGGATCAGGAAGGGAGGAGGCGGCTCCCAGCAGTGCAGCAGATGGCTACCATCCTGTGAAGGCTTTACTGGCCTGGTGGATAAACTTTTTCCTTGCTGTTTATTTTGTTAAGTTATTCATTTTTCCTTACCTTTCTCTTCGGACCCCCCGATCAGATCAGTTATACAAGTTTTTGCCTCAGATCATTCTGAAACTAGTTGGAAGGTAATGGAGTAGCATCACTAGGCCTGGCAGGTTTCTGAAGCATTAATAATCCGAAGTTGTATGTTCCTTACTTGTTTAATGTGCACATGAACCATGATTGACCTGTGGTCTTGAGACTGGACTGGAATGTGTAATTTTAAAACCAAAGACTAATTAAAGATAGGTATTTCCTTTGGAATTTTTTAATTGGACTTTTGAAGGCCTTGTCCATTTTCAGAATTCCTTATGGTGGAATTCTTACGGAGATATTAAGAAGATCTTAAATCGTTATCTGGCATCCTGTTTGTCAAAACTTTCAGCCAGACAAGAACATTTCCAAAGCCTACTGTTTCAATCAATGACATCGCCTTCCTCCGAACATCATCTGGGTGCAGCATGCTGCCACCTCCTGCAGTTGTTCACCAGCCCTCACCCTGATTTCACCTGAGCACACTGCCCTTTTGTCCTCACTGGTAACCCTCTAGTCTTGAGCCACATCTCCCTTCCCTGGACCCTGGCCCATTTCCTCCTCCAGGGGAAGGCTCCTCTTTCACAAGTACCAAGGTGGCCCCAACAGTTCCTTTCTGTAAACCTACAAAGACTTCTGTTGTCTGCAGAATGGAATTCAACTAGCCAGGCATCATGGTGCACGCCTGTAGTCCCAGCTACTCAGGATGCTGAGGTAGGAGGATCTCTTGAGGCTAGGAAATCAAGGTTGCAGTGAGCTATGGTCACACCTCTACACTCTAGCCTGGGCAACAGAGTGAGACCTTGTCTCGAAAAAAAAAAATGGGATTCAAACTTTGTGGAAGGGGACAGAAGCCTGTCTCCAGGTTCACCCCAGGCTGTCTTTTCACCCTCAAGCACCAGCTCCGTGCTTCTGTTTGCACACCAGCCATGGCGGACTCCCCATGTTAGCTGCCCAGCACAGTCTTCCCTGCCTCTGATCTATTGATTCGTGGTTCACCCTCACCAGTGATAACCCTCCTCTCAGCCTACCTAGATCCTCCCATGGGCCCTGTAGCACTAAAGCTCACTCTCCTATGAGCTCTTCCTGATCTGCCCTGTCAGAATCAGTCTCCCTACCCCTCACCTTGGTGTTCCCACTGCACTTTGTTTATACCAACATTAAAACTAACTTTATTTTCATCTTTTTTGCCTTTTCCTTTTGATATCTGTAGAAGCCTCTTTCTCATTTGTAAGCTCTGGAAAGCAGGACCTCTGTCTCATTTGGGTTTGTATCTTTCATTCCATAACCCAGCACTTTTTAGGAGATATGTTATTGTTAAAATGGCAGCATTAATGTCATGCAGAACAGTGGCTCTTAAACACTGCAGAGCCCTGGGTAATTTGTGCCCGTCACAGTTTTACTAAGTTGGATATATTTTAGGGTGTTCAGAATAATCCATAGATTGAACAAATATTTATTGAGCATCTACTATGTTCTGGATTCTAGTAGGGACACCCCAGAAAACAGAGGGCCTCAGTTCTCATAGAACCTAACATTCTATGGGAAGGAGATCAATAATAAAAAGTAAATAGTTTTAGATAGACAGTAAAATGTTCCGTGAAGAAAACAAAGCAATGTTTAGGGTACAAGCTGCTCTGTTAGCTAGGGTGATCAGAGAAGCCTCTCTGAGGACTTGTGAGCAGACCTAAATATTGAGAAAGATGCTGCTGGAAAAGGACCTAGTGCACAATGTGTCACACTGAAGTGAGAACAGGAGGCACTAATGACGTCAGCATCTTCAAGGAAAGGAAAGAAAGTCTCTGCAGTTGGAGCATAGAATGCCAGTGGCAGAAGAGTGGGAGACTGTGACTAGGTCGTGGAGGTGAACGTGGGAAGTCTGTACGGAAATATCAGTAACTGATGTCTACCATGTTGTGAAACAGTGTTTGTCATGAAGGTTTGTGAGTACACTAAAGAATTGACTGCATTTGGTTTTATGACTACTCTCAATCCAAATGGGAGTGTTCTGCACTCAGAAAACAATAGAATCACAAGGTCACTGTTAGGTACATTGAGGGAGTGCTGGCACGTTCATTCTTCATGAATTTTCTTGAAAACACAACCGTGGCAGTTGCATAATGGAACCTTGGGAACTCATCAGTCATCCTCTGCCCCATTTTGCTCAGTTTCCCTAGTATTTCTCACTCTTCTCCATACCCTCAAGCCACTGAGACAGTCACTTGCTGAACCTCGTCTTCACTTGTCACACTGACCGATTCTGCACGAGTGATCTGATTTGTTTCATTGGCAGTCTCATACACTCACACAGGTGTCCAGAAGAACTTACAAAACTCTTTGTGACCCTGTGCTTTTGAGAGATCTAATCATGGTATGTGGAAATGTGATAAGCTAGTTGAATCTCTAAACTCTGGAGTATGAAAAAAGTCTACTCAAGAAATGACATCTATGGCGTGCCCATCTGGCGCCAGGTGTTTTGTTGGACATTTTTTTGCACATTATCCCATGCAGTCTTCATGCAGGCTTATTATCAGCTCCACTGTTAGATAAAGCAGCAGGTTCAGAGTCTTTAACACATGTGGTAAACACACAGTCCAAAATCACACAACTGGTAAGTGGACACCAAAGTCCATTCTCTTTCCATTTAAGACTGTGTTTTACTGGTTAAGAGTACGGGCTCCTGGGGCCACACTGCCATCGGGTGTGAATCCAGGTAAGTTTGGGCAAGTTTATTTACTGTCTCTGTGCTTTATTTTTCTCAGCTGAAAACAGGACCTAATAGTACTTTCCTGGTAAGATTATTAAAAGGATTAATTGGCTAACATATACATAAAGCACTTAGCATGCTGCCTGGCCCTAGTAGTAAGCACTAGGTATGGGTTTGTCTTTATTATTTCCACTGTACCATGCTACCTTTTTAAAAACCTTAGCATTCCTGTAACATAGCACAACACACAACCAGACAGAAGAGAAAAGTGAAGTCTAGAGAAGTGTGTTGACCAAGATCACATAACCACTTAAGGGCTGAGGCAAGACGTCTTCACTGTGTATTCCTGTCCCCCATATTTTTTTCTTTCTTTATGCATGTACACTGACTTCACACTCATAACCTCTCTGCCATACCAGCTCTTCATCCTGCCTAGCCCCAACCTCTGCTGCTCCCACTCCCCTCCCATCTCCACACTCTTCCATGTTGAAGTCTACTTACATGGTGCAGTGACTGCATTTGTGGGTGCCTGGCTGGGAAAAAGAAATGGTAGGGCTCTTGATTGCTTGCAGTCTTCGTGCCTAACCACAGCTCTGAGTGTCTGTGTTGACTTGAGCGCACGTGTGTGTGTATGTGCACGTGCCCGGTGCCTTTGAGGACCTGTGTGCTTCCTGTTCCATTTCTCTCCCTATTTTTTCTTTCTTTTTTTTTTTTTTTTTTTTTTTTTTTTTTTTTTGAGATGGAGTCTCACTCTGTCGCACAGGCTAGAGTGCAGTGATGCGATCTCGGCTCACTGCCAGCTCCACCTCCCAGGTTCATGCCATTCTCCTGCCTCAGCCTCCCGAGTAGCTGGGACTACAGGCGCCTGCCACCACACCGGGCTTATTTTTTGTATTTTTAGTAGACACGGGGTTTCACCGTGTTAGCCACGATGATCTCGATCTCCTGACCTCGTGATCCGCCCGTCACAGCCTCCCAAAGTGCTGGGATTACAGGCGTGAGCCACCGCACCCGGCCTCTCTCCCTCTTACATGGAAGGAGCTGGGTATCTTAGTTTTTGCTTATTTTGTTTTGTTTTTGGGAGAAGGGGCATTGGAGCCTTGAAAGAAATATGGGGAGGGCCACAGAAGAAGAGGGAGAGAGAAGTGGGACCCCTCAAAGGCACTGAGCTCTTGTACTTTAAGTACCTGCAAGATTTGCAGTGGGGGAGGTGGGGCATCGTTTGCTACATAAAGGAGTTTTTCCCCACATATATATTTTTTAAGTATAGGGCTAATAAAGCAGTCTTAAGCCACGCTGCAGTGTGCAATTTTAAAGAAAAGATGGGAGCTTCCTTTAGAGTGCTCTCTAATTTTCTGATGCATGGGGGGCAGGGGGGAAATGCCTCTTCCTACCAAATTTGAATCAATTGTTTTCAAAAAGGCTCTAATCATTTTCAAGAGTTAACAATAATGCCTTACATTTGAAATGTTTTTTGTGTTTCTCAAAGCACTGCCAATTACATTCTCTTATTTAACCTCCACATTAACCTTTTCAGGTGGGCAGAGCAGATATTACTGTCCCCATGTTACATCAGGAGAAATTTGAAGCCCAGAAACTGAAGGGAAAGTAGCTAAATGACACAGCTATGACTAGACCCAGGCCTTACCTTTTCATTCTACTACAGCATATTGACTTTTTGGTTTTGTTAGCTCAAAATTAGGGAGAATGATACTTGCATTTGGATCAGTAACAGTGATGCCTACTTCTTACAGGTCCAGTTATCTTTTGACTGCCACATATGGACCCCAAAAGATCTCAAAAGGAAACTATCCTCATTACAGGAGGAGGTGGCTATTTTGGTTTTCGGTAAGTGTGTCTATAAAATATACACATGGAATTATTTTACTGGTAATTGCCAGAAGCTTTCAACTCTGACAACAGAGTAGACTTTTACTTGTTTGTATAATGTCAAACTAGCAATGAACTGTGTTGCCCACTGCTCAGATACTGCAGTTGAGAACTACAGGTATATTTCACTTTAAGAAAAATTCTTTATAAAGCTGTTAAATTGGGAGGGGTGACTATTCACATCACCAAAAACAATTTTAAATCATAGCTGTTCTTTCACAGTTATGTTGTTATTCTCAAATATTCCAGAGAATAGATAGTGGGCCCTAGAACCAAAGGGAAAAAATGCCACCATTCTTTGAAGATAAAGCCTCTCTCTTTGTAATTTAAGTAGATGAGAGGATTCTCACTTTTGAAAATTTGAAGAAGTGAACCTTGCACCAAAGAACACGCATAGTGAGGGGCTCAGGATGAGCCAAGAAGACTTGGATCAGCCCCACCTTGATTGGTAAATTACTTTATACACTTCCCCTAGGCACAGCTTAAGAGCGACCTGATGCAATGTTTACCGTTTCTCATTTCAGCCTGGGCTGTGCTCTGAACCAAAAGGGAGTCCACGTGATTCTGTTTGACATCAGCAGCCCTGCTGAAACCATTCCAGAAGGAATCAAGTTTATACAAGGAGACATCCGCCACCTGTCTGACATAGAGAAAGCCTTCCAGGATGCAGACGTCACTTGTGTGTTCCATATTGCCTCTTATGGTATGTCAGGGCGGGAGCAACTCAATCGAAACCTGATCGAAGAAGTCAACATCGGGGGCACAGACAACATCCTCCAGACTTGCCAAAGGAGAAGGGTGCCCAGGTTAGTTTACACCAGCACTTTCAATGTCATCTTTGGAGGTCAAGTTATCAGAAATGGGGATGAATCTCTGCCCTACCTGCCTCTTCACCTCCACCCTGATCACTACTCTCGGACAAAGTCTATTGCAGAGAAGAAGGTGCTGGAGGCGAATGGTACACCCCTGGACAGAGGCGACGGTGTCTTAAGAACCTGCGCTCTGAGGCCAGCTGGCATCTATGGGCCTGGAGAACAAAGACACCTTCCCAGAATAGTCAGCTACATCGAGAAGGGTCTGTTCAAGTTTGTCTACGGGGACCCCAGGAGCCTGGTTGAGTTTGTCCACGTGGATAACTTGGTGCAGGCTCACATTCTGGCCTCAGAAGCCCTGAGAGCTGACAAGGGCCATATTGCCTCTGGGCAGCCCTACTTCATCTCAGATGGCAGACCCGTGAACAACTTTGAGTTCTTCCGGCCTCTGGTTGAGGGCCTGGGCTACGCGTTCCCATCTACCCGCCTGCCATTGACCTTGGTCTACTGCTTTGCTTTCCTAACAGAGATGGTTCACTTCATTTTGGGTCGACTCTACAACTTCCAGCCCTTCCTCACTCGCACTGAAGTTTACAAAACTGGTGTCACACATTATTTTAGCTTAGAGAAAGCCAAGAAAGAGCTAGGTTATAAGGCTCAGCCATTTGACCTCCAGGAAGCAGTGGAATGGTTTAAAGCCCATGGTCATGGCAGAAGTTCTGGAAGTCGTGACTCAGAGTGTTTAGTTTGGGATGGGCTATTGGTCTTCCTCCTGATTATAGCAGTTCTCATCTGGCTGCCTTCCTCTGTGATTCTGTCACTGTGAAGGAGGGGCCAGAAATAAGGTGATCACAGTTGGCTGAGATGGTTCTCAAGAAACATGGGTTTTAAAATGTGTACAGTGATATCTGTTGCCAAACATTGGCTCTTCAAATTGCTACTGACGAATAGGTTCTTGGATTGAATCTTTATTTCTTACTTCCTTGCACTAAGCCAGATGGGAATGAAGAAAAAGAAGCAGAGATTAGTTTGAAATTTCATTTCTTATGTCTTTCTGTTTTAGGTGGGTCCAATAGAAGTCAGTTTGGAGCCACAGAAGTAGGCTTAGTTGGGTTGGAGATGTCTGTCTTGAATTTCTTAGAAGGCAAGATATACTTATTTCCGTTTTATGCACTCTGCATCTACCTAAAACCTCTGACTGATGTGGGAATGGCAAAACACTATCAGGCTTGAAAGCATGTGAAAAACACCAAATTGGCCCAGATCCCTAACAGAGCAATCCTCGAGGGGATGGTGGCTATTGCTGGAGAGGCATTAGCTATTCACAGTGTACGTTTTAGGTACACTGTGTTAACTTTCGCCCTTTGTGATATCGGGGCATTATGCCTATGTGAACACATGGTAATGTTTGATGTTTAGGCCTTTATCCTACCTCATAGGATTCTTTTGAGGATTAAATTAAAGCATACAAAGTGCTCCTTAACACACATAGCCATTCTTTTTATCAGAATTGTCATGGTACATTCCTTATGAGGTCTTTCTTCCTCAGTGTTCTCTTTAGAGGGCTGTTGCTACTGGACTTTCTGGAATGTCTGGGTGTGCCCTCAGAGCCTGCAACAAGTGTATTTGGATATACTCTAACGTTTTGGCCTCCAAGAAGGCGAAAAGGAAGCAACTAAAAATCTGATGATTAAGGGAGTCAATCAAGCTGATGCCATTTTTAGTTTAAACAATGAAGCATAAATTCATAGACTGGTTTTCTTACTGGGAAGAAGGTTGGCTCTCTGAAGACAGCTTCCAGTGAGGAATGTGTTGAACAGTGGCCACACTGTCTGGCCACCCACGAACTGTTACCGATGATCCAGTTACACTGTTGCATAGGAATCCAAGTGGAAAGAAGACAGAGTCCATGTCTGTCCATGGCTCCAGCTACAGAAAGGATAACATGGGAACATTACAAAGGGGACACATTACTGTGGAAAGTTCTGCTAGAGTTACTCTGAGAGTATCTACAAATAGATGAGAAATCCCTGTTGAATGCTGCCTGGATGTTTTCAGAAAAGCTCTGAACTTGATGTCAGAACACCGACACCATGAATATCATGTGTGGCCTTAACCAAGCAACAGAAGCCCTTTAGAACTTAGCTTCCTCACTTGGGACCTGGGACTGACTGCATTTGCCCTTTCTATAAACCCACCCACCTTATAGGGTTCATTGGGAGCATAAAGCAAGATGTGGTGAACGTACTTTTAATATAAATTGCAACATCAATATGAGGTGATGGTAGTGGTTGTTTTTAGGAAAATGTGTTTGGAGTCTTTTCTATCATAAAGAAGCTTTTGCATTAGCCTGAGGTTAACGCATATGAGCACCTGCCGTGTATTGTTCTAGAACTACTTGAATATCCTCATCAAGTGACAAGTGGTTTCCCCAGAGCAGGTCATCCAAGACAGCAGGGTGGAAGCTGCATTGTCCTTTAAGACTTGGCCTCAAATGTCACGGTGTCATTCCACAGTATATTGGTTATGCAGTAGGGGAAGGAAATACACAAGGTATTTCCGTATTATACCAGAAGATGGAGATGGTCAAAGGCAATCTTGGAGGCTGGGCTCTTGGCCTCATATGAGTCATCCTTCCTTTTCCATGAAAGGTTGCCCACATTTCCAGCTACATAGCTTTCTCTGCCTGCTTCGTGCCAGAAGGATTTTAGGGGCCAAACAGCTGTGTTAACATTTTGCACTATATTCCTTTCCATTCAAGCTGGCAGTGGTGCTGGGAACATTATTTTGAATGTGTCACCTGAGTTTTATTGCAGCTCACTCACAAAAGCCACACCCACAAATCTCTGAGGTAAGTCCTCCACCGTGAGCTTCTGCTCAGACTGCCAAGGGACAATACGCTGTGCTTCTTAGAAGCGTTATTGTCTGAACAGCTCTCTGGGGTGCCACATCAGGCCTTTCTGAGATCTTAAAAAGATACTATACTCAAGCCACAGCCATGCATTGTCATTTCCACAATCTCATGTATTTACACAGGTTAGCCATATTCAGTGTGGGAGGAGACTACACAAGGACATGAATACCAGGAGGTGGTGTCACTGGAGGCCAGCGTGGAATCTGGCTGCCACTTTCCTGCTTCCATAGCTTCCCAATTCTGTTACTGTCTCCCACTGCAGCTTGAAATGGCAGATTTTCTCAGTGCTCATTCCTCAGCCCTGTTCTAATACCATACTTTCTCCCTAGGTGAGCTCACCTAAGCCCATGGCCTCCATTTCCATCTCTAACCCAAATATGTACTACTAGATGCACAGTTTCAGACCATTCTTGGGCTCCAGACTCATATCTAGTACTTCTGCAACTCCACGTGGATGTCCCACATGCACCTGTCAGCCAGTGTAGCCAAAGTAAAATTCATAATCCTCTCCCACCCCAAATTCTTACAGGGCTCCCTTCCTTAGTAAATATCTCCACTACCCACTGAATTTCCCATCCCAGAAATCTGGGATCATCCCTGACCCCTGCCTCTCCTAAACTTGACACACCTAACCCATGTTTAAACCAGTTGATTTTTACTTGTAATCATGCCCTAAAACTGCCCAAGGTATAGGTGTACCTTCTCTCCCATAGATTCAGTAGTAGCCCATTTGCTCTTCCACTCATATCCACACCCGCCTTCAGTCCATTCTCCACATGCCTAGCCGAGAAAGTCTATAAAGGTGCAAATCTTTTGTCACTTCTCTGCTGAAAACACTGGTTAGGTTGAGAATCTTTAACATGACTGAGAGGCCTTGTCTGAACTGGCCCCTTGCCTGTCTCTCTACCTTCATCTCACATTATTCTACCTTCTCTGCCCCAATTACACTGACCTTTTGTAGGTTCCTGGGCTCCAAGCTTCTCAGGATCCCTGCTCCTCCTTTTGGCCTGAATAATGTTTATTTCGTGTCTCTTGTTAAGTCTTCTAGAGGCCTTCCCTGATCCCAGCAATTTAGGATTGGTCCTCCTGCTACAAATGATGCTACAAGCTCTCATAGCTTCCTGCCTTTCTTTTACAGCATTGCTCATAACTGTAAACATTTGTACAATTATTTGATTAATGCCTATTAGCTCTTTGAGGGTGAGAACTTTGTCTTGCTTACTGCCCTACTCCTAATGCCTGGCACAGTGCAGGAGTTCAATGAGTATTTGTCCAATGAATGCTGTTTTCCCATCTGCTATGGATGAAGACTCTTTTCTAGCACACAGATAACTCACTGTTTCTAATCTTTTGGAGAGTGGGGAAAATAGCCAACCTACACTAGAATTGTGGTAACTAAGTCAAGATTACATGAGGTCTAGTAAGTAAGGGAAGTCATTGCCTATATGATCTGGCGGAGTATTAATGCTCTAAGATGGTCAGGGAATGGGGGAGGAATGTGGGCCAAGTGGTTTGTGCTCCCTCCACATCTCAGCTGAAAACTCACCACTTTAAAAGACAGTCTGTTTCCTGAAAGGGAGCCCCCCTTCCCTTCTATGGTCAGGAGACGCTGCCGTTAAGAAATTTCATTAGTTCTAGGGTTCCCAGCTGCCCTCACCTCGCCTCAACCTTAGATTGACTCACTCTGCCCTGCCTAACACAATAAAAGTATGTGCATACTTGTGTACCTGGGGATGCTTGCAGAGGCCTGGGCAGAAGCCACCCGGCACTGCTACCTCACCCGTGGCTTCTGAGGAGTGTGAGGATGGAGGGTCACAATGGAGGAAGGATGTCTGAGCAACAAGGAGCCCTGTATTGGAACCTAAAGGTAATGCCCAAACTGCTCCCACCTGCAAAAGGAAAAGAGGGGTCGGGAAACCCTGTTGGAAATACTTTTTGGGCATCCTCAGTGCTGTTTCCGGTGACAGGGGCAGAAAGTGCCACATTATGAGCAGTAACAGTTAGTGGAGGGTCAAACAGCTCATTGTGGCACCAAATTACCTATGCTGTGGTGTTTCTCAAGCCTAGGGAATAGGCCTAGGGATTCTTTTCAAGAAAATGTTTTATTTTCCTCAACCACCTAACATGATGTATAAAAGAGGCAAATGTTGCTTTGTCGTAGATTGTTGGGGCTGCTTCTACCTTGTATTGCTCTCCAAATCTCAGGTTCACACAGCCTTACAAAGACAGGGTAGAAGTTGCCTGCAGAATGCCATGCCCCAGCTCTGACCCAATTAGACATCATTATAGGGACACTGGTGCCCCTGCTGGCTGGCCTTGAAGCCAGCACCAGCAATGTTATTAAAATTTTCACCAGTATCTCTTGCTTTAGAGATAGCACACCAGGTTGTGTGCTGTTCACCAGCATCTCTCACTTTAGAGAATGATACCCCATGCTCCTTTTTGATGACAAAAAAGTCCCTCCCAGCCCTTTCATGCGGCTGACCTCCATATGCAGGCCTGACCACTCACAAGACTTTCAGCCTTCCGGCCGCAGTCATTGGGCCACGATGGGCCAGTCAGCGTCGTCTTTTCAGCTTTTTTCCCAGAGCAGGTTAAGAGAAACCCTTTCCATTAGAGTTGCTTCAGAGGACAGGCGCTTGGTGCTGCTCCTCTTCAGGGTCCTCCTACCTGAAGGAGAGGACCGAGCGCTGATAATATTTGGGCTGTTGGGTCCAGCTGTGTGTTAAGAAGAGCCAAGAAATGGAGAGGGAGGATGTCCTGGTGACTACCCGGGTTCTGTAACACTGCCTGCTGGACACTCATCTTTCCAGATCGTCCTCTCATGTGAGTCTCAGTTCACTTTCTTTTCTGCTTAAGGCCCTTTAAGTTCGATTTTTCTCCAGGAATCACAGCATGTCCTGCTGTGCCATGTCCACAGGCCACTCCTGGGTACAGGTGATCCTACCCTGTTGTTTCCCAAGGCAGCCTCTCCACTCACCTCTGTGCCCTCTTTCTTTCAAAGGAGGGGGGTCGTCTTTTGGTCCCTGGGTAATTTAACATTTGCTGGAGTGTTTCTTACAAAATGAGATTGATTTCCTTTTCTAGAATCATGTTTATTGGAATTACGTTTACTCAAATCATGTATATTTGGACCCAACATACCTTTAAGTAATGTAGTTCAAACTTTTGTTTTATATGCAAATTGTTTGATGAAGTGATTTGCTCCCCAGAACATAAATGCCCCATGAGAGGAGGAACCATGTCTGTTTTTTCTACTTCTGTACCCTTCATTTGCCCAGTAAATGCTTGTTGACTGCATTCAAACGCTTGTTGAATGCACTTATCAGCCAGGTGGTCTCTTATCTGAGAATTCAGCTGATTCCCCAGTTGTTGCTTCCTTTACACCTGAGACTCCCAGCCTGAGCCAATAAGAACATTCAAGGCCTAAATTAAAAATGCAGACTCCAGAAGGGTGATATCATGTAAAATGGCCCTTTCACTGTAACAACCGGAAAAGCAGGGGGACAGGAGAATGATGGAAACCAATGATTTCAGGAACACCTTACGTCTATTTTACCTCGATACGCGTACGCAGACTCCAAACTCTTCACTGGTGCTTCTGATTGAGAAAGCCTGTGTTGGCTGGTAATCTGCACTCTAGGTGTTTCTTATCTTTCAACAAGGAGGTGAACACTGCTGCCAGATACTAAACACTGGCTCCCTTGCAAGACGCTGAGAGGCTCCTGACTTCTGCTTGGCTCTTCGCTTTGCAGTGCTTTGCTACAGTAGGTGCTCAGCACATCATTGTTGAATGAATGAAGGGGGAGATCGGACTCGCCAAAGGGGCTTGGATTCAAGTGACCCCCGCCTGCTCCCTTATGCAGGACCCAGTTCGTTGTTGACACTGACAAGCACTGCCACATCCCAGCGCTGACTTTTCCAGCCAAACTAGAGTCTCTTTTTCTTGAGCCAAAGGGATTCTTTGGCAACGCATCTTGTTGTGCCTGGTTACCTGATCTTTTAGTACAAAACAGCCTTTTGCTATTGAAAATCAAACCAGAAATAGAGTCAACCAGTCCATGGTATCTCTAAGCTGTGCAATTTCATACCATGTCACCCTTCTGTACATTAGAACCTGGGCACACCAGGAACTCATCGAACTCAAGTTGAGTTCATAATTGCTTGAGTTCATTGAACTGAGTTCATAATTACTTGAGTTCATTGAACTCAAGTAATTATGACCGAGGCCAAATCTAGTTCCCTACGAAGAAATTGCATGTAGCGAAGTGATCCAGGCAAGTGTCTTTCAACCAACGGGATTTATCATCAGTAATTCAAAATGTTTATTTTTAACAGCTGGTTAAAGCATGCAAGTAATTAAAAACTTCTTCATTACTAATATGTGGGATTTTAATCCTGGCAAATATTCTACATATCTTTTTCTCTAGCTCCCAGTGGAGCCGTGTTTCAGATCTGAGAGTAAAATGTTGTCTTACCCATATATATATTTTTAAGATTTTGTTATGAGAATGAGTCGTCTTTTGCTCCTAACAGTCACTAGGAGTTAGTGTCCTGAATAGCTAATAATGAGTCTGAAATGTTGCCCAGGTTTTAAGGGGAATTATTTGCACGTTGCTGGGCAATTACAACACCCCAACTCCACTGATTTATAGTCCTATGCCTTTCATAGGGGATTTAGCTCTGGGAATGTTCAACATGAAGCTAATGATCAATATTAACCTGTCACCCTAGTTAACTAAATTACTCAAAGATGAACATTCTTGATAGTTAATTGCTACTGTTTGTTGAGAGTTTACTCTGTGTAAGGCTTTTTGTTTTGTTTTGTTTTGTTTGAGACAGAGTTTTGATCTTGTTGCCCAGTCTGGAGTGCAGTGGCGTGATCTCAGCTCACTGCAACCTCCGCCTCCTGGGTTCCAGCAATTCTCCTGCCTCAACCTCCTGAGTCACTAGGATTACAGGCACCCACCACCACGACCGGCTAAGTTTTGTTTAACACGATGGGGTTTCGCCATGTTGGCCAGGCCGGTCTCAAACTCCTGACTTCAGGTGATCCACCCGAGACTTTCTATATTTCTTAGGCTTATTTAGCTTTCTCAATGTCTTTAGGAAACAGATCCGTTTATTATCTCTAGTTTACCTGGGAGGCAACTGAGGCTTAGGGAGATGCAGTACCTTGCCCAAGGGTACCCAGAGTCACCAGCTAGGAAGTGGCACAGCTTAAATTTGAGCCAGGTTTACTTGAATCCAAGACCCAATTTTTTTTTTTCTTTTTCTTTTTTTTCTTTTTTGAGAGAGTTTCCTCTGTCACCCAGGCTGGAGTACAGTGGCACAGTCATGGCTCACTGTTGCCTCGAACTCCTGGGCTCAAATGATTGTCCTACCTCAGCCTTCCAAGTAACTGGGACTACAGGTACATGCCACCACATCCAGCTTTTATTTTTTGTAGAGACGGTGTTTCACTATGTTACCTAGGCTGGTCTTGAATTCCTTGCCTCAAGCAATCCTCTTGCCTCGGCCTCCCAAAGTGCTGGGATTACAGGTGTGAGCCACCATGCCTGGCCCAAACTCCTACCTTGTTTGAGGTGGTTTTATCTTGTTAGCATAACATCATTCAAGGCTAAGTGTTACTCGAACTGCATTTGCAATTAACGTGAACTATTTTGTTACCAAAAAAATGAGTAACTGTAAATAGTGACTTCTGCTACACAAACTAAGTTACAGAAACAAACCATTATTTTACCACGTGAGTATGTATTATGTAGAGCTGGGGTGTGTGTGTGGTGGGGGGCGATGTTAATCTACTGCAATTCCATGTATTTTGTGAGGAGCATGGATGTTAGAGCCATGCTTAGTAGCCCAGAGGACATCCTCTAGAAAGACTTAACTTGTTTTCATACCTAATCAAATACTGATATTGGTCACCTTGCACATGTCCTAGTCTCTCCTCTAAATCAGTATCTTGAGAGCAGAGCCCAAGTATTACTCACTGCTGATGGCTCTTAGCATCCCCTGCAGTCTTACACTATTCTGGGCATGGAGCACAGACCTAATAAAAATCTTTCGAAGTAATGAAAATGCAAAGTCCAGCTTGTAGAGGTGCCCTTAGATGTTTACATTCTCCCAAAGAAGGGTGGACTTTTTTCAAAGCACTTCACAGTGGAAGTTCCTCTGAGCACAGCAGATACCTTAAGTTTGGGCCCATGTGGAAAAGAAATGTTTGGCAGTGTGTGATTATAGCCCTTCAGTACTCAAGGGACGCATGCATTTGCTTGCACTTCCTTAGGCCTGTCCTGGAGCCATCTCTTATTTGCAATGTGACTTTGAACAAATGCCTCTTATCTATAAAGTGGAGATTAGCCATTCCCCGCTTATCTCTTGGGGGAACTTGTATGGATTTAATGGCACAGAGGCCTTTTGTAACCTACACAAGAACTATACACATGGATCCTTAATAGTGTTTTTGCTGGGAAAGATGGAAGGGTTTGGAGGGGAAGCTGGTGTCTACAGGAAGAGAGGCAAGACATGCTACTGGAGTTTGAGACATTCAGATGGAATGTTCAGTAAGTAATTAGCAACATAAGACTGAGTTTGAAAAGAACAACTGGATTTGCAGATAGAGATGGTTCAGTGAAAATGTTTCATTGATTTCCTGCCATATAACAGGTGCTAGTTTATTTACCATGGCTTTTTTTTTTTTTTTTTTTTGAGACATGGTCTCACTCTGTTGCCCAAGCTGAAGTGTAGCACTGTGGACACAACTCACTGCAGCCGTCACCTTCTGGGCTCAGGTGATCCTCCTGAGTAGCTAGAACCACAGGTACACCACCACACCTAGCTGATTTTTCTATATTTTTTGTAGAGACAGGGTCTCGCCATTTTGCCCAGGCTGGTCTCAAACTCCTGGGCTCAAACGATCCCCTTTCCTCAGTCTCCCGAAGTGGTGGGATTACAGGAATGAGCCACGGTGCCTAGCCTACCATGCTTTTTTGATTTGTTGTTTCTTGGGGTTTTTTTTGTTTGTTTGTTTGTTTGTTTTTTTGGTGCTGGTGGTGGTGTTTTGTTTTTTTTGAGACAGAGTTTTGCTTTTGTGGCCCAGGCTGGAGTGCAATGGTGTGATCTTGGCTCACTGCACCCTCTGCCTCCCAGGTTCAAGCAATTCTCCTGCCTCAGCCTCCCAAGTAGCTGGGATTACAGGTGCCCACCACCGAGCCCAGCTAATTTTTGTATTTTTAGTACAGATGGGGTTTCACCATGTCGGCCAGGATGGTCTCGAACTCCTGACCTCAGGTGATCTGCCCGCCTCGGTCTCCCAAAGTGCTGGGATTACAGGCGTGATACCATGGTTTTAAATTCCTCAATTCAATTGTGTTTTGAGCTCTAACCTGAAAATGAGTTCTTCATTTTTTGAGATTGCAGAGTCAATTACACCATGTTAGAGAACAAGTAGGCATCTATGCCCCTCTGCTCTAAATGTTGATGTCTATAAACACCCACAGAGGTGTGTATTCGTTTTAGATCCTGTGGGGCTAGAAAGCCAACCCAAAATGCTCAAGCTCTTATTTCCACACATTTAGAGCACTGCTTTTTAACTTAGATTAAAAAGTAACTATACAAATAATGCATGGATATATTTTTCTTGTATAATGTTAAAATATTACAGATGACGCCAAAGATCCCTTTTACTAATGTTGCCCAAATTTCATATATATATATTTGTATAGAAAACAGGACTGTGGTGTTCATGTCTTTCCCCATACTACTGTCCCCCACCTCGCAGTTCCTTCTGCTACTACGGTTTCTCACTCAATAGTACAGCATGGTGATCTGCTGATGTTAGCATGTATTCCTTATTTGCTGACATAGGAGGTCACTGGGTATATAAAGATGATAACCATATGTCCTAGTTTGCCTAAGACAGTTCCGGTTTCATGCCTGTAGTCCCGTCTTAATTTTTAATACTGCTTCCTTTCACTCTCAGATATGTCCCATTTTGTATAATAAATTGTGTGATCACCCTATATATAAGATACATAGTTAGGGGAGGGATTGCATTGGGAGTTGTATCTGATATAAATGACGAATGGATGGGTGCTGACGAGTTGATGGGTGCAGCACACCAACATGGCACAAGTATACATATGTAACAAACCTGCACGTTATGCACATGTACCCTAGAACTTAAAGTATATAAAAAAAAAAAGATATATAGTTATATGAAGAATTAAGCATTTTTCATAACACATGTATTAGAAGTTATTGTGAACTGATTTTGAGGGGAAAAAATCTCATTTTGTACTAGAATAGAATATAGTAGAAAATCCTAAATTCTGGGTATGTAGCAGTATTCTACTAACATTGAAATGTTAATACTAAATTACCTAAAGAAAATCTTATGTATAGTTTTTCAGTGCTGCTTTTGTGTATCCCTCAGCAAAATAAATGTACTGGTGGAAGAGTAGATGATGTGACGCGCAGTCGTATAAAAGCAAACATTAGTGCCATAGTTCACTGAATACTGGTAACTAGTAAAGACAAAGTAATATATATCTGAAGAAATTCCTCTACACTACATGCAAAATACAGCTAATATCAGTAGCAAACTATAATAAATTTGAATAAATTCCTCTGCAAGTAGCCATTGAACATGTAAAAGAATAAATATTTAGTCAATATTGGTACCACTTATGCAGCATAATACACTAGAAAGAATTCCAATATCAACCTTGCAAAGGCAGCGAAATTAACTGTATCACAGAACACTACAGTATTCAAGAAGCAGAAAGGAAAACATTTTGGTGAATTCAAATGGAGCTTGATTTTCCAGTAAATATAGCAACATCAGTCCAAAAGCATTTGTAAAATGCATCATAGATGTTTTACTTTTCATTTTCTCCAAACCTAAAAAGCCATCTAAAATGCCTGAGTATAGGTAATTCTCCTTATAATTGGCCATCATTGTGTTATTGGTAGAGTCAATAACAGCCTCAAACAACGTCCTTCAATTGTCCTTCACAATATTGTGGTTATTACTTCAGTAATTTGCCTCAAATCTGGGAAACAAATAACATGGCTCTGTCTGGGCCAGCCCTGTTAAGAACAGAGATTAGGAAGAGGTGGCACTGCCAGCTCCCACCCCTACCTCAGGCTGCCCAAGAAACCTGTTCCCCAGCTGTTGGAAGAGTCCTGTGTGCCACATCAGAACTTTCCTAACTTCCACTGTTCACCTACCTCTGATTATGCTTCACGTATCGCCCCCACTTCCCTGCCTATATCCCAGGCATAGGCATGACTCATCTACCAGCAAAGTTGAAATCTGAGTTGGTAGATCTAACGCCTGGACTGCCTTTCCATTCCCCACCCTGGGCACACATTCAGGGCACAACTTGGTGCCAAGGAAGGAGGCTCAGTATGTGAGATGGGTGGCGCCTGGCCTAGAGCTTGCCTTTGTAAGAACACTAGATGATTGCTACTTTCTGATACAACAATGGCACAGAATATGTCTTATTTATGGCCATCAAATAAGGTAGATATACCTAGTTCTTCTTAACAGCTGAACAGCATTCCGTAGAGTAAATATACCGTGGTAGATTAAGGCATTTCCTTATTGGTGTTTATTCCATTTGTTTCTAGCTTGCCACTTTATCAGACAGCACAGGCATGGATTCTCTTATATATATCTCCTTACATCCACATGGAAATGAACTGCTGTGATAGACATCCAGAAGTGGAATTAGAATTGCAATAGGGACTACTGTATCAGACATGCATTCAGCTGCTCATTTAAAAATTATCTAACAGTGCCTTGAACAGTGGTTTGTTGTTTTCATGTAACAAGGGGTCCAGAAGTAGGCATCTGTGGAATGATGAAGTTCAGTGGTAACATCAGGGACTGGCCCCATCTTTCGGCTCTGTTAGATCTTCATTCTAATGATTCTCACCTCGTGATTCTGAGAAGATGGCTGCACCCTCACGCATTATTACAGACAAGAAGAAAAGGGAAGATAAACAAGGCCAAAGGGAAATGCCAGCTGGGTCTATTTCTTTTAAAAAGCCTTCTTGAAAGCCCACTCCAATTTCTTCTACTGGAAATTAGGAAGGAAGATGGGATTATAGGTGGGGCTTGGATCAGCCATACTATTCATCTGCTTCCAAAGTGGCTGTACAAATTTACCCTCCGCTTCCAAAGTGGCTGTACAAATTTACCCTCCCACCAGAGTTCCTTGTTCTTCCATACCATTTCCAGAACTACCTTACATTTCCATTTTTGCCAATCTCATGAGTTTTTTAATATCTCATTTTTTAAAACCTACCCTTTGTAATTACTACTCAAGAGAGCATCTTGCCAGTTATTTGTTAGACCTTGAGTTTCCTCTTACGTGAATTTCATAGTCATATTTTCCCCTACTTCTCTGTTGGGTTGCTCTTCGTCTTTGCATGGATTTGTAGGATGTAAAAGACATAACATCTTTTATCATATAAATCATGGATAGTTTCTCTCTCAAACGGTTGCTTTTTAACTTAGTTTCAAATGTCTTTTTAATTACATAGTACTTTTAATTTTGTTGCTAAATTATGTTTATGAAGGTCTTTCCCATTCTGAAGAAATACTGTATGTTTTCATAGTTTTAAAGTTTTATTTTTTACTGTTTACCTTTATCTGGTATTTAGTTTTGTGCATGAGGTGAAGATCTAACCTGGTATTTTCTAAGTGAACGGTCAATTGTCTCAACATAATATTATTAATAATTATCTTTCTACTAAATTCAAATTCTCCCTATTCCCTCTTCTCTTCAAGTTTATCTTTTACTGTGAAGATAACACAACTTCAGTTATTAAGGATTTGTAAGATCTTTTATATTTGCTAAGACATATCTCCCACTCAATTTCATTTCATAATTGCAGGCTATTTATATACATTTTCCGTGTGACTTTTAGAATCAGGTTTTACAGTGTTAGGAAAATCTTGATTTTTTTCAACTGGGTTTGCTTTAATATTAGTTAAATTTGGAGACAATTGACATCTACAGTTTTGAGGTGTTGCCTTCATAAACATGTTATACCTCTCCATTTAGTTTTGTGTCCATTTATGACTCTCCATTTATGAATCTTCTGCAAATGATCTTTTTTTTTTTTTTTTTTGAGACAGAGTATCGGAGTATCACTGTGTCGCCCAGGCTGAAGTGCAGTGGCACGATCTCAGCTCACTGCAACCTGCTTCTCCTGGGTTCAAGCGATTCTCCTGCCTCAGCCTCCCAAGTAGCTGGGACTACTACAGGCATATGCCACCGTGACCAGCTAATTTTTGTATTTTTAGTAGAGACAGCATTTCGCCATTTTGGCCAGGCTGGTCTCATACTCCTGACCTCAAGTGATCTGCCCACCTTGGCCTCCCAAAGTGCTGGGATTACAGGTGGGAGCCACCACACCTGGCCAAGATTCTTAGCTTTCTATGTTAAGGTCTTGAATATCTTTTGTTAAGTTTATTCTAGGTAATTTAAGGTTATTATTTCTACTGTTGTGAATATCTTTTTATTAGAATTATTCTAATGAGTTACTGATGGTAAATGGCAGCATATTTGAATTTTATACATTGATTTTCATATCTAATTTGCCTTACTATATTGTTACTGGTTCTGCAAGTTAGCTAATCTTTCTTGAGGTTTCTAGGTAGATGGTTATAGACATTCATAAATAATGACAATTTTGTCTCCTTTCCAATTTTTATCTTAGTTCTTTTCTTGCTTATTACTTTGGCCAGGGTATCCTGTATACTATTAAATTAAAGCAGTATAGTGGACAACCTTTGTTTATTCTGAATGATGGAATTGTTTCCCTGTTTATCAGGCATTAAGTTCTGTGTAGATAAGTTTCTGATAGGCACCCTTCATGAGGTTAAGGCAGTATTCTTTACTTAGTTTGCTAAAATAAATTTGTTTCTTTTTTTTTTAAAATAATTTCAACTTTTATTTTAGATTCAGGGGTGCATTTACAGATTTGTTACATGAGTATATTGAATGATATTGAGGTTTGGATTATGAATGATCCTGTCATCCAGATAGCACAGGCCAGGTGCGGTGGCTCACGCCTATAATCCCAGCACTTTGGGAGGCCAAGGTGGGCAGATCACTTGAGGTCAGGAGTATGAGACCAGCCTGGCCAACATGGCAAAACTTCATCTCTACTAAAAATACAAAAATTAGCCCAGTGTGGTGGCACACATCTGTAATCCCAGCTACTCAGGAGGCTGAGGCATGAGAATCGCTTAAGCCTAGGCAGAGGTTGGTTGCAGCGAGCCAAGGTCGTGCCACTGCACTCCTGCCTGGGTGACGGAGTGGGACTCTCTCTCAAAAAACTAAACAGCAACAACAACAAAAAACAGATAGTGAGCACAGTACTCAACAGTTAATTTTCTAACCCTTGCCCTCCTCCTACCCTCCCCACCTCTATTAGTCCCCAGGGTCTATTGTTGCCATCTTTATGTCCATGGGTATTCACTTATAACTCCCACCTATAAGTGAGAATGTGTGGTATTTGGTTTTCCGTTGTTGCATTAATTTGCTTACAATTGTAGCCTAAGCTGCATCCATGTTTCTTCAAGGGATGTGACTTTGTTCTTTTTATAGCTGTGTAGTATTCCATGTTGTATATGTGCCACATTTTTTATCCAGTCCCCCATCGATGGGCATCTAGGTTGATTGCATGTCTTTGCTATTGTGAATAGTGCTGCAATGAATGTACAAGTGTGTGTGTGTTTATGGCAGAATGACTTATATTCCTTTGGGTACATATGCAGTAATGGGATTGTGGTCAACCTGTAGTACTCTTAAGTTCTTTGAGAAATCTCCAAACTGCTTTCCACAGTGACTGAACTAGAAGCATTCCCTTTTATCTGCAGCCTCACTAGCATCTGTTGTTTTGGGACTTTTTAATAATAGACATTCTGACTGGCGTGAGATGGTATCTCATTATGATTTTGGTTCGCGTTTCTCTGATGAGGGATCAGCATTTTTTCATGTTTGTTAGCCACTCATATGTTTTCTTTTGAGAAATGTTTGTTCATGTCCTTTGCCCACTTTTTAATGGGGTTGTATTTTGCTCATCGAACTGTTTAAGTTTCTTATGGATATTAGACCTTTGTTGGATGCATAGTTTGTGAATATTTTCTCCCACTCTGTAGATTGGTCTGTAATTGCTTTTGAGGACTTAGACATAAATCTTTCCCCGTGTTGATGTCCAGCATGGTGTTTCCTAGGTTTTCTTCCAAGACTCTTGTAGTTTGAGGTCTTACATGTAAGTAAGTCTTTAATCCATCTTGAATTAATTTTTTTATATGGTGAAAGGTAAGGGGGTCCAGTTCCCTTCTTCTGCATATGGCTATCCAGGTATCCTAGCACCATTTATTGCATCTTTCCTTATTGCTTTTGTCAACATTGTTGAAGATCAATGGCTGTAGGTGCAAGGCTTTATTTCTGAGTTCTTTATTCTGTTCAGTTGGTCTCTGTGCCTTTTTTTGTACTAGTACCATGCTCTTTTGGTTACTGTAGTCTTAACAGTTTGAAGTTGAGTAAGAGGGTGCCTCTAGCTTTGTTCTTTTTGCTTAAGATTGCTTTGGCTATTCAGGCTCTCTTTGGGTTCCATATGAATTTTAGAATAGTGTTTTTCTCATTCTGTGAAAAGGGATGTTAATAGTTTGATAGGAATACCAACAAATCTGCAGACTGCTTTGGGAAGTGTGGCAATTGTAATGATACTGATTCTTCCAACCTTTGAGCATGGGATGTTTGTCCATTTGTTTGTTTTAACGGTGATTTCTTTCAGCAGTGTTTTGTAGCGCTCTTTGTAGAGATGTTTCAAGTTATTGGTTAGATGTATTCCTAGGTATTTTATTTTGTGTGTGTGGCTGTTGTAAATGGGATTGCATTCTTGATTTGGCTCTCAGCTTGAACATTATTGGTGTATAAAAATGCTTGATTGTTGTACATTGATTTTGTATCGTGAAACTTTGCTGAAGTTGTTTATCCATTCCAGAAGCCTTTTTGGTGGAGTCTTTAGGGTTTTCTAGGTATAGAATCATATCATTCAGAAAGAGAGATAGTTTGACTTACTCTTTTCCTATTGGGATTGCTTTTTTTTTTTTTTTTTTTTTTTTATCGTGCGTGATTGCACTGACAGAATTCCAATACTGTGTTGAATAGGAGTGGTGAAAGTTGGCATACTTATGTTGTTCTAGTTCTCAAGGGGAATGCTTCCAGCGTCCACCCATTCAGTATGACGTTAAAGCTGTGGGCTTGCCATCAATGGCTCTTATTATTTTCAGGTATGTTCCTTCTATGCCTAGTTTCTTGAGAATTTCAACATGAAAGGATGTTGGATTTTACCAAAGGCTTCTTCTGCATCTATTGGGATGATCATAGGATTTTTGTTTTTAGTTCTGTTTATGTGATGAATCACATTTATTGATTTGCATATGTCAAACTAACCTTGCAGCCCAGGAATAAAGCCTGTTTGCTTGTGGTGGATTAACTTTTGATGTGCTGGTGGATTCAGTTTGTTAGTATTTCATTGAGGATTTTTGCATCTGTATTCATTAGGGATGTTGGCCTGTAGGTTTTTTTCATTGTGTGTTTGCCAGGTTTCAGTATCAGGGTGCTAACTGGCTTCACACAATGAGTTAGGAAGGAGTCCCTCCTCCTCAGTTTTTTTGGAATAATCTCAGTAAAATTAGTACCAGTTCTTCTTTATATGTCTGGTAGAATTCGGCTGTGAATCCATTTGGTCCATTGTTCTTTTTGGCTAATAGGATTTTTATTATTGATTCAATTTCAGAAATCAATATTGGTCTGTTCAGAGTTTCAATGTCTTTCTTATTTTATCTTGGGAGTTTATGTATTTCCAGAAATTTATCCATTTCCTCTGGATTTTCTGGTTTGTGTGCATAGAGGTGTTCATAGTAGTCTCTGAGTATCTTTTGTACTTCTGTGGGATTGGTTGTAATGTCACCTTTGTCATTTCTGCTTGTGTTTAGTTTGATCTTCTCTCATTTTATGTTAATCTAGGTAGCAGTCTATCAATCATGTTTATCCTTTCAAAGAACCCACTTTTCAGGCCGGGTACGGTGGCTCACACCTGTAATCCCAACACTTTGGGAGGCCGAGGCGGGTGGATCATGAGGTCAGGAGTTCAAGACCAGCCTGGTCAACATAGTGAAACCCCATCTCTACTAAAAATACAAAAATTAGCCAGGTGTGGTGGCACACGCCTGTAGTCCCAGCTACTCAGGAGGCTGAGGCGGGAGAATTGATGGAACCCAGGAGATGGAGGTTGCAGTGAGCCAAGACCATGCCATTGTACTCCAGCCTGGGTGACAGAGTGAGACTCTGTCTCAAAAAAAAAAAGAGAACGCACTTTTGGTTTCATTGATTCTTTGTGTGAATTTTTGGGTCTCATTCAGTTCTGCTCTGATTATGGTTTTCTTGTGCTATATTTGGAGTTAGTTTGCTCTGGTTTTTCTAGTTCCTCAAGATGGGATGTTAGATTAAAAATCTCTTTGAGATCTTTCTTACGTTTTGAGGTAGGCATTTAGAGCAATAGACTTTCCTCTTGACACTGCTTTTGCTACATCTCAGAAATTTTATGTTGTGTCTCTGTTTTTGTTTATTTCAAATAATTTTTTGATTTCTGCCTTAATTTTGTTGTTTATTCAAAAGTAATTTGGGAGCAAATTGTTTAATTTCCATGTGGTTGTGTGGTTTGGGGATATCTTCTTGGTATTGATTAATAATTTTATTCCACTCCTGTTCTGAAAGTATGGCTGGTATTATTTCAATTTTTTTAAATTTATTGAGACTCATTTTAAGGCTGAGCATGTGGTTGATCTTGGAATATGCCCCATGTACAGATGAAAAATATGTATATTCTGTGGTTAACAGGTGGAGAGTTCTGTAAATGTCTGAGATTGAGTTGGTCCAGTGTCAAATTTAAGTCCAGAATTTATTTTCTGCCTTTATGATATGTCTAAGACTGTTAGTGGAATATTGAAGCCTCCCAGTATTATCACGCGGCTAAGTCTTTTCTTAGGTCTAGTAGTAGGTTTTTTGTTTGTCTGTTTGTTTTTTTAATAAATCTGGGTGCTCCAATGTTGGTTACATATATATTTAGGATAGGTAAGTCTTTTTGTTACATTGAACGCTTTATCATGTAATCCCTTTTTGTCCTTTTGTTGTTGCTCGTATAATGTGTGTTTTATCTAAGAATAATGACCCCCTACTCTTTGTTGTTTTCCTTTTACATGACAGATCTTTCTCCATCTCTTTACTTTGAGCCTCTGGGTGTCGTTACGTGTGAGATGGGTCTCTTAAAGACAACGGATGTATGGGTCTTGTTTTTTAATGCAATTTACAAGTCTGTGCCTATAAAATGGGGCATTTAGACCATTTACCTTCAAGATTAATATTGAAATGTAAAGGTTTTGATCCTATCATGAGGTTTTTAGCTGGTTGTTTTGTAGTTTTTACTTGTGTGCTTGCTTTATAGGGTCTGTGGGCTGTGTACTTACGTGTGTTTCTTGGGTAGGAGGTATCTTTCTTTTGTTCTATGTTTAAAACACCCTTAAGTTTCTGTTGTAAGGCTGATCTAGTGGTAACAAATTCCCTTACTGCTTGCTTGTCTGGAAAAGATTTTATTTCTCCTTTATTTATGAAGCTTAGATTGGTGCAATATGAAAATCTTGGTTGGAATTTTTTAAGAATGCTGAAAATGGGCCCCCAGTCTCTCCTGGCTTGTAAGGTTTCTGCTGGAAATCTACTGTTAGCCTGATGGGGTTCCCTTTGTATGTGATCTGACATTTTTTTCTAGTGGCCTTTAAGATTTTTTTTCTCTAGCATTGCCATTAAACAATCTGGTGACTGTATGGCTTTGTGATGTTTGTCTTGTATAGTATCTCACAGGTATTCTCTGGATTTTTAAAATCTGGATGTCTACTACTTTAGCAAGTTTATGGAAATTTACTTGAATTATTCCCTTAAATATATTTTCCAAGTTGCTTACTTTTTCTCCTTTTATCTCAGGAATACCAGTAATCCATAGGTTTGGTCACTTTACGTAATCCTATATTTCTCAAAGACTTTTTGTTCATTTGTTAAAATTGTTTTTTTATTTTTGTCTTACTGGATTAGTTTGAAAGACCAGTCTTCAAGTTCTGAAATTCTTTCTTACATATGGTCCAGTTTATTGATAAACTTTTCAATTGTATTTTGAAATTCCTTAAGTGAGTTTTTCAATTCCAGAAGTTCCGATTTTTTTTTTTTTTTTTTTTTTTTTTGAGACGGTGTCTCGCTCTGTCACCCAGGCTGGAGTGCAGTGGCAATCTCGGCTAACTGCACGCTCCGCCCCCTGGGTTCATGCCATTCTCCTGCCTCGGCCTCCAGAGTAGCTGGGACTACAGGTGCCCGCCACCACGCCCAGCTAATTTTTTGGTATTTTAAGCAGAGACGGGGTTTCACCGTGTTAGCCAGGATGGTCTCTATCTCCTGACCTCGTGATCCACCCACCTCGGCCTCCCAAAGCTGGGATTACAGGCGTGAGCCACTGCACCCGGCCTGATTTCTTTTTAAGATATTTATCTCTTCCTTTATTTCCTGGATTGATTTAAAAATTTCTTTGTGTTGATTTTCAGTCTTGCCATGGATCTTGTTGAACTTCCTTGTAATTCATGCATTGAATTCTTTCTCTGTCATTTCTGCATTTCCACTTTGGTTAGGAACCACTGCTGGAGAGCTAGTGTGATGTCACTACATTCAGATTTTTCATGGTGCCAGAATTCTCGTGCTAGTTCCTTCTCATCTGAAGATGCTGACTCTTCTAATTCTTGTAATTATTTTCATGTGGATAGGATTTTTTCTCTTTTTCTTTCTCTATATTATTATAGAGAAAGAAAATTATTATATATTGCGTTTTTCTTCTTTCCTTTTCGCTTCCCCACACCCCTGCCCCCAGGAGGTGTGACTGTAGAGAATGTCAGTAGGGTCTTTTGGCTTTGCTTCTATGACCCTATGCACTACTTTTGGCAGGTTTTATATTGGGCTGTACGGTTCGACTTACAAACCAGTACTTACCCTGTACTTATGGGTAAGAGGCAGCTACAGCCAACATGCTGGGTATATACTTGCTCTTTGTTTACTACTAGAAGCTCTCTGTTGCCTCAGGAAATGGGCTGATACATGGAGTACACAGTCCTCTGAGCTCCCTGCTTAGCCCAAGAAAGAGGGGGACACAATGGGCAGGACCAGACCAGGTAGGCCTACCTACAGGTCCCCCAGTGGCAGGCACAAGCACCAGTGCTGAGGGACAATCCAGTGGGCAGCCACCAAATGCCCAGAGGTGGGCCTAGGCATGGAGCTGGAAAACCTCCTCAGCCCCAGGTTATTTGCACAAATCGGGTACAGCCTAAATTCGTAATTCAGGAGAGTAGGTGCTTCAGCTGCCTAGAGATATGCCTGGGCATGGGACAGAGACGTCCTCGCTCTACCATTGTCTCCACACAGGAAGGGTGGGCTGGCTCAGACTACTCATTCAGGCAAGGAGGTGCTCTGAATGCCTGGACATCTGCCTGGGCATGGAGCTGAGAGGGCCCTGCTTCACCACAATGTCTGCAAAGGAAGAGTGGGGCAACTCCGGCTGCTGATCCAGGTCAGTGGAGATCTGCCTGGATGTCAAGCAGAGAAGGTCCTGGGGCACTACAATCTTTTTATGAACTAGACACCATCACAGGGGTTGTTTGCCTGTGTTCTTCTACCCAGGATCTGAGGTTTTCTTTACAATTCTAGTGGATTCCCATTTTCCTTCTTGAATTAAAGCTCAGGGAGTTTATACACTACCTTGGTATTTCCAAGTGGCTGAGGCTTGCTAAAGCCTCTAATGCACCACCTCGGGAAAAACAGCTTCACTAATTCACTGAAAGTTTTTATGTGGCATATGTGTTTCATTTTATCAACTTCCTTATGGAAAAGCATAATCTACTAATGTAGAGAACTGCATTGATAGGTTTTCCAATTATTAAACCATTACTGGATTCCTGAGATTAACTCTATGTTATGAACAAGTGAACACTGGTTTACTAATTTTTTTCAGGATTTCTACTCTGTTCAATAATGAGATTGGCATTGTCCTCCCTCCCTTTCTCTCTGTTCCTTTCACTCTTCTTGATTTTCCCTCTCTTCCTTTATTCTCCTCTACCCTCCTAAAATGAGCTTAGGAGGTTCCTTTTTTTGGTCTGTCACCTGATAATTTTTATTCAATAAAAATATATTCTGTGGACAGGAACAATGGCTCATGCCTGTAATCCCAGCACTTTGGGAGGCCAAGGCAGGAGATATCTTGAGGCCAAGTTTGAAAACAGCCTGGGCAATATAGCAAGACCCCATCTCTACAAAAATTAAAAAATAAATTATCCAGGCATGTGGGTGCATGCCTTTAGTCCCAGTATTTAGGTGGCTGAGGTGGGAGGATCATTCGAGCCTAGGCGTTCAAAGTTACAGTGAGTTGTGACCCTACCACTGCACCCCAGCCAGGGTGACATGAGCAAGACCTTGACTCAGGTTTTCAAGTGTGTGTGTGTGTGTGTGTGTGTGTGTGTGTGTGTGTGTTCCTTCTCTTTTGGGAATAGAAAGCCCAGACACAGGTCATTGAAATTATCTAGCCAGTAGGAGCAAAAACAGGAAAAAGAAGAGAAGTGGGGGAAGGGGGAAAAAAGGAGAGATAAGAGGAGGAGGAAGGAGAGGAAGAGGAAGATGAGGGAAGGAGAAGGAAGGAAAACGAAGAGAAAAAAGTCTCACAGACTTATAGGACACCATAAGCAGACCAAAATGCTCCTTCATGTTAGTTCCAAAAGTAGAAGAGATAAAGAGGCCGAAAGCTTCTTTAAATAAATAATGGCCCAAAACTTGCCAAATCTCAGAGAAAATGGACCCAAAGGGAATAAACTCAAAGAAGTCCATACTGAGACATACGTTGTCAAAAGTCAGAATTTTGAGAGCAACAAAAGTGACTAATTACATACAAGGGAACCCCCATAAGAATCAGTGAATTTCTCAGCAGAAACGTTGCAGGCCAGAAAAGAATGGGACAGTATATTGGGAGTGCTGAAAGGAGGGGGAATAAAGGCTGAGGATACTAGAATACTACATCTGGCAAACTGTCCTTTAAAAGCAAAGGAGAAATAAAGACTTTTTCAGATAAAATTTGAAGAAGTTCATCACCACTAGGCCTCAATAACAACAAATACTAAAGGCCTTGAAGTTTAAGCATACTCTAAGCAGCCATACAAAAGCATATGAAAGCATAAAGTTTGCTGGTATAGGTAAGTATCTAGAAAAACACAGAATACTGTACTGTTAGTGTATACATCACTTTTCATTCTGGTACAGATGTTGAAAGCCAAAAGTATTTAAAAACTGAAAATATGTAATGGATACACAGTATAACAAGATACAATTTATGACATCAATGACAATTGGGGGAAAGAGTAAAAGTGTAGAGTTTTTCAATATGATTAAAGTTGTTATCAGCTTAAAACAGATTGTTATAACTATAAAATGTTTCATGTAAGCCCTGTGTTAGCTACAAAAATTACAAAAAATCAAAGGAAGACAGTGAAAGAAGAAAAGAGGGACAAAAGAGCTATAAGACAGAAAATTATTAACAAAATGGCAGTAGTTAGTCCTTTCCTATCAATAATTAAATGTAAGTGTATTCAACTGCCCAGTCAAAACACACAAAGTAGCTGAAGGATAACAAGATTCAACTAGCTACTGTATATAAGAGACTGACTTTAAGTTTAATGACACACATACACTGCAAGTGATAGGATGGAGAAAGATATGCTAAGCAACTAAAAGAGGGGTGACCATACTTAAACAAAATAGACTTTAAGTCAAAAGCTGCTACAAGAGACAAGGACAGATAATGATTAATGGGTCAGTTCACCAAGAAGATATAATATTTATAAATATGTATCTACCAAACATCAGAGCACTTAAAAATATGAAACAAACATCGGCAGAACTGAGGGGAAAAACAGCATCACAATAATAGTAGGAGATTTCACTAATGAATAGAACAAGTAGACACAAGATCAATAAGGAAACAGAGGACTTGAACAATTCTATAAATCAAATGTACCTAATAGACATATACAGAACATTCCACCCAATAGTAGCAGAATACATATTTTCTCAAGTGCACACAGAAATATTCTCCAGGATAGATCACAAAACAAGTCTTAACAAACTTAAGAAGATTGAATTCTCAAATTTATTTCCAGCTACAATGAAATGAAACTAAAAATCAGTAAGAGAAGGAAAATTAGAAAACTCATGAATATGTGGAAATTAAACAACACCTACTCTGGAACAACCAATGAGTCAAAGAAGATATAAAAAGGTAAATTATAAAATAGACAAAACAAAAACATAACTCATGGTATGGAGAAAAAAGCAGTAGGAAGAGGGAAATTGATGGTGATAAATTCCTGCATTCAAAAAGAAGAGTTCAAATAACCTAACTTCTATACCTCAAGGAATGAGAAACAGACTAAGCCCAAATTTGGCAGAAGAAATGAAAAATAAAAATTAAAATAGAAGTTATCAAAGTAGAGAATAGAAAATTAAGACTGAATCATAAAGAAATAGAACATCTGAACAGTCTTTTAGCTAGTAAGGAGATTCAATCAGTAATCAATAACATCTCAAAAAAAGGCCCAGGATCAGAAGATTTTGCTGATGAATTCTATTAAACATTTAAAGAACAATTAAGACCAATGCTTCTCAACTTTTAAAAAGTAGAAGAGGAAGGAATACTTCCAAAGTCATTTTATGAGGCCACCATGACCCCACTGCCAAAGCCAAAAACAGATATTACAAGAAAAAAATAATGCAAACCAATATCCCAGATATAGATGAAAAATTCTTAACAAAATACAAGCAAACCACATCAATAGCACATTAAAAGGATCATACACCATGATGACTAAGTGGGATTTAGTCACTTAGTATTCTAAGTGACTAAAGAGTATCCCTGGGATATAAGAATGATTACAAATATGCAAATCAAAAATGTGATATACCACATGAACAGAACAGAGGATAAAAATCACATGATCATATCAATAGAAACAAATTGCATATGGCAAAATTCAACACCCTTTTGTGATTAAAAAGCTTAGCAAACTAGGTGTATTATTCCATTTTGCATTGCTATAAAGAAATACTTGAAATTGGATAATTTATTTTGGCTCACAGTTCTGTAGACTGTGAAGCATGGTGCCAGCATATGCTTCCGGTAAGGCCTCAGGAAGCTTTTAGTCATGGTGGAAGAGAAGGGGAGCTAGTGTGTCATGTGGGAAGGGAGGTAACAAGAGAAATGCCAGGCTCTTCTCAACAACCAGCTTTAAATGAACTAAGAGTGAGAACTCACTCATTACTGTAGGGAGGGCACCAAGCCATTCATGAGGGATCTGCCCGCATGACCCAAACATCTCCCACCAGGGCCTACCTCCAACATTGGGAATCATATTTCAATATGAGATCTGGAAGGGATGAATATCCAAATCATATCACTAGGAATACAAGGAAATTACATCAACATAATAAAGGCCATATATGAAAACATGACAGCTAACATTCAAAGGTAAAAAACAAGCTTTTAGTCTAAGATCAGGAAAGAGGTAAGGATGCTCACTCTCACCACCTCTATTCAGCATAATACTAGTGAAAGTTCTGGCCAGAGCAAGTAGACAAGAAAAAGAAATAAAAGGCATGCAATCTTGAAAGGAGGAAGAAAAATTATATATACTCACAGATAACATGATTTTAGGTGTAGAAAATCCTAAAGATTCCACCAAAGGGGGGAAAAAAACTGTTAGAACTAATAAATTCAGTAAAGTTCCAGGATTCAAAATCAACATACAAAAATTAGTTATGTTTCTGTACACCAAGTACAAGCAATCTGGAAAGGATATTACAGCAATCCTATTTACAACAGTGTCAAAAAGAAAACACTTAGCAATAAACTTAACCAAAGAAATGAAAAACTTGTACACTGAAAACTATGAAACATTGCTGAAAAAAATTTAAAACACAAATAATGGAAAGACATCCCATGTTCATGAACTGGAAAACTTAATATTATTAAAATGTCCATATTACCCAAAGTGATCTACAGATTCAATGTCATTCCTACCAAAATCCTAATGGCGTTTTTTACAGAAATAGAAAACACAATCCTAAAATTCATATGGAACCACAAATGATCCCAAATAGCCAAAACAATCTTGAAAAAGAACAAAGCTTGAGGTTTCATCCTTCCTACTTTCAAAACACACTTCAAAACTACAGTAATAAAACATTATGGTACTGGCAAAAGACAGACATATAGATTAATGGAACAGAATAGAGAGCCCAGAAATAAACCCATGCACCTAAGATCAACCAATCTTTGACAAAGCTTCCAAGAGTATGCAGTGGGGAAAGAATAGTCTCTTCAAAATATGGTGTTGGGAAAACTGAAAATCCACATGTAAAAGAATGAAATTGGTCTCTTAGGTGTGAAAATCAATTTAGAATGGATTAAAGACTTAAATGTAAGACTTAAAGCCGTAAAACTGCTAGAAGAAAACAGAAGAAAAGCTTCGTGACATGGGTCTTAGCAATGATTTCTTGGATATGACCTCAAAAGCTTGGGCAACAAAACAAAGATTAGTAGACCTATATCAAACTAAAAAGCTTCTGCACACAGCAAAGGAAATATTCAACAGAGTAAAAAGGCAACCTCTGGACTGAGAAAATATTTGAAAACTGTACATCTGATAAGGAGTTAATATCAAAAACAAGGAATTCCTATAACTTAATAGCAAAAAACCCACAGTTTTTTAAATGGGCAAATGACTTAAACAGACATTTTCCAAAAAAGACGTACAAATGGTCAACAGGTATATGAAAAGATGTTCAACATCACTAATCTTCAAGAAAATGCAAACCGGCCAGGCATGGTGGTTTACACCTGTAATCCCAGCAGTTTGGGAGGCCAAGGCAGGCAGATCACTTGAGGTCGGTAGTTTGAGACCAGCCTGGCAAACATGGTGAAACTCCATCTCTACTAAAAATACAAACAAATGAGCCGGGCACGGTGGTGTACACCTGTAATCCCAGCTGCTTGGGAGGCTGAGGCAGGAAAATCTCTTGAACCTAGGAGGCAGAGGTTGCAGTGAGCCAAGATCTCGGCACTGCACTTCAGCCTGAGCAACAGAGTAAGATTCTGTCTCAATAAAATAAAATTTAATTTTAAAAAAAAGGTAAAATATTTTTACCTTTTTACCACAGTGAAATATCACCTCACACCCTTTTAGGATGGACATTATTAGAAAAAAAATATGTATAATAACTGTTGATGAAGATGTGGAGAAATTGGAAACCTTCTGCACTGTTGGTGGCAGAAATGTAAAATGATGCAGCCATTATGGAAAGCAGTGTGGAGGTTCCTCAAAAATTAAAACAGAAGTACTACATGTTCTAGGAATCCCACTTCTGCATATTTAGCTAAAATAATGAAAATCAGGATCTAGAGGAGAGATTTGCACTCTCCAGTTCATCATAGCATCATTCACAATAGTCAGTTGTGTACATGGACAGATGAATGGATAAAGGACATGGCGTATAGGCATACGATGGAGTATTAGTTAGAAAACAGAAGGAAATCCTGCCAGATGCTACAACTTGCATCTTGAAGGACATTGTGCTAAGTGAAATACACCAGTCATAGAAGGACAAATACCACATGATTCTACTTACGTATAAAGCATGTAAAGCTTTCAAACTCATCTAGGCATAAAGTGGAATGGTGGTTACCAGGAGCTGGGGGGAATGGGAAATTGCTGTTCAGTGGATATAATGCCTCACTCGTGCAGGATGAAAAAGTTCTAGAGACCTGTACAACTTTGTACCTGTAGTTAACACTGTACTGTACACTTTAAAAACAGGGTAAATTTCGTGTCATGTTTTGGGTTTGTTTTTCTTTTGGCCACAATAATGAAAAAAAAAACAAAAAACTTTTTCTGGAATGTTTGGTAGAAGTTGCCCATAAAATCATCTGAAATTGATGCCATGGGGTGGGAGGTGCATGTCTTTGTTTCTTCTATTTCTTGGATGATAATTGGATTAGTCATATTTTTAGTGATTCTTAAACATTTGGTCATTTTTATTTTAATATAATATTAGTTATTTTGTCTAGGCTTCCAAAAGCCTTACTATAAAATCATTTTTACTCCTGGTAGTGTTGATCTGTGCTGCTTGTTTTCCCTTTGACTTGTAAAAGAACGATTTTATCCATTTTAGTTTTGTTTTTGGGTTTTCTTGTTTTCTTCCTTTTTAGAGTTTTTCCCCTACCTTCTAAGTTAAAGCGTAGGTCATTTATTTTCACTTTTTCTCAATTTACAATAAATGCATTTAAAATTCTAGTATTTTTTTCTGGGCAGTTTTGTCCCTTTCCTGAGATACATTTGTCCCCTCCATAACATATTCCCTAAAAATAGTTTAGAAATAGCTTTTAAACTTTGTCATCATAGGGCTTTTAGGGGGCATCTTTTTGTTTGTGATTTTCATGTGGCACCGAATTTAATCTTGTATGAGAGCAATTAAAATTATTTCCCCCTCTGTGGTTTGTTGTTGTACAGTCAATATTTGTAAATGTTCTGTGCTTGAAGAAAATTGGTATTTTCTGGATCCAGAGTTCACTCTGTGTTTGCAGAAGCCTAACGTGCCTTTGATCGTGCTGGTGATTTGTGTTTTTCAGATTTCCCTTGTCCTTGTTTTGTGCCCTCCTAATCTGTGCTGTTCTGAGAAAACACTCTGAGCCCTGTCTGTAATTGTGAACTTGTTGATTTTTGTTCTCCCAATCTGCTCTATGCTTCTCAAAGCTATGTTGTGAGACACACAAAAGCTTGGGTCCTTCACAATCGGCTGGTGCAGTATTATTGTTACAACTGTAAAACATTGCCCTTCTTAGCGATATCTACCTTGATTTTGTAGCTTGTCTGATATTAGCAATGCTGCAGTAGCTTTATTTTTATTAGAATTTGCCTGATACATTTTTTTTATAACTTTATTTTTTATTCCTTTTTTTAAAAAATAAAAATGAATAAAGGAAAGAATATAACAGCCACTTTTCACTACCCAGAATAATTGGCTAACATTTGTGCTGTTTTAGCCTTTCTTCCCACTCCCTCGCCCCTGCCATCTTCCCCACCGCCTTCTTCCCCAGCTCCGTCACCCCTCTCCCCACTGCCCCACCTTTCCCCTCATTTCCCTTCTCCCCTCTCTCTCATTTTCTTTTGTTTTTCTTTCTTTTTTTTTTTTTTTGTGCAGTGGTACAATCTCGGCTCACTGCAACCTACACCTCCTGGGTTCAAGCGATTCTTCTGTCTCAGCATCGGGAGCAGCTGGGATTACAGGCGCGCACCACCACATGCCTGGCTCATTTTTGTATTTTTAGTAGAGATAGGGTTTCACCATGTGGGCCAGGCTGGTCTCGAACTCCTGACCTCAAGTAATTCACCCACCTCAGCCTCCCAAAGTGCTGGAATTACAGGCATGAGCCACCGCACCCAGCCTCATTTTCATTATTTTTTATTCTTCTGTCTAGCTGTTCATCTATGGACCAGAAAGCTTGAGCATGCCTGTATCCCTTTTTTGGTACAGCAGGCTGCATTTACATTACACCACTTCCCGATCTTTAGAAAAGAAAGAAAACCCATAATCAAGCTAAAACTACCTCTCCCTGCCTCAGTCACATTGCCTTTGCCTTCCCACTATTTGACTCAATCCTTCTCTTGACATTAAGATGTTCCTTTCAGTCCATTTTTATACCTGTATTATCTACTTAGCTGTGTGGATGTTGGAAGCAGTTTTATGTGCAGTTTTTAAATGTGTGTAAATGGCATCACTGGGTAGCACTGTTCTGTATTTTCCCTTTTCTCACACAGTATTACGTAAATGTATCCATGTTAAATATATGAGCTGTGTTCCACTCCACTTTACTTTCTTATACTATTCCGTCTTACAAATATCCTGCATTTTATCTATATGTCTCTCTACTAATTTATATCATTTCACTCTTCTCTTTGCTGTGTGTGTGTGTGTCTGGCTTCTTTCACTCAACTTGTATTTGTGTGATCCAACCGCGCAGTTACTGTAGTTACAGCTCTGTCATTTGTCATTGCTGTATGGTGCTCCACTACAGAAATGCACATTTGTATATGTGTATCAGCTCTTCTGTAGATGGACATTTAAGGCTCTTTTCAGTTTTTGCCTATTGCGAATAACAGTACTATGAACACTCTTGTATATGTCTTTTGGTGTGCATATATATGCTTCAGTATTAGGTATATATTTAGGAGTGGAATTGATGGGTTGCAGGGTACGTATATGTTTAATTTCAGCAGAGAGTGTCATACATTTTTTACAATGTAGTTTTGTACTAATTTGTACAAGTGTGCCAGGTGCTCTACGTTCTTGCCAGAACATTAGGTTTTTCATTGTTGCCACTTTAGTAAGTGTAGTGGTATCTCATAGTTCTAATTTTCATTTTTCCCATATGAATAATGAGCGAACTTTTTCATACACGTATCAGCCCTTTGGATATACTCTTGTGAGGTGCTTATTCATGAAATATGCCCCTTTTTCTCAGATGGATTCTCTTATTCTTATTGACTTGGAAGGATGGAGTTATTTTTTGGCTGAGGTCTTTTGTCAGATAAATTATTGCAAATATCTTCCTCTATTCTGTGGCCTTTTCTCTCCGTCTTCTTACTGTATCTTTTGATAAAGACCAGCTTTGAATTTTAGGGGAGTCAAATTTAGCAGTCTTCCTTCAGGGATACTGCTTTTGCAGTTTTGTTTAAGTAACCTTTCCCTACTCCTATGTTGTGAAGACCTTCTAGAAATACTGTTCTATCTTGTACATTTTGATCTATAACTGACTTGGTTTTTGCGTGTGGAGTGAGATAGGAGTCAGATTTCACATCCATCAGCGATGCTGAAATAAATTTAATAGATAGAAAACTGGTAAAACCAGTGGTCAGTATCCACAAGGCAATGTTCAATTGAATCTCCACAGGACACAATTTGCATTTCTAGGGACAAGAATAATTTGCATTATTCAGACAATAAAACGTGGAGAAACCATATAAAATCAGATAATCTGGACAGTTGATAACCTATACCCTCTCTATGTATTTTGTTCTTTGAATTCTCCTTTAAACAAGCTGGAACATCTTACTGGTTCCCTTGTTAATAAGATTTCTGATATATGTTCATTTTATATCTTTAGGAGAGTTATGGTTGTATCCATTTAAAAAGTGGTCATTTGGCAGTTCTAATTTCATCTTTGCTTTTTAATATTCCTTGCTCATCTTCTAATGCAGAGGTTTGTCATAGGCTATTCTTAAATCTTTGGATCAGGGTCACTAATCCAACCATTGGGGGCTGGGGGCTGGGGGTCAGAGGTATGAGATACAACATGGCTTCCTGTGAACCAGGGATTATTGGCAAGAAACGCAGTGATTGACAGTTCTAGGGAACCCATCACTCAGCTGAGAAATACAGGGACTTATTATAAGGTCCTTGCTCCTTCCAACACTAAACATTCTTTCAAAACTGATAAATTGAAGAGCACTCAAGTATTAATCTTACAAACTTGAGTTTCAACATAGAGTGAGTTTTTGCTGAAGGTAAGATAAACCTGTAACCTAGAGAAATGTGGGATAAATAGGACAGTAAAACACATTTCAAAAAATAACTGTAACTACCTATCTCATGACTAAATTATTTTTTTGTGTGTACTTTATTTGGGAATATAAAAGGTGAATAGCAATTTTTTAAAAAAAGTTCTGGGCAGATTGCTATATTCATTCAGATGAAACTTTTATTTTTCAAAATGTGATACAGCTGTTTAATTTTCACATTAACAATAGCCAACATCTGTGTGACTCATTCACTTAATTCTCTGTGTACAGAAAGCACATACTGTTTATATAAAAAATAAATTAAGCTTTAATAATGAAACATAAGTTTACAAACGCAGCTTCTTAAGGCCTAATGAAAAATAAGAAATGTGGAAATTTCCGAGAGGCATGATCACTGTGGAATCTGGCTATTCAAAAAGCAAATATTTTGAAAATTAAAAACCAGGGACAAATTATTAAGTATTTTTAAATGCCAATTTTGTAATTCTGTATAATTCCAAATCTAAGTATTAACTTTTTGTTGATTAGAAGATAGCTTTTATGGTTGGGTTCAAAAAGCTAAATGTCACACAGGTTGAAGGTTAAGTTATTTTCCTTTTAAAGTTAAAAGGCCTGAGGCCCTTTTTAGCCATCCTTTTTGCTTCCAAATACAATTCATCACTAGTGGCCCTAGATCCGCAATCTTAACATTTTATGCTCAGATACCTCTTAAGTGAATTTTGAAAATCTGTGTATCTTCTTGCATATTGCTATAGTGACATCTAAAATTTCTCATCATAAATAGTTGCAAAATGCTGGCATACTATAGACACTACATGTTTAAATAAAACTGTTGTATTCCTTTTTAAATTTAGCCCAGGAGGTTCTAAATATAAGTTATTTCATAGATACTTTGATCTTTTTAAAAATTTTATGAACAGGGCCATTTTTTTTTATGATCAGTCTTACCTGGAACAAGGCAATTTTTAGTAGCAGGGAATGCCCCACTTTTCCTTTTACTCCTTGAATTTGTATTTTCATACCACTTCTCCCTCAAAATTTTAGCCTAATAAATTTTTTATTTTTATGTTGTTTAATTCTATCTCTGTACCAAAGGTATTATATAGTATCCTATAATCTTAAGGCTGTAAGCCTTTAAAAATGTTCTTCTGGATTGAGCTCAATCAATAAACACATAGCACAAATTTCACCAAATTATTAAACATAGTAAAACTTCATTGGAAATGTATCACTTAACGAGATAAAGAGGGCTCTTCTTCACAATTATTTCATCTATGTGGATTGGTAACATCTTAAGATTGAGCCAAAGTTCATCATCGATTCTGTTTTCCCTTTTCAGTTTCATTTATGGAGGTGTTGATCCTTGTTCACATAGATACATCAGTGATAGCAGAATCACTGAATTCTTCCAACCCCTTTGTAGTTACATGCTAAGAGACTCAGAAATCTACAGGCTCTTCCTTCCAGTTTGTTGAAAGCAGAGAATTTGGAACCACCAGAAAATTTTGGAAAATCCATTTGCAAAAAGATTTGCACCCTGTTAAGTCTTTCACTTTCCAAATATCCACATTTTGAATTTTATACCTTGGGTCATGCTCTACAATAAGACTAGAGGTGGAGAAAGCCATATTTTCTTTTGTAAGGTGAGAAAAGGGCATTTTCTCAGGCAAGTGGGTCTTAGAGAAGAATACAACAGGAAGATGAGGCTCTGAGCACTGCTCCCCTGAGAGGACTGGAGTCTGTGTATTCCTTGGAAAGCTCTGGTATACTCCCAGGGGTAAGGGTAGCTTAATCTAAAGACCACTGGCCGTGGCAACTTAAGTTTAGATTTTAACTAGGTCAGAAAGCATACGAAGTATTAGACCATGTTGCCCGGCTGCCTTACTTAATAGAGCAGCAGGGCTTCAAATGTGTTCCACTATAGATAAGTCCCACGAGACACTTCTGGCAAAAGGATTCTGAGAACAAATGTGGAAAACAACACCCTCTACACCTTTCACTCCTGCACATCTAGTCTCACAGTAGAAAAACTGTTTAGCTTTTATAACCTACGTTTCCCAAACTCACAAGGCCTAACCAGCCTCCCCACTTTATTTTTCCATGTAATCACCAATATTCTAAATAACACGCTTAGGAAAATGGGGAACAAAAACAATGGAACACATATGCAGTGGTGGTTTTGATCTATAAGTGCTGCTTCCATCTTTCAGAACGTGCCTGTTCCGAGTCTTCTTGGCCTGGATTGCCTGTGCTTTAATAGTCATGTAGGAAGCATATCTCAGCTAGGTACTGAGGTTATGTAGCATCAAATAGACTCTGGAAACAGCCACAATACCATGTGTGCCTTTCCTGAGACAATCAGTCCCTACCACCACCAAGAACCAGATCAACGTGTTACTCTGTCAAGGGCAGGAGGAAGGAACCAAAGCAAGTACTTTCTAATGGTGGATTCCAGTTGTAGCACCAGGAGGAGGAGACAGTTTTAGGCAGAGGGTTCTTCCCAGCACCATTTATGTCATAATCCCCTGACAGCTCTTTGGCCATGCATGGGTTTTACACAGCAGCAGCTGGAGAGAAGTTTAGCTTCTGCTTCCTGTGCTGCCATATGTCAATTTCTTTGATAAGGTATGAAAAATCCATTTTGGGCAGAAAGGGGATGCAGGCCTTAGTACTGTGGCTTTAGAGTAGAATGAAGTGGAAATTGAAAGGAGGTAATGACAGCAACACCTGAGCTCTACTGTGTAGAAGTCATGACAGAGCTGAGGGGTTGGGGGAGTGCCAGGAGCAAAAATAGGTTCTGGTAGCTACCTGGCCAAAGGTTAATGGGGCCCTGGCTGCAGAGTGCCTGTAGCACTCATCCTAGTGCCTTTTCACCCAGCCTTTCTTGAAAGTTGCTTTGAACATCTGCCACTAAGAGGAATGTTCTTTCTTCAGTTGCTGACTGCCAAATAAAATAGCAACTCCCAGTTGGAGGAGTAACTGGAGTAATAGCACCCCATAACAGTCCTTCCTTGGCCAGACTGCTGTTCCCTGTATTCCTGGCTTCAGGCAAGGTAAATACCTTTCTTTTAGGAGCTCGTGGATGGAGATGATTGATGAGACCCATAGCTTTTTATTTTTTTAACATCGCACCCCCAAATCTTGGCACTGTATTTGGCATGTGGAGGTGATCAGTAAGTTTTTGTAGAGTACGGGACCAGAGGGTCTTCTGGTCTGAGCCTGATTTGTTCTGCCCTGCTCTTCAGCAGTACATGCATGCTAAGCCCAGCATTTCAGATAACAAGAGGAGGGCCAGATGGGTTTCTAGGGGCCAGTTCCATCCACATCAAGCATCAGGCTTACTGCTGGTTTGTTCTTCCCCACCACAGCCATTGCTTTTCACAGTTACACCCGTTTTCCCATCAGTTGTAAATTCACTCATTGAGAAGTTTTGACTCTACCAACCACCTCCCTTCCCAACCCAGCACTCTCCTCTCCTTTAAAAAGCCATATTACATCACTGGTATCTATTAATATCTTAAGATGCAGAGGTGTGAAGCCCTCACCAGCCGCACATATTATCATGAACTAGGTAGGTTTGCCCCAAGGGAGATGGCTGCATTTGAAATTTTCTGTAACACCCTAATGCTTAGCCCATTAAAGCTCAGCTTGCTGCTCCAGAAAAGTGGGTAACCCAGAGAAATTTCGCCATCAACCTAACTTTTGTCTACCTCTTTCAAGCAGCAATTGACCTCTTGCCTGGGGAGATGTGTGGACTGAGGGCCTTTCCAGCAGCCTCCCAGCCAGTTCAGTAGGGCCATGGGGGATTACTGGGGCCACAGCCTACCAGCAGCTGGCAAAGCCAGGGGCAAGTGAGAACCTGCCCCTGCAGCAGGGCTCTGGTCTCTCTGGTGGGCTTTTTAAAACAAAGAGGCCCCAAGATTCCCACCTCCATCCCAGTAACTCTAGTCACAAAACAAGCCCTCACCACTAATTAGAAATTGTCTTAATGAAGAGATCCCATCACTCAGCCATTTTCTTGTGGACTGCAGCAGGCAGCCAGTGGTAGTTAAAGTACATTGAACTGAGCAGGCTGCCTTTGGGTAGGGCTTCTCTTTAGGCCCTTATGGAATCATTTGCCTTTTAGTTAAAATCCTTTTCAGAATCTAATGAATAGTTTCTTACATTTCCAGCTCATCTTCCATGGACGTCAATTACCTGGATCATTAGAGGTAGAATCTTCTTGGCCGGAAAAGAAATCCTGTTCACTGTGTACAGGTTGTGCAACAGAAGGCTTAACTGATCAAGGTTTTCATTGCTTTTATTCAATGAGGTTTGGAACATGAGAGGCCAAAAATGAGGAGCACATTTTGGGGAATCCTCTATAAAGAATATAAGTTAAGGAAGTTGTCCAAGATGAAAACAGTGACAGGAAGTTACCCCAACTCATGCCAGCTGGGTCTTCAGAAATGTCACCTTGATGGCAGGCTTGAAGAAAAGATGTCACAGATTAGCGTCTTCCCAGAGTGTGAAGAGGGCACATTCTCCTACATGCAAACACACATGTGCACACACAGAATACCCTTACACACATTATCCAGCTTCTATGAGTAAAACTTGCTGTTGCTGACTCTCTTCTCTCTTAACCTGAAATAAAACAGATTTCACCATCAGCATTGGAGCATGAGAAATGCGCTGTGCATTGAACTCTGTAACATTTCTCTATCCATACATTTGCCAGTCATTCATAGCTGGATGGTATAGGGCTGAGTGTCAGAGAGGCAGGCTCCAAGTTCCTGGTAAGACATTGAGACTCAGAAAGGTTAAATCTCCTCAATGGTAAAATAGAGTAAGAGCTACTCTGCAGGCTGACATGAAGATTAAATGAGAATAATGTAAGCCAGGCAGCACAGTTTCTCATTGGTGGCTACTATTAGGACTTTTGTCTGGATGATTCTTAGTACCTTTAGACACATTATGAAATACTTGGCAACCCTGGCCGCCCCGCATCCCATTACATGCCTGTAGCACAACCAGAAGCATCCCTGTTGGGGGATCTTGACCCAATCTAGAGCCACTGGACTAGCCCATTCTTGAGAACACAATAAGGACTCCTTAAAAGTCGGTGGTCACCATTTATTTTCACTATTAAACTGAAGTGTCCTTCTAGAGGAAATAGTTCTACTTAGGGGAAGTGGCAAGCGCCTAAGGTATTACTTTAAATTAATTTATAGAACAAAGAGCACTAGAGTCAAGGGTACCAAAGGATTTTTTTTTTTTTTTTTTTTTTTTTTTTTTTTTGAGATGGAGTCTCCCTCTGTTGCCCAGGCTAGAGTGCAATGGCGCGATCTTGGCTCACTGCAACCTCTGCCTCCCAAGTTCAAACGAGTCTCCTGCCTCAGCCTCCAGAGTAGCCGGGATTACAGGCACCTGCCACTATACCTGGCTAATTTTTGTATTTTCAGTAGAGACTGGGTTTCTCCATATTGAGCATGCTGGTCTTGAACTCCTGACCTCAGGTGATCCGACCACCTCAGCCTCCCAAAGTGCTGGGATTACAGGCATGAGCCACCATGCCTGGCCCATAAGCCACCATGCCCGTCCAAGGATTTCTGAAGAAAACAACTCAGAGGGCTTTCCAGAAGCCTGGCCCCTGGTGCCCAATATCGCTGTGCCTAGAGACCCCCAAAAGTTTGCAGGTGGAGGGGCTGACCTACCTCTTGTTGCATTTCTCCTGGTACAGCTGGAGCTGGTTCTCATTAACATTGAACTCTTTAACCAGGGCATCCCGGTTGGCATTGCGCAAGTTCTGGTGTGTGTCATACAGAAAGAGCTGGTTGTTCAGTTCTTCTTGCCGCCTCCTTAGCTGGCGACAGGAGGAGTAAAGTTCCTCTTCGCTCTCCTGCAGGATGTGGGGGAGAGAACAACCATGTGGTGACTACACCTTCCAAACCAAAATGTGAACATGGCATCTCACAAGCACACCTGAAGGGAACATGGGGCAGAAGTTTTGCAACTTGGATTAGCCCAGAAGAGCCACAGCCTATTTGAACCAAAGATAAAACACAATTATTTATAGTGTGGGAGGCACGCCGTCTAAAAAGTGCTTGCTCTTTACACTGTCGCTTTATTGCAAAACATTGAAATAATTACTACCTTGCCTGTAGATCCTATTTCTTAATCTAATCCAGTTTTCCCTTGGTCTACATGTCACCTTCTGGTCTTTAACTGCAAAAGCATCTAAGCAGCTGCATGCTTAAAGTGGAACCCAGCAGAGGAGAAAAAACAGCATGAGATGAGAGCAACAAGGCAGGCAGGAGGCAGATAATTTAACATCTTTTAAGGGTCTTAAAAGGCAAGGTAACAAGCTGCAACATGGATGAACCTTGAAAACATTATTCTAAGTGAAAGAACCCAACTCTAAAAGGTCACATAGTGCGCGATGCCATTTATATGAAGTGTCCAGAACTAGCAAAAGCATAGAGACAAAGTAGATTAAAGGTTACCAGGGTCTGGGGGATGGAGTGAGTGGCAGCAGCTAATGAGCATGAGATTCCTTTTTAGGTGTTGGAAATGTTCTAAAATTGATTGTGGCCATGACTGTACAACACGTAATAGGCTATAAACCATTGAATTGTACACTTTAAATGAGTGATGATATGATATGTGGGTATATAAATTATCTCTCAAAGCTGTTACCCAAAAAAGCCAAGGTATCATAAATTACACCTTGCAGAGATGGGCATGTGCCTCACCTGTAGCCAGTAATGATTTCTACTTCCCCCACCAGTACCACCTCCAGGCACATGACCCAATCAAGGCCAACTAGACGCATCCGTGGGACTTTCATTGGTGTTCTGGGTAGAGTTTCTTTTCTTGGGATCAGGTGAAAGAGTGAGTGTGGTCCTGTAATGGCCACATTGCTATTGTGTCAAGAAGTTGTGAATGTGCCAAAAAAAGGAAAACAGCCACTGTGTGAGCACAGAGATTCAGCCATGACTGAAACAAGACCTACTGCTAACCTTTTCAGTTGCAGGAGCCAAAATAGTACATTATGCTAAGGGAGACAAAAAGATAAAACCCACTCAGGGTAGGGAGTTTGGGTTTCAGTGCTAGAGGGAGGATGAGGATGTTGTATTTCATCTGTTTCAGAGGGTCACTGACTATTGTGTGAAGCTTGGCTTTGCAGGAGGTCAAGTCAACTGGCCTTTCCTGATGGAATTCAAGTGAAAGACTACTGTGCTACAAAAACGTGTGTCAAGGTACACAAACAAGATCCTTTGTCATTTACTTTTAGAAAAACATGGACTCAGACCATACTCTGCAAGGTTTTTTTCCTACTTTAACGACCTAACAGTCCCCAGGGTAACAGCTAGAACTGTGACTTTGGAGAAGGGGGAGAGAAAATGGTTATTCCAGCTGTTTGCAAAGGTTGAAGAGTAAGCAAAGGTAAAATGGGCTGTCCTTGGTGATTAAGTGAATGTGTCAAGGCATTGGGAAGAGTCAGCAATGACTTCACTTAAATGTATTCCCTTCCTAAGGGAATACATTTGGAAGACAGTATGGTGGTTCCTCAAGGATCTAGAACAAGAAATACCATTTGACCCAGCAATCCCATTACTGGGTATGTACCCAAAGGAATATAAATCATTTTACTATAAAGACCCATGCACATGTATGTTTATTGCAGCACCATGTACAACAGCAAAGACATGGAACCAACCCAAATGCCCATCAATGACAGACTAGATAAAGAAAATGTGGAACATATACAGCATGGAATACTATGCAGCCATAAAAAGGAATGAGATCATGTCCTTTGCAGGGACATAGATGACGATGGAAGCCATCATCCTCAGCAAACTAACACAGGAATGGAAAACCAAATACCACATGTTCTCACTCATAAGTGGGAGTTGAACAATGAGGACACAGGGAGGGAAATAACACACACCAGGGTTAGTCGGGAGATGGGGGAGGGAGAGCATTAGGACAAACAGCTAATGCATGTGGGACTTAAAACCTAGATGACAGGTTGATGAGTGCAGCAAACCACCATGGCACATGTAACAAACCTACACGTTCTGCACTTGTATCCCAGAACTTAAAGTAAAAATTTAAAGAATACAGTTCAGGGAAAAGTTAAAAAAAAAAAAAAAAAAAAAAAAAGAATAAAGTCGCCGGGCGCAGTGCCTCAGGCCTGTAATCCCAGCACTTTGGGAGGCTGAGGTAGGAGGAATGCTTGACCAGGAGTTCAAGACCAGCCTGGGCAACATAGTGGGACCCTGTTTCTATAAAAAATGTGAAAATTAGCCAGGCATGGTGGCATATCCTGTACTCCCAGCTATTCAGGAGGCTGAGGGGGTAAGATCACATGAGCCCAGGAGGTTAAGGTTGCAGTAAGCCACGATCATGCCACTGTACTCCAGCCTGGGTAAGACAATGAGACCCTGTCTCGAAAAATAAAGCAAAACGAAAACCCCATTTAAGTGTTAATTCTATACCGTGAAAGGTCTCTCTTTCCCTTGTCTGCACCTACAAGAAAATGGCTTCTATTGTTTTATTCTATATAATGAGTATTTGTCATTCAGGTGCAAGTTCAAAATTCACTTTTTCTATGAATGCTTCTATAACTGCAGCCCTTTATCACCTTTTCTGAGTCCCAAAATATTTACAGCTATATTACATACTGTAGTCCTGGGTACACTGTATAGATATGAAATAGAATGCACATTCAGAAAAGAACATAAAAGAAACCATTTACTGAATAACTCTACAGCAAGTGAACCACTCTTCTTGACTTGAGGAACCACCACTCTAGTCAAGAGAAAACATTTTGTAATACTTATTTCCTGGATTTCTTTTGAGTCTGAGTTTTCACTTAAAAATTTAGTTTGTTTTATTAGAAAATAAAGGAAGCCTTTGGTAATAAGTTTTACCTGGCCTGAGACAAAATCTTTATGGCATTCTCTGCCTTTAGTTTTTTTTCCTGTTTGTTGGGTGGGGAGAAAATACACAAAAGTAAAGTTTTTCCCCCACCAATACTTTTTAAATTGTTTTATATTGGAAGTTTAAGCTTACAAAAAAGGTACAGTAATAGTACAATGTTCTTACACACCCCAACCACCTAGACTCCACAGTGTTAACATCTCGCACAACCACAGTACAAGTATCAAAACTAAGAAATTAATATCAGTGCAATAAAACTACAGATCTTACTCATATTTCACTGGGTTTTCTACCAACATCCTTTTCCTGTTCCCACATCAAATCTGGGATCCCACACAACCCTTAGTCATTGTGCTACCTTAGTCTCCTACAATCGGTATGGTTTCCTCATTCCTCCCTCAGGACACTTTGGACGAGTACTAGTCAGTTATTTTGTATGAATGTCCAGCAACTTTGATTTGTCTGGTGTCTTCTATTTTGTTCGAGGAGATGCAGTTTTGGCAAGAATGTCACAGAAGCAATGTACCTTTCTCAGTGTCTCACATCAGGAAGGACATGATTTCAACATGCCTTATTCCAGGTGGTTGGTAACATTGATCATCTGATTAAGATGGTGCCTGCAGGGTCTCTCCGCTGTAAAGCTGCTATTTTTTTCTTTCTAATTGATACATTTCTTGGAGGAAGACACTTTTGGGACAATGGGAATATATTTCTCCTCCAACTTTCATTTAGCATTCATCAGTAGGTCTTACTGCAGCAGTTAGTGCTATGCCGTTTCAACAGTGATTTTCTAGTTCCCTCATTCCTTCAACATTTATTAATCAGAATTCGTTTGTAAGGAGGACTGTCCCTTCTCTCTCATGTATTCAGTCATTCACAGACACGTGGCTATTTCATTCCGTGTGCTAGAATCCAATATTATTATTTTGCTTTGCAAATTGTTCCAGCTGTGGCCATTGGGAGCTCTCCCTGGTTGGTTCTTAGGCCCCTTTGATGCCACCATTCTTTCAGCACTTCTTTATTTACTGAAACGTTAAGATGCTCCAGGTTCTTTTTATATGTTATTTATCCCAAGTCTGGAAATCAACCACTTGTCTAAGGAGCCCTGATTTCTTTTTATTGGAATATGATATTTGGCAATATCTGGAATTTAGAAACCAATGACTGGGGTGTCATTAATTCTAGGCACTCAGCAGAGTGAGCTAGGATATGTATTTGTAATAACATGTAAACACACACATTTATTCATGTAACTATGTGTGAATCTATATATAAGTATATATGTAACTTAAGTGAGTTTATATTGATACCTCCAATTTAAATCAAACATTAATTTTGGAAGAGTTGGTATAAATTTCTACTTGTTCACATGGTGTTTTTTAATAAGATTTTATATTTTTCCTTATGTAAGTTCTATACCTTTACTTAAATTACTCCTAAATGTGTTATAGTTTTTGTCAGTATCACAAATGGGATTTCCCATTTGTCCCTTCCTCCCACACCACATTTCTGTTTGTTACTTCTAGAACTGACAGAAGTGGTTACATTCAATAAATACAAGACAAACATCAGTCTCTTTAAAATTGAAGTCTTCTGTTTTGTAAACTATACAATCAGAATTTGTCTAGTTTAAATTTGTATAGAATAGAGATCACCTGACTTTTTTCCTACAATTATACTGATTATTTCATTTGGCTGATTACATTTATGGCATCTACTAGTTTATGTTTTCATATTTAATTTGTTGCTAACTGTGCCAGTGTTAAACCATCCTTGCATTCCCGGAATAAATGCTTAGTTGTAATATATTGCTCTTCTAGTAAACAGCTGGACATTTGCTTTTTTTTTTTTTTAAGTTAGTTTAACATCTATATTCACACATGACATTGATCTACGGCTGAATGAGGTTGGGCGAAAGCTAGGAGTATTTGATATGAACATTGTATAGCTTCAAGACACAGGAATGATTTCCATTGTTCTTTTTACTTCGGTGGAGTAAAATTGGAATTACATTATTTAAATGAAGACAAAACTAAGCTATAAAACCATCTAGATCCTAAACCTGTTTAATAGGTGTTTTAACTTTTCTACTGCTTTTCAGAATAATTTTAGCCTATTTACATTCTTTAAGGCAATCATCCATTTGCTCTACTTTATTATTTGGGGTTCAGTCTCCTTTCCAGTGTTTACCCTAACATGTTTTTCCTCTTTGTTCTTTTATTAAGTAGGCAAAGAGTTTAACTGGTCTTTTGGGGGCTGGACACAGTGGCTGACACGTGTAATTCCAGCACTTGGGGAGGCTAAGGCAGGAGGATCTGAGAGCAGCCTAGGCAGCAAAGCAAGGCTATGTCTCCACACACACAAAAAAATTTTTTTATTAGCCAGGCATGGTGGCATATGCCTGTAGTCGCAGCTACGCAGGAAGATCACTTGAGCCCAGGAGGTCAAGGCTGCAGTAAGCCATCATCACACCACTGTACTCCAGCCTGGGTGACAAGAAAAAACACTGTCTCAAAACAAAATTTGGCCTTTTTGATAAACCAGAATGTTTTATTCTTTCTTTTTTTTGATTTGTGTTTTATTCAGTTGGCTTCTATCTCTATTTTATTCCTTTGTTCTATTTTATTGGTGTTTTAAAAGTTCTTAAGATGAATAGTTCGTAGTACATATGTCTTCAGTCTTTGTGAAGTTTTTTTTTTTTTTTTTTTTTTTTTTTTTTTTTTTTGAGACGGAGTCTTGCTCTGCCGCCCAGGCTGGAACGCAGTGGCCGGATCTCAGCTCACTGCAAGCTCCGCCTCCCGGGTTCACGCCATTCTCCTGCCTCAGCCTCCCGAGTAGCTGGGACTACAGGCGCCGCCACCTTGCCCGGCTAGTTTTTTGTATTTTTTAGTAGAGACGGGGTTTCACCGTGTTAGCCAGGATGGTCTCGATCTCCTGACCTCGTGATCCGCCCGTCTCGGCCTCCCAAAGTGCTGGGATTACAGGCTTGAGCCACCGCGCCCGGCCCAGTCTTTGTGAAGTTTTAAGGCAAGCACTTTCCTCTTCTCAATGTAACTATGGCATAAATGTTTTACTTTTAGGTCATTTACTTGTTTTACTATATTTAGAAAATTATTATCTTCAAATCGTGAATAATTTTACCATCTTTTTATATCTTTCGAATCTTGTCAAGTTATAGCCAATGACCTATGAAATTATGATTTTTTTTAAAGTGTTAAGGTTTTCTAAGAAAGGATGCAATCAAATTTATAAAGTTTGAGAAATAGAAGAAAATAGTATATATTAGCCATTTGTAGGACACAATGTTGTATATTTCTTAAGGCAAATTATTTTGATGTTATATCTTCGCTGATTTCCTATATACTAGACTCTCCAAATTCTGAAAGATTTTTTCTTTATACAGTTGTCTTTGTAGGAACTTTTGTTTTATATACTTAGGTGGTATGCTATTTGCTAATGACTTTTATATCCCTTTAGAAAACAAGCAGTTTATCATTACATACTGTTCATCTTAATACACTGTAGTACTTCTGATCCTAAATTCTAGTTTGATGTTAACTTTTCCTTCCCAATTTTCCCAGTAACTCTTCCATCCATTCCTATTTGTTTTATTTACCTTGCCTTTAGGCCTATTCTTATAAACATTGCAGTTACATTTATTTTCTAATAGGAGGATTCAGCCTATTCACCAAATTAAATGTAAGTTCTTATCCATTTCACTTAAATACATTTTACTTTGCTTTAATTTCTTCTGATTCTTTACCTTATTTTTATTCTCTTTGTGAAGTTTATGTTGATCTCCTTTTTTCCTAATTTCTTCTCTGCTTTTCAATTCTGACAGTGGTTACCCTCAGTTTAACAATGCTAACTAAAATCACAGTTTCCTTTAATATCAAATGTAGCATTAACTCTCCCTCTGCAGTATAGTTTATTTATTGTCTGATTCCCTAGTCATCAAAGTTGAAATACCCTTTAGGATACCTTTATTTTTACCTTTCCGTGCCTGTGCTTTGTCGATACTTGATTATTTTTCAGCTTTTGATTAGCATTTTTCATTATGGTATATTTCTTCCAATTCAAAAATTCTTGTTTAATATTTACCATGACAAAATTTTAATCACACTGTCATCCTCCTGGAAGATGTAATTGTACTGCAAAATTAATTATCCACTGGTTTCCCTCTCTTCACCTCCCTATCTAAAAGTTTCTCTTCTGACTAAAATATCATTGATTCAGGGCTGCCTCAAGATTTCCCTTGAGTAGGATACATATCTAAAATATTGCATATTTTGAAATTCCTTGACATGTTGGGGGCTGGACACTGAATTATTCTGTCTTCCTAGTCCACATTCTACCCCTTTGGGGAGTTCTTTAGTTTTCAGCGCCAAAGAGGACAAGTCAGATATTAGACTTATACAGTTCCTTTATACACAACTAGTGTGTTGCAAGTCGAGGTTTTTAAATTTTTCCTTGGAATTTAACATTTTTACTAAAATATTACTAAGGGTATGGATGTATTTTCTATTCATCCCAGTGGGGCAACCAAGTGGGCCCTCACAAACAGCAGATCAGAGAAACACTTCCTTTATTCGCTGTTTCATTAATAGCTTTGCACCATCTGTTTCACTTTGTCCTTTGGGACATGCTTTCATATTAGGTCCTTGGCATCTGTCCTCCCAGCCCACCTTTTCCTTTCTTTCCATCTCATGGTGGGGTTGCCCTAGATTGTGAAACATTTCCTTCATATTATCTTTGGGGTCACTAATGCAGATCTCTTTACATACCGAATGTTTTAATTCAACAAATCAGGTCTTGTCTTTGAATTCTCCATTTGGATGTCTTTGAAAGATCCTATGAGTTATGTGTTACAATTCTCATCATCTGAGGCTTCCATTGGCTCAGTTTCAACTGCCAGCCACCTGTTCCAGGTGCGTACCTTAGTCTGTCCTCTTTTTCCACTGCATGCTCATGGTTTTGTCTGTTCAGTAGTCATGTCAAACTGTTGGGTCATGGATGGTAAACATAGCAGTTTTTGCTCTTTGGAGCCAGCACTGGGCAAACTGACCAGCTTTAGCTGATGAGGCATAAGGCAGGCCTTTGTGTCCCCCAAGTTCTCCCCAAGTGTGAGGAAATATTTCCCAACCTCAAAAACCAGGACCAGCTCAGTGCCAGAGTGCAGCTCCCAGTCCTGGACCTCCAGGATTCTAAAGTGTGCACTCTTCTACAAAGGGATTCAGGCATCTGATCTAGGATAAGCCTTAATCTAGTTAACAGCATCCTGGGTTTTCTTTCACTCTAAGGAAGGGCTTCTGTACCCCTTGCACTGTAGCTCCTACCCAGCACAAAACAGAACCCGGTTCACCCAGGATCAGTACTAAACAGGTCCTGGGGCAACCAGTTTTCTCAAGTGTGCCCTCCAGAAATGGCCGGTTTGCCCAGGGAAGATAATGGATAATTAAGCTTTCCTATTTTCCCCAGTCCCATTCTTCAGGATCTCACCATGTTAAATCATTCCAGTGAAGTCCTATTCCAGTTAATGGCAAGATTGGATGTAATACATCAACTTAAGAGAAACTATTTACTTTCAGAGAACAATTTGACATGCAGGTAAAAATACATGGTCCTTTTTTCTTTGATTTATTATTCCATTGCTAAATATCTAGCCTTGGGAAATAATTTTTAATCAGAAAATGTTACATGAAGACCTATATTATTTATAAAGTAAAAAACTGCCAATGACTTAACTCTCCATTAGTAGGAGAATAAGTGAATTAGGGACCCACACGTGATGAAACAGGCATCAATGGCTTTGAAAATCATTTCAAGTCGTCGGTGAAGTAGAAAAGGGCACCTGTATGAATCTGACTATGGAAATATCATATACAAAAAATCATAAGGCAATGGAAATCTACCAAGATGGTAACGGTGGTTAGATACAGGCTGTTTGTGAGGACTCTTTTCAACTCCCCCACCTTCCTTTCCTTACATCTTAAAATACAGTAGGTAATAAAATGGTGCTGAAAATACTCTTTATAAACTAAACATACTGCTAACAAAGTAAAGGACTGTGACTTGATAAAGTAATTGTGACATGTAAATGGCTTCTTCAGAAGGTGTTTAAAGTGCTTATTGACAGTTTTCTGGGGCTGTAAACTCTATCTCAGCAAATGTTTTATGAGTAAACTCCATTTTAGCCCTTACTGGATCAATCATTTGCTCAGAAAACGCTGTCTTGAGGTTGTTTACCAGAGTTTCTCCCTGGCTTCCAGAGGATGTGGTGATAAATAAAAGGTATGACCGTGGGCATTAAGGAGAAAGCCCAGGTCTACCGAATGCAATTCAGCTCGGCTTCCAAGAGCGACTTCTTATCCCAGTGTGGACAGAAATGCCAAGCTGCACCTGTGAGTGGCACAAAACCAGGTGACAGATGTGGAATTAAATGAAATCTCAAGAGCTAGCAGCTGAACTAAAGAACACTTTCAGAAAGAAGATTTGCGAGCATTGACTTTCCATTTAGAACGCCACACAACGCCCCTGACTCCCTACAGTGGCAGCCCCGGCATTAAGCTTCCCTCATCAAGGAAGTCAAATCTGCCTCAACACAATTTTCTTTTAAATATACTAATTTTCTCTGCTGCTGGTGATACCTAATCACTTAAATTATTTATGATGTTTCCGGTTGTTTACAGCAGCCTTGCAGAGCAGCTGAGCCTAGGCAAATGCTGCCCTACCACCATCTAAAACCATTTTTATCACTTGACTTTTCTGTGACGTGTCTGCAGAGGGGTTTTATGTATAGAGAGAACAGCACCGGTTCCCTTTCCCCAGGCAACAGATGTGCAAATCCCAGATCCTTTGGTGAGCTGGGAAGGGATAAGCTTAACTAAGCAAAGGGTCTTCGTGCTCACTGGTTTAAGGCTTCTGCTAAAGCCCAGGTTTTATAGTTTTACCATTCAGCTAAATTAATTGATCCCACTAATTCTATATCTGAGTATTGATCCTAAGGAAAGAATTCTGGCATAAAGGAGGAAAAGGGTACTCACCTAAAGCTGTGCATGATCGCCTTGTTTGTAAATGGATTCCATCTAAATGCTCGGCTTGAGGTGTGATTCATTTATGGTCATTCTACTTGATGGAAGACTCACACAGTCATTTAAATGCTGGTGAAGTTTATTTTAGGCCATTGAAAAGTGAGACTGTCTCAGGTTCTTCGGTCCCTAACAGCTGTGCTTTTTAAGTCTCTCAGCAGTTTTTCCTGCTCTTTCTTCCCTTATTTTTTTTTCCTTGAGACAGGGTCTCACTCTGTCACCCGGGCTGGAGTGCAGTGGCACAGTCTCAGCTCAGTGCAACCTCTGCCACCCAGGCTTGAGCTATCCTCCTGTCTCAGCCTCCCAAAGTGCTGGGATTACAGACCTGAGCTACCGTGCCTGGGTCTTCCCTTATTGCATCTTCTTTCATCTCAGTGCTCCTAAAAATGCTCTGGGAGTGGAAAACTATCAAAGTTGCAAAAGCTGCACATAGGGAAATGGCTATGCAGAAAAGCCTAATATTCCCTCCTCTGAGTCAAGTTCATGAATTTTTATTGCATGGACTGTTGTTATGGCTGTTCAAAGGTCTGAATATCCCTGTTTAGTTTTTATAGCCAAATTACAGACCCTGATTTCTCTATCTGGAAAACAACCAAAATGAGAAAACAAGATGGGTATTGGGGGGTACTAACCAAGCCCACATCAACCCACTGAGATTCAGAACTACAGTTTTTTAGGTCAGCCAGAGAGAATCTGACCACAGAACTCACTCAGCCCATGTCGAGCTTTAGCCCATGTGGAGCTTTGTGCTTCTGCAGTAGGGGGAATGAAAAGATCCTGGGAGATGGTACTGCCTACAGGTCAGGCACTGCAAAAACATAGGCCTGATATGTGGGTCTGAGCCTATGAGAGAGGCCATCATCGAGTCTCTGGAGCTCCAGAATCACAGTAAGTAAATACCCAGTCATCTACCCAAACCCAAGCCCTGACTCCACACAGCAGGGAGCTCCATTCCTAACCCTTCATCCTGAGCAAACTTGCCACATTTTTAAATATAGCTCAAGACCAAGCCTATCCAAACTGATTAATCAAAGGAGAGACTCAGTATCTTCAAGGCCTGGGAAAATCAAAAGAACCAGGAAGGAAGTCTGCTTCAGTCTTCTCTAGAGAGAAGTTGGGGTTCATGCATTTTTGTCCCCAGGACAGGCCAAGACAGGCCCTCACTGGAGGCTATCAGACTTTTTGACAGGATTCCTAAAGACCCACTGGCACCAAAAAAGCATCCAGAAAGGATGAGTCTATCTAGGAAGGCATCATCTGGCCTGGCTCTTGCTGAAATGAAACTATGAGGAACTTACAAGTACCAGCACCCTTTCCTTCACTGCCTACGCAGAATCACACAGCATTCTCCAAGAAAGGAGGATGCTGGGAGGGAAAACCCAGGAAACTCTGGGGAATTCGCAAAAAGGAATTCTTGTATGATGTCTCATGCTTGGGCTAGATAATTCTCAATGGGCTTAAGTCCCTCAGCCAATGGTATTCATAGGCCATTTCTACCCCCACCAGCAGGCATAGCTCAGGGAACCCTTACTGGCGTATCTCCACTCACCAGGACTGGCCGCATCTCACAGAAAACCAGGAGGGAAGCCAGCTCTATGTCCTCGCTGTACCCATTCTTCAGAGGAACAGACCTGAATCCTGAAGCAGAACAAGGAGGAAAATGCAAAGGCAGGTAATTAATGACAGACCTTAGATTTTTTTGGAGGATGCCCAGGGATCACAGGCCTAGTTCAAAGAGAAGAGAAGTCAGTGCCCCCTGCTGGGGGCTGACTTTGTGGAAGCCGGAGGTCCTATCCTGATGGTTAGGGATACAGGCCAACAGCTATGACTGACTGGTCCATACAGGGAAGCAAGTTTAAAAATATCTACCATCACTCAGAAGAAATTAAAACCCACAGAACATTCCACATTGAGTGTAGTGGTTGCAGCTGTGGTTCAATTCCTTAAATACTCCTGAGACCAAAAGAGTAGTGAATCCTCATCCATTTCCTCCACTTAGAGCCTTAGAAAGCACAGGACCAGGGAGTGTGTTTTATCTTTAAAGATTTCCAATGGGAGGAAATCTTTCTGTCCCTTAGTAGTTCATAGCAGTATTGATCTTCCTCCTCCGAAAGCCATTCCCTGTTTACAAGTAGGACCTATGTTTGACAGTCATTTAAATGTTTATTTTTATTTAGGGCTGAAGGGTGGGGGCGAGTTGGAGCTGAATCTTCCCCACCCCCACCCCCATTCAGTCATGTTTAAGGCAACACATCTCAAAGGTTGGTTTGCTGGCTTCTTTTAATTTAGTATAAAAGAACACAGGGCTAAAACAGAACTGTCACTCCCACCCAATCCTCCTCTCTGTCCTAAAAGGAACCATTGTTAACAGTATCTTTCCCAAGATTGCCTATGCATATGTTTGAGTTGCTTTTAAATCACAAATGAGAGTGCCTTACCAGTTAGCATTGTATCTTAGAGATTGTTTCTGTGGTCCTAGTTTGTCTTGAAAGCATTTATATCATATCTACTGATTCTCCAAGACAAGCAATGCCCAAAATAGGACCCTCCCACTGTTTCCTCTGTGCCTTCCACCATTCAGATTTTGGGCTTATTTCTCTTGGAACATTTTATACTCTCAGTTCATTTATCACCTTCAAACAATATCCATTGAATCCCTTTCCACTGCTTATGAAGAGGAAAGTCGCATACTTACACAAACCTGTACCTTTTCTCCTTTTCTTCCCCCAACTTCTCCTTTTACACCCCTAAGGTGTATGATTTCTGTATGGACATGGTGTATAATATTTGCATTCCATTTTGTAACCATAATTCTCCCACAAAGGGAGGCTTATGTTTTTCTGGCATTTTAATATAAAATTCTTAAACATACAGCAACACTAAAAAAGTATTACAAAGAACACTTGTATACCCACCACCTAGATTGTATGAAACTTTCACTCTACAGTTGTCCCCTTGATATCTATGGAGGACTCATTCAGGACTTCCCCAGATACCAAAATCCTTGGATGCTCAAGTTCCTGATATGAAATGACATAGTTGGCCAAGTATGGTGGCTCATGCCTGTAATCCTGGCAATTGGGGAGGGCAAGGCAGGAGGATCACTTGAAGCCAGGAGTTCAAGACTAGCCTAGGCAACATAGCAAGACCCCATCTCTACAAAAAATAAAATAAAAAATTTAGCTGGGCACGGTGATGCACACCTGTAGTCCCAGCTACTAGGGAGACTAAGGCAGGAGGATTGCTTGAGCCGAGGAGTCTGAAGCTGCCGTGAGCTATGATGATCATAGTGGTGTGACACCACTGAATTTCAGCCTCAGTGACAGAGGAAGACCCTGTCTCTAAATAATTAAATGATGTAGTATTTGCATATAACCTATGCACATCCTCCCATATATTTTATCTCTAGATCATTTTAATATCCAAGACAATACAAATACTGTGTAACTGTTATACTGTATTAAGGAATAAGAAAAAAGTCTGTATATGTTTGATACATAACGTTTTCAAAAATATTTTCAATCCAAGCTTGGCTGGTTGAGTCCACAGATCCAGAGGGCCGACTGTGCTTGTTTTGTCATGTATTTATCCACCCATCAATCCATCTTATTTATGTATACAATTCAAAGTATGACAAAGACATCATTATATTTTCCCCAGCATGCATCTCGCCACCCAGAGCTCAGTATTGGTTTACAGTGTTCGTCTTCTGATACACAATTTTATACATAAGGAAATGTACAGATTCCTATTTTTTAATGGCTCGATGCTCATCATCTTACTGAACTCTGTGGATGCCTTCATTGGCTAAATGTGTCCTCTTTTGTTCTCTTCAAAATGAGCCCATGGGACACAGAATTCCTGAGCTGTGCATGTTTGAGAGCATCCGTCCTTTGATTTTATAGTTGAATGACAGTTTGAGTGGGTATAAAATCTGAATATTTTATACCCACTCTTTTCCTGGTAGGGTTTTGGGGACACTGCTCTCATTGAATATACTGCTGTGAAGAAGTCTTCTGACCTATTTTTTCCCTACGGATACAATGTGATTTTTGTTGCTAGTTTGTTTTTTGCCTTGACCAAGCCTCACAGAATTCTTGCAGTCTAGCCCAGTGACAGACCAACATTAATGCAAATATGAATCACCTGTGAATCTTGTTAAAATGCAGATTCTGACTTGGGAAGTCTGGGGTGAAGCCTGAGATTCTGCATCTCTAATGAGCTAATCTGTGGACAGTGGGGAAGAATTAAGTCTATGTTATGGTTTGGCTCTGTGTCCCCACCCAAATCTCATGTTGAATTGGGATCCCCAGTGTTGGAGCTGGGGCCTGATGGGAGGTGACTGGATCATGGGGGTGGACTTCCCACTTGCTGATCTCATGATAGTGAGTTCTCATGAGATGGGGTTGTTTAAAAGTGTGTAGTACCTCCCCCTTCACTCGCTCTCTTTTCCTCCTTCTGGCCATGTAAATATGTGCTGGTTTCCCCTCGTACCAGGATTGCAAATTTCCTGAGGCCTCCCCAGAAACAAAAGCCTGTACAGCCTGCAGAACTGTGAGTCAATCAAACCTCTTTTCTTCATAAATTACCCAGTCTCAAGTATGTCTTTATAGCAGTGTGAGAACGGACTAATACAGTCTAGCTGCTGATTGACTGTTAGGATGAACTGGAATGACGGCTCCATGGTGTTCCTGGGAGGCTATCAGGTAGCCTGTATACTCCAATAGCATGGTTCCAGGCCAGACAGTACTATCTGACACTAGGCAAGTGCCTCTTAAATCAGAGACGTGAGCTCTGCCCCCATGGCCAGCTATCTCCAGCTCTGTGTAACTTCTCTCACTGCCCAAGTCCCATTTTTACGCACTGGGCAGCCCTCCTTGTATACTGGAGTCTGCTCAAAGGTGTTTCCCAATTTCACCCAAAACAGAATCATTTTTCTTCTTATTTCTAGTCATTTCACAGGGGAAAGGGAAATACAGACACGTTTTAAAGTAAGATCAATGCTTCGGGCTTTGAGGGCCCAGTGAGAGGGCAGCCTGCAGAGGAGGAACACGGGGTTCGAAATTAGACATTCCTGGGTTTGAATCTCAGCTCTGGTCCTACAGGTGTGTGACCTTGAGCACGTTAAGTCATAGTTTCTAGGCCTCAAAGTGCTCAGAATTTTAAAACCAAAGATAAAACCCCTTTCACAGGATTACTGTGAGGATTAAAAGAGAAAGTTTAAGGTACCTAACACAATAAAGGCTGCTTCTTTCCTTCCTGCGCTCCAGCTGGTTTAAAAGCTTAAGTGCATCTCTAATGACAATGGGCGAAGTTTATTTTTTGAGTTTGGAAGCCCCTCAATGCCTTCTGTTCACTCTATTTCATTCCTCCCATGAATATGGATGTGCCAGGCACTGCTAGGCGCTAGAAAGGAGCGAGGAAAGGTCCCTGCTGAGAGTATCTCACAGTCGGGGGAGGATGAGGTCACATTTTTAATCTCCCTTGAGGTTTTGACCTTTGTTTTTTCTAAATCTCCAAGCTAAGTCATTGCATTCTGCAGATGAATTGACACACTTTGATGCCCAGTAAGGTAAGGAGGTTTTATCATCAACTCTGACATCTCTGCAAGGCACTGGGAGGGGTTATGAGGGTCACGGCCTTCATCCTTCAAGAGGATGTCAGGGTAACCAGGGGGTTTCAGCACAGCTACCTGGATGAGTCCAGTAGAGGAACTGGCAGGCAGTTACCATAACAAGAAGTCTGTTACAGCATCAACGCTAGGAAGCTAAAGATGTACCAGAAGCTATACTTCCTGCACCAGCAGAATTGGTTGCATTCCTACGCCTTATTAGACTAATCTAAAAGAAGCAAATTAAGGAATCAGCCTCAGTGCTGGGTTCAAAGTAGTTCACAGGCCAGGCACAGTGGCTCACTGCCGTAATCTCATCACTTTTTTTCTGACCAACATGGCAAAACTCCATCTCTACTAAAAATACAAAAATTAGCCAGATGTGGTAGTGTGCACCTGGAGTCCCAGCTACATCAGGAGACTGAGGCAGAGGTTACAGTGAGCTGAGATCACCCACTGCACTCCAGCCTGAGCGACAGAGCAAGACTCTCTCTTAAAAAAAAAAAAAAAAAAGGTAGTTTATAGTGTGGGTGAGTTAACCCAGAAGGGTTGCCAAATATCAGGCCTCTTACAGATGAATACTTATTATTTATTGCTAGAGTAGCAATATTCATGAAAATGAACATTTCTAGAGTGCTAAAAAAAAAAAAAAAAAAAATCAAAGTTTAAACATTTTCCCAAAGTCTTAACTTGCTGAGGAATTCATTTCCTCAATGGTAAGATAGGCAGCCTTGACACAGTTTGGTTTTCTCAAAGTGCCATCCAAGGACCACCTGGGGAGCTGCCTAAAGATGCACGCTCCTGGGCCCCATCCTGGGCTGACGCAGCACCCTGTGGTGGGTCCAGGAACCTGCATTTTCTTTTGAGTCTTGCTCTGTCACCTAGGCCGGAGTGCAGTGGTGCAACCTCAGCCTCCCAAGTAGCTAGGATTACAGGTGTGAGCCACCGTGCCCGGCCAGCACCTGGATTTTCTAGCATGCCTGCTGCTCAGAAATTGGGCTCCTGCCCAGTAGCAGAAATGGTCAGGTTTATGATATTATACTAAGAAAGGTGGAGGTTGAAGGGAATGTCTGAAAACAAAAAGGATCCAATTCAGCTCTTCGTTGAGCCCCAGGTTTCCAAACAACATCAAAAGACTGTATTTTTATATAAGTAACTAAAAATGACAGTCATCTTTCTCTTGAAAAATGATCCTCAGAAAACAAGGGAACAGTGACCTCTTGAGGAATCCGGAAGAATCTATGATCTCATGCACCATGCATCAGAAATACTAAAGGAAGAGGAAGAAGGAAATTCAACATCCAGCAAGGAAGGGCCTATTTGACAAACATTATACCTCAAATCCGGTGGGAAAGTAAATATATAGAAGCTAAGGAGAGCCGGTTTGTTTTTGTAAACGACTGGCTCTAGAAGCAGCAGGGTCCCAAATCCCCTCACCTGGAGGTGTCTCTCTCCGCCGTGCAGGAGGGGCTCAGTCATCTGGAATTCAACAGTGTTCTTAAGAGCTGGTCGTATGACCCAGCTTGGCTTGGTTGCAGAAAAATACGAAATGACCCTCCTCATACCATGAACGGGGTTTTGTGTTTTCTTCAGCAGGGAAGAAAACTAACAATTCAAAGAAGTAAATTAACCCTGCCCAATTTTATACAAGAGGAAGGTGAATTCTGAAGGATTTGGGGAGTTGGACTCTCGAGATTGTAACTCCCCCTCCCAAGATGCCAAAGGTCTCTCCCTTGCCACCCTCTCACACTGCCAGCCAGAGAGCAGGAGGGAGATCAACCCAGACTTAGCCCTGGCTAGGGAGAAGCAAACCGTGTATAATATTACAAAATGAAATCAAACTGCAGTGCCAGGTTGACGATCCACTAACAATCCAATTTTGCATGTAGACATCCCACTTCGAGGGGCATAGCCTCCCCTGTCACCCGCTTCCTCCCACCTGTGTGCTACATGACAGGCTGTACGTGCACCAGCTCTCCAAGCCACCCAGTCGGTTTTACAGTGATTCCATCCAAACCAGGAAAAATGATTTTTCATTCTTTCTGAAGCCAGCAGCCAAACCAAAGTACAATGCCAGCCCAGATTGAACATCTTAATTAAAATGCCTCTTACCTGATTTGATTGCTTTAATGGGGTAAGTGGCATGAGCAAGAAAGTTGGGATCACTGAACATATCTTCTTCGTAAACCACAAAGCGCAGAAATGCCAGGTTTGGGTCATAAATTTCAAATGTCACCTTCTCCTGTGTTGGAGCCCAGATAGGGCTGAGGCCATTATCATCTGGAAGGAGATCAAAGCTCATTAGAGGCCGCCTTGGAGCTGCCCCCTTCTGGTAAGACAATCTCTGCATCCTTCAGCTGTGAATCCCCTTAGCAACCATGTAAATAAATATGCATCTATGCCAAGATCTAAGAAAATCTGAGTAATTTTCTTCACTCCCCCACCCCACCTTGAGCAATCCTTGAAGCTGCTGTTGCAGGCTGGTCCCTTGGTGAGCAGAGCAAGGAGACCACCTCCATCTCCCCTCCCCAGGATGGGGGAGAAGGGAAGAGGGGAGGTGTTCGCAGAGCAGGAAGGTGGAATTTGGAAAAAATGAAAGAGGAGAAGAGAACCTGCAAGCCACATCCACCAGCAGGGGATTCTACAGCTGCAGGTGAGAGCCCAAGCCTCACAGAGCAAGCAAGCAGCAATCCTGCAACTCTCCAAAAATGCCAGTTTACTCGGTCAGCATCTGAGTTGTTCATTCGGCTACTTTTTACCAGGGGCAAGGTTCCTGTGCCTTAGAAGGCCCACCATTCGCGGTTCCCTCCTGGCTTTTCCTGGAAGAGCAAGCATTCCTCCTGCCCTCTAGGGGCTAAGCTCCCCCAGGTTAGGCTGATCCTCTGGTCAGGTCAGCCATGTAGGTTCACCCCCTCTCTCCGTGTCTCTGCCTCTTGGCCTTTGACTCAGTAGATCAATCAGATTGGGCTGTTGCACAAAGAGGACGAACCTAGTGTCAGGGCCTCACCTAGGATTCCAGACTTGGGTTACAGGCAGGCAAACAGCACTGGGGGAAGGTCTGAGGATTTAATAAAGTGGCCCTTTGTATCCCCTCCTCAAGCTGAGCCACATGGGCAAGAGGGAGGAAAGAAAACCTTGGACCACTAAAGTGCATTGCAAAATACCCCAGGAAGAGCACTCCCACAAAGGAGTCACTGGCCGGACGTTTCAAAGCAGAGGGGCCAAGGCGACTTACTCACAACCGTCGTCTTGAACTTGTTGTTGTCATAGTCGGCGCCACAGATCTCTACCTCTACAAAGGGACAGGCAATACTTCGTCCAAGTTTGGGGAGATGGCGAGCACCGAGAACCTGGGACACCGAAGGGAAGCATTGGAACCCTCCTGGGGTCCTGAACAAACAGCCTAGCATGGATTGCGACTGGGTTCTAGAGTGACACTGGATGAGTTCAATGCCAGCCCTAATTTTCCCAAATTCACTGGAGAAGCCAGAGCAACCTTCTGCGGTGGATGAAGGTGGACTGTGGTATATCCCACAGTTCCTCAGCATCAGCCTGGGTCTCAGCCCCATATGCCACCTGACTCAACAGGTAAAACTCACCTGAGCTCATGCATGCACATCCATGCCCAAGTAGGTGCCTCTGATCAAGGCAGAGCTTAATCACTGGATCTCCCCACCCCCAGGAAAGGCTGAGGGACAACGTGGCATTCTTTTTGTAACTGCAGTTTACTTAAAGGCCTGTGTTTACATATGCTTCTTCCCCCCACCGCCCTTAATTTCATGAGAAATGCAATTCATTTCTCTACTTTTCAAAAATTCTTACAAAGTAACAGCACTTTCTCTGAAAATCAGATGAATTTTAACAAGCGCTGGAACTGGACAAAGTAAGGAAAAAAATGTCTCCATTAAGACCAAATGGCTGTTTCCCATGTTTTCTTTCTCTTTCCAGCCAGAGGCTGACCTCACCGGGACCCCAGAAAGACAGGGTCACACCTCACCCCCACAGACGACAAGGGGAGGTTTCCCCTCCCTTTCTCCCAAACGACCGTGGAGTGTACTGTAAGAAAAAGATCCTCACACACTGCCTGAATGTGGGTAGTTTAGTTTAAACAAGACAACAAGCCTTCCTAGCCATGGGTTCCCCGCTCTCAAGGCAGCGTCGGCCCAGCCCCCAGGGAGGGCAGCTGGCTCCCCTGGCAGGAAGGGAGGGCTGGCTTTACCTTGACCGTCAGCGTCATCAGGATCTTCCTCTGGGACTCGGGTGGCATTGGGTCATATTTCTCTGTCCTCATGCTCTCAGGCTGCAGAACGTAGCCCGTGCGCCCATTGAGAGAAAACAGCGCGTGATTCATCTGCATGAACTTATCTGGGAAGGAAAGTGAAGGCCTGCTGTGAGTCAGGCATAAGCATGCTGGCCTCCTAGGCCAGGAGTTCCTAGGTGGGGAATGAATTACACCTTTTCCCACCATGAATGTGAGGCAGCTGTTAAAGTAAGTATCTCACTCGAAGAAAATATAGGGTTTCTAGACAACAAAATCCCAGACTGGGGAACACCTTTCCAAGTATGTCACAAAATCCCGAATCAAAAGAAAAGATTCAAACTAGTGAAAAGTATCTATGTAGAAACAAATTGCATAGGCTATTTTAATTCAAATGACAAATACATGAATATAAATTTTTAACCTCTTAGTTCTGATACATCTATGCTATAAATACCTACTGCATAGATACGTCGGGTAAGAAGCACAAACACTTTGCAGAAAAGAAAAGTCACTGCTCCTTAAATAAGAGAAAAACTGGTTAATGTCACAAGAAGAACCTCTAATGGACTACAGTATGTCAGTGTTCACCTCTCAGTTGTGCAAACGCCAACAAGTTCAACGAAACTCAGTGAAGTTATACAAAGAGTGGACTCCAACCTCCACCTATTTGCATCTCCGCCCACAAGCTCTCTGGAGGGCAGTCTGGCAGCGTGGCTTAGCTCAGGCACACCTGCAGGCACATCTTCAGTGGTTTCTTCAGGGCAAAGTGGATCAAAATGCAAGTGCTGCTGGACCCTCCCTGCGCTTCTGAGAATTCTGTCCCACAGACATATTCCTACATCTGTGGAATGGCGCTCACGTCAGGGTACAGAAGGCAGTGCTGTCTGTGACGCAAATAATGGGGAACACCTACATGTGCCTACACGGGGACTTGTTAAATAAATGATTGTTCCATTCAATGGAATCCAAGGTGGCTACAAAAAGAATGTAAAGGAGGCTACTGATGAATAGATCCCCGAAAGAGGTTTTAAATAACAACAACAAAAGCACAAAGCCCCATGATTTATGCAACCACTTGGTGTCCAGAAGTCTGTGTATGTTGGTTGTGCCACCATATGAATGTCTCTGGAAGAAAGTCTGAGCAGAATGCCCTCCCAGAGCAACAGGCCAGGAGAAGAGGGCTCCAAAGATGCTTTAATTACATGAGCTAATGCATTTTCTATTTCTCTTAAGCCAGACTAACTCAGCCTCTGTTACTTGCAATCATGAAGCCTGCCTGAGCCAAGCACCCTTCGGTCCGCTCATCCCTCCGTTCAGCTGCTGGACCTCATACGAACCAGCACTCTGCTCAACCGTGCAGTCCCTCAGACAAACCACTGGCATCTCTGACCCAAGCTGACTTGGCCTGGAGTGATTGCCACCACCACCTTGCAGGGACTGGACTACCTTCAGTCTGCCTTTACCTGCCGTCTGGAAATTGAGTGCCACCATCTGAGAACCGCACAGCCAGAGGCGGAAGGGGTCGTAGTTTGAAGAGTCAACTCTTTGTCCCTTTGGGTAGACGCGGGTCAGGCCCTTTTGATTGTACCTCAGGAGGTCGACGGGCTTCTGCCTGCTGATGCTGTCAGCCTTCGTCTCCACAAAGGAGCGGATTTCTCGGAAGTCAGGATTTTCTGCACACAGAGAAAAAGGTCAACGCTACTTCTGTGTCTCATCTCTGCATTTTCTTAATGTTCGGTGCAATGGCTGGATGCTCCGATTATAAAAGGAAACCAGGAATCTCCCTCTTTGACATTCAGGGGGTTCTGATGATATTGTCCCAATTGGTGTCACTACGGACTTTTGCCCTCTGGGGGTTCCAGGTATTAAAAAGGGACCTAGTTTTCCCACCGCCTTTTAGTCTAGAATTATTGTAATTTACTTTTTTTTAAACTACCAACATCCTTGAACAAGAAAACACAAAAGCAGTAGTTATAGAAGAGGGAATATGGGGATGGTTTTAGGTGAGAGAAAATCTTGGGAGTGGAAGATCCAGAGAGATCACAGACACAAGATGAACACACTGAGAATCACCTGCCACTGCCCACAGGTAGAGTTGCGATGTGGGTGCCTGGGCGGGGAAGGGAGAACAAAAGGAGAGGGAAAGGGACAGGCCTCATCTTGGCTCCCTCCCATCCAGCTGTGGTGGGATAGCAGGCAGTCAACACGCTGAGCCTGCTGAGTCCTGAGCTTTGACATCTGTCCCTGAACAGAGGTTCCTAGGGACTGGCCTCCCCGCAAGTTAACTCAGGGGTCTAGTATTGTCTGGCTGGTCTTCTCTTCTAAGATGAAAGATAAGGAAGCACCCCAAAGAAAAAAATATGTACGGCATCATCAAAAACTTGCTACCTGCAGAACATGGTGGAAGGCCCCTTTTTTAACTATATCTGTGGTGGGCTGAGTAATGGCCCCTGAAGATGTCCAGGCCTTAATCTCTGGAGCCTGTGCATGTGTCACTTGATATGGCAGAATAGACTTTGCAGGTGTGATTAAGGAGCTTGAAATGGGAGACTTAGCCTGGAATATCCAGGTAGACCTAATGCACCACAAGGGTCCTTATAACAGGGAAGTAGGAGAGGAGAAGCCCACTGTGACCACAAGCCAAGGAATGCCAGCAGCCCCCAGAAACTGGAAGAAGGAATTGCTTTCCCCTCTGGAGGGAACACAGCCCTGCTGACATCCTGATGTTGACCCCGACACCGATTTCAGACTCTGGCCTCCAGAAATGTGCAAGAATAAATATTGTTTTCAGCCACCACATTTGTGGTAATGGCAATAAGAACTAATCCACCCACTAAGTGGGTGATATGGTTTGGCTGTGTCCCCACCCAAATTTCACCTTGAATTGTAGCTCCCATAATTCCCACGTGTTACGGGAGGGACCTGGTAGGAGATAATTTAATCATGGGGGTTTCCCCTGTACTGTTCCTGTGGTAGTAAGTCTCACGAGATGTGATGGTTTTATACGGGGTTTCCCCTTTGCTTGGTTCTCATTCTCTCTCATCTGCTGCCAGGTAAGATGTGCCTTTCACCTTCTGCCATAATTGTGAGGCCTCTCCAGCCACGTGGAACTGTGAGTCCATTAAACCTCTTTTTCCTTATAAATTACTCAGTCCCAGGTATGTCTTTATCGGCAGCATGAAAATGGACTAATACAGTGGGTTTTCCTACTGAGACACCAAAAGAGCTGCTTCCACCAGCTCCCTCACCTGGAGGACAAACCCGAGGTGAGGCCATCTCCCGGGAGCAGTTAAGAACAGGAGCACGCACCCACTCTGCCCTCTCTGAAAATAGCAAACTCGAAAGGAAGGAAGTTTTCACTGCAGTTATAGGGCAGATTCTTAGGGAAGATGTTACCTAAGTTGTCCTTGGTTTTGCTGGTTGGTTTGCAGTAGACCACCAGATCAGAGAGCTCGATGGCGATGGACTGGTTCTTCTCCCAGTACTTCATGTTGTTCTCCTGTTTGGAGTTCACCGTCTTTAGTGCCCGCCCCTGAGAAATCCCATCTTCCCAGCTCGCCCTGTGTTTTTTCTCCTGCATCCCCACTTTGCTTTCTCGCATGCTCGGATCTTTAATATGGTTGAATGTTTTCCTTTCCTGAAGACAACCCTGCTCCTCTCATTTCTTCCTCTGTCAAAATTCTTGACAAAGCTATTTCCACGAGGATTTGGTGTCCAGCTCAGTCCTGGCCATAGCCCTCAAATATAGCTGAGGTCAGGATGGCAGGGGAAGGGGGCTGTTCTCTGTCACCACCCCTCTGTCCTTAACTCTGCCTCCTGTCCCCTCCCCTAAAGCCACACTGTTAAGAGTGTCTCAAATTCTAGTTCTTCAAATCCTCGTGGGCTCTGTGGACCCCAGCATCTTTGTCATAACTGCTCCCCAACTCTGCCCATCAGGGCTCTGTCCAAGGGACCACACTACCCAGTGGCCAGACTATGTGCCATGGACTCAGGAGGTGCCTCCTTCAGAGGACCCACCGCCAAATCTAACCCCTTGCATGTAAGGATGAGCTTCTCACTTCACCCCAAAGCAGGCAACCCTGTTGGGCCTCCCCAAATTCTACCAGACTTTTATTGGCCAAGGGAGGACCTTGAGAGAATATTTAGATAATAACGGTCACCATTTGGGGGGTGCTTAGCTCTAGGCGTCACAGGCTAAGCACTGGATGGATACTACCTAAGTCAGTCCACACCCTGACAGGGAGAATTATCTCCGTTTAACAGAAGTTGAGTAGCTTATCTCAGCCTTCACAGCCAACCAGTGTCGAGACCAGATGCTGCCAAAGCCCTGTTAACACGGGGTGGGCTCCTGCCCCGCCCACCACATGCTCCAGCTCTGCTTTGTCCCTCACACCCCGTCAGCTGCCAGGTTCTGGAGACAATCTCACTAAAATGCCTCCTGCATCCAGACCCAGACTTCCTATCCCGGCTGCCACTGAACCACAGCAATGCCCTCCTGACTACTCGTCCTGCTGCCCATATACCCTCACCCCACTGGTCCATCAAATCCCTCCTTCTAGACCCAGCCCAAATCATTCCTTCTCTGGGAAGCTGATGTGCTTAGGCTTTGTGTCCCCATTCAAATCTCTCATCTTAAATTGTAATCCTCAGGTGTTGAGGGAAAGACCTGGTGGGAGGTGACTGGATCATGGGCTCGGTTTCCCCCATGCTGTTCTCATGAACAGCGAGTTCACCAAGATCTCCTGGTTTTATAAGGCAGTTTTCCCTGCTCTTGCTTACCTAGTCTAGGGTAATATCTTTATAGCAGTGTAAAAACGAACTAATCTGTGGATTAGCTCCAGCCAGGACTGGGAAGGGATATTGCCCTCTTGGAACCTGCCAAATCACTCACTGCCTCAGCTGGTGGGTTCTGCTTCTCACCGTCCCTTGCCTGACTGTCCTACATTAATGCCATTCAGTGCCAGTGCACAGACCTTACTTCCCCACTGAGATATGGCCCTTGATGGCAGGGCTGTGCACATAGCAAGTCTTCAGGTGATGGTGGTCACTAGGTGAGAGGGGCAACATGACCCAGTTGTTAAGACAGTGGGAACTGGAACGTGAGTTTGAAAGCCGGCCCGGCTGTTCTCAGACTGTGCCAGCTGGGCAAGCCATACAGTCTCCTCGTACCTCAGTTTTCTCAGCTGTAAAATGAGGCCGTTATGAATCCTTACTTCACAGGGCTATTGCAAAAATTAAACAAAGAGGCCTTCGCACTCTCTGGGCACATGGTAGCTACTCATACTGCCCCAGGAGACACCTCCCCTAGGCAAACAACCAGAAAGTCATGTTTTGTAAACAAGCAGGTGAAGGCACCCAATTTCTTCTGTAAGAACGCCTTCACGCATGAGTGCTGACAATTCCCAGGGCCAAAGTGGACCTTGGCAGTGACCAGCAAACGTGAGCTCCAGCTGTGACCACATCATCAGGACAGCTTCGAGTGTGACTCTAAGCCCCTGATACTGGCTCTAGCTTGTCCACATACCCCCAGCTTCTGTCAGCCCTTTCCATCCTTCCTGAATGTCCTTGTGGACACAGCAAGCTCTAGGGGTCAGGCTGGAAGGGCTGTGGTGGGTGGAAAGTGCATGAACTAACAGGTAAAGAAGGTGTCAGCCAAGCAGTCAATAGCCAAGTGCTGGAACAGAAACCAAAGCCATGTTTCTTTTCCAAACCTCAGGTTTTCTCCTGGTCCTTGAATTAACTTGACTTTGTACTCTTAGTGCACAGTTTACACCACGGGGTTGTCAGCAGACAGGAAACCCCAGAAATAGCACAGCTCACCTCCAATGACAACAGAATTGCTTAAAATGAGGGAGTGGGCATGCCTGTCGAATTCTGGAATGTTGGCCTCACACAAAACTACAGCGTTATGGCAAGGTATGGGGCTTCACTTTTTCTGTTTCCTCCCAACCTCAGCAGAAGACAATATCAGTTCAGGAAGAAACGCCAGCTGCTGCTTCAAAATTGCATGACAAGGCCAGGCACAGTGGCTCGTAATCCTAGCATTTTGGGAGGCTGAGGTGGGCGGATCACTTCAGGTCAGGAGTTCAAGACCAGCCTGGCCAACATGGTGAAACCCCATCTCTACTAAAAAATACAAAAATTGGCTGGGAATGGTGGTAAGCGCCTGTAATCCTAGCTACTTGGTTGGCTGAGGCAGGAGAATCACTTGAACCCAAGAGGTGGAGGCTGCAGTGAACCAAGACCCCGCTGCTGCACTCCAGCCTGGGCAACAGAGTGAAACTCTGTCTCAAAAAAACAAAACACAAAAACTGCATGACAATTACTCTCTGGGCCTGCAGCTGTCATCTCAGAATGGGAAGTCACAATACAGTTGGTGAGACTCTGGAAACCCACTAACTAGAAGGATTTTGTGACTGCCCTCCACCATCAATGAGGTGGCTACAGACCGTGTAACAATGCAGGCACTTAGGGACAAGCAGAGGTCCTGGCAGTGAGCAGACAGTTTATCTGCCGCTGGTTGCCCGAGAGTGGAATGGGGCCTTCTTCCTTTGCCCCCCAACACCAGCTCCCCAAAAGGGGTAGCTGTGCTCAGTGCAGGAACTCCGTCAACTCTGCTGTCCCGTTTTTTTCTTTACCCCTCAGATGTAATAATAGAACTTTAAAAATCATTCTCATGAAATCTCAGCAAATATAAAAACCAATTCGGAAGGAATGTAGACCAAAGGCCGCCAACAGCAGCCTTGAACAGCTCAGCTTCATTTCAGAAACCCTCACGCAGCAGGAGAGGAGGTGCAAGGCAGGGGAGAGACAGAGCCTTCTAGGAAAATAACACCTTTCCCCATTAAAGCAAAGCAGAGAGAGACGGAATACGCTATTTGGAGATTTTTCAAATAAACCTCAGGGTTGTGGCGCCCCCCTGTGCCTCAGAGCTGTACTGCAGCATCAGAGGCACTCGAGGGCCTAGAAGAGATGGCTTCACTGGGAAAGCCAGACGGACAGCACAGCTGGCTACAAGCTCATGGTTCCTCCCCCATGGCTGGTGGTGTGAAAAGCCATGGGAAGAAGTAGGAGCCCTAGGGAAGGCCCCCAGGAGATCCTAGGTCAGAGAAAGACGATGTCCCACCAGGGAGGGTACCCATGGACTGGCCCCCTCTGCAAAGTCTCCGAAAGAGGACACAATGATCCTCTCGTGACCAGGGACTGGCCAAGATGTGAGGCCCTCCCAAGGGGAAAAAAAAAATGACCTGGCCACTGGTGGATGACTAAGTATCTTGGAGGACAGACTCACTGACGCTAGCCAGAAGTCAGAAGGCACGAGAGGCCCCAGGAAGGCTTTAATCAGCCCTTGGGGTCAAGATCTACCTTAGAAGCAAATGGGTCCATGGGAAACCCTACAATTTCTTTCCAGTTCTGCAGCCACAAGGACAGCCCTTACTCCATCATCAAAGACAGAGCATTGCCCATGTCGCTCTGGTATAATGACAAGGCAGTGATTACTTTTGAGTTATGAATTTGGTTCCTCATTTTGCAGACAAGGAAACTGAGGCCCAGAGCAGTGTGGTTGCTTGCCCAGGGTCCAGCCCTGCCAGGATGCAAACTCCAGTATGCCCAGCTCCAGACCTCCTATTCTTATCCAGAAGCTCACACCTTCCCAAAACACTTCCAGCCAGAGACTAGTACTTCAGGTAGCACAGCCCCAAAAAGGTCATTCCCATCTAGAAGGGAAGTTCCTCCACCGCCAAGAACCGTGTCTCACGGATTTGCTGTGTTCCCAGACCCATTCCAGGTCCAGGAAGGTGAGCTCAGTGAGCATTTTCTGTGGGGAGGATCCAGACTGCTTTATATGATCCTTAGAAACTATTCAAAATGCGGAAGGCAGTAACTTCCTTGGTAAGATATGTAGGGCCGCACAGACACCATCACTGAGCATTGCTGCACGCACTCAGCCTTCTGAAGTTTCGAACCAGACGACCAGACCCACCTTCCCAGGGCAGCTCCACTATCCCTGCCTCTCCCTAACAAGAGGTGCTCCTATTGTCTGAACCCACCTGGTCTCCTCTCCCACTTCTGAATAGCACCTGGATCTCTGTTCATCCTGCTGCCTGGACCCACCCACAGCCTCAGCGGAGCACCAGAGCCCTGAGCATGCAGGCCCACCTGCACCCGGTGAGCAGGTGCCTACCTTGGTGTCAATCTTCCAGGTGATCTCTCGGATGCTCTGAAACCACTCGAAGAGCTCCTCCACCCTGTCTGTGGCAAACTCCACCGGAGGGTCGCCCTGCTTCTTGGGCTCCAGGATAAAGACAAAGGGCTTCTGGTTTTTTCCCTGTGGGGCTTTCACTTGGGGGAGAGAGTAAGAAATGTCCCAGTCAGCCTATTAGAGGGCCACAAAGACCAGACTGCACCCTGCCTGAGCCGTTTCTCTCATGGACCAACCGCCACTGCTGTGATCAATGCGGTTAGCATTGATGGGGACATCTACTTTCCATCGGGGTAGGTACACGTCACACACGTCACTGCTCAAGGGATGCGGGGGATTCAGTAGTGTCCTCCAAAAAGATGTGTCGGGTCACCAGTACCTGTGAATGGGACCTTGTAGGGTCGTTGCAGATGTACTTAGGTTAAGGATCTCAAAATGAGATCATCTTGGATTTAGGGCAATTCCAACACCCAACAACTATTAGTATCCTTGTAAGAGAAAGGAAAGGGACACTTAAGATGCAGGGAAAAAAAAAACAAAACATTAAAATGCATGAGAGAACCTGAAAAAAATACCCTCTTGTCCACTTTATAGACACATGTTCATCTTGACCAAAAGAAACATTGAAAATCTTTTTGATTGACCAATCAGAAAATGCTCTTTGCACTCATCATAAATATTTTTTACAAATTACTAAAGCAATACACGTTCATTTTAAAAAGATTTAAAATATAACTAAGCAACTTGGTATTTTTACAAAATGTTTACCTACAATACATAAAATTTTATGAACTGATTGTTTCACTTAGGATATTGTGCATAATTTTCTGTGTTATGTATAATATTTTATATATAAAGAATAAATAATTCAAATGGCTTTTTTTTTTTTTTTGACAGGGTCGCACTCCGTCACCCAGGCTGAAGCACAGTGGTGCGATCTTGGCTCACTGCAGCCTCCACCTTCTAAGATCATGCAATCCTCCCACCTCAGCCTCCCAAGTAGCTGGGACCACAGGTGCACACCACCAAGCCTGGCTAATTTTTGTGTTTTTTGTAGAGAGGGTTTCACCATGTTGCCCAGGGCTGGTCTCGAACTGAGCTCAAGCAATCCACTCGCCTTGGCCTCCCAAAGTGCTGGGATTACAGGAATGAGCCACTACACCCAGCTAAATGGCTTTAAAAACAGATGCAGACACAAGGGAGAAAGCCACGTGCAGGCAAATGTGGAGACTGAAGAATGCAGCCACAAGCCAAAAACACCAAGGAGTCACCAGAAGCTAGGAGAGAAATGTGGCATGGCTTCTCTAGACACAGAGAAAGCATCTTACAGACAAGAAAAGATTATGACAGGGAAGCTTATCTGCCAAATAGTATCAGTAGCTAAGATTTCTGAGCTCTTATATTCCAGACAATATTCTAAGCAGATTATATGTACTGCATCTTTCTTTTTTTTTTTTTTTTTTAAGATTTTAAGGTCTTGCTGCATTACCCAGGCTGGTCTCCAACTCCTGGGGCTCAAGGGATCCACCCGCCTCAGCCTCCTGAGTAGCTGGGACTACAGGCACCCTGCTTTTGCTAGGCCCATTTTACAGGAGGCAAAACTGAGGCTGATTAAGAGAAAGTAACACGTGGAAGGTCACACAGCAAGCAGTAGTAAAATCGAGGCTCAGTTCAAACCTGACTCCAAGATTTCCACTCAGAACCACTGAGCCACGTGCCTCTGCTCTGCAAATACAGGGATGGGGGAAGATGATGCAGAGAGCACCAGAAGTGAACACAGGACCTCAGCACATGTGGTGGTCACTTAGGACCTTGATTTTCTCATCTGGTAATGGGAGCAAAGACTCCCTCTCCGACCTATCCTGCTGGATCGTTGTAAAGGAAAAGCAGCAGGTAACAAATGTGGCAAGTAGGCTGGGCATGGTGGCTCATGCCTGCAATCCCAGCACCTGGGGAGGCCAAGGCAGGCAGATCACTTGAGGTCAGGAGTTAAGGCCAACATGGCAAAACCCCGTCTCTACTAAAAATACAAAAATTACCCAGGCACAGTGGCACACGCCTATAATCCCGGCTACTCGGCAGGCTGAGGCAGGAGAATCACGTGAATCCAGGAGCAGAGGCGGCAGTGAGCCAAGATCACACCATTGCACTCCAGCCTAGGTGACAGAGACTCTATCGCAAAAAATAATAATAATAATTAGTTGATGTGTAAAGCAGAGAACTGGCAATAGAAGCACGAGGTTCCTGGGGCTGCTGTCACGTGAGTCCTAGGGACCCATGCCCATGCCTTCCCAGGGAGGGTCATGGGCTGCCCAGAACAAGGAGGCCTGCTACAGAGCCCATTCACATGGGAGCCGCACCACACGCACTTCAAAGCAGGCAGGCTCAAGACCCAGGAAGCCCAGCACACATGAGACCCCGGCCACCACTGGACAAGCCTGGCCTCGGGGCCACGCCTTCATGTCCCCTTACAGCACAGTCAACATGGGTGGGCTGAGTTTCCTGGGCCCCAGCAGAGCAACCAGGAAGCAGAGGTTCAAAGAGAAGTGACAGGTCTGTGGTCTCATAGCAACAGAGAGGCAGAGCTGGGCTTAGAACCCGAGACTCCCAACTCCATGCTGCGTTTCAGCCAGGCTGACAGCTCAGCTTTCCTTCGAAACGCATGGGAAATACAGGCGGATCCTGAGATAGTAAGAGTGATGTTGGTAATAATGTCCGCTAACCACCATCTAGCACTTATGTACCAGACCCTGTTTTAGCATTTACAGTTTTAGCAGAGATTGATAGCAGACATGGCATCATACTCACTGACCAGCCTGACCTAAATACTCAGCTACAGCCGGGGAAGGAGCTGGCATTCAAGACAGGACCCTGTGTCAGCCACCTCCCGGTGTAGGGCGGGGCTGAGGTCAACCCATGGGGGATAGGGGTGGGAATCCAGGCTAAGATGATGTGCGCACGTACCGACGTTATAGGTGTTGAGGTCCAATATTCCTCTGCAAAGAGACCCTAAGGGATTGTCTTCAATAATCTATGAAGAAACAAGACATAACTCACGTTAGTTGTAACGGGAATAATAAAAAGACAACCTGTTTCCAAAGCACACCGTTTAGCAGAGACACTGCCTGTGGAACTGTTTAAAATGCATTTTCATTACCAGATACGTCTACGGGGAGAGAGCTAAATAACGAAGCATGGAGCTGATAGGGACCTGGCGCGCAGAGGGTGCCAAGAGGTTAGGAGTTTCATTTTCCAATCCGTAAAAACGTGCTTTGTGAATTCTAGAACAGGTTTCACAATGCTTCCTCAGATCTGGTTTCAAAACACATCCTAGACCATTTATCTGATCTTATTACAAAATGAGACTCTTTTGCCTACTAAAGCCCAGCTCAAGAACCTTCTGTGGCTCCCCATGTCCTGTGGAAGCAACGCCCATGCTCTGTGATCTGGCTTTTAAGACTTTCAGAGCCGTCATCACCCTTTCCAGCTCTGCCTCCAATGGCACACTCGAACCATCCCAGGGTCTGGCTGAGATGAAGAATATCTTGGGCTTAGGAGAGGTGGCAGAACCAGGCATCCACTCATTGCCTGCACCACCCCAACCCCCAGGCCCGGCACCAGGCAAATGTTGATGCTCAGGTAAGGGCAGCGCAGTATACAGACGCAGCAAGGGCTTCATGTCTCTGTCTCAGTCCAAGCACACAGAATACAACCACATTCCCACTGCCACACCTTTGCTTAGACTGTACTTCCCATTTGGAACTCCCTTCTGCCAGTTTCTCGCTATTGAACTCTTAACTTGACTTGTAAGGCTCAAATACTCCTTCCTCCAGGAAGCCTTCCAAGATTGCCCTACCTCCCTTAGAAAATAAACACCTAGGGCTGTAATGCCGGCACGCTGCATGTGGCTGCTCTCTAAAAAGAGGCGGCAAGGGAACAACCACCAGGTTTACAAAGTCACCAGGAAGGCCTCATCTCACCTTCTGGTTAGACCCACTTGGCTTACTCAACCCGAGCACGTTCTCACTGTCTGGCTGCCCAACATACATGTGTTTCATTTGCAAGTTGCTTAAGCAAAGGACAAATTCCCCATTTGGCCACTTTCACTCCGGTGGGAATTCTCCCTGCATATTCAAACCCTTCCAAACCCAGCACAACCTGATTAAAACACGGCTGGCTTGTCACAGCAACTCACCCGCAACAACTCAATCTCAATTTCCCTATCACTCTGTCTTTCCTGATCCAGAGCTCCACAGAGACCACAAGCAGCACATGGAAACATTCAACCACCGAGATGGCACAGGTCCCTGAAAAACTGGACCCGCAGATCCCTTCTTCCTGTAACAGCATCAAAGAGGGGGACTCGCCTGTTTTTCCAGCTCCTCAACATCTGCAGTTGAGATGTCCTCGACGTAGTTGGATGGGAAGTACTGCTGGATCCTGGTTCCATAGTCTCCTTTCCACCTGGATAAGAAGAAAGGACATGGAGCGCTGTCACCAGGTGGCATGCACTCCCCACTACTGCTTATTAGCACCCAAGCTGCTGGCTTGATTCTGATGGTGACAGGCAGCAAGTGGCCAAGTGACCAGTGTCACTATCTGTGACAACGGAGCTTTTCAAAGGCAACTTCTTTTTTTAATTACCAATGAGTTATTGGGGTCTGATTTCCCTCCTTATCACATGACCTTAATGTTTGATCAAAGATACCCCAAGTCAGAAGTTTCAGTGCTCTAAGTGGAAGTCAGAGACTATACATGACAAAAGTTCACCCCCATTTCAGGGAGGTTGTGAATTTAGAGAGAAGGTGGTTCTGGAGGCAGACAGGCTGGAATGAAATTCCAGCTCTCCCACTGACTGTGGAGGCTTTCTGTGCCTCCGACTATCCATCTGCAAAACGGGGAAATGCAAGTGCTTCCCTCAGTGCGTTTTATTAGGACTCTAAATTAACAAAAGCTGAGTGCTTGGGACAGTGCCTACCTAGTGCACAGTAAATACTCAATAGTGTTAGCTCTTATTATTATTCAGCTAAAACACTGTTCTCTATCTTCATAACGACACTGACAACACGGGACATAATCCCTCTATGAATGTCCCTGGACCCACCAGACGGTGAGCATCTGTAAGACTGATTCCTCCCGGCAAGTCCATGCCCAGACACGCAAACCCTCTCCTTCAACCTGTCCATCTCTTGAGCCACTTTCTGTAGCCAGGGACTCTCCAAAATGCACCTCTGACCACGCCACATGATGGCTCCCCAGGGCCTCTGGAATCCAGCCCAGACTCTTCAACATGGCAACCACGGCACAGCACAGTGTGACCCCAGGACTCCCAGACGTCACCTCCTAACTCTCCATGACATTTGCTCCAGATGACCCATCGTCCCCATCATGCCTCTGCCACGCTGCCTGGTTTCCATTTCTTTGGCCCATGCCCTTGGTACCCAGTTTCCCCCCACTAATTTAAGACTCAGGTTGGGCATTTTCTCTCCCAGGGAATCTTCCCTGACTGCCTCCTAGGCTGAGCACTCTTCCTCTGTGGTCCCCTGGCATCCTGTCCCCACGGTCATCCGAGCAGCCACACCTTATACTTAACGTATAATTATCCGTCTGTCTTCCCCACTATATGAGATCTTTCTGGATCTTTTTGTTTGTTTTGTTTTGTTTTTGAGACAGAGTCTCACTCTATCACCCAGGCTGGAGTGCATGGCACGATCTCGGCTCACCGCAACCTTCGGCCCCCGGGTTCAAGCAATTCTCCTGCCTCAGCCTCCCAAGTAGCTGGGATTACAGGCACGTGCCACCACGTCTGGCTAATTTTTGTATTTTTAGAAGAGACAGGGTTTCACCATGTTGGCCAAGCTGGTCTCAAACTCCTGACCTCAAGTGATCTGCCCTCTTTGGCCTCCCCAAGTGCTGGGATTACAGGCGTGAGCCACTGTACCCGGCTGACCTTTCTGGATCTTAGTCAAGTCTGTGCTCCATGGTGGTGGGAAGAAATTAACCATTTTTTGGTCTGAATAAGCAGAGTGAGGACTGATGCTACCAATTCACCTAGCAGAGACACAGAACCGCGGGTTGTAAGCGCTTTTCACACCCCCCGCACCATTTCTCCAGACGCACTTCTGGCAAGGGCTGGCTGTATTTACAGCGATGATATATACCATCTATCCAGGACTGAGCACTTTGCATTCCCTTCACTCAAGGAGCATCTTGGTTCAGACAACAATTGTTTGGTCCCCTAGCTACAGGGCAACCAGTTTGGGAGTATGCAAAAAAGGCCGTTTCACACAGGCAGCCCCCTGTACCACTACTGCCATCAGAGAGAGAAATGACCACAGTCGCTGGGCGGTTTGCCCACACTCCCTTGCCAAAGAAACTTCTGCCAGTCTCTTAAGACAAGAGCCTTCAAAATTCAGAGAACTGCCTGTCAGACTCATAGAAAGGCATGAAGCCGTCTCACACAGAATGGAAAACTGATTTGGAGTAGTCACCTGGGCTCCTCCCACAACTCCAAAAATGACAGTCACCCACCCAGTGAGCACCAGAATGTGGACCAAGGCAGGAACAGGAGCACAATGAGGGAAAGCCAGTGTGCCTGGAGGAGACCTCAACTCTGTGCCACTTCGAGTGGGGGGACTTGGGCAAAGTCAAGCCTCTGAACTGGGAGAAGCAGATGGACAACACTGCGGGAGCCTCCAAGGGGCAGCAGCAGGGGCTGCAGTAGGGACTGTGATGTCAGCAAGGAGGCCAAACAGGGCAGGCCTACGCCCCTACTCCAGCTCAACAGATAATTCGGCTGCATCTTTGGTTCTGGGGAATCTAGGTATGAATTGGTTTGCAATGAGGTTCTCCTGATTTTAAGAAAAAGTTTGACAAACCCTGGATTAAGGCATCTTGCAAGAGGACAGGGAAGGACTTAGCAGATGAATGGGGTTAACAGTGTAGGCTCTGGGGGTTCAGATTTCAGCCTGCTGTGTGGCCCTGGACAAGTGACTGTACTTCTCAAGGCTTCAGTTTCCTCATCTGTAAAATGCAGGTAACAACAGAACCAACCTTTTAGAGTCATCATGTAGACTGAGTTATTTCAAATGATGTGTTATTTCAAATGTGCTTAAAACAGTGCTTGACACATAGAAGCACTCCATGCATGCTGCTATTCAGATTTCTAAGCCAGGTCTAGTTATCTTGTGGGAGGCAGAAATGCCAGTCTCTGAGGTACTTAAACCAGTGCTGACTGGTTTAATATGAGCGAGTTCTTATTGCTCTCAGACAGAAGTCACCCCACAAAACCACTTGCCCAGAAACCTATCGGTGGGCAGCGAATTTTTCTTCCAAGGTTAAAAAGCGAAGTGGTACTAAATCCCAGCATACTCAGGTACCTTTGCCCTAAAAACATATTGTCTTCAATTCAGGATGTGGCCATTGCATACAGCACGGGACTATGGAATAGCCTAAGAATTTGAATTGGAAATAACACACAGTCTTGTGTATTGTAAAGCGCCTGCACTATTTAGTATTTAGTATTTATTTGCGTGACTTGGAAAGTCTCATTCGCCGCATCTTTAAAGTGGGGATAATCATAGTCCTGACCACAGGGGGTAATGAAGATTTGGTTGAAGATTTGGTTAGACAATGCATGAAAGCAATTCGCAGACTGCTTGCCACTTAGTAAGACTTCAATAAATGGTAGCTGCTGTTGTAATTATAATAATATACAATATATGATATGATATGTTGATAACTGTTAATACTGTTGTTTATCCATTTTCTCAGAGAGCATGCACCAAGCCACCTTTCTAAAAAGGGACTTAACACAAGAGGTCAAAGCCAGCCCAGGATGACAGACAAAGGAGGTCAGACTTGGCCAGCACCTGAGTCTCAGTCACCAAGAAAGGACAAGTCAAGCCCCCATGCCAAGCAGCCCAGCCTCTCTTCAGCCTTACCAGCCCCCGGGCTCCTTGGAGACATTGTGGATGAGGGCACCGCGGCAGAAGCTCAGCTCATCGCTTTGCTTGGCTTTGTAGTCATACAGAGCTTTCACGGTTCTCTGAGGCTTTCAGGGAAAACAAGAAGGAAAAGGTCAGGCCGGGGACAGGAGGGGAGGGAGGCGGCTGCGCTCCCAGGCACCATTTGGTTCTTCTCACTGAGGAGCAGGAGGCTTCAGGCCAAGGTCACAAAGTCACCTGCTGGAGAGGGACTGGCATTGCAAAGAATCCAAGACCCCAAAAAGTCACTAGGGAGTGAAGGAGAACTGACCTAGGCAGACCCAAGGGTACCTGGGTTGAGGTTAAGGGTTAGGGGTTAGGAGTTAGGGTTTAGGGCTGGGTTAGGGTTAGAGTTCAGGCTTAGAGTTGGGGTATTACAGGTTAGGGTTTAAGGTTAGGCTTAGGGTTAGGGTGGGAGTGACCCTATATTGTAGTGACACCATATTGCTCAATTTCCTCAACAAAGGAAGGAGATGCCTTTTAGATTAAGCCAAGACCGTCATCACAGTGCCTGTGCTCAGCAAGCCTCCCACAAGTTTAAGGGCAACCCCATTCTTCCTGCCTGTCCTGAGGGCCTCACTGCTCTTTTTCTGTAGGTCAGCAGTCCCCTATCTACACTCCTGAAGGACCTTGACATTTTGCAAGAGTCACTGAGCTGCTCCTCCATGAAATTCATCAAAAAGTGGTCTCTGTTCACAGATCTAAGATAGAACTTCCTTGGTATAGAAATGTTCTTCAGTGAATTTGTTTTCACGCCTTCTGCCTGGTGGGCATAAATGAACACCCACACGGCAAGCAAATATTAGTGGGAAAAGCTCTGACATTGTCAAACCTGTTTCAATCAGTGGCTTCCTTCTCCTCCCACCGGAAGGAAATGGGCATTTCACAGGGAACCCAGTAAAACTTTTCCTCAGAACACAGGCTACGGAGTCAGATATGTAGGTTCAAATCATTGCTCTGCCTTTGAATAATAATAAAAGTTTGAGTCTCTCTGATCCTCAGTTCCCCCATCTGTGAAATGGGAATTAAATTTTTATGTATTTCACAGAGTTGTTAAGACTATTACATGAGATCATGTGTATAATGATAAAACTGACAACAGCTTGCAATTCTTAAGTGCTAACTAGAGTATAGTGAAAGCATTGTTCCAAGCCTTAAGGTATCTCCTTTAATCCTTACAACAACCATAACAGGTAGGTAGTTATATGATTATGCCCATTTTACAGATGAGAATACTGAGATGCAGAGAGAGACAGTAACTTGCCCCACATCAACCAGCTGTTTTAAGTGGCTCAGCCCAGAACTGGATCCATCAATGTGAGTGATTGCCATAGTTCATGATGTTTCATAAGAAGCAGTGTGGGCCGGGCGTGGTGGCTCAAGCCTGTAATCCCAGCACTTTGGGAGGCCGAGACGGGCGGATCACAAGGTTAGGAGATCGAGACCATCCTGGCTAACACGGTGAAACCCCGTCTCTACTAAAAATACAAAAAACTAGCCGGTCGAGGTGGCGGCGCCTGTAGTCCCAGCTACTCGGGAGGCTGAGGCAGGAGAATGGTGTGAACCCGGGAGGCGGAGCTTGCAGTGAGCTGAGATCTGGCCACTGCACTCCAGCCCGGGCGACAGAGCGAGACTCCGTCTCAAAAAAAAAAAAAGCAGCAGTGTGGGTTCTAGAAGCCCTGCCACAGGGATCTGCAGCTGGAGGCCAGAGGCTAAGCAGAGCCCTCGCCTTTCTCTCCCCTGCCTGCACACAGAGCAGCCTCTACCTGCATATCCTGCTTCAAGGATGGATATGAGGACCAGAGCCGGTCTCCAAGGCCACAGGAAGGAACACTCATCAGTTAGACAGGTGATTGTTCTCGTCACCAAAACATCCTTCACTTCTAACAAAAGTTTTTGCTACTAAGGTCTCTTAATGCATTTCACACACAGCTCAATTTGCCCACAACTTTTCAAGATTTCATTTCTTTCTGAAACAGATCTGCATTGGCCAAGGATTATAAATTTTTAAAAAAGAAGGTCATCGCTGGATTTCAACAGAGCCCACAAGCAGGGCCCCTTCCTAAGTGAGCATTGTACACTAATCGTGTGCCACATGACCCCCAAACAGAAAATTCGCCGCAGTTCTTCCTGTGCTGGCTCAAACTAAATTTCAGATGAAACCATGGCAAGGAGGAGCTAAGGGCTAAAAGTAAAATCCATCCCTACACCTGCATGAAATTACACAACAGTGTCAGGGTGGGAATATGAGATAGCATTTGCGCTGCAAGGAGGTCAGCGAACCAAATGGAATTTATAAACACCACGGACTCCGTCAGCGAGCAAAAAACATTTGAAAGACTTTTAATTAGAAGCATTTGGCCCAAAGGTGGCTCGTCAAACCTCAGAATTTTATCAAAACACTGTTGCATTTGGATGGAATTCTATTAACATTTTCCCTGACACTAGACTTCATATTGTCAATCATCCTTTCTTCTCAAAAAAAAGAAAAAAATTTATTTTAGCCAGGTTTTCCAAAGTCTTCCCTTGCCCTGTTATAACTGCCAGGGGAAGAAGATGGAATCCACATCAGCCTCGTGACTCAGAAATCGTGTGAATTGGAGGTTCGGCACTTACCATGGACGGATTGATTTCACTGGGATCCACATACATTCTGCTGACATCGTAGAGGGAGTTTATATCTCTTTCCTGGAAAAAAAGAAAGAAAGAAATGGAATAACCCATGCTCCTCGAATAGCCCTTACATATAACAAGTGTTCTAGGCTTCCTTATGGTTACCTATCCTTTGATAGAGGAGTTGAAACCTCACAGAATTTTCTTATGGCCCATGAGTAGACACAGAAAGAAGCTATAAAGAAGGTCCCCAGACTTGGAAACTAACCCAAAATCAGAAAGGCCCTGCCCTGGCCTGCTGCATGCCAGGCACCGTGTTCCTTTGTAAAAGCACAAATCCTAAGATCCAATGGTGTGCTGGAGTGACCTCCCGGCTCACAAAAGCCCACTGCGTACATCACTTTGTGACTCCACATTCCAGGTTCAACCACAGCACATCAACAACTTGAAACTGACCACTGACCACCATGGAAGTATTTACACCATGGAAATTGGCAAATGCTATAAACCAGTCCCTTCCACTGCCCCGCTCAGAGCTGTTTGAACATTTACTAGCATACCACTGCCAAGATCCACCCCCACCACCTCTCTGTTCCTCTCTTTCTGTTCCCCATGTGACTTTAGGGCTTGCGGTGTGGCCACTCCTCTACCTAGAGCCACCCCTTCATTCACTTCTCCCAAGAGCCCATTCACTGCTGTCTTCCATGTTTCAGCCCACATTTCTCCCCTTTTAAGGTGGCCCTCTCTATCTCCACTCCCACAGCCTAAGGTAGTATCCACCCCTTTTCACACCATCCTGTTTATTATATTTCATGCTACGTGAAAACATCTTAATTGTGTATATTGTCTGTCTCTCCTCTCCAGAACCTAAATTTCCCAAAGCAGATTTTGTTGCATAGTACTCCCAGTATCTAGAACAGTTCTTGGCACATGGTCAGAATGCCATAAATCTCTTTTCAATAAATTAATGATCTGTGTGGTAAGAATGGAGACACAGTAATCACGTCAGGTCTCTCCTGAACCCAGAACTCTCCAGTAACTCAGAGAAAAAGCCAGGGCCTTACAATGGCCTATGCACCCCTGCATGATAAGTCACCTGTGAACCCCCGTCCTTATTTAGCTCTACCCCGACTTGGGCTCGCTTCATTCCAGCCATGCTGACTTCCTCTTAGTGCCTCCAGGCAGGCTTCTACCTCAGGACCTTTGCACATGCTATCCTCTCTTCCTCCAGAAGATACCCACATGGCTCAGTCCTTTTCAGTGAGATCTTCCTATACCACCCTCTGAAAACTGTGGCCCCTTCTCCATCACTCTGTATTCCTTTATCCACCGGCCCAGTGTTCTTCTCCTTAGCACTCATCACCACCTGGAACATGCTATGGATATTTTAAATCTCATTTGTTGCATCTCCCCAACACTACACTATAAGCAGCACAAGGGCAGGGTCTTTGTTGTATTCAATTTGTATCCCCAGGACCTACAGCAGTATCAGACACCTGGTGAATACTCAGAGGTTTGCTGAATTCATGAACAGATGAGGTACAACCTCAGACAAGAAATTCCACCAAACCACAAGGCAGTCCACCACTTACCATGTTGTAGCGCTCCAGGAGCTCGGGGGTCACGGGATAGCGCAGTCTCATCTTTCGGTAGAGTGAATGCTTCTCGTAGTAACTGACGAGCTCCACCAGACTCTCAAAATAGGCAGAGGTCCCCAGCACAAAGTGCCGGCCATCCCGGTTGATGCGACAATGCTTCACCTTGCCCCTAGCCCTGGAGGGGGAAGAACACAGGGTTGACATGCCAAGATCCTGGTGGCCAACCAATTTTTATACAAACCTCACTGATTAGATACAACCTAGTTATCCAGCCTTAGAGAAGTGGGTAAATAAACAGGGTCTAGTCCTCCTATGGAATACAAGACAATTAGAAAATGGTGTGGGTATTTTCAAAACAGATCTAGAAGAATCTGTGTCTCAGAAGAAATCTTGCCAAGTGACTCAACAGCTCCTCTTACCCTCCCCTCCTCCCCAGCTACAGGACTTGACTTTAGGAGCATCCTAGGGAACTAGGTCAAGAGTAGGCCACATCTGGCCCACCACCTGCTTTTATCGAAACACAGCCACAGTTCATTTGTTTATACATTGTCTGGGGCTGTTTTCACACTAACAGCAGAGTTGTGTAGCTGCAACAGAGACCATATGGCCTGCAAAAACTAAAATATTCACTCTGTGGTCCTTTACAGAAAATGTTTGCCAATCCCTCCCATCAAAATTATTAAATCTTGTCTTCAGTGACTCAACTAGTAAAACAGTGACTTTTTTTCAAAAAAGAAATAAGTCTTTCATTCCTTCATCTATTTGAAACATGAAGCAGAAAAAAATCCAAACAGAAGAGCCTGCTTGGTTTTATTAGCTTTTATCAAGACAGAAACATCTGGAAAAATATTTTTGACCCTAAGTTTACAGCCAAGAGGGTCTTTTTTAAAACATCTACCCCAAATAGCCAAAGCAATTTTGAGCAAAAAATAACAAAGCTGGACATATAACACTATCTTACTTCAAAATATACTACAAAGCTATAGTAATAAAAATAGCATGACAGGCTGGGTGTGGTGGCTCACGCCTGTAATGCCAGCACTTTGGGAGGCCAAGGTGGGTGGATCACGAGGTCAGGAGATCGAGACCATCCTGGCTAAAATGGTGAAACCCCCTCTCTACTAAAAATACAAAAAATTAACCGGGTGTAGTGGTGGGTGCCTGTAGTCCCAGCTACTCGGGAGGCTGAGGCAGGAGAATGGCATGAACCTGGGAGGCAGAGCTTGCAGTGAGCCGAGATCGCACCACTGTACTCCAGCCCGGGTGATAGAGCGAGACTCCGTCTCCAAAAAAAAAAAATAGCATGACAGTGGCATAAAAACAGACACACAGACCAGTGGAACAGAATAAAGAACCAAGAACCAAGAAATAAATCCATGCATTTACAGTCAACTGATCTTTAATAAAGATGTCTAGAACCCACCAGGCGGAAAGGACAGTCTGTTAAATAAGTAGGGTTGGGAAACCTAGATTTAAAAAATTTAAAAGAATTTCAAAAGAAATTCCTATATAAATAAAAATTGCAAAAGAAGAAAATTAGACCCTTATCTCACACCATAAACAAAAAAAGCAGCTCAAAATGGATTAAAGACTTAAACCTAAGACCTGAAACTGTACAACTACTAGAAAAAAACAGAGAGGAAAACCTCCATAACATTGGTCTGGGCAATCATTTTTCAGATATGACCCCAAAAGCACAGGCAACAAAAATGAAAGTGGACAAAGGGGATTATATCAAACTAAGAGCCTTCTGCATAGCCAAGGAAGGAATCAACAGAGTAAAGAAACAACCTACAGAATGGGAAAAACCTCTGCAAACTGAACATCTGGCAAGGGGTCAATATCGAAAATATATAAGGAAGTCAAACAGCTGAATAGTAAGAAAATAAACGACCCAATCTAAAAATGGACAAAGGCCGGGTGTGGTAGCTCACACTTGTAATTCCAGCACTTTAGGAGGCCAAGGCAGGCAGATCACTTGAGGTCAAGAGTCTGAGACCAGCCTGATCAACATGATGAAACCCTGTCTTTACTAAAAATACAAAAATTAGCTGGGCATGGTGGCAGGTGGCGGGTGCCTGTAATCCCAGCCACTCTGGAGGCTGAGGCACGAGAATCACTTGAACCCGGGAGGCAGCGGTTGCACTGAGCTGAGATCATGCCACTGTACTCCAGCCTGGATGACAGAGTGAGACTCTGTCTCAAAAAAAAAAAGGACCAAAGGATCTGAACAGACATTTCTCAAAAGAAGATACATAAATGGCCAATGGTTACATAAAAAATATTCAACATCACTAATCATCAGAGAAATGCAAATTAAAACCACAATGAGATGTCACCTCACACCTGTTAGAATGGCTATTAGCCAAAGGAGAAGTGCTGGTGGGGATGTGGAAAAAAAGGGACACCCGCACCTGGTGGATGGGACTGTAAATTAGCATAGCCACTATGGAAAACAGTACAGAGGTTCCTCAAAAAATTAAAAATGGAACACCATGGGATCCAGCAATCCCACTTCTGGGTATACATCCGAAGGAAAGGAAATCAGTATGTCAAAGAGAAAGCTGCACTCCTATGTTCATAGCAGCATTCACCATAGCCAAGGTGTAGAATCAGCCTGCCCATCAACAGATAAATGGATAAAGAAAATGTGGTACATTTACATAATGGAATACCATTCAGCTTCAAAAAAGAAGGAAAGCCTGTCATTTGCAACAACATGGATGAACCTGGAGGACACTGTGCTGTGTGAAATAGGCGAGACACAGAAAAACAAATACCACATGATCTCGTATGTGAAACCTAAGAAGACTGAAAGTCACAGAAGTAGAGAGTAGAATGGTGGTTACCAGGGTCTGGGGCAGGGGGAGGTAGGGAGTGTTGGGGTTATGTTGGTTAAAGGGTACGAAATTTCAGTAAGACAAGAGGAGTAAGTTCAAGAGATCTGTGGTACAGCATAGGGACTATAGTCAGTAACAAAGTCCGGGCCGGGCATGGTGGCTCGCACCTGTAATCCCAGCACTTTGGGAGGCCAAGAAGGGTGGACCACCTGAGGGCAGGAGTTCGATACCAGCCTGGCCAACATGGTGAAACCCCCGTCTTTACTAAAAACACAAAAATTAGCCAGGCATGGTGGTGCGTGCCTGTAATCCCAGCTACTCAGCAGCCTGAGGCAGGAGAATCGCTTGAACCCAGGAGGCAGGGGTTGCAGTGAGCCAAGATCACGCCACTGCACTCCAGACTGGGTGACAGAGCAAGACTCTGTCTCCAAAAAAAAAAAAAAAGACCTGTATTCTTGAAAATTGCTGAGGGTAGACTTTAAGTCTCACCACACACAAAAGAAATGGTTAAGTATGTGTGGAAGTGCATATGTTATTATCTCAATTTAGCCATTTCACCACGTATACGTATTTCAAAACACCATGCTGTACAAGATACATATATACAACTTTTATTTGTCAATTAAATAAATTAGGAAAAGCATCTAGAAGCGTAGTTTCTATGGGCATACTACTCATTTAACAATTTTGCATGGCAGGGAAAAAAATCAAGAAAAGACATTTTTTGCACTATAGAGAGACTTTTTATTGTTTTCAAATACTTATTTCTTTTTTAAAAAGGATTTCCAGTCTTTTGAAAAATACATATCTATTCCTTTAAGCCATTTCTTCAAAAAGGCCTGTGAAAACAAAACGCTAGAAGACTTCTGCTTCAGTGGTTTATTTGCAGTGATATTTTATTAAATATTTATTCCTCCTAAAAACACAGAGGAAAGAAAAGAAACAATGCTGAGTAGAAAAGCTGCAGAACGATCCCATTTGTATTTTTCAAAAATAGAACAAAAATACCCACACGCGAAATGGCACCATGTATTTTCCATAGGCACAGACATGCAGAAATGCGTATTTATTTTTTAAATGTCTGCATGGACACAGCAACTAGCAAACTGTGCTTTTCTACCAGGATATCTCCACTGAGATGAGAAGGACCGCAGGGGGCTTTAGCCTTCAGGGTAATGTCTTAATTTTTTATAGAGAGAATATCTTCCTGCAATATTCATGTAATTAAAAATTAACTTTACAACTTTTCATAAGAGCTTCTCAGGGCAGGGGGGCTCTGGGGTGCCGAGGTAGAGAGCCGAGGTCAGGTTCTGGCCCCTTCCACAGGGAAGCCCTAAGCCTCAGTTTCCCGATCCACAGCCTCGGGGATCCGCAACCCCTGTCTCATGGGAGCATTAGGATCATCGTCTATGAGGTGATTTCGGGGTAAGCCCTCGGCACTGTGTCTGGCACTCAGGCAGGACTCAGTAAGTGAATGGTTTGGAAAACGTAACTGAAATCAACCCACAACTAACTTCCCTGGGAGAAAAGAGAACCAAAAGGGGAGATGGGAACAGGGCTGGAATACGAGTTGCATCTCCCAACCTCCTGGAGCATGGATGCCACGGCCACGGCCTGACGTCTCAGCTTCACTGAGAAACCCCTCATCCTGCCCAAGAGATGCCTTCCACCAATCACAACCAGGCAACAACTCAACACTTCCTTTGTGGATTTGAAAGCAGGTGTTTCTCCTCTCCTGGGGAAATCTATCCAGAAGTTCAGTACACATCTGCAGAGCCCAGAACAGTGCCTGGCACAGGAGAGGTACTTTACAAATATGTAGAGAGCAAGGAGGAGAAGTTCCTCCAGACCTGCGTTCCCCCACTGCCTGGTCCAAATTCCCCATCCGTTCCCCTGGAGGGCCCCTACTCACCCTCCACCACCCTGCCTGACCAATCCCTCTGTAGCACTCACCACAAATTATTACACTGATTTCCTTATGTGCTCAAACCTCCTCAGTGCTTCTCAATGAAGGACAGTGACACTTCACCCCAACCCCTGACCACAGAAGGTTTGAAAAAGTGTATGTCCCGGGGCAGGGATGAGGGTGGTGCTTTTGATTGTTACAATAACTTAGGGTCCCAGATACACATGCAGTGGGTGGAGACCAGGGAAGTTCAACATCCCAACACAACAGGATCAGTCCTCACGCCCCTCCTCTTTGAGAAACACTGTGGGGACAGAGCTTCCCTGACAGTGGGCGGTGGGGAAGGTGGGGAGCTGCCATCCTTGCTGATTGATTCATTGAGCCAGCATTCACCAACCACCAACTACATCCCAGCCAATGTTACATAAGCAGGAACAGATCAAAAACAAGAAATACTTGGAGTGAGGCAACGTCTCATCCCTGCCAGACCATTAGCCTGAGAGAGCAAGGACTGGGCTGTTTTTATCACTCCTGCATTTCTGGAGCCCAGCACAGGCCCTGGCACACAGTAGGTGTTCACCGTACATCTATTAACCCCTAAAAAATAAAAACTTCCATTCTCAAGACACCTCCAATCTCACGGGGAAGACAGGTTCACGAACTGAATGGGTCATGTATGAAAATCAGGCAGTCAACCTGAGGACCCACCCAGCCTCTTCATCCACGTGGTCCCATTGAAGTGACCCCAGCCCCATCCCCAGACGGCCCGTCAGAATCATGCTACCGGGCTCAGGGAAGGGGCCATCCTTTCTGCCGGACACTGTCCTGGCAGCCCAAGGTACCGCCACCTGAGACAGAAGCTGATGGAGAGTAACGCCAGCACGCACACACAGGTGGCATCCCGACCAACGTCAGGCGAGGGCCTGACCGGGTGTGTCAGAGCTGTCTCCCCTCTTGAGCACCTCAGTTTCAGCCGGTTGAGTTTAGTTACCATCACTTGCACAGTATGACAGCACAGTGGGAGTGCCAACACCCCACCTGGGGCCTGGCGCATGGCAGGCCTTCAGTCCATGCACAGCAGACTGAACACACCTCCCTCCCCATCCAGGCTGAGGAGGCACCACTAAGAAGTTTGGGGAAAAGAGCAAAGGGCAGAGGCACCAATGCTGAGAAGCCCAGGTCGCCCTCTTGGGAACACAGAGTACAGAAGAGCCATGCTGGTGGGAGGCTGCCCTGTGGCTGGAGCCAGCACACAGCAGGTCCTCAGTAAACTGCAGTGATAATGACTGTCACCACGGTCCCCAGGGAGGTAGCTCAGGCACAGTGGTGCAGGCAAGGAGGAAGGGAAATCCTAACGCCCAGGGGGCAGCCTGGCAGGGTCGCCAGGGGATGGGACCAGGGCACAGGGAATGGGGAGAGGAGTGGGCAGGGGCAAACCACACACCCCACAGCAACTATCATGCAGCCAGAACCACTGCGCCCATGTGAAACACAGGCCCAGAGTGTTCACTGCCTCCCATTTTTCACAAGAAGCAATCTCCGAGTTTTTCAGTGAAATTTCTCAGTTTTTCGCATCAGTGTACAAAAGATGCCCGCAGGCCTGATTTGGCCCCCAAGCCTCTGGCTGGAGACTCTGGAGTGAAGAGCTTAGACTTTGGAGACGAATAGGCCTGCATCTGAACCTCAGACTCCCTTGACTATGAGGCTGTGTGACTCCAGGCAGGTCACTTAACCTCTCTGGGCCTGTTTTCTCCCTTGTAATAACTAGACCTCCCTCTCACAGGCTGTAGCAAAGGATTCAATCAGATAAGGCCTCAAAAGCAGCCCAGTGTCTAGAACACAGTTAGGAACTCAACATATGGCAGACTGTTACCACTGTAAGAATATGCAGGGAAACCCTGGTGCTGGGGAGACAGAGGGACAGCATGCTACACGGAGTCTGAGTCATCCCTCCACTCCTTGTCATTAGTGAAGGTGGGGGAATCTGGTGTTTGGGGGTAAAATTAGAGAATCACAGGCCTAGAGGTGGTTGGGCAGCAGCTGCAGATGGGAGGAAACTAGATCTACATCATCACAGGTCTAGGTTGTCTGGGTTCGAATCCCAGCTCCACCACTTACTGGCTGCCTGCTTCAGCAAGTTACTTAATCTTGCTGTGCCTCAGTTTCCTCCTCTGAGAAATATGGATCATGGTCATGTTACTGGAAGCCAAAGTGAGTTACTACAGGGCATCCTGCCCTGGAGAACACACACTATGCCTGGCACGTTGGAGCACACATTCTTGCAGCAGCTTTTGCTGTGATTGTTGTTGTTGTTGCTGATGCTCGGGGTGGGGTGGGGGGGTTCATGGGGGAACACTGCAGGTGAGCCTACACCTGAAATTCCCCCTTGCCTCTCCGCACCTGTCCTTGCCAAGCCCCTCTGGAGGGCGTGTGCCTCCCACCCTCGCACCCACCTGAAGGTGATGGCATAGGAGTCGCTTCCCTCTCGCTTCCGGATCAGGAAGGCTCCGTCCCGGGGGATCCTCATCAGCATGTCCTCTGCCTCTCCGCGGCTCAGGCTCTCATAGTACCACCTGCAGCACAGGGCCAGGGAAAACGACCAGGTGAGTGGCCTCCAGGCTGTCAGTGGGCCACCCACAGAGGGCAAGACAACGGTGTCAGTGACACCTGGAACCTGGCCCTGGAAATGATCATGGAAATCACGCAGTGGGCTTCCCCAGCCAAAGACACCTCAGAAAATAGCAATTTGTAAAAACAACAGTGGGAGACCCTGTGGGTCTGTTTCAAGCCCAAAATAATACACTGGGCCAGGCACAGTGGTTCACACCTGAAATCCCAGCACTTTGGGAGGCTGAGGCGGGAGAATCACTTGGCGTCAGGAGTTTGAGACCAGCCTGGCCAATACAATGAGACCCTATCTCTATAAAAAAAATAAAACAGACTGGGCACAGTGGCTTATGCCTGTAATCCCAGCACTTTGGGAGGCCAAGACAGGTGGATCGCTTGAAGCCAGGAGTTTGAGACCAGCCTGACCAACATGGCAAAACCCCATCTCTACTAAAAATACAAACATTGGGCCAGGCGCAGTGGCTCACGCCTGTAATCTCAGCACTTTGGGAGGCTGGGGCAGGTGGATCATGAGGTCAGGAGACTGAGACCATCCTGGCTAACAAGGTGAAATCCCGTCTCAACTAAAAATACAAAAAATTAGCCAGGCATGGTGGCATGCACCTGTAGTCCCAGCTACTCGGGAGGCTGAGGCAGGAGAATCACTTGAACCCGGGAGGCAGAGGTTGCAGTGAGCTGAGATCATGCCACCGCACTCCAGCCTGGGCGGCAGAACGAGACTGTCTCAAAAAAATATATATATATATATATTAGCCAGGCCCAGTGGCATGCGCCTGTTATCCCAGCTACTCAGGAGGCTGAGGCACAAGAATCTCTTGAACCTGGGAGGCAGAGGTTGCAGTGAGCTGAGATCATGCCATTGCACTCCAGCCTGGGAGACAGAGCAAGACCCAGTCTCAACATAAATTAATTAATTAGCTGGGCACAGTGGCACACACCTGTAGTTCCAGATAGGAGGCTGAGGTGGGAGGATCACTTGAGCCCAGGAGCTCGAGGCTGCTGTGAGCCCTGATTGTTCCGCTGCACTCCAGCCTGGGCAGCAGAGCAACACCCAGTCTCAAAAAACTGATTTCTGTTCATCCACCCAAGCAGCCCAAAGATGAAAGGCCAGGTTCCTAGTGAGGCACAGTTATTACCACATGTCTCAGAAAACCGAAGACAGAGAGCACAGCAGGAGTTTCATGGGATTTTGGGTAGTTTTCAGGTTATTTCTTAAGAAATAGCAAGTTTTAAGAGGCAATCCATAGGAAAATTTGACAGAAAAAGTGAAAAAAAAAAAAAAAAAAAAGTTGCTATAAGTAATACGGCCTCCTCGGAAATGTACATGTTAACAGCTTTCTGCCTAAAAATTGTTTCTTCTTTATTCCCGGGATTTGCTGACCCTTCACAAGGCCTACCTTGATACTCATTTCACTAGACAAAAAAATCAAAGGGAGACTTTTACCATCATTGTTTTCTTGTTCATTTTCAGAACAAACAGGAAGGAGCTCTGAAAGGTAGGAGGATATCCTGGGCCAGAATGACCCTCTGAAAATCAAAGCCCAAAGCCTCGGGGCTATGAAGACAAAGTAGAAGAAAGGGAAAGGAGAAAAGAGAGGGGAGGAAACAAAAAAGAGAAAAGGACACAGCTCATGGTGCCAGGAATTTGGAAACCCGCCACCTCGGCAACTTTGAGACGCCGATGGGCCCAGGCGAGGGTGTCCTGGGGGTCTGGCCCGGCTGAACCACCAGGCCAGCTTCTCTGCCTGGAGGAGCTAACCCGACCACCGCCTGCCTCCTGCTCCACCCTCAGACACGTACGGCTTGGACTCGTGGGGGTTGGGGTTGGGCACAGGGTCCGTGAGCCGCAACTCAAACTCGGCGCAGCGCAGGTGCGTCTCGCGGTAGTGCTGGATGAGGGCGTAGATGCTGCTGAAGGTGAGGTTGTCAGTCAGGTAGTACTTCAGGGTTCCACCCTCCGTGGTGGAACGGATCCGGCAGTGCTGGACCCGGCCTGACCGCCTGCGGGGAGAGAACACCATCAGGGCTGGGAGAACACAGGCCGGGTCACTGCGGCAGCCAGGGCCTCAGAGGCGGGGACATCACATGTGGCCACACAACCTTCCCTCTGCTCCTAGAACAGACACAGGAGGCTGGGCGCAGTGCCTCACACCTGTAATCCCAACACTTTGGGAGGCCGAGGCGCGTGGATCGCCTGAGGTCAGGAGTTCGAGACTAGCCTGGCCAACACAGTGAAATCTCGTCTCTACTAAAAATACAAAAATTAGCTAGGCATGGTGGCACATGCCTGTAATCCCAGCTACTTATAAGGCTGAGGCAGGAGAATCACTTGTACCCGGGAAGTGGCGGTTGCAGTGAGCTGAGATCGCGCCACTGCACTCCAGCCTAGGTGACGGAGCTAGAGTCCATCTCAAAAAAAAAAAAAAAACGCATGCAGGGTCTTAGTATAGGCTAGACCCTCAGCCTGGATTCTAGAACATTCTCTCTACTTCCCACACCCCACCCACCCTACCCCCATCCCCCTCTTATCTATATAACTGCTTCTCTAGAGCCAGGATGCTTGGATTCAAATCCCAGCTCTGCCACATATGAGCTAAGTGTCCTGGAGCAGGTCACCCATCCTGAGCCATGGTGTATTACTACCCTAGCGGTCTGACAGGGATGATAACGGTGTCCACCTCAAAGAGGCATCCTGAAGAGCAACCAAGACCGCACACACGAGGTGTCTGGAGTACTGCCCAGCACATGGTAAACATCATTTAGGTGTCCAGTATTATTTGCGTGTTATTAGTATTCTAATTTTCAGCCAGGTGCAATGGCTTACAGCTGTAATCCTAGTGCTTTAGGAGGCTGAGGCCAGAGGATTGCTTAAGCCGAGTTCAAAATCAGCCTGGGCAATGTAGTGAGACTCCAGCTCTACAAAAAATTTAAAAATTATCCAGGTGTCGTGGCATGTGCCCGTAGTCCCAGCTACTTAAATGGCTAAGATAGAATTGCTTTAGCCAGGAGTTCGAGGCTGCAGTGAACCGAGATTGCACCATTGTACTACAGCCTTGGCGACAGAGCAAGACCCTATCACAACTTTTTTTTAAGTGACAGAATTATAATTTCCCTCTTTCAGGTCTCATCTTCTTTCAGGAAGGTTTTCCAGACCATTCCCCACATCGTGACATCAGCGCCTTCTCTCACAGACTTTCCTAAATCCCAACTCACATTAAACTCCCCCAATAAAGGGAGGGAGGTCCCTTTATCTGGCCTCGTTTCATTGCACTCGTCGCAACTATACTTGCATATCATTTGAGTGACTACTTTTTCATTGCCCATCTCCTTCGAAAGACGCTAATGTCCAGGAGGACAAAGACATTGTCTGTCTGGCGTAAGTACTGCACCTAGCACAGGGCACGCCCTCAAGAAGTATCTTTTAATGCACTGAGACGTGGAAAAGTGAGTGGATGAATGAATGCACAAGCTCATCACAGCCAATGACGGCTTCAAAAGGACAGCCCTAGCGTCCCCCTTTTACAGAGGAGACGGAGACGCTAGAAGGCTGTCTGAATCATCCAGAGCTGCATGACCCACTCCAGGGCCAGGACCGGGGGAAGTGAGTGAGGCCACATCATCTAAGTGCAGGGTCAGATCTTGTCTTTGTCTAAAATGTTCATATTTTGTTCATCACAGACTTTTTTGCATTACTTTTGATTTTTTAAAAGATTGCCCTGAAATTTCATTAATCTGGATTACTGTGCCCAGGTGAGTCACACCTACCTCACCCTTGTCCCAGCCTAGAAGAGCTTGACAAATGAAATCTGGGATTCAGGTCCCAGCCTGCCCAATTCCTGCCTGAGCTGGAACCACTTGCCACCCTGCCTCATCCGGCCGGCGTGGAGGAGAAGGCAGGTGTTCCCTGGGTCGGGGGCATTACCAGAAGGACAGGGTGTAGTCATTGGGGAAGGTCTCGCTCTCCCGAACCAGGAAGGTGCCGTCCTTGCCCCCTGTCTCCATGCAGTATTCCTGCAGCAACTTCTCGGCACTCGTCCTCTTCTCCACCTTCTTGTGGAACCATTTCTCCCCAAAATGTAGCTCTGTAGGGGGTATATCCTGGGCCGCAAAGAGAGGAGGGGTTTCTGAAAGCCTTGGACCAAACCCCAGCATCACTAGACAGGTCCTTCTGTCTCACCCTGACCCAGGGCACCAGATAGCATAGAGAGGCCAGTCTCAGCTGGTCCCCACCAGAAGGGCTCTGGCAAAACAGTACCCACTACCCTCCTCCGCCTGCCTCCCACTCCTGAGAGCCCTCATTTATAGTGGCCTCCTGACATCCTGAGACATGGAGTGAGGGGTTCCTAGCATAGCCCTCCATTCTGTTCTATGGGAAGTCTGAGAGCCATGATGCCCTAGGGGCTGCAGAAGTAAACAGCGGGAAAGATGACCACAGCTGGAGGAGAGGGCAACAGGAAAGCCTGGGACCAAGCCAGAGCACCGGCCTCCATCTAAGGCCAATCAGGCCCTTTAGAGAGCAGGAAAGCATCTTGAACCTCACTGGTTAAACCACCTGCGGCAGCCAGCCAATCAGAGACGAGCCAACCAGGCCATGGTACCCAGAGTAGCAGCAACTTCTTCAGCTGAGCATCCCCTTGCCAGCTGAAGCCAGAGAATCCACATGGGAAGGAGGTCCCGGGGGCTGGCTGGTCCCTGTGGGCCCCTGGGGACCTCCTCCCTATGTGGCTAGGGTGCCCCCTACCTGGGGCCCTTCCTCCTCCGTAGTCTGTTCAATGTCATCACTGAAGGACAGCTTGGCGTCGGCAATGGCGCAGTAGTGCCGAGTCCATTTCTAGAAAGTGAAACAGGTATTAGTGCCCCCCAAGGCCTCTACCTCATCAACTCTGGAGCCCAGAGGCCCTGCAGGGCATCACCCCAGCATCTACTGTGGATGTGCTTTTCCCAGTTTCATAGACATTTATGGTGACTTCTCTGAATTCAATTCTCTTCAAGGCATTTCTTTTTCAAAACATTGATGCATTTTGAGCTGCTTTTAGTATTTGAGCTTCTTTTTGGACTTTTTAAATCCATGTGTCTAAGGTAGGTACAACTCGTCATCATTTTCTTTTCTATTTCATCTACCTTATAAGACTTTCAGGATTTTCTGTCCAATTTGTCTAGAGATCTTACCTTCAATATTTACTTGTTGCTAAATGACTTTTTTTTTTTTAACTGGTAAAATTTAGTCTCTGGTTTTACTGTAAAGTACCAGTGTTAAGTTCTTAGTTTTGGTCACTGTTTTATTGTCATGCATGATGTTAATGTGAGAGGAGGCTGGGTGCAGGGTATGCAGAAAATTTTTTTTTTTAATAATGTTTTTATTTTTATTTTTGTATTATACTTTTAAGTTCTAGGATACATGTGCACAATGTGCAGGTTTGTTACACACATATACATGTGCCACATAGGTGTGCTGCCCTTTTTTTTTTTTCTTGAGACAGAGTCTCCCTCTGTCACCCAGGCTGGAGTGCAATGGCTTGATCTCAGCTCACTGAAACCTCTTCCTCCCAGGTTCAAGTAATTCTTCTGCCTCAGCCTCCCGAGTAGCTGGGACTATAGGCACGTGCCACTATGCCCAGCTTATTTTTGCATTTTTAGTAGAGACGGGGTTTCACCATGTTGGCCAGGATGGTCTCGATCTCCTGACCCCGTGATCTGCCCGCCTCAGCCTCCCAAGGTGCTAGGATTATAGGCATGAGCCACCGTGCCTGGCCCAACTTAATTCTTTACTTAAATATTGCCATTTTTGGCTGGTCACAGTGGCCCACGCTGGTAATCCTAGCACTTCGGGAGGCCGAGGTGGGCAGATCACTTGAGATCAGGAGTTCAAGACCAGCCTGGCCAACATGGTGCAACACCATCTCTACTAAGACTACAAAAATTAACAGGGCATGGTGGTGCGTACACATGGTCCCAGCTACTCAGGAAGCTAAGGCACGAGAATCACTTCAACCGGAAGGTGGAGTCTGTGGTGAGCTGAGATGGTACCACTGCACTCCAGCCTGGGCAATGGAGCAAGACTATCTAAAATAAATAATAAATATTGCCGTTGTTATATTTATATCTAGGATACAAGAAGACATGTAAAAACATACTCAACATGGATATACACATTAGGTAAAGGGATAGAAGCAGCATTAGAGCCTGAAAAATACGCTTTCTGGGGGAACAACCCTGGATTGGAGGATACGAGGGAGTCAGGGCAACCTAAGTGCACACAGCAACAGGTACTGGATCCCGAAACAGGAAAACAGCCTGAGTGGACACAGTGGTAACACTGAAATACAGTCTATAAACTAATTATTAGCATTGTACCACTGTTAATTTCCTGATTGCGCTAATTATACTGTGGTTATGTAGGATGCTATTAATAACATTTGGAGAAGCTTGGTAAGGGTAAATGGGAATATCCCATACCATTTGTGTGTGTATGTAAATATATTATATTGAATCTAAAATTATTTCAAAATAAAACATTAAAAATGCAAAAGGAAAATAAATTTAGCCAGGCTTAGCGGCTCATGCCTATAATCTCAGCACTTTGAGAGGCCAAGATGGGAGGACTGCTTGAGCCCAGGAGTTTGAAATCAGCCTCGGCAACGTGACCAAATCCCGTCTCTGCAAAAATACAAAAAATTAGCCAGGCGTGGTGGTGCGCACATGCAGTACCAGAGACTCAGGGAGGTCGAGGTGGAAGGATTGCTGGAGCCTGGGAGGTCAAGGCTGTAGTGAGCCATGATCACACCACTGCACTCCAGCCTGGGTGACAGAGTGAGACCCTGTCCCACTAAATAGATAAAGTTTAAGTAGGAAGGTAAATTTGCATGGCAAAAACTCACTTGACTAAAAATGGGAACAAGACAGGAATATTCTCAGAGCTCCCAGCAAGGCTCCAAGCAGCAGCTGCGAGGGGGGTGGCCACAGTGGCTATGGGAAGGGACCAAGGCCCACCTGGTCGATGGAATCCCACATGTACAGCTCTCCCTGTTGCTTCTGCTCATCCTTCTTGTCCTCCACGTTGACATCCACGTCGCCTCGGGGACCCAGCTTCTTGTGCTGAGGGGAAAACATACACACAGACTGTCTCCATGGAGACCCAAGTTTAGGTCTTCGAGCCAGCAGCCTTCATCTGCCTCTTCCCACCCAGGGCCTTTGCACTGCCTGTTCTTGCTGCCCGGCTTCCCTCTTAGTCTGTTCAGCTCTCCAGGTTACCCTGAACAAGGAGGAGGAGCTTTCCTTATAGCTTCATCTAAATATAGCCTATACTGGCCGGGCACAGTGGCTCACGCCTATAAGCCCACCACTTTGGGAGACTGAAGCAGACCGATCACTTGAACTCAGGAGTTCAAGATCAGCCTGGCCAACATGGCGAAAACCTGTATCTACAAAAATATAAAAATTAGCCAGGCGTGGTGGTACGCATCCGTAATCCCAGCTACTCGGGAGGCTGAGGCAGTAAGAATGCTTGAACCTGAGAGGTGGAGGTTGCAGTGAGCTGAGACTGCACCACCGCACTCCAGTCTGGGCAACAGAGTGAGACTCTGTCCCAAAAATAAATAAATAAATAAAAATAGCCCACACTCCCCTTCCCATCCTGCCACTCTCTAGCCCCAGGCCTGCTTTATTCGTCTCACATTTCTAGCCCTACACACACCATGTGATTGTCTTCTGTCTTCATGGCTAGAATATAAGCCCAATAAGGGCAGGGATGTTGTTTTGCTTCCTGTTGAGTCTCCTGTGCTAGAAGAGCACTTAGCAGACAGTAAGTGCTCTGTTGATACTCAGTGAATACACAACACCCCCTGTGCCCAGCCTTCTCCAGCACACAGAGGGAAAGGCAGGCTGCAGTCCAGAGGGAACAGGCTGGGCAGGATGGCAGGAGACCCGCTGGGGATTAGACTAAGGCGACCTGGGCGCAAACAGCACTGCAGCTATTCGACCAGCTGTGTGACCCCAGGCAAGTGGCTGCACTTCTCTGAGCCTCAGACTTCTCATCTGCAAGATTAAGACAGTGATGACACCTGGCCTCTCACTCAGGCAAGTGTCTGTAAGTTGAGGGTCATGTAACCTGGTGAAGGAGCTCAGGATGGAGAGTCAGATCCAGATTTGAATTCAGGGCCTATTACCTTACTGGCCATGTGACCTTGGCTGAGTCACCATCGGAGTCTCAGTAATCTGTCTCGTAAAATGGGGATGTGGCAGCCCCTGTGGGATCCCGTAAGTCAAAGAACGTGAAAAATAAGTGTCAACAGTGAAGCAGGACCTCAGTGTCCCGTTGTGAATGGCAGCATGATACATGATACAGGCAGGGGAAAACAGGCTTTGAAGGCAGACCACCTTGACCTTGAATAATTTCCTCAGCAAATACTAAATGTGAGACCCTGGCTGAGCTATTTAACCTCTGAATCTCAATGTCCACATCTGTAAAGTGGGCAAGGGCTGAGGTTATTCATCCTGCAGTGTCGTGACGAGACTGAGGAAGAAGATATATATGACCATGCCTAGACCAGTGCATGGTACGAGGTGACTGGCCAATGCCATTTCCACCTCATCTCTTGAAATAGAAAGAAGTGAGCCACAGCATATCAGGTGTGGGGCAGAGGGTGCTCTAAAAGGGGCCTTCAGTACTTTGCATCCTAGAACAAGAGCTGAAAAATCCCTGGGAACACAGAGCAAGCCATCCTAATGGAAACAGAAGGAACGAGCTGGGAGCAGGGAAGAGCAAATGCAACCAGGCTGCCCTGAAGAGTCACCAACCAGGTGCCTGAGAAGCCATGGACCCTCCATGGCCAAGCTCCATCCACCCCTTATCCTGCCTGGAAGCATGCCTTGGCATCTCTGAAACAACTGCCTGGGCGCAAACAGTGCGGGAGCTATTTTGTTAACTCATGACCCTGAGCAGGTGGCTGCACTTCTCCAGGCCTCACACTTCTCATCTGCAAGGCTAAGATAATTGACAGCTGATCTCCTGCTTAAGCAAACATCTGTACCTTGAGGGTCACTGTCTTGGCCAAACACTCCCTGTGCACTGACACTCTTACCCATGGGGGCACCAACATCCCCTCCTCTGGTTGGGCTTAGCCAAAGCTCCTTGCACTGCCTGGTGTTTCTCTATTGATGGGTTTGTCTCCCTACCAAACCATGACTTCTTGGAACACAAGGATTGTGCCCAATGTATCTTGGTGACCCAGTGACAATTGAGGGTATATGCCACATGCTGACACCACCCACACCTTTGTGTGTGCTATTCCCCCAACCTGGTAGGACATCCCCCTTCTCTGCTTACTGCTATGGTCTGAATGTCTGTGTCCTCCCAAAATGTATATGTTGAAACCTAATCCCCAGTGTAACGGTATTTGGAGATGGTGGTTTTGGAAGGTGGTGGCTGTGTCCCCACCCAAATCTCATCTTGAATTGTAGCTCCCACAATTCCCACGTCATGGGAGGAAGCCAGTGGGAGGTAACTGAATCATGGGGGCGGGTCTTTCAGCTGCTATTTTTGTGATAGTGAACACATCTCATGAGATCTGGTTTTATAAATGGGAGTTTCCCTGCACAAGCGCTCTTGCCTGCCACAATGTAAGATGTGACTCTGCTCCTCCTTCATCTTCTGACATGATTGTGAGGCCTCCCCAGCCATGTGGAACTGTGAACCATTAAATGTCTTTCCTTTATAAATTACCCAGCCTTGGGTATGCCTTGGGTATGTCTTTATGAGCAGTGTGAGAATGGGTTAACACAGAAGGTGATTAGGTCATGAGGGTAGGGTCCTCATGAATGGGAATGAGAGTAGAGCTCTTATGAATGGGAATGAGGGTAGAGCTCTCATGAGTGGGAAAGAGGGTAGAGCTCTCATGAGTGGGAATGAGGGTAGAGCTCTTATGAATGGGAATGAGGGTAGAGCTCTCATGAATGCGAATGAGGGTAGAGCTCTCATGAATTGGAACGGTGCCCTTATAAAAGAGGCCAAAGATATCTCCATGACCCAGATGGTTATTTATTAATAAGTAAGTATTTAAAAATAAAAGAGGCCCCAGAGAGCTGCCTCACTCCTTTCACCATGTGAAGACACAACTAGAAGTTGACAGCCTACAACTTGGAAAAGGACTCTCATACCAGCACCCTGACCTTGAACTTCCAGCCTCCAGAACCGTGATAAATCAGTGCCTGTTGTTTATAAGCCACCCACTTTATGGTATTTTGTGACAGCTGCATGAACACACTGAAATACCTAGGAAACAGCTGTTTGTCCTTCCCCATGAGCTTGTGGGAATGTCAACAAAATTCACATTCGCTCCTTCCATGAAAGGCTGACCACTAGGGACTTCAGATTCCACTGCCCTTGCAGGTAACACGACTGAGTTCTCACGCACAGAACACAAAAGGACAGGACAGCTGATTTGCTTACCAGAAACCATTTGCCCTGACACCCTTGGAGTTCCCGTGCTCTGAGCTGGAACTCGGATGTGCCTGAGACCCAGTGTCTACCACACAAACAAGGACAAAGCAAAGTCCCATTTTTGTGTAATGAGCTCCTTCAAAATCTGGAGAAGGCTACAGACCCCTTTCTCAGAATAATAATGCATAAAATTACAAAGGAAACTCGATTATATTGAAACATGATTAAGACATTAAATAGGCCGGGCGCGGTGGCTCACGCCTGTAATTCCAGCACTTTGGGAGGCAGAGACGGGCAGATCACGAAGTCAGGAGATGGAGACCATCCGGTCAACACGGTGAAACCCCTTCTCTACTAAAAATACAAAAAACATTTAGCGGGGCGTAGTGGTGGCGCCTGTTGTCCCAGCTACTCTGGGAGGCTGAGGCAGGGGAATGGCATGAACCCAGGAGGCAGAGCTTGCAGTGAGCCAAGATCACGCCACTCCACTCCAGTCTGGGGACAGAGTGGGACTCCATCTCCAAAAAAATAAAAGATATTAAATAAATATTTGCAATACACTAATAGATGTGTTTCTTTATTAACATCTTAAATAAGATCTAGAGGCAGATCTAATAACCTCCATAATTCCAAAGTGATGACGAGCACATTATTTTGAAATATTTGCAGTAACTGTAAATGTGATATGAAAATACTCATGACTTCCACTGGTGACAGAGCCCCCAAGTGGCTTGCTGCCAACGTTCATAATGGAAGGAAGTATTAAGTTTTATGTACAGGTTAAACAAATAAAGATGTAATTTTTTTTCTGTTGAAGTTCACATGCCCCTCTGATTCTAACCGTGGATTCTTTGGGGGTCTGTAAAACCCAAGTTGAAAACTGCTGCCCTGAGAGATGGTAGAGCAGAATGTGGGGGTCCCAGGTCCCTGAATCACCTTGTGGGTTAGAACTCAAAACTCACAGAACATTCTCCCTCGCGTGGGGAAGAAATAAACTCTTCTGTGCTTTAAGCCACTGCATATCTGGTCTCTTTATCCTAATAATTCAAACATCCAAATGTTACCGTGGCATCCCTAGGCATAGATATAATCACTCATCTCCCCTGTAGCACTAGGAATAACAGCTCTATTGCTGCACTCAGCATTTTCTAGCAACTGCCTGCCTCCCACACAACTGGAAGCTGCAATCACAGAAACAGCACCCAGGTCACTGGACACCTCCAGCATCTCGAATAAGGCTGACTCCGAGAGAGGGTGGGGAAGGTTCACCAATGAACGAAGAAACCATAACAAGTTAGCCTTTAACGTAGCACCAACTACAGGACAGGCGCAGTTCCACGCACTGTGCACGCCTTCCCTCACATGATGCTTCCAGCAAATTGGCCAGGTGGGTTCTAGTATTATCTCCCCCTGAGAATGGTGAGAACAGAGGCTCCCAAAGGTCAATCACTTTGCCTGAGGTCACAGTGTTAGTAAGGAGAGCAGGTTTGAGCCTGTAGAGTAGGACCTGGAGCAGGCCCAGTAGGACACAGAACTGGTGAATGGGACCCAGAGCCAGGGAACTGAGCCACTGGGTTCCCTGGACAGCTGACAGCAGCACCCGGGGTGCCTACCTTGATGATGATCTTCTCCCGCAGCTGGCTGGGCGAGGGCAGCTGGTCAGCGCTGGCCTCCGTGGGCTTCATCAGCAGCAGGTCGCCAAACACTTCCTTGAAGGTCTTGGCCATGTGACGCTGCTGCTCCACGCTGCAGTGCTCCTCGATGGACAGGATCACTGGGAAGCTGCAGGCGGAAGAGGGTGGGCAGCTCGGCAGGGGGAGCAGGCACCTCTGCATCTGCCCCACAGAGGGGCCAGGGCAGCTCGGCCCTGGGGCAACAGAAACCGGGTGCTGCTCGGGGCACAGCCCCCACATCTGCCCTCCCAGAAGGAGAGGACCTCACCCTGGGTGTGAGGGCACAAGCCTTGGGACTCAGAACAGCTGCAGTCTGATTGAGGAGCTTCCCCATACCCCAGAATGCACCTTTTCTCTTTTTTTTTCCATCCGTTCAAGTCTTTAAACTTACAGAAAAAAGTCTCTAATTTTTTTTTAATTTCAAACTTACAGAAAAGATCAAAGACAGTGCAATAAGCACCCATGTAAGCTTCACCTAGGGTCACCAGCGTTGACATTGTCCCATGTGCGCATCTGCCTACTTTAGTGTATTTATTATTTTCTTTATTTATAAAGTGTATTGGTTTCATATATTCTCATTCATATGCACACATAGGTAATTTACCTATGTATGCATGCATACATTTATTATTTGTATGTGTACATATGTATATTTATATAAGGTGTCTGCATTTATAGATCATTTGTGTGTGTGCATCTAGAGTTGATTTTTCTCATCTATTGAGGTTATGGTCCATAAAGTCACCACCAACACTGATTGGCAAATACCTGAGCCACTGCTCCTAAGGGGAAATACAGGGTCAGGGCCTTTGGAGCCTGTGGTCACAACATTTACCTCAACGGATCAAAATCTGACCTTGTTTTATGTGTGTTTCTGTTTCAAGACACCTCATTTGGTATATATTGTTGACTGACATCTGGCTGACAGCCAGCATCACTGCAATTTGTGCCTGAATGAAGCACAGCTGACACAGGTATTTTCTCCATCGGGCACATCACAGCCTTCTCATGCTCAGGAACACCAGGCAGCCCTCAGCACTGTGCTTCAGGCCATCTGAACAGCAAAATCACTAAGAAAAAGCTCAAAAACAGGAACAATGTGGCACTCGACAGACGGTGAGAAGGACACTTGCTGAAGCTTTCATGCTGTAGACCAGGAAGGGGAGCGCTGCTTTGCTTAACCTCAGCTGAACACGCGTGCATCACGTGAGTCTCATTTCCCACACTTTGTGCATGTCTCAAAATGACCTCAGAGTGCTTTGAGGTTTGATTTGGGGTTACAAGTCAATTTTAGCAAGCAGGTCAATTCAGTTACAGAATTCACCAATAAGGATCACCTATCTCTGTCTGTATCATGTGAACGTGTGTGTATGTATACAGTCACATATTAGTACATGCATATACATACATATATACGCATATATATATTTATGTGTGTGTGTGTACATATACACATGCACACTCCTCCTGAGGGAGCAGAAAACTCATTTATTTATTTATTTTTACATTTTTGGAGATGGAGTTTCACTCATTGCCCAGGCTGGAGTGCAATGGCACGACTTCAGCTCATTACAACCTCCGCCTCCCAAGTTCAAGCAATTCTCCTGCCTCAACCTCCTGACTAGCTGAGATGACAGGCACCCACCACCACGCCCAGCTAATTTTTTGTATTTTTAGTAGAGACAGGGTTTCACCATGTTGGCCAGGCTGGTCTCAAACTCCTGACTTCAGTTGATCCACCCACCGTGGCCTCCGAAAGTGCTGGGATTACAGGCGTGAGCCACCACGCCCGGCCTATATTTATATTTCATTTATACGTGTATTTACGTTTCCTCCTGAAGCATCTGAAATGAGGCGCGGACATCCTCCACAGGTATCTCTTAAGAACAAGAGCATACCCGACTTCGCCACACCATGTCACCCCAGGAAATTATCTTTAAACAATGATCATTAGACATACTCATCATTAGACATACTCAAATTTCCCCAGTTATCCAAGAAACATAGTGTCTAGATGGGGTTTTTCCCACCGAGAATCCATCTGAGGCTTGTGGATGGCATTCACTATGAAACAAAATTATTCTTTTTTTTTTTTTTTTTTGAGACGGAGTCTCTCGGCTCACTGCAAGCTCTGCCTCCCGGGTTCACGCCATTCTCTTGCCTCAGCCTCCCAGAGTAGCTGGGACTACAGGCGCCCGCCACCACACTCGACTAATTTTTTATATTTTTAGTAGAGACGGGGTTTCACCGTGTTAGCCAGGATGGTCTCGATCTCCTGACCTTGTGATCCACCTGCCTCGGCCTCCCAAAGTGCTGGGATGACAGGTGTGAGCCACCACGCCCGGCCGAAAACAAAATTATTCTAAAGGTAACCATGTCACTTCCATAAACAGGAAACCACATCACTCGATAGAAATGAAGGTAAAAGTGAAAATAAACTGATGATGATAAAAATAAAATCCTGAACCATGTTCCAGCTCAAGTAAATCACAGCCTCATCACTCCTGGGAAGCATGGACCCAGCTCATTCCCCGACCCTGACCCACACACCCTTACTAGAACACAACAGCTAAAAAGCTTTTAGAACAAAGGCTAGTAAGTTGGTATCAAAACTTAACTGGCAGCAAAATGTGAACCATTCAAATGAATGCTGCTTGCAATCATTTTTTTAAATCCCTCTTAATACCAGTAAGGATGCCTTTTGCTAAAAAAACATTAATGCATTAATGTTTAATTACAGAGTTCTATCCCTATAGGTGTTAGATGATTCCAGGCCTATTTTAACCAGAAAAAAACTTTCTCTAGCCATGAATGAGATAATGTTCAGTGAGTGACTATCAACTCACAACCATAAGCACCTATGTCCTAAAAAGGAAAGCAAACTCGCAAAGCAGTGTAAGCAGCCCCTCCACAGTGTCTGTTAATACAGGCTCCTTCCATCTGCCTGGTGGAGGTTGGCACTAAGAAGGGCTAGGGTCCTACGGGGGAGAACACTGCGATGGAGACATCATATGCTTTCATTGAAAGGTTTTCGCCAAGTGGGAAAAGACGTCCATAATTTCACTGTCTCAGAGCAACACCTCCACCCAGCTCGAGGGACATCTGCGGTAAATTCAATAAAAATAACCAGTCAGGCTGGGCGCAGTGGCTCATGCTCATAATCCCAGCTCTTTGGGAGGTTGAGGCAGGAGGATCACCTGAGGTCATGAGTTCAAGACCAGCCTGGCCAACATAGTGAAACCCTGTCTCTACAAAAATACAAAAATTAGTCAGGCATGATGGCAGGTGCCTGTAATCCCAGCTACTCGGGAGGCTGAGACAGGGGAATTACTTGAACTCAGGAGGTGGAGGTTGCAGTGAGCCAAGATACTGCCATTGTACTCTAGCCTGGGTGACAGAGCGAGACTCCATCTGAAAAGAAAAGAAAAAGAAAGGAAAAGGAAAAGGAAAAGGAAAAGGAAAAGGAAAGGAAAGGAAAGGAAAGGAAAGGAAAGGAAAGGAAAGGAAGGAAGGAAAGAAGGGAAGAAGAAGAAAAGAAGGAAAAAAAGAAAATCCATCTTATTGACTGAACACTAACTCTATGCCAGGTGCAGGGTTAAGCACTTGCTGTAATGGCATCTCATTTAACCCTCACAACTGCCCTGTGAGGTGCACACAATTTTCACCTCTGTTTTTTAATGTGGGAATTGAAGCATAGAATAGTAAGTGCTTTGCCCAAGCTAGTACTTCACGGCTGGATTCAAACTTGGCAAAAAGGATTCAGAAGCCATACTCGTAAGTGCTATTGTACTCCAGAAGGGATAAAAAGACAACTATCATTCCACTGAGCCTATAGAAGGCCTCCTGCCAGCTCTCAGAAATAATAAGGAACCCAGACCAGGAGTCAGTATATGATGGCCTCCGCCCCAAATCTGGCCTGCCATCTCTTTCTGTAATTTGTAATTCAAGTTTCAACTGGAACATAGCCAAGCCCATCTGTTTACCTCTTGTCCACGGCTGTTTTGCACTTCAGCAACAGGGCTGAATAGTTGCAACAGAGACCACAGGACCCACAAAGCCTGAAATATTTTTTTTTTTTTTTTTTTGAGACAGAGTCTCACTCTGCCGCCCAGGCTGGAGTGCAGTGGCCGCATCTCAGCTCACTGCAAGCTCTGCCTCCCGGGTTCGCGCCATTCTCCTGCCTCAGCCTCCCGAGTAGCTGGGACTACAGGCGCCCACCACCACGCCCGGCTAGTTTTTTTTCTTGTATTTTTCAGTAGAGACGGGGTTTCACCTGTGTTAGCCAGGATGGTCTCAATCTCTTGACCTCATGATCCGTCCGTCCAGGCCTCCCAAAGTGCTGGGATTACAGGCGTGAGCCACCACGCCTGGCCAGCCTGAAATATTTCTATCTGGCCCTTTATAGAACAATTCCGTTGACCTCCAGCCCAAATCAAGATCTTATAGTGCGACAGAAAAGGATTAGACCTGAGGTTAGAAACCCTTGAAACAAACCTAAATATTCTCATCCACTTAATCTCTCCTTGCCTCAATTTACTCATCTGTTAAATGGGGATGACCATACCCACTTTGCGGCAAAGAATCAAGATGATCACATGTACAAAGGGCCTAGCACAGAGCCTGGCCCCAGGCAGCTATTCAAGAAATACACCAACCACCACCACTACTGGCTGCTTGGATTCTGCCTGTAGAAACAGGTTTGGTGGGGGTGACAACTAGGCAGAAAAGAGGGAATTAGGACAGAAGGGAATTTTAACTTTCTTTGCCTCTCTTTTTTTTTTCTTTGAGACAGGGTCTCGCTCCGTTGCCTAGGCTGCAGTGCAATGGTGCAATCTCAGCTCACTGTAACCTCTGCCTCCCAGGTTCAAGCAATCCTCCCACCTCAGCTTCCCTAGTAGCTGGGACCACAGGTGCATGCCACTGCATCCAGCTGATTTTTTTTTTTTTTTTTTTTTTTTTTTTTTTTTTTGTATTTTTGGTAGAGATGGGGTTTCACCATGTTGCCCAGGCTCTTCTCCAACTCCTGACCTCAGGTGATCACACCTCAGACTCCCAAAGTGCCAGGATTACAGGCAATGAGCCACTGCGCCCAGCCTTTCCTTCTCTTTCAAGGGTTCTGAAAGTAGGGGCCAGACAGAATGAGGAGGCGGGGTGGGCACTGAGCAGCCACAGGGTTCCCCCAGCCAGAGCCGCCTCGGGGCTCTAGATTCCGGGAGTAACCTGCACTCTCGGCCTGCAGGGGGCGCCAACACTCGGGTGAGAACTTGATGGCACTAGCTTTGGCCAAGATGGGGCGCAGGCCTTCCTACATTTGGAGGGAGGCGTCTGTGTGTGTTTGCCTGTCTGTGCAATCCTAGCTGCCTTCCTCTTTAAGTCACACCACCCAGAAATCAGCCAACTGACCTTGAGGTAACAAAGGCGTGGTCTTTGATGGCCTGTACGACGTCATCAAACTTGATCTTGGTGGTCCGCGTCCAGCCGTGGTAGATGACCGGCTTCCCATCAGGCCCGTCCCAGCAGTCCACTACAGGGAGAAACGTGACATACTCAACAACACGTGTGTTCACCGACAGCCCCGAGGTCAGCCCCCAGCCCACACACCAGTTCAGTTACTAGACAAGGACGCCCACACTCCCTCCATTCAGCTGCCAAGGACATAGGGTTTCCCTGTGTACGCAGGGTTCCCTGTGCGTTTACATAATGCAAGTGCAGCTGTCCAAGACAAGCTAGTTTCAATGCTGCTTTTTTTTTTTTTTTTGAGAGATGAAGTCTCACTCTGTTGCCCAGCCTGGAGTGCAGTGGCACAATCTCGCCCTACTGCAATCTCCGCCTCCCAGGTTCACGCACTTCCCCTGTCTCAGTCTCCCGAGTAGCTGGGACTATAGGCGCGTACCACCACGCCCAGTTAATTTTTTGTATTTTAGTAAAGACAGGTTTGCACCATGTTGGCTAGGGTGGTCTCGATATCCTGTCCTCATGATCCGCCTGCCTCAGCCTTCCGAAGTGCTGGGATTAGAGGCATGAGCCACCGCGCCCGGCCTCAACACTTCTTCTTTTTTTTTTTTTTTTAAACTAAAATTTCTAAGCCTTTATTGCATATTAATAAAACAAATCTTTGAATATACAGCAATGTAAAACTTTTAAAAATATTAAATTCCTATAACTAGGGACAGTTGGTATGAAGAAGGGATGATGAGCACTGGTACAGGGCACTCTGCACCAACACACAGAATTTACTGTTCTGCAAATGACTGACAGTAAAAATTTTAAAGATGGCACAATCCTAGCAGGCAATCTTTCTTTTGTTTACAAGATACAACATTTAACAGTTATTTAAATGTAATCCTGAAGCAGCCTGCAAATTTTACCTTTTGCTTTTAGTTCTGTCAGTGTGGTCCCTATCTTTGTGGTACCTATCCCTGTCCTTTTCTCCTTCTCTATGTTTACTTTTCTCTCGATCTTTGTCCTTCTCATAGTCTTCACTTTTAGGTTTATCTGGCTTCTTGTCTACACTCCTACTATCTCTGCTTGCTTTTCCATCTGTTCCTCGATCACCATGTGATAACCGTGCCCTCTCTTTATCTTTGTGCCCTTCCTCCCTGCTTTTTCTGTCTCTGTCCTTGTCTTGGCTTCTGTCTCTGCGTCTATGCCTTTCAGATTCTTGCTCCCATTCCTTTTCATGTCGCTCTCTTTTCAAGTGGTGTGAATCACTATAAAATCTCTGGCGGTCCCCTTTACCCCTATTAAATGACCTATCCAGTTGCTGTTGGTCTTGCCTACCCCAAGGGTCACTATGGCGCCTTTCTAGTCTCCGAACGTCTTTAACCTGGTAAAAACTCTGTGGGCCTATATACCTTGATGCTTGTGAGAGAGGACCCATCATACGCTGTGGCTGACCTGGGAGATGAACAACAGGTGGCCAGGGAACCATGGGATTTTGAGCAAAGCCAAAGCCTGGAGGGGGAAGTAATGGAGGTGGCAAATGTGGTGGAAATTCAAACATGCTTTGTGGGGGAAAATTAGGAGGCCCTGGAAATGGAAATCCAGGTGGGCTAGACTTGAGATGCTGAAGGTTGGGCTGCTGTGGCCTCACGGGTGAAAAGTTTGTACTTGTTCTGGGGCTGGTGCTTCTTTACCACCTGTTTTATTTTGACTTTGCCTGTTGAAAACCTTGACTACCTTTTCTGCCCGTGGAAATGATACAGAGCAGTGAGAAATTTATTTGTAAAGGTTCACAGTAAAATTTTCAAACAGAAATGGGTCATGTGGAAGGTGAACACCCCCAATCTTTTGGACCCCGAGGGCACAGAAGCCGATGCTTAAAGCTGTTCTTCTAAACATTTGTTTTTTTCTGAGGGAGAAGAAAAATCATAAACGGGAGGAAAGTCTATAGAATAACTGCTACAAAACATTGCTTCCATCATGAGTGGTTTTGGAAACACTGGAGCCTAAGTCAGTGGTTGTTGCCTTTTTTTTTTTGAGACAAAGTCTCCCTCTGTTGCCCAGGCTGGAGAGCAGTGGCACAATCTCAGCTTACTGCAACCTCTGCTTCCCGGGCTCAAGCGACTCTTGTGCCTCGTCCTCCCAAGTAGCTGGGATTACAGATGTGCACCATCACACCTGGCAATTTTTGTATTTTTAGAAGAGACAGCATTTCGCCATGTTGGCCAGACTGGTCTCAAACTGATCTCAAGTGATCTCCTGATCTCAAGTGACCCGCCCGCCTCGATCTCTCACAGTGCTGGGATTACAGGCATGAGACACCATGCCCAGCTGGTTGTTGCCTTTTCTCAACCAAATGCACCCATGAGCCTCTGGTGAGAGAGAGGCTGGAAGGAAAAGAGCCAGAGAGGCTATGAGAAGGAAGGAGGGAAGTAAGGCCTCTGCCATCTGCCCAGCCACAGATGCCGGCTGACCCTTCTGTTCTTTTCTGTTTAGACACAGAGTCTCGCTCTGTTGCCCAGGCTAGAGTGCAGTAGCACAATCACAGCTCACCACTGCCTCAACCTCCTGGGCTCAAGCGATCCTCCCACCTCAGCCTCCCAAGTTGTTGGGATCACAGGTGCATGCCACTACACACAGCTAACTTTTTTACTTTTTCTAATGACAGAATCTCACCGTGTCGCCCAGGCTGGTCTCAAACTCTTGGCCTCATGCAGTCCTCCCACTTCAGCCTCCCAAAGTGCTGGGATTACAGGCAGGAGCCACCATATCCAACCCCGATCGTTCTTTTCACATTTGCTCACAGACCCCCCAATCCAGGTGATACGGGGTACCTGTGCACACCTAGGACCCAGCTGCCAAAACACAGTGGGTGTCTGTTTGCCTTCCTCTAATACCAGCCCAGGAGGAAGCTGAGGAGATACAGATGGCAGGGACTCTGTCTCAAAAAAAAAAAAAAAAAAAAAAAAAGAAAGAAAGAAAGAAAGAAACATCACACTCTAACCCCATAAATATGCACAGTTGTTATGTGTCCATTAAAACTTTTTTAAAATTTGAAAGAAAACATGGAGCAACCACATGGTTATCCTCAATTTGCTGTGAGCGTGACCTCGGCCAAGAAGGAGCTACTCACGTTCAATGCAGCGACAGCCCATGCGCAGGCAGCGGATGTAAGCTTCCGGGGACGACTCGCTCCGCAGCTGGTCACCTGTGAGGTACCTGCAGGAGAGAAGGCAGGTGGCCGTGAGGGGGTGGCAGCCACAGGGGTTGGGGGGCCAAGCCTGCACCTCGGGGTGTTGCGGGGGAACTTCTCAGCCTGAGTTCCCAAAGCTCTGAATTCTTCATCTAGAAAGACTCCAAGCTAAGGCCTAGGACAGAAATACACAACTCCACGGTCACACTGGGCATGAGCTTTGAACTCAGGTCACAATCACAGGAGGTGACTGCTGACCACCTGGGCAACGCAAGCATGGAGAGGACGTGTTCTTTTGAGGAGAAGTTGGTCAAAGCACGTCAGAAGCAGAAAAGCTGCAGAAGATGAATTAACAAAGCCCCGCGGCCACCCTCTGGGTCCTCGGTCTAAACAGAGATGGGCACTTCTTTTGGTATCAGGGCCAAGGCCAGGCACAGAACAGGCATTCAACAACTGTCGGTGGAATCGACTCTGCTAGGAGCCACACCCACCAAAACTGCCGTGAGAATGACTCCTTAGTGCGCTTTCTTCCTCACCATGATTCACCTCAACTCTTTTTTAAGTTTGTGTTCCGAGGCCAGGCACGGAGGCTCACACCTGTAGTCCCAGCATTTTGGGAGGCTGAGGTGGGCAGATCATGAGGTCAGGTGTTCGAGACCAACCTGGCCAACATAGTGAAATTCTGTCTCTACTAAAAATACAAAAAAAAAAAAAAAAAAAAATAGCTGGGCATGGTGGCATGTGCCTGTAGTCCCAGCTACTCGGGAGGCTAAGGCAGGAGAATCTCTTGAACCAGGGAGGCAGAGGTTGTGGCGAGCTGAGATTGCACCACTGCACTCCAGCCTGGGCAACAGAGCAAGACCCCGTCTCAAAAAAAAAAAAAAAAAAAAGTTTGTTCCTCACACTGGGGCCTGTCAGAGGGTGGTAGGAGGGAGAGGATCAGGAAAAATAACTAATGGGTAGTAGGCTTAATGCCTGGGTGACAAAATAATCTGCACAGCAAACCCCCATGACACAGGTTGACCTGTGTAACAAACCTGCACACGTACCTCTGAACTGAAAATAAAAGGTTTTTTTAAAGTTTGTATTTCTTTTTTTTTTTTTTTTTTTTTTTTTTTTTTTTTTGAGACGGAGTTTCGCTGTGTCGCCCAGGCTGGAGTGCGGTGGCCGGATCTCAGCTCACTGCAAGCTCCGCCTCCCGGGTTCACGCCATTCTCCTGCCTCAGCCTCCTGAGTAGCTGGGACTACAGGCGCCCGCCACCTCACCCGGCTAGTTTTTTTGTAGTTTTTAGTAGAGACGGGGTTTCACCGTGTTAGCCAGGATGGTCTCGATCTCCTGACCTCGCGATCCGCCCGTCTCGGCCTCCCAAAGTGCTAGGATTACAGGCTTGAGCCACCGCGCCCGGCCTAAAGTTTGTATTTCTTAACTGTCTTCCGGGTTTTCTAGAATTCACCGTGCGGAAACACAGACTCTTACAATGACGGGCATGGTGGGGAAGACAGAACTGTGAAATCAGTTTCCCCTGAAAGAGATTTTACCTTCCCAAATGCCTGGAGCGTAACACCATTAAAAGCCTTTTCCCAGATGACCCCCTGGAATGTCACTTAGGCAAGTCCCCACCCATAGCTCCAGGAGCCACGACCCAAGGACTTCACCCCTCACCCAATAAGACACACTAAATACTGGAACATCAGTGCAACATCCTTTATATCCTCCCTCTGTTGCAATCAGAGTAACCATCCCAAGAGGCCCCTGTGAGCATCTTATTTTCTGGTTAAAAGTCGTCAGGGTCTTCCCGACAGCTCTCACGGTGACCTACAAGATCCTGCTCCAGCAGGACCTGCCTTCCTCCCCTCCTGACATCACTCTCCTAGATTCTGCACTCCAGCCTTAGCAGACTCTTTTCAGTTGCTCCTGCCCCAGGACCTTGGCACTTGCTGCTCCTCTGTCTGAAACACTTCTCCTCGCCTTACCACCTGCTCCCCACAGCAGCAAGTCCTCTTCTGAGGTTAACTTTCAATGGAGGCCTTCCTCCCAGCACATGAGGACGTGGCTGCCATCTGTTCACAGCCACATCCCCAGCTCCCAGCAGGCACAGGGTACACAGTCCCTATGAATCAATTCAATGAGTCACTGAATTGCTTTGGCTACTGTGAGATGCCCAAATCATGAAAAACTAAGTTTACTACGTTGCTTTAGTTACTAAGTTACTTTAAGTTACTTTTGGTTTTACTAGCTTTTTAGGGCCACAGAAAACAGATTATTATTACAATGCCAACTGAGAAAGGGAGGTGTGTTCCCCGCCCCTTCCAGAAGCTTCTGTGTATTCTAGTCTGAGGAATGCGACGCTACACCCTCCACCTGCTTCTCAACACGGCTCACCAGAGCAGCGCATCGCACCCGTGCCTCAACCCTCACATGCTCTGTGCTGCCCAACCCATCACAGGTTCATCTGAAACTCACGTGTTATGTGACGAGGAGATCCAGTAATGAGACAAGGGGTTGTTCATGTCCTGCATGTCCACCACGTCATACTTCTCATCCCAGATGCTGTTTTCTCGTGAAAACAGGTACATGAGGAACTAAAAGAGTCAAACACAAAGACTGAATCATCACGTTGACGGGAGGGATGGTGTCTGCTTGTTTCTGTTCTGTGTCCACCCAGGGGAAGAACAGCTCTGATGCGTGAAACCAACAGTCTCCAAACCTCAATCGCCCACGTTTTCAATACCGAAGGCTCAGACTGCAATGGGCTGCAGCAACATATTTTTTCCATAGACCTAGACAATATTTTCCTTTGTAATGCTTATCCTAAAATATTTGCTACTGCAAGGGCTTATGCTTACCATATATACATTGTTGTTGCCTTTTGTCTGTTTTTTCTTTTTTTTTTTTTTTTTTTTTTTTGAGACAGAGTCTCGCTCTGTCGCCCAGGCTGGAGTGCAGTGGCCGGATCTCAGCTCACTGCAAGCTCCGCCTCCCGGGTTTTACGCCATTCTCCTGCCTCAGCCTCCCGAGTAGCTGGGACTACAGGCGCCCACCATCTCGCCCGGCTAGTTTTTTTTTGTATTTTTTAGTAGAGACGGGGTTTCACCATGTTAGCCAGGATGGTGTTTTTTCAGACAGAGCCTTGCTCTGTTGCCAAGGCTGCAGTGCAGTGGCACAATCTCAGCTCACTGCAACCTCCACCTCCTGGGTTCAAGCGATTCTCCTGCCTCAGCCTCCCAAGTAGCTGGGATAACCGGCATGCACCACCACACCAGGCTAATTTTTGTATTTTTAGTAGAGACAGAATTTTACCGTGTTGGCCAGGCTGGTCTCAAACTCCTAACCTCAAGCGATCCACCCGCCTCAGCCTCCCAAAGTGCTGGGATTACAGGTGTGAGTCACTGCACTTGGCCTCATATATATGTTTTAAGGCATAACAGTAGCGTGAAAAGTTGTGAACCCACTACCCAACTGAAGAAACAGAGTGTTATCCATATCAGAATGTTGAAAGGGCAGAAAATTTCAAGTTACAATTCCTGGCCCCTTTAAAAAAAAAAAAAAAAAAAATGCTTTACCGACCTGGGCCTACTTTCTGCTGCCTGAGAACGACCTCATATGGGGCAGGCGCTCCCCAGTTCCACCTCCCCTCCTTCCCTATGTAAGGTCAAAGGCAACCATTCTGACCTGCAAGCACCCAGACACCTTCGCATTTTGTTTCTGTGCTTGCAATGGTTCAACTCTCCCTGGTGGCAGATGCCCTCTAGTGGCAAAATCAATAATCCCACCCAGGCAACACGGTCAATGGAGAAGAGTAAGAAAAGGCTTTGAAACTGCCTTAGCAAAAATCAGAACAACGAGAAAATTACGACAGCGAAACAGATCTGATCTAACCAATCTCCTTCTTGCCTTTAACCTCCAAACTGCCGTTAATTATTCCTGGGCTTGGGCCAAAGTAACTTTGGAAAACATTTAGTTTATAGTTTAAATAACAGCCCTTCCCCAAAACCAAACTGCCTTTGTAAAGCTAAACAAAGACCAGGTTAGCAGGATGACAGGGGCCTGAATTCCGCTAAGGTGGAGACTAATTGGTTACCAGCCATTTTTCTGGACGTTATAAGATTCGCAACTTCCCCAGTTACTCCTACAGATAACATCACTCCTGTTCAAACTAAGATTGGCCGTTTGAGACGTCTTTTTGGGCGTTTGCATGGCTCTACCTGGACCGCCCACTGGTCCTGTAGCCCCACCCAGAAGCACACTGTTTTCCACACCTATATGATTGCATCTCCAACCAGTCAGCAGCACCCCTTCCCTGCCCCTCCAAATTATCTTTAAAAAACCCTAGCCTCGGCCAGATGCGGTGGCTCACACTTATAATCCCAGCACTTTGGGAGGCTAAGGCAGGCTGATCACAAGGTCAGGAGTTGGAGACCAGCCTGGCCAACATAGTGAAACTCTGTCTCTACTAAAAATACAAAAAAATTAGCCAGGCATGGTGGAGGGCACCTGGAATCCCAGCTACTCGGGAGGCTGAGGCACAAGAATCACTTGAACCTGGGAGGCGGAGGTTGCAGTGAGGTGAGATCGCACCACTGAACTCCAGGCTGGGTGACAGACTGAGACACCATCTCAGAAACAAAAACACAAGCAAACAAACAAAGACATAAAAAACAAAACTCGAGCCTCTGAAAGGGAGGATGATTTGAGTAATAATAAAACTCGAGTCTCCCATTCACCCGGCTCTACGTGAGTTAAACTCTTTCCCTGTTTCAATTCCCCTGCCTTGATCAATTGGCTATGTCTAGGTAGCAGGCAAAATGAACCCACTGGACAGTTAACAGTTACAGTAATCTGGAACCTGGGAGAAAAAAAAAAACAGAAAAACACTCCCAACTAACCAGTCAGTCAAGGGGACATCAAATAGCAAAGCTCTCCAAGGAAAGAGAACAGAAAATAAACCTCAGAAAGCACAGACATCAATCAAAAAGTCACCCCCACGTGACAACAAGCCCAGCCTACTCACCTCATCCACAAACAAGAAAGGCTCAGCAGTTTCACGCATGGTGTCATCGATGAACTTTGTCATCCGCTCACGGACTTTGCTCAGATCCTGAGCCCAATGCTCCTTAAAATGAGAAAGAGAACAAGAGATCACCAAAATGAGTACTGATAAAATTCTTCATTTCCCAGGGTCCAGACAGTCGCGATCAAAGACTGAAACGTCAACCAATTCCGAAATCACTTGCAATCGAGCACCACGTGTTGAGGCCTCATTCTGCACACGGCCTTTTGCCAGGGGTCAGCAAATATTCTCTGCAAAGAGCCCGAGAGTAAATATTTTGGGCTCTGTGAGCCATATGGTGTCTGCTGCAACCTCTCAACTCCGCTGCTGTGGTGCAAAAGCAGCCACAGATAACCCGCAGGCAAATGGGCATGGCTGTATTCCAACAAAATTTTGTTTATAAAAGCAAGCAGTCAGCTGTATTTGGCTCATAGGTCATGGTTTGCCAGCTCCTGCCCTATGACAGCTCTTTACGTTTGTTAGTAAGAAGCAGCCTGGTGGCATGGTAGTTACATCAGCCTTCCAGGTCCCTTACCTGGGTTGGCCTCTCATTCTACCTAGCTGACCTTGGGCAAGTTACCTACCATCTCTGTGCCTCCCCACCCATGAAGCGGGAGTAAGAGTATCTACCACACAGTTTCTGTGGAGCACTGTATGAAATGGATACTGTAGGAAGCATTGTATGAAATCTTAATAGGTTATGTGCCTAACGCAGTACCTGGTGCATAGAAAGTGCTCAGGCCCACTTTGGGAGGCCGAGGCGGGTGGATCGCCTGAGCTCAGGAGTTCAAGACCAGCCTGGCCAACATAGTGAAACCCCATCTCTACTAAAATACAAAAAAAAATTTTTTTTAAATCAGCTGGGCGTGGTGGCAAGCGCTGTAATCCCAGCTTCTCAGGAGGCTGAGGCAGGAGAATTGCTTGAACCGGAGAGGCAGAGGTTGCAGTGAGCCAAGGTTGTACCATTGCACACCAGCCTGGGCAACAGAGTGAAACTCTGTCTCAAAAAAAAGAAAGTGCTCTGACCATGGCAGCTTGTGCAAACAAGCATCTATCTTCCTCCTATGGTCATCTCACTTAGTCCACATAACTCTGCAAGTCATTAATTGCCATTGTCATTTTAGAGACAAGGAAACAGAGACCCAGGAACAATACCTCACGACCCTAAGCCCACACAGCTTGTAAATTGTAGTCTCGGCTCCAAATAGCTAAACTGACATGGAATGTAATCATATGCCCTCTTTCCAAGAGAATAGGCAAACAGGGCTGCTAAAACACTGGTAACGTCTGAAATATACATGACCAGTTCCAAACCAGCTGCTACACAGTCCTAGACATTCTAGAAACCCTTTTAAAAAAGAATGTATAATATGAAGTAACTATTGCTTTCCTCTCCATGCCCTGAAATCCCAAATATTCATAGGAAAAGGGCATGAAATACATCATATAAATTCAACACTGATCAATGCTTTCTTCACTTCAAATATTCTAAAACCTTCATCTTTATGACTAACAGGAGCAAATATGCTACCAGATGTGTGTGTGGTTCGATGGGAAGGGCTGGATGAGGATGTCTGAAAGAATGAAAAATAGAAGAACAGACGCAAATGAGGTGGTGACCAGGAGGCTTGTGACATGCATGGGTGTAAGACAAAAATGAACAGCTGTTGACTCTTGCAAATTTACCTGGATCAGGAGCCCAAAACAGCCCGGAAGCTGGGAAACTGCGAGCTCATTTGAATACAGGGGTGTCAGAATCTTTGAATACTACAACATGAAACCCAAATTGTGGGATATTTTATTAAAATACTTTACCTGACCAAGATGTCCCAAAGAGGCTGGAGGTATCCTCCTTCCTTCCCCCTACAAAGTTTTTACATTTATCAAAATGCATGGGTACTTAGCTAATACAACCTGGCACTGGACTGACTGCAAAGAAAGAAATCTTCTGCCTAAAGGAGATGGAAATATCAATATTCTAGGGGTTGTAAAATGCATCTCCTTGGTGTGGGGTATTGCACTAGACACCTGTAATAGTGAAAATGGCAAAGAATAATGATGAAAATAAAAATAAATGGTGATGGCCGTCAACACTGGGCACTGACTCTACACCAGGCCCCACACAGTGGCTCATCGTGAACTTACCACCACCCCAGGAGGCACAGGTTATTCTCCATGTCATATAAACGGGGAAACAGAAGCCCTGCTTCACATGGGCCAAAATGCATACAACCTATACAACTAGGCTTCTAGTCGTTAACTTAGTGTTGCCAGACATGAGCCTCGGACTAAACCCAGAAACGCTGATTCTGGAAACATACTTTTAACTCCCTTCCTATCCCATCACCTGTCCATTCCAGAGCTGTACCATGGCGTGCTTAGCCAACCCTCTAAAGACATTTAGATTAATTCCAAGTTTTCTTTTTTATTAAAAATGCTGCCATTATTTCCTTAGGATAAGTGTGTGGGAGGGCAACAATTTACTCAAGATATAGAATCTAGTTTTAAAGCTTTCTTTTCATTGCATACAGCCAAAATGTTTTCTAGAAAAGTCATACTAATTTGCACACAAAGTACTGCAGTGATTATTCCATACGAGCATCTGTGTGACCAACAAACATCGCATGGATGCTCATGGCTGTTTGGGTCCTTACTCCTCAGATGCAGAGACAGCGAACTCCTACTTTCTCCTGGCCGCAAGTCCCTGACCTCTAAGGGCAGCCCAGCAAAGGGCCCCAGTTGGGGAAAGCATGTAATAAAGTCAACCACCACTAGGTGGGGCTAAATCTATATACCCAAGTCTCCGTACCAGGTGGTGAATTCTAGGAGGTGAGGCTACTTGTCCCCAAGAATTTAACCAATTTGACTTTAATCGTTCCCTACTAAACTGAGTAATTTATTGGAAGGAAAATCATGACAGGAAAAAAGTGCTTGAATTTCTCTACTTCACCCTAGCACCAGCTAGACTGAACATGTGACTGTGCCCAATAAAATTAATGTATTACCTTCATTTTACCTCCTCCCTCAGACTTAGTCTCAGGTTGGGCAAATAAGCCTTCTTTTGATCACTGTCATTCAACCCCAGCACTGGGAAGGCATGATACCTACAACATGTATCAACATTCTCATTCACCATTTATCAGTCTACTAGGGTAGCTACGACCCTTCCCTGAGCCCTCAGTGTGGCTGGCCTTGTGCAAAACACATCTTCCCTGCTTGCAAGTTTCTCTTCCATCAATGAAATCCAAACACAGGCTAGGTATTCGATGCCATTTAAAAATTACTGCTAATTGCACAAGCTGTAATAGGAGTGTTGTGGCTGTATTTTTTAAAAAAACAGGAAGTCAGCCGGGCGTGGTGGCTCATGCCTATAATCCCAGCACTTTGGGAGACCGAGGTGGGTGGATCACAGGGTCAGGAGATCGAGACCATCCTGGCTAACACGGTGAAACCCCGTCTCTACTAAAAATACAAAAAATTAGCCAGGCAGTGGTGGCCGGCGCCTGTAGTCCCAGCTACTCAGGAGGCTGAGGCAAGAGAATGGTGTGAATCCGGGAGGCAGAGCTTGCAGCGAGCCGAGATTGCACCACTGCACTCCAACGTGGGCGACAGAGCAAGACTGTCTCAAAAAAGGAAAAAAAAAAAAAGTCCTATCCATGAGAGAAACATACGGAAGTATTTACAAACAAAACGACGCAAAGTCTGGGGTTTGCTTTAGAATTCTTCAGTAAAAAAATGAAGAAAGGGGAAGGTTAGGGAGACGTGTGTGGACTTAGAAATGGATGAAATAAAACTGGCAAAGTGGGCCGGGCACAGTGCCTCATGTGTGTAATCCCAGCAATTTGGGGACTGAGAGAGGTGAGTCACTTGAGTCCAGGAGTTGGAGACCAGCCTGAGCGACATGGCGAAACCATTTCCACTAAAGATACAAAAATTGGTCAGGGCTGGGTGGGGTGGCTCACACCTGTAATCCCAGCACTTTGGGAGGCCAAGGCGGGTGGATCACCTGAGGTGAGGAGTTCAAGATCAGGCTGGCCAACATTGTGAACCCCTGATTCTATTAAAAATACAAAAATACAGGTGTGTGGCAGACACCTGTATTCCCAGCTACTTGGGAGGCTGAGGCAGGAGAATCACTTGAACGTGGGAGGCAGAGGTTGCAGTGGGCCAAGATCGAGCCATTGTACTCCAGCCTGGGTGACAGAGCAAGACTGTATCTCAAAAAAAAAAAAAAAAAAAAAAAAAGAATTGTCAGGCATGGTGGCACATACCTGTAGTCCCAGCTATTTGGGAGGCTAAGGCAGGAGGATCACTTAAGCCCAAGAGGTCGAGGCTGCAGTGAGCTGTTATTATGTCACTGCACTCCAGCCTGGGTGACAGGGTGAGTGGGGCCTTGTCTCAAACAAAAACTGGCAAAATGCTCATAATTTTTAATCTGAGTGATGATACATGGTGGTTCATTAAACCATTTGTCTGCTTTCGTGTATGTTTGAAATGTTCTGCAAGACAAGAGGTTAAGTAAATGAACTTAATTTTGCTGCAACCCAAAACTGCTCTAAAATATAGTCTATTTTAAAAAAAAACAAATGAATTAACAGAAAAAAGTAAATGGAACTCCATTGATACAGACAAAATTTTTAGATTTATATGTGAAGAGGCATGCATGCATGCATACATACACACACACACACACACACACACACACACACAGATCCATACAATTGTCTCTGATCCCCACAATTCTCAGAAGTAGATGCTCTCAATTCCACTTAAAGAGGAGGAAACTGGGGCACAGAAAGGGTAAACCACCTGTCCATGGCTGTGCAGCTGGTAAGAAGATTTCAAGTTGACCTCTCTCTCACAGTTTCTTGTCCTCAGCACTATAGGCACTTGGGGCTGAATACCTCTTTGGTTTTTTTATGTTTTTTTTTTTTTTTTTGGTGGGGGGGGTGGTTTTGTTTTCTGTTTTTTTGAGATGGAGTCTTGCTCCGTTGCCCAGGCTGCAGTGCAGTGGTGCAATCTCAGCTGACTGCAACCTCTGCCTCCCAGGTTCAAGCAATTCTCCTGCCTCGGCCTCCCAAGTAGCTGGGATTACAGGCACCCGCCACAATGCCCAGCTAATTTTCGTATTTTAAGTACAGAGGGGGTTTTGCCGTATTGGCCAGGTAGGTCTCGAACTCCTGGCCTCAAGTGATCTGCCCGCCTCGGCCTCCCAAAGTGCTAGGATTATAGGCATGAGCCACCCTACCTGGCCCTGAATACTTCTTTGTTGCGGGAAGGAGGGGGACTGCCCTGTGCAATGTAGGGTATTTAGCAGCATCCCTGGCCTTGACCTGCTAGATGCCGGCAGTAGCCTCCAGCTGTGACACCCACCCATGTTTCTGGACACTGCCCAGTGTCCTCTGGGGGCATCGTCACAGCAGTGGAAGACCAATGCACAACACAAACCCCCCTTGAGTCTATAGCTGGGCTCAAGGCCCACAGGCAAACCCTGTCCAGGGAGACTGTCCCAAGCATCATCTGTTTAAGCACAGCTGGGCTAGTTAATCTCCCAGGGGCCCTGGCAGGCTTGATCAATCTGGTCCCATCCTCCCATCAGTCAAGGAAGGCTTCCCAGGAAATGACACCTGCTATGATGCCAGAAAAGCTGACGCCAGCCAGGTGAGGGCAGCCCCTTCCTCAGGTCCTCACCCCTCCTGCCCTGTCCTGGAATCTTCTCACTCTTCCCATCCTCAATGTGTGTCTTGAAAAGAGGCCCGACATGAGGCTCTTCTCATCCAGAGTCTCAGTGGCATCAGACAACAATCTGAAGTATCTGGCATCTGGGCATGAAGACAGGTGGCCAGGTGAGCACAGGTGGCCAGGTGAGCACAGGTGGCAGAAGCGTGAGACCAGTCCCCGGCAGCACCCCGCCAGCTCCCCCAGTCACCCACACACCTTGTGCTTTCTCACCTGCTGTTCATGTATGAGAAACCTCTGGAAGTCATGCAGGTAAACAGCGGAGGCATCCGGCCTGTCAGTGTTCCTGTCCTCGGGGAAAAGGGGTGCGGTTAGACACAGGCACATTCAACAGAGGAGTCGAGAGGAGATGCCAGCCAATGGGGCAGCCTGCCACCCAGAGCACCCCACTGAGACTGGCACTGTGTTAGGTACCAGACCGGCCAACAGGAAGACACAGGTGAATGATACAATGTCCCTCACCCACAGGGATTCAGAGGGGCCCTGACATCGGAATCTCAAGGGGCAGGCCCTGGCGTCTGCATTTAGCCGCTCCAAAAGAGCTCTGGCGCCCTCCAGAGTCTGAGGAGCACTTCACAGAGTGTGGCCATGGGGAAGACAAGTGAACCAGGCATTTGGGATACAGCGTAGCAAGAGATGAGGGTGGGAGGGGAGGGGCAGAGTGGGAACCGCTGAGAGGGCCCCAAACTCAGACCTGGAGGGCCAGAGGGGCTTTTCTGAGGAAAAGGTACCTACTTGAGTTCCAGAGAATGAGGTGGGGTGAGCCAGGAGGAGGTGGGGTGAGCCAGGAGGAGGTGGGGTGAGCCAGGAGGAGGTGGGGTGAGCCAGGAGGAGGTGGGGTGAGTCAGGAGGAGGTGGGGTGAGTCAGGAGGAGGTGGGGTGAGCCAGAAGGAGGTGCAGAGAGTGCCAGGCAAGGAAATCATAGATGCAGCGGCCTCGAGGAAAACAGAAGGGAGGTGAGAAGAGGAAGAGGGCTAGGAGAGAGGGAACACAGGCTGGAGGGAGGGATTGCAGAGTGAAAGGTGTGGGGAATGCAGGGACGTGAGCATGCCTACCCAATGCCGAGACAGGGCTGGACACGCCACCCACCCTTATAGGGAGAGCTGGTGTTGGAGAAAGGAAAGGAGCCAGACCCAAGGGCCTCCTCAGAAGCCATGATCCAGAGTTCCCTGGGTCACTGAGGGCTCTGGAGTGGGCACCAGATGAGGCCCCCCCCTAGACTCCAGGCCATCCGGGCACAATTAACTGGAGTGTGGAAAACACATCCCTGGATCAAGCAGAGGTCGGGTATCAGGGAGGGAACACTACACTCCGAATCAAGGCAGGACTCCCGCCTTGGCCAGCAGGCCACCAGAAAAACAGGGCCTTATTGGGCCAGCATGAGCCACATCCGGGTTGGATGAGGAGTACATTCTGCTACTTGAGGCCTTCCAGGGAAATGGGTACATTTCCCTGAGCACTTGCAGGAACCTGGAGAAAAGAGGTCTATTTCAAATAGTCTAAGACATCAAACGTTCCCTACGCTTTCTCCCTTTACTAAACACTCAGGGTCCAGGAGTCTGTTGTCTTTAATCATGAGTACATTTCTAACCTTTCCTTGGCAGCCTCATGGTCTAACACTAAGCTTTTCATTAAAATACTATGTGGAAATTATGGCTGGGCACAGTGGCACATTCCTGTAATCCCAGCACTTTGGGAGGCCAAGGCAGGTGGATCACCTGAGATCAGGAGTTCAAGACTAGCCTGGCCAACATGGTGAAACCCCGTCTCTACTAAAAATACAAAAAAAAAAAAAAAAGCTGGACATGGTGGATGCCTGTAATCCCAGCTACTCGGAGGATGAGGCAGGAGAATCACTTGAACCTGGGAGGTGGAGGTTGCAGTGAGCCGAAATTGCACCAATGCACTCCAGCCTAGGCGACAGAGGGAGGCTCCATCTCAAATATATTATATATATATATATTATTTATTATAAAAATTAGATTCATTTAATTTATAACTTTGGAGTCTTGGAGTTTCTGATTTCAGAAGTGACAGAAGGAAAAGTTGCTCATCAATGAGGACTGGATCAATGTACCCCAGACCATTAATTCCAGGGCCAACACTTCTCCCAGTCAGACAGGCTGGGGAAAACACAAAACATCTCAGAAATTCCCCACTTGGGGAATCATGAAGCATGGTAAATGCCCCGATAAGTCGTGCAACACTGACTTTTTAGTAATAATATTACTATTTATGAGCCCCTCATGGGTGCCAAGCACCGTGTGAAGCAGTTTATACACTTGAACTCATTTTAATTCCGTTAAACCTGTTTAACAAGGTATTTTTCACTTATTTGATCATCAACATTAGTTTTTGTAATTAAAAAAAAAAAAAAACTATTAACCTGTCACATCTCATGAGGCACATTCGGGGAAAGAAGGCCTGAGGCACACAGGCTTTTCTACAGAACCTTCTAGACCATCCTCGCAGCGCTCCACACCCCCCTGTTGCTACTGCTCATCTCTATCCACACCACAAGCGTGGGATTGCCAGTTCCCCAGCAGGGGGCCCCCGTCCCTCTGGAAGGTCAGCGCCTGCACACACAAGCATCCTCGCCTAGGAGGCCGGCTGGGCACCAGGCCATGAGGTCCGGCACAGCCGCCCCGAACAACACGCCAGAGCTGCCTCACCCCAGGATGAACACGGACGAATCCTTTTTGAATTCATCGAGAATCTGAAATGGAAAGCACACACAAAGAACCTTAGACAAGCCACTTAATGCAAAAACGGAAAGATTTTTGTTGTTAAAAAAGCATCATTTTGTCAGATGCAACAAGATCATTAAAAATATCATTTTAATTGGTGTTAGTTGTAAATATTCAACTATAACAGAAACTTAAGAAGCAAAAGGTAGAAGCCCTCCTCATCCCGCCACAGTTTTATTCCCAAGAAGCAATCACCCTTAAGAATTTCATAGGTTTCCTTCTAGAATTTGTTTTAGGGATATTCATTTAATTGTATCATATCATATTATATCATTTACATACATCTCACAATTTTTTGCTGTGTTTCAAGCTTTACATATTATTCTTCAACCTCAAATAACCCTGTTTCCTTTCTTTGAAAAACCATTGTATTCCATAATATACATGTCACTCAATTTTTGTTACATCTAGTATTATTTAAGTGTCCCTGTGTGCACATTTCTCTATCTTTGTCCACAGAGTAGAGTCCTAGGAGGAAAAGCACCTAGACACAGCACATTGTAGGCACACTGGCTTTGATAAATTCTGCCAAGGTGCTCTCAAAACAGTTGACATGGGCGCCTCCACTGGGGTACACATCCCTTTTTCCACACCCTCACTGCCAGGTTTCTTTAGAGATGGGGTCTCACTGTTACCCAGGCTGGAGTGCAGTGGCACAATCGTAGTTCACTGCAGCCTCACTCTCCTGGGATCACATGATCTTCCTGTATCAGCTTCCTGAGTAGCTAGGACTACAGGCGCGTGACACCATGCCCAGCCAATTTTTTTTCTTTTTGTAGAGATGGGGGTCTTACTATGTTGTCCAGGCTGACCTTGAACTCCTGGCCTCAAGAGATTCTTCCTCCTGAGCCTCCTGAGTAGCTAGGATTACAGGCAACATTTCCAATCTTTAATATTTCAAAGATGCACTTCTAATCTTTGAAGGCAAGAGGACGAAAGAAATATTGAACTGCTTCAGCTCTTCTCTTCACAGCCCACTGCCATGCCAACTGATGCATGATGAAAAGGCTCCTCCACCAAAGGGGGGCGCCATGGAGCACCCTTCCCTCCAGCTTCTACTTGCACCAGCCCATTTTCTGTGCATTGTACACAGGCACCCTGCACAGCCACATCTTGTCCATTGCTGCCCAGGTAGCCTTGCTTCAACAGTCTTCAATGACACTGCGCCTGGATAAGCACTTGAATAACCCCCGCAGAAATGGAAATGTATCCACTAGCACATGATCAATGCTAATGACACAAAACACCTCCTGCCCCAGATGACCCAGGGTCCTCTTGCTGAACTCCTTGCAGCCCAGGACATCATGGGGAACACCAGTGTTCTAGAAAGGGAATCGCAGGCCCCTGGGAAGCATCAGAAAGTCCACAGCAGTTTGTGTGGGTGTGTGTTTCTTCTGGAAACATAATCAGCATCTCAAAGGAGTAGGTCCCACCAAAATGTTAAGAGCCACAAACAGCCTTTTTACGCAAACTGAGAAGTCCTTCCTTTTGTTTGTGTAATTTACAGCATAGGTTTTTTTTTTTTTTTTTTTTTTGAGACGGAGTCTCGCTCTGTCGCCCAGGCTGGAGTGCAGTGGCCGGATCTCAGCTCACTGCAAGCTCCACCTCTGGGGTTTACGCCATTCTCCTGCCTCAGCCTCCTGAGTAGCTGGGACTACAGGCGCCCACCACCTCGCCCGGCTAGTTTTTTTGTATTTTTTTTTTTTAGTAGAGACGGGGTTTCACCGTGTTAGCCAGGATGGTCTCGATCTCCTGACCTCGTGATCCGCCCGTCTCGGCCTCCCAAAGTGCTGGGATTACAGGCTTGAGCCACCGCACCCGACCAGGTATTTCTTTTTAAAAAGGGGTGGTGGTGCAGATTTTAGACAGGGCATGCTGCTATTTGAACTCATTTACTGCTTAGGTCTCCAGGTCAGCCTGGTGATGAAGGCATCAGGGGTTAGAACTCTTCCAAGCCCAAAGCCCCACACCCAGCTTATTGACATCTGGAGGGAGCCCAGCGTGTGGCCCCCCTCACTGACCACCACATGCAGTTCTTCAGCCCTGTCATTCCTTTACATTCCTTTAATGAAGCACAGAAACAGCCCGCACTGCATTCCCCGACTCTCGGGGAGCTCAGACAATGGCAGACGCACCACCACAGCACAGACGCTTCCCAGAATCAGGAAAGACCTCGCTTCTCCTCCGCCAGACCCTGCAACTCCCTGCCTGGACACTCTGCTTGTTAAAGCAACGTGCTTGCAGGAATCGGCAGCCCTGGGATGCAGAGCAGGACAGGGAACGAAAAAGAACAACCGAAAGCCAAGAGCCACAAACGCTGCAAGAGAACAAACATTGAGGCAACAGAAGGAAGATGGCGTGGCATCCCAAAGGCGAGTTACAACATCAAGGAGAGAGTGACCAGCTTTGACGTGTGCTGCTGAGTGGACAAGATAAAGACCATGGGGCACACTTCTGGATTCACAACACAGGGAGGCAACGGGTGACGGGCCAAAATGAAGTGACCTAGGAGGCAGGGACGGAAACAAGATGGGAATAGACTCCAGAGACAGCCGGAAGAAGGGAAGCGTAGACAGCTCTTGGAGTAGGTTACTTTAAAGGGGGCAGAGAAATGGGGCTGTAGCTGGGGGTATGGGGCATAGGTGGTCAAGGAAGATGTTCTAAAGATAGTAGTCAATATGATACGTAGGATGGTGTCCCCGGGCATACGTGTCCAAGTCCTAACACCCAGTACCCATGAGCATGACCTTCTTTGGAATTAGGGTCTTTGCAAGGTGCAATCAAGTTAAGATGAGGCCATGCTGGGCTAGGGTGGCTACATGACTGCTACCTCCTGTGACTGGCTTCTTACAAGAGAGAGATTTGGAGACAGAGAAACACACGGAGAAAAGGAAGCCATGTGATGATGGAGGCAGAGACTGGCACAATGCCATCCACAAGCCAAGGAGCGATGGCATCTACACGCCGAGGAACACTTGCAGGATTGCTGGCAGGCCACCAGCAGCCAGGAGACGTCCACACCCCGAGGAACGCTTGAAGCACTGCTGGCAGCCACCAGAAGCCCCGAAAGTGGCCTGGAAGCCATCCTTCCCTGGAGCCTTCCGAGGTGGTGTGGCCCTGCCAACACCTTGATTCTGGACTTTAACCTCCAGTACAGTGAGGGAGTAAACTTCTGCTGTTTTTAAGCCACAAGTTGCAGTACTTGCTACAGTGGCCCCAGGAAATTAACATGGGCTCCATGCGCTGGGGCCAGATGGTCACAGTCTCAGACGCTCCTCCCGCCGATCCCATCAGGTAGTAAAATAAGCCCCATTTCAGAAACAAGAAATAAGCCCAGGGAGGCAAGGACTTTTCTCCTCACAAGTCCAGGAGCCAGAATTTCAACCCAGGCTCACCTTGGTAAATCTCCAGCATCCCACACCGCACGTGCAAATGTACATACAATAAATGAGATTCCAGCAATCAGAGAATATTCTAGATGCTATGGGTGCACAGTGGAGATAGCAGTTAATTTATGTGCGGCATTACCATGGAGGGTTATGTGGTCAGATTCTACATAACCAAGGGACAGGGGTTGGACTGGGCCTTGTGTCACTCTGGACAACATCCCGGAACCTTCCCATCCCAGCAAAGGGCAAGTGATGTCAGGAGAAACATCTATATCATTAACCATTGTGCCCTCTTGGGTCACACACACATTTACTGGATGAGTGACTAAAATAAGAAATAAACGAATTTTCTCTGATAGCTAAAAGGCTACAGGGAAACGTCATCTTTGAGTCGGGCCCCAGGAGAAGTTACCAGCTGGACAAGAGAAGGGGCCATGCTAGGGGGAGGGGGTCACGGAAGCAGGGACCGGGGCACTAAGAAAGGGAGGGGGAGGAATGGAGTTTTCCCACATGGCTTCCGGCACACGCCCTTTCAAAACTGCAGCTGCTCTTACACACTCAGTGGTACTTAGGCTGTAGGAACCATTTGGTTCTGGAAGGCCAACGGTAAAATCTCATTAATAGAAAAGCTAGCTCAGGCACAGTGGCTCACGTCTGTAATCCCAGCACTTTGGGAGGCCAAGGCGGGTAGATCACTTGAGCTCAGCAGTTCAAGACTAGCCTGGGTAACATGGTGAAACTGTCTCTACAAAAAATACGAAAATTAACCTGCATGGTGGCACCCGCCTTTGGTCCCAGGTACTCCGGAGGCTGAGGTGGGAGGGTCATGTGAGCCAGGGAGTTCGAGGCTACAGTGAGCCATGAATGTGCCATTGCACTCCAGCCTAGGTGACAAAGTGAGACCCTGTCTCAAAAACGAAAGAAAAGAAAAGAAAGAAAAAGACAAAGAAAGAAAGAGAAAGCAAAGAAAGAAAAAGAGAAGAGAGAGAGAGAGAGAGAAGAGAGGGAAAGAGAGAGAGAAAGATAGAGAGAGAAGAGAGAAGAGAAGAAAGAGAGAGAGAAAAAGAAAGAGAGAAAGAGAGAAGAGAGAGAAAAGAAGAGAAGAAAGAGAGAAAGAGAGAGAAGAGAGAGAGAAGAGAGAGAGAAAGAGAGAGAAGAGAGAAAGAGAGAGAGAGAGAGAGAAGAGAAAGAGAGAAAGACGAGAGAGAAGGAAGAGAGAAGGAGAGGGAAGGAGAGAGCGGGGGGAAGGAGAGAGGGAGGGAAGGAGAGAGGGAGGGAAGGAGAGAGGGAGGGAAGGAGAGAGGGAGGGAAGGAGAGAGGGAGGGAAGGAGAGAGGGAGGGAAGGAGAGAGGGAGGGAAGGAGAGAGGGAGGGAAGGAGAGAGGGAGGGAAGGAGAGAGGGAGGGAAGGAGAGAGGGAGGGAAGGAGAGAGGGAGGGAAGGAGAGAGGGAGGGAAGGAGAGAGGAGGGAAGGAGGGAGGGAAGGAGGGAGAGAGGGAGAAGAGGGAGAAGAGGGAGAAGAGGGAGAAGAGGGAGAAGAGGGAGAAGAGGGAGAAGAGGGAGAAGAGGAGAAGAGGGAGAAGAGGGAGAAGAGGGAGAAGAGGTAACCAGCGATTGTATCTGCTAACTTCTCCACTGTGGACTCTCCTCTCGCCAGCAGCTGACAATGAGAATAAACTGCAAGATCTCCGAGCTCCTGCACAAACATCGTCACAGAATGCTCATCACTCACTCCCCCCATGCCCACACCGTGCAAAATCCAGCAGAACAATCCTTCAGTGTCTTACTGGATCATAGGGACAGCCACTGATAAGTCGGCAGGCTTCTCAATTTCCTTTTTTATTATTGGCAAGTGCCTTCTATTTTTACTTAAGAATGCTGTAACCACAGGGAACTTCACAGGTTTGATCAGGACGTAGCAGGGTAGCAGTCACATAGCCAGGTATTAAATTACAACATTGGCAGAGGATGTGATATGCCGTGTGAGGTCTGCTACAAAATGTGAGAAAAGGGACTTGGGTGAGGGCATCATCAAGGTGATAATGGCTGAAGTCAGCTGATGATACATCTGCTAACTTAGCATCTGTTACGCTATTCTCTCTGTGTATATGCTTTACATTTTCTTTAATACAAAGGATTCAAAAATTAAGAAGTATTCCGTGGCTGTGCATCGAAGTTGGGCAGAAAATCAAATCCTAGCTCTGCAGCTGACTAGTTAGTGGCCTGACCTTCAGCAAAGTGACCTCTCTGGACCTCACTTTCTTAATCCCTAAAATGGCAACAACAACAGTAGCTCTTCCACAGGGCTCTGGAGGGAATTAAATGTATACAAAACACAGAACAGGCCGGGCATGATGGCTCACACCTGTAATCCTAGCACTTTGGGAAGCCGAGGCAGGCGGATCACTTGAGGTCAGGAGCTCGAGACCAGCATGGCCAACATGGTGAAACTCCATTTCTACTAAAAATACAAAAATTAGCCAGGTGTGGTGGTGCATGCCTGTAATCCCAGCTACTCGGGAGGCTGAGGCAGGGAGAATCGCTTGAACCCGGGAGGCAGAGGTTGCAGTGAATGAAGATCGTGCCACTGCACTCCAGCCTAGGCGACAGAGCAAGACTCTGTCTCAAAAAACAAAAGAAAAAACAGAAATACCACACAGGACCGTGCCTAGCATATAGCCCACCTGAGAAAATGTTGGCTATCATCTTTGTTAATGATATTGTTATCACAGCCTAGTTAGAGGTATATCCCCTCACCAGGGAGACACAAACATGAGATTACATTTCTTATCCTCCTGCTGCTGCCAAACTTTTGGAAACTTTGAGGCTCGAGAGCTGCAACGTAGGCAGGTGGTCAGACACAAAGAGGAGCTGGCAAGCTCACAATGGAAATCATTTGGCTACTGATAAGCGTGAACCCACTCCCTGGATTTAGGTCTGGGGATTACGAGTCACCATAAATAGCTCTGTCTCCTGCAGGAGCCTGAGAAATCCAGCGAGGCCCTCCTCCCCCTTAAATCACAGAACAGATACTTTTCTCTGCCCTGTGCTTCCAGCCAGGAGCAGGAAGTAAACAACAGGTTAGGGGATGGGCATTTACCTACACAACAGCAGTGAGGCTCTTAGAGCTGGCCAGAAACCATCCATATAAGCTTGGGACTTTGTTATTCAAATCTGTCTTTACACTAAATTTTTAAAATGCAGTGACCAAACTGGAGAGTTATACCCTCAAACAGTGGAGATGAGGGTTGCCAAAGCAAAACTCCTTTAGGGGTCAGGTAAGCACCATAAATGAACAGACAGAGCTATACAGGCCTGGGTCAATACAGAGAATGTGGACCATTCCATGGAGTGACGTGACCCTCTTTATAGCCAGATCTTGACTTTTTTCCCAAGGGAAGCCAAAAATCTAGATTTTAATACATAATATAATCTCTCAAGTTTTAAATGTAGGCAATTAATTATTAACATATTTAAACCATTAGATCAAGTACAACCAGGTGCAGGCTCAATGTGGCATTCTGGCCACCAGGGGTCAGCCTTTGGTATCTGCAGAATCTTTCCCATACGAAGTTCCACATGGGGCAATCTAGGGTACCCCAGAGGGTTCCGAGATTCCGTAAAACTCTGACTCAAATTTCTTTTTCTCCCTCATAAACACAAACACCCAGACTAGCCTTCATAAGAGCCATAATTAAAAGTACAGGTTGAAATACCTCTCAGGTGGAATTTTACCACAGTGGAAACCATCAATGAATGGGTTAATCTGTTGGCAGGTGAAATAGATTTTGTGCAAATCTTTTTTTAATTTTTAGTATTATTTAATAATACAGACGGGGTCTCACTATGTTGCCCAAGCTAGTCTCAAACTCCTGAGCTCAAAGGATCCTCCTGCCTTGGCCTCCCAAAGTGGTGGGATTACAGGCATGAGCTACTGCTCCCAGCCATCTACAAATCCTAATTTCAAACTTTGCCTGGCATCTGTCTGATAACACAGCATCTTGAAATGTCAAGGTAAACTATTATTTTTAAAAAAAAACTGTTATTTGCAACTACTTATCTTGAGTAAATCGAGTTTTTCTCAATCCTGGTCAATTGCATAAGATGACAATCGTCACCATTCCGAATTTCATACACACGCTCTCATCATTGTTCTACGACATGTTCTATGTTCAATGACACATGTCATTGTTCTCAAGGACTATTTTTAAAGTTACAGGTTTTAATCTTCAAAAGTATTCTGATAAGCTTTTATGAATCATGGTTTTTGTTGTGGGTTTCTTGTTTAAAGGAGAGGGGATTACAGACTTTTAAAAGTTTTATAACCATTGATCTCATTTAGTACCTTCATTTTATAGAAAAGGCTAAGTGAGAGGACAGAGATGGCTTCCCCCAACATCACTTGGTCAGTTAGAGGTCAAGTTGGTCTAGAATCCAGTTCTCCCAACTCCCAAGCCTGCAATCTTTCTATTTCATTTGGCAAACCAATAACTAATTATTATATATGTGAACAAATGAACACATTGCAATTCAATGATCCACTCTATGAAATACATTTTTCCCCAATCTGGGCAGATAGGAAATGGCCCTCCCATTTCTCTACCTCAGATACATCCAAAGTCCCAAGGCCAGTGATCACCCATCAAGTGGCCTCACTGTGTGGCCAGCCCACAACCCTGCATGCAGAAAGCAATTAATGACTGTCTTCTAGAAACATTCACGTTCATCACTTAAAAATGCTTCTATTCACAGCTCCCAATTTCCCATTGCACAGAGAAGACTGAAGCTAGGAGCAGTCAGTGGCTCATCCAAGATCATGCAGCTAACTGGAGAATCCACAGCCACCTGACTCAAGTTCCTGGTACTCCTCATGCCCTCACAGCTTTCCCTGGGAATTCTTTTGCAGTCTGCAAAGCCCTTTCCTGACAGCAACAGCAGCAGCCCCTACTTGTTGAATGTGTGCCACCTACCAGGTACTATGCTAGGTCCATCACATAGAATAGTCTCAGTTTTAAAACTTTATGCTCTATGGAACTTTCTGTTGCAAAGGTAACATGTTACTTGGAACATATCAGAGAAAATGAGCTGTGCAAAGAAAAGGTAACTATCCTTCCTGCCCATCTTCCCAGTCCCTTCCAGCACACACGCAAAATCAACATTAAATGTGAGGTGCTTTCTCCCATACCTTCCCCCACTCATGAAAAGGAGCAAAAGGAGGATTATTGCATTCTCTGTTTTTGTGTTTGTTTTGAGATGGAATCTCGCTCTGTTGCCCAGGCTGGAGTGCAGTGGCACCATCTCGGCTCACTGCAACCTCCGCCTCCCAGGTTCAAGTGATTCTCCTGCCTTAGCCTCCCGAGTAGCTGGGATTACAGGCGCACACCACCACGCCTGGCTCATTTTTTTATTTTTAGTTGTGATGGGGTTTTGCCATGTTGACCAGGCTGGTCTCAAACTCCTGATCTCAAATGATCCACCCGCCTCGGCTCCCAAAGTGCTGGGATTACAGGCATGAACCACTGCGCCTGGCCTGTATTCTGATTTTTAACAAAATAGCAGACCTAACTCCTCATGTAAATCCGCTGCTGGCTTTCCTCAAAAAACGTCACAAATATCATCTCAGATGAACGGAAAGAGAACTGACACATCCTTCTTAATCAGCTGCATAATGTCACACAGTACGAACAGACCATAATTTACCCATCAATTCCTCCACTGAGAGACATTCAGATGGTGCCCTGGTACTTTGCCAGCATAAGTAACACTGCAATAAACAATCCGATAATGTATTATCAGGCCCTGATGTTTTCCCTTTCATAAAATACAGTCTTCAAGATGCCACTATCAGGTCAAAACATACACACGTCTTAATTTTTAAATAGTCTATTATTTTAACCAAAAAATATGTCCTCATAAAAAATATGAATAAAAGTATAAAAAAGGCTGGGCACAGTGGCTCACACCTGTAATCCCAGCATTTTAGGAGGTGGAGGCGGGCGGATCACATGAGGTTAGAAGTCTGAGACCTGCCCAGCCAATATGGCAAAACCCCATCTCAAAAAAATACAAAATTAGTTGGCGTGGTGGCACAAGTCTGTAATCCCAGCTACTTGAGAGGCTAAGGCACAAGAATCCCTTGAACCCGTGAGGCGAGGATTGCAGTGAACCAAGATCACACCACTGCACTCCAGGCTGGGCAACAGAGTGAAACTCTATCTCAAACAAACAAACATGTAAAAAGAAGAAACACATATAATTCCTCAATCTGGAGATGATTATTAGTAATAACAGCCATTTGCTAAATTTCCTTTCAGAATGAAATAATGCAGTAGAGTGAGTTGCACTTTCTTTTAACAGACTCAGATCAAATTCCAGTCAAACTTAAGGCCATTCACATTTCCGCCAGGAAGGTATATGAACACCATTTCTCTACATTTTCCCCACAGCTGTGTCATGGTTAAAGAATTTTGCCAATGTAACGGATGAAAACGGTATGCTTTCGTCATTCTCATTTATATTTCCTTGACTAAAATGGTGATTCAACACTTCTTGTGGGTTTCTTAGGAACATGCCAGACTTGGAAATACGTGGAAAACAGAAACATCATTTGATCACTTGCTCAAGAATCATCTTACCGATTTTTGCTGCTCAAACATAAGTTTTTTATAGAAGAGATGGAACTGTTCAAAGCTGAGCTCATCTTTGTGTGCTCCTATTTCCTGTAAATATGAAAAAAGTGACATGATTTTTGATGTCCACCGTAAGAATGGCTCCATGCTATTTATAGAATAATTTTTATTTCAGAAATTGCATGCAATTTTTTTGGCATGCTGAAGAGCTATGACCACGTTGTTTCAGCATCATGGCTTTTGAAAGGAAAAAGTCACACTATTTAACATGGCTTTTCTAAAACATTGGCTAAAATCAAACTCACATTCCTCTGAATCAAAACTCTCCAAACATTCCCTAACCCCTCTGGTCTGGAAAAACATACTCACAAGGACACCTACCAAGTAAGACCCTCCTTTGAGCCCCAAAAGGGAAGAGTCTCAGCCAGGTTTGCAAGAGACATGATGCGTAACTCCTCCATTTTGGGGCAGAAAACACTCTCTTTGGACTTCCAACTTCAGACATATTTGTAGAGTACGTACATATAGGCATTTTGTAAAGCACTGGGAGTCAGACAAAGCTCAGCTCCAATTAATTGCTTTAAGGCTTTGGGCAATTTCCTTGACCTTTTCAAACCCTCAGTTTTCTTTATCTGTAAAATAGGAGAATCACCACTGTGCTCCTAGGGCTTCCCTGAAAGTGAACAAGATACCTGCAAAACACCTGGTTCAGTAAATACTTGATAAAGAATTAAATGCTGATTGTGTAGCAATCAATGGTAAATGCTTCTCCCCTCTCTCTCCTCTTCTGACCTACTCTTCTCTTTTTCTATTCTTGGATTAATGTGGATTGCTGGGGGCAAAGTCAAAGGATGCTTGATAAGCAATAAAATAGGATAATTCTTCCAGGAGTTCATTAGTACAAAAATGAAATGAGCTTTTTCCACTGAGGAACCCTGTAATGGAGCTGATATTGACAATGGGCACTGGGGTCCTCCAACTGGGGCTACTGGGATGAAGGGTTGCGCATTTCCTAAGAAGAATGAGTACTACCCTGTAGGCAAAAATCAGTGCCCATCATCTCCATCCTTGCCTCACCTCCTGTGCTATATCCCATCACTCCTGGAGTAGCTTTACTGCCCAGCCTCACCAACAACTTGATTACACAACAAAATTAATTAAATGATATACGGAAGGATGGATGGTTGGAGAAACAGAAGAATAAAGAGCCAACTCTAACAGCTACACTACCAGGACTTGCATACAAACTGCCATGGTCCTGGTACCCTACACAAGGAATTTTTCATAGTATTTTCCAAAAGACATACATGCATTCATTTCACTAGGGAAAAAATGGGCTGCAGTATGGTCAGGGAAACAGGGAAAGCTGGACTAATGAAAAACAGGTCTGAGGGTAGATGTTCCAAGTCCAACAGCTCAGTAAACATGGTCTTTATCGATTACATCCTCTGCGAGGATGGAGACTATGGTCCTCAGATATGTCTATGATCCCTCTGTCTGAACTAAGATGTACTCTGGAGGCAAAGGACTTTCTTGGGCACTATTCCACGGAACTCAAAGGCAAGTCACAGCTTCATGAGAGAGGTTAAGTCACTGCATTCATAAAATTCCCAGGCCGAGCCATGAAACTTACCACAAACTTATCTTTAAGGAACTTGGCACTGCTCACTTTAAAGTTGATCAGGGGCAAGATGGTCTTCAACTCTCGGAGACTGATGCTGCAAAAAAGGGAGACCCAGCTCTGTCACCTTGAGGGTTTTCAACAGCACAGGGTTTAGCTGCTCCCATCAGTTTCCACCTCGGGCAGCCCTCTCTAAGAGAGCCTGGTCAACAGTTGTTTATGGAGCACTAACTAGGAACAAGACACTGGGTCAAGGTAGAGGTGACACTTCAATGAGCAAAGCTCAAGGGCACCCTTCAGGAATGTCCACAGATAGGGGTCACACAGGAGACTCACAGTGCAGGATGATGCCCCAGTGAGGAGGCACCTACACTGGAGATCCCCAGTACAGGGTGATGTCCCAATGAGGAGGGTCCCCACCCTTCGAGAATGGCCATGGAGGAAGGTCCTCCAGGAGATTCAGTGTGAGCAGAAAATGGTGTCAGATGACCAGATAATCTCAATACAAAATGCCACAGAAATCCCAAAGGCCCAATGTAGGTGTTGACATGATGCGATTTCTGCCCAGGATTCTGAATGTCAGAGTGAAGAAATTCAGTGAAGCTTGGGTAAACAGCAGGAGTAACTATGACATGCTTCACGTAGCCAAACACTTTGTCACCTAATTCGTGACACACATGAAGGGATGAACAAGACTCCCACTGACTCCACCTGCCACCCAGAGGAACCACAGCCACAGAACGGGCTTGGCAGAATCAGCCGGGAAAGAGCCAGCTGAGCTTGACTCTAGTCTGGCACTGTGAAGAGACAAGAGGGATATAGAGTAAGTGGGGACCCCCTGTACCCCCAAAATTAAGTTAAAAAATAAAGGTTTCTTTTAATGCCACTGGGGTTCAGAGCAAGGCAAGGTCACTAAGGGCCAGAGAGGGGAACTGGGAAGGAACAAGGCCTACATGAGCACCTACTGTATGCCAGGCTGCTCTGGGGTCATCCAGGTGTTAAGGTTGCCTAATTGCTCACCAGATTCTACCTTCTGCAAAGTACACATGATTGACCCCCAGGGCTCAGAACAGCCAAGGGCGGGATGTCACGAGGGTACACAACTCAGGGCTTGGAGCTGGATGGCAGGCAGCAGAGCCTGGATCTGAATCAAATTCCAGCGCTCGGTCACAGGAATCTGCATGAGTGTTTCTTTGAAGTCACAGAGTGAGGTTCAGCTTAAGAGGGAAGAAAGGGCCGGGCGCAGTGGCTCACGCCTATAATCCCAGCACTTTGGGAGGCCAAGGCGGGTGGATCACGAGGTCAGAGGATCGAGACTATCCCAGCTAACACGGGAAACCCTGTCTCTACTAAAAATACCAAAAAAATCAGCCAGGCGTGGTGGCGGGCGCCTGTCAGGAGGCTGAGGCAGGAGAATGGTGTGAATCTGGGAGGCAGAGCTTGCAGTGAGCCGAGATCACGCCGCTGCACTCCAGCCTGGATGACAGAGCGAGACTCCGTCTCAAAAAAAGCAAAAATAGAGGGAAGCAACGGAGAACATGTCCCAGGCAAAAGGAGCAGCAGCAGTAGTAAGAATGGTAACAAAAGCTGAAACTTCAATAGTGCTAATCAGGTGTCAGGTATTGTTCTAGGTGGTGCCCTATAGGCATATTCACCTGTTAGATGCTTGAACAATTTACAAGGCAGGTACCATGATCATCTCCATCTTCCAGGTGAGGAAACTGAGGCACCAATCAGTTTGGTGCACACCTGACTGCCTCCCAGCGACTCGCTCACACAACCAGAGGTTAAATTAGTGGGGTGAGTGGGTCAAGAATATGAGATCCAGACCCTTCTGGCTGGAGCCAAGTGTCCAGCAGAGCTAAGACAGGGTGGTCAAGAGAGAAAGCTTGCCCCAGCTTATAGGAGAAAACAGCCCTGTTTCCCTGCAACGTCCTCCCAGCTTCTGCTGTGGCATGCGGAAGGAAGCACCACGTCACTGCCCAGCCACTGCCCTGGAGAAGGTCCAGTGTGACTCTGGCCATCCTGTGTCCCCACCTCCAGCCTTTTCCTCTGGTTCTAAGCGTCTAACAGCAGAGACTTCAGCTCACAAGATGCTCCCCACCCACGTCCTCAAACCCTAGGCACACCACCCACGGCTTTCACAGACAGACCTCGAGGGCAGAAAAAGTCCCTGTTGGGCTAGCTGGGGCTGGCTGGGCAGAGCAGCCAGCAGGCTAGGGAATTTGCCCCAGGGGCTTGCAAAAACCTTTCTGCCTCAGCCCTGGGGGTAGTCCTGGGCCAGGGCAGGATGAAGGTAGAGGAACAGCGGGAACAGGCGCTGCCAGAGCAGCAGTGAGAGGGGTCGTGGGGAGAGGAGCCAGACCATGCTGGTGCCCCAGTGGAGCACATCCTGGGAGCAAGGGGGAGGTCAGGGTCCCCCGGGAGCCCAGGCAGCAGCAGGGCAAAGGAACCATCCCATGTCCAGAAAGAGAGAGACTGAGGGGCCTGAGGGGCCAGAGCAGCTGCTCAACAACCAGTGGAAAAAAAACCAGGAACCAGGGACATGAGCGTTCAAGCACTTGGAACATGGGAACCCACCTGGTCCAAAGGCCTCCCCTTACAGTGTAAACACTGGAGGCTGAGAGCTTCTTCGGGCTCCTAGTGCCGGGACAGCCTCACCCAATTTTCCCCTAGGCGAGCCCCTGCCTCACTCCCGCCTCTGGGTGTGTGTGTGTCCTGCTGCATGGCCCGACTGAAACCAGCACAGGCAGGCTGAGCCCCAGCGCTGCAGGGGAGGAAGCCAATGGCTCAGCTTCACCCCTCTCTGCAACCTGTCATCCCCTAGACAGAGTGCCTTGCCCAGGTCAAAGCCCCTTCCAAGGCAGCCAGCTCTGACCTGGTCCACGCACGGGAACGAAGGCCTGGCCCTCTAGTCTCAATTCAGGACAGCTCCACAGGCCATGCTCAGAGCTCCCCATCAGGTCTGCCCGGGCCATGACTGTGACTCCCCGACTGCCTGTTCCAGCGGCCTTCCCTCCCCCATGCTTTCCACAACCCCCCATGGACTCCCCAGTAAGCCTCCTGCACACAAACCTACATCTCAGATCGTGTTTCCTGGGAGCTCAACCTAGAGCTGTGAGTTAGGAACCAAGGAAGGTGGGAAGGAACCTTTGGGGAAGGACGGCAACTATTCCCTGAATGAGTCACCAACAGCCCCTCCCTCTCCCATGGCAGACAGCACTGAACAATCACAGTGTCCTCCCTGCTCAGCCCGGGAGGCTCCCACGGTTCTTCAACTCTGCACCCAGGCAGCCATCACCAAACAAAGATGGTAGCCCCCTGACACTTACCAGTCACGCTGAGGCTGGGCCGGCACCTCCACTGCCCCCAGCTCTTTTGCAGCAACAACGGCAATAAGAAACGTTCGTCAAGTGCTTACCACGAGCCAGGCACGGTCCGCGCACCCTTCACATATTAACTCCTGAACCCTCACATCTGCCCTGGGAGGTGGGAACTATTATTTTTATCTTTTACACATGAGGAAAACGAGGCCCAGAGAAATTAAATTATTTACCCCAATTCACACAACCAGTTACTGTGAGATCTGAGATTCAAACCTCAGTGCTGTCTGACAACTTTCGACAATGATGGAGACATCTGTGCTGTCTGTGGTACTAGCCGCCAGCCACACGGGGCTGCTGAGCCCCTGAAATGCAGCTAGTTCCACTGAGAAGCTAAGTACTTTTATTTGGTTTTGTTTTGTTGAAATGGCCACCTGCGGTGAGGGGCGCCCCGCCCGACCGCGCAGCCCCAGAGTTCTCCTTCTATAAGTAGCTCCCAGACCAGCAGCATCTACATCACCTGGGGATTGGTTGAAATGCAAATTCTTGAGCCCTGCCCACCACCGACTCAATCAGCCACCGTGAGGTGGAGCCCAGCAGCCCCCACGCTCACAAATCCTCCAGGGGATTCCGATGCCCGCTGAAATTTGAAAATTGCTCTCCAGTCAGCCCTAATCTTCAACCCCAGCTTCACAGTAGAATCTCATTTAAAAAAAATTCCAATGCCAGAGGCCATGCCCAGGACAGTAAAATCTGAATCTCTACTCGTGTGGTTCTGCTAAAGCTCCCCAGGCGACTCTAATATTCTGGAACCTCGAATAGGAAGCCTATTTGCATTCATGTTGAAGGAGATAAATGGGCCCACCCACCTGCCTTCCACCTGCAACCCCCTTGCCCTTTGCCACCTCCTCTTCTGTCCCTGCCAGGGCTAAAGGACAAAGGGAAGTGCACATCCTGCTTATGCAAATCCAGTGTTATAAGGCACGGGGCAAGGGCAGAGGACAGAAAGGAAGTAAGTGTTGGTGAGGATATGAAGAAAATAGAAACCTGTGCATTGCCATGGAAGGTGTAGCTGCAACAGAAAACAGTATAGCAGTTCTGCAAAAATAAACAGAATTGCCATTTGATCCAGCAATTCAGCTTCTGGATACATACACAAAGGAATCTGAAGCAGAGACTCAAACAGATTTGTACACCCATGTTCATAGCAGCACTATTCACAATTGCCAAAAGGTGGGCGCAATTCAAGTATCCATCGATGGACAAGTAGATAAACAAAATGTGGTCTATCTGTACAATGGAACATTATTCAGCCTTAAAAAGGAAGAAGATTCTAACACATGCTACAACACCGATGAAACTTGGAGACATTACACTAAGTGAAATAAGCCAGATACAAAAGGACGAATATTGTATTAGTCCACTTATACGAGGTACCTGGAGCAATCCAGTCCAGAGAGACAGAGTAGAGTGGTGGTTTCCAGGGGCTAAAGAGAGAAGCAATGGAGAATTACCACTTAATGGCTGCAGAGTCTCAGTTTGAGACGATGAAAAAGTTCTGGAGATGGATGGTGGTGACGGGAGCACGACAACATGATACACTTCATTCCACAGAACTACCTATCTAAGAACGGTTAAAATGATCAATGTTGTTCTATGATTTATTGTTGTTACCACACTAAAACAAATTTTAACATTTGTTTTTAGTTTTTTTAAATTATAAGGTGATTGGTCAGGGTGGGGAAGGAAAGATTTCTCTATTTCCCCCAGCTCTCAACAGCACAATTCTTTTTGTTTTTGGTTTTGTTTTTTGTTTTTTTTTTAAATGGGATCTCACTCTGTTGCCCAGGCTGGAGCTCAGTGGCACAATCACGGCTCACTGAAGCCTGGACCTCCGTGGGCTCAGATGATCCTCCCACCTCAGTCTCTCAAGTAGCAGGGCTACAAATGTGCACCACTACACCCAGCTAACTTTTTTGTACTTTTTGTACAGATGGGGTTTCGCCATGTTGCCCAGACTGGTGTGTAACTTCTGAGCTCAAGCGATCCACCTGCCTTGGCCTCCCAAAGTGCTAGGATTACAGGTGTCAGTCATCATGCTCAGCCAATAGTACATGGAAGGAAGGAAGGAAGGAAGGAAGGAAGGAAGGAAGGAAGGAAGGAAGGAAGGAAGGAAGGAAGGAGGAAGGAAGGAAGGAAGGAGGGAGGAAGGAAGGAAGGGAGGGAGGGAGGGAGGGAGGGAGGAGGAAGGAAGGAAAAGTGGCCGGGCATGGTGGCTCATGCGTGTAATCCCAGCACTTTGGGAGGCCAAGTCGGCGGATCACAAGGTCAGGAGATTGAGACCATCCTGGCTAACATGGCGAAACCTCATCTCTACTAAAAATACAAATAATTAGCCAGGCATGGTGGCAGGTGCCTGTAGTCCCAGCTACTCAGGAGGCTGAGGCAGGAGAATGGCGTGAACACGGGAGGCGGAGCTTGCAGTGAGCTGAAATGGCGCCACTGCACTCCAGCCTGGGCAGCTGAGTAAGGCTCGGTCTCAAAAAAAAAAAAAAAAAAAAGGGAAAGTAACACCAGTGGGGATAGTGAGTCTGCAAACCCTGGTGCCACCCCTGACAACCTGGGCTACTTTAGTCAAGTCACTTAACCTCTCTGGGCCTCAGTGTCCTCACATAGAAAATGGGTCTGAGAGCACCCAGCTCACCCATCAGCCAAGAGCGTATCCTAAGGATGTGAAGTGCTTATTACAGCCATGACTGCAAAGCAGGCTATAAACAAATGCCTGCTGCTACCATTTGCCTCTAGAAAAGTCTAAAAATGAAACAGGGTGCTTGGGCCAAGCAAAATACCTAAGACTTGTCCATTGCCCAGGCTGGGCCAACCCTGAGCCTGCGCCCTCTCGCCTTCAGCCTTTCCTCTGCTTCTGTGGCTCCTTTGTTTTCTTTCAGGAAACATGATTAGTCTCGTGGGTGACAGGAAAGGGAGGGAAATTGGCAGAATAGAAGTTGGTTGCTCTTTCATTGGCAGCTTGGTCAAAGTTTCTTTTGCAAAGCTCCCTCCAGGCTTCCCAGAACCACGGGTAAGGTGGGATTTTCCACATGTTGACAGAGAGCGGGGCTCCGCCTACTGGGAGGGGGGTGGAGGAGAGGAAACCAGTGAGCATGCAGGGATGAACTCAGTCCAGAAACAAAAAAGGTTCTCTCTGCAGAGGGTCCTGGACCAGCCGATGGGAAGATGGATCTTTATGCAGGACTTGCCAGAATCCCTCCTGAGCAAGAGGGAGGTATCCATTTCTTGACTTCACAGATGAAGAGCAGACTTCAGAGCCAGACTGGCCACCCCATACCAGCACCACGTGGAGAGAGGCACTGAGGGTGGCTCCCTCCCTCAGTCCTGTGCCAATCTCAGCTATGATTCACCATAAGCCACAGAGAAAGAAAATGCAGAGAAGGCATCACCTCCGAGGCTGAAAGAGACCAGTGTGCACCAAATCTTCCAACACAAGGACCTCATTTAATCCACCTCAGTAACATTAGAGGGTGGCCCAGCATGGGGGAGCAGTCAGGGCATGTTGGATGAGAAGAAGAGGAGAGAGAAAGGCAGGTGGACAGAAAAACATGGAGTGAGCTAATGGCTGACCTAACTTTACTAGACTTTTAACCACTTCCTGGTTAAGAGTTCCAAATCCTCCCACTGGGCAGGAGAAGAGACCAGGGAAGCTCACCCAAACCCTGAAGCCAACAAGTAACAGAGGACATTGACCAGACATGAAGTCACCTTCAAGATGGAAAGATTTTCAGGAACAAAATAGGAGAGCTGAGTTTAGTTATTGGATATGAACCAGGATAATGACATATCTAGATAGGATAATGACATATCCACATAGAATAATGACATAAATAAACCAAGAATGAACGAAAGGAATATTTTACCAAAAAAATAAGGTGTCTCATGTGAGGCTAACATGAGATAAGGACTGAAGTGCTCAATGCAATTCCTGACATGCCAAATACACAGGTGTTAAATAAATCGTAGGGGTTTTTTTGTTTTTGTTTTGGGGTTTTTTTTTTTGGTTTGTTGTTGTTGTTTTTTGTTTGTTTGTTTCTTTGGTTTGGTTTTTGAGACGGAATCTTGCTCTGTCACCCAGGCTGGAGTGCAGTGGCACGATCTCAGCTCACTGCAACCTCCACCTCCCGGGTTCAAGCGATTCTCCTGCCTCAGCCTCCTGAGTAGTTCGGACTACAGGTGCACGCCGCCATGCCCGGCGAATTTTTTGTATTTTAGAAGAGACAGGGTTTTACCATGTTGCCCAGGCCGGTCTCAAACTCCTGAGCTCAGGCAATCTGCCTGCCTCTGCCTCCCAAAGTGCTGGGAATATAGGTGTACTCCACCACGCCCAGCCAAATGGTAGTTTTTATCATTACATTATTAAGAGCTGAATCATATCTCCAAAAAAAATGACTTAAAAATGTTCAACCTCACCCATAAAGAAAGCAAGTTTAAGCAAAAACACTTGGTTGCCTCGGTTGTAGATGAACAAAGATCAAAGTCTAATGGCACAATAAATCATCAGGAAATGGACGCCTTCTTGCCCCACTGGTAGAAATATTACATAAATTGCTACTTCTAGCTATCAAACTATTAGACCAGCAAACACTGTGCTGCTGATATTCATTTCTGAGAATTTATCCTACCCACAGCCACCTCAAATGAGTTTACAGAAAGATAGACCAAAGGTTTCCACAGCAGCAATATTCACAATAATCATCAAGGACTGGGAGCAGCTCTTTGTGTATCAAGCAGGAAATGATTTCTGAAATGACAATGCATTAATCTAAGGAAAAACCAAAACAGCGTTTACTTTTTTTTTTTTTTTTTTTTTTTTTGAGACGGAGTCTTGCTCTGCCGCCCAGGCTGGAGTGCAGTGGCCGGCTCTCAGCTCACTGCAAGCTCCGCCTCCCGGGTTTACGCCATTCTCCTGCCTCAGCCTCCCCAGTAGCTGGGACTACAGGCGCCCGCCTCGTCGCCCGGCTGGTTTTTTGTATTTTTTAGTAGAGACGGGGTTTCACCGGGTTAGCCAGGATGGTCTCGATCTCCTGACCTCGTGATCCGCCCGTCTCAGCCTCCCAAAGTGCTGGGATTACAGGCTTGAGCCACCGCGCCCGGCAAACAGCGTTTACTTTTTTTAAAAAAATGTCTGGGTAAGACCTCACCTCTGCAAAAATAATAATAATAAAAAATAAGTCAGGCATGGTGACATACACCTGCAGTTCCCAGCTACTCAGGAGGCTGAGGCAGGAGGATCGTTTGAGCCCAGGAGTTTATGGCTGCAGCGAACTATGATTGTGCCACTGCACTCCAGTCTGGGGAACAGAGAGAGACTCTGCCTCTAAAAAATAATAATAATAGTCTGGCATAGAGCTTTGAGCAGAACTGATAGGGAGCTTCTCCAAGAGGTACTTTTAAGTGAAAAAGTCAAGTAAACTGAATACACATTATCACATCACCCAACACATCTCTACCAGCCCTTAGAACCACCTGGTGCCCGGGCACAGTGGCTCATGCCTATAATCCCAGCACTTTGGGAGGCCAAGGTGGGTGGATCACAAGGTCAGGAGTTCGAGACCATCCTGCCAAATATGGTGAAACCCTGTCTCTACTAAAAATACTAAAAAATTAGCCAGGTGTGGTGGCGGGCATCTGTAGTCCCAGCTACTCAGGAGGCTGAGGCAAGAGAAGGGCATGAACCCAGGAGGCGGAGCTTGCAGTGAGCTGAGATGGCACCACTGCACTCCAGCCTGGGCGACAGAGCGAGACTCCGTTTCAAAAAAATAAATAAATAAAATAAAGAACCACCTGGTTTACTTCTTCACAGTCAGTCTCTCTCCTGTCACAAAGTATGGGCTGGTGCCATCAGGATTGTGTTTACTGCTGTATTCCCAGGATATTAAAGGTGCTCAAATATTTGTGATGAGGTCCGAATGCCCCATGGCAGAGATCACCTCTGAGGCTGGACTCGAATTTTCTGCTGGAATAGAGGCTCCCTCCAGGAGGATGATTTTGTCATCATCAACCCCAGGACCCAACATGGCATCTGCAGATCACATCAGACTCAGTGAGGACCTTGCCCACCACAAGTCATGCTCCCACCCTCTTGGAAGGTTTAAAGAAAGAATGAAGATGGAAATCCAAAGTGATCAGAAGAAAACTGAATGACTCTTACCTGTTTCTTCTGGTTTGATCCACAGAATATATCTGCTTTCTCAGCCAACTGGAAAGAAATTTGAGACAAAAGAAAGAGAGACAGAGAAAATTAAAAAATAGCATAAGTCTAAGTGAGTCCTACAGGACGTGCACAAAAGGAACTGGAACCAAAAGGAGGGGTTTTCCAACTTTCTAACAAGGGCAGCTTGGGAAGAAGTTTTCTCCTAGTATCTCAGCCAAGATTTCAACTCAAAAAGGCCAGGTTTCCTTACACTGACAACTCCTTCTAATGATAGTCATTAATCCCCAAAAACCTAGAAAGAAAAATAGTACAAAGTAGAGGAATTTGATTTAGTGGAAGGAAAATAACTCACACCCCAATGCCCATCCAGACTCCCATGACACTGAAGAGACAGTCTTGAGGTCTTCATCAACCCAGGAGGGAGTGATAGGTGGAAAATTCCAGACCTTGTATCTATCCTTTGATCAGTCCACTTAATCTCTTATTAAATCCTTTAAAAAGGAAGCCTTGTTTTCCCCAACACATACCCCAGGAATGTTTCTATCTCCAGTCCAATGCACCACTCACCCCAATAGGCCAAGGCTGAAAACTAGCATAGGGAAATTGCTCTTATTTGAAACACTGTACAGCTCACACCGCTACTAGGCACTCATTGCATACAAGACACTCAATGAGCCTCAAAAAACCAATGTCCCTTTTTTTTTTTTCCTGTAGCCCATGTTGGCAAAGGCAGCAGAATAAAGGAATCAGCGGCTATGTAAATAAACAGGCAAAAGCCAACTACCTCTCGATAATGGTGGGTGTGGACGCACTCATCGCTTCTTGGTGTAAGATTTTCAAGCCAGAGAGCCAATTAAGTGCGTCTTCTTTAGAGTCAGCTGGAGTGGAGAAAGGGAACAGAAATGCTGTGTTAATTCCTGGGAAAACATCTGCTTAGAAAGCCCGGCCCCATACAGATCACGAAGATGGGGAAAGCCTATGCTGGTTTCCAGTTTTGCAGGAGGCAAAGAAAGCATCTCTTTCACACTCTCATGGCTCTAGGACCTGCTTTTTGTCTGAGATGGGGCCACTTATTCATGATGAGCTTTGTACCACAGGGGTGACAAGTGGGTTATTTCCTGTGCCAAATGGAATCAGCACATATATATATGTGTGCTAGACACTGTTCTAAGTGTTTTTCCTATATTGATCCCACAAAGGAAATACTATTATATTCCCATTTAACACATGGAGAAACCACTGAATCTAAGACAGGTTGAGTGATGTGTCCAAGGCCACACAGCTCCTAGTGTAGCAGGACGAGCCGCAGACAAAACTCCTCAGATACCAGATTAAAGAAGGAAGAGGTTTTTTATTCAGGCGAGAGCGTCGGCAGACTCGCGTCTTAAGAGCCGAGCTCCCGGCTGATCCTAAAATGATCCTAAAAATGAAGAGGAAGAAAAGCGACGAATTGAGGCTCGGCGAGAGAAACAAAGGCGCAGAAGAGAAAAAGCAGTGAGAAATACGGAGATGGATACAGAATGGCATTTACGTGTTCATTTTGTAAATTTCGAACATTTGGAGAAAAAGATATTGAACTGCATCTGGAAAGTTCTTCACATCAGGAAACATTAGATCATATACAGAAACAAACTAAATTTGACAAAGTAGTTATGGAGTTTTTGCATGAGTGTATGGTGAATAAATTCAAGAAAACATCTATTCATAAGCAACAGACAAATAATCAAACAGAAGTAGTTAAAATAATTGAAAAAGATGTTATGGAAGGTGTTACTGCAGATGATCACATGATGAAAGTAGAGACAGTTCATTGCAGCACTTGCAGTGTGTATATCCCTGCTTTACATAGTTCAGTTCAGCAGCACTTAAAGTCTCCTGATCATATCAAAGGGAAGCAGGCTTATAAGGAACAAATAAGAGAGTGTCTTGACTGCTACAAGCATTTTAAATAATCCAATAGTGAAGGCGCGATATGAACGTTTTGTTAAGGGTGAGAATCCTTTTGAAATTCAAGACCATTCTCAGGATCAGCAAATAGAAGGAGATGAGGAGGATGAAGAGAAGATTGAGGAACCTATTGAAGAAGACAAGGATGAAGAGGAGGAAGAAGAAGCAGAGGAAGTGGGGGAAGTAGAGGAGGTGGAGGAAGTAGAGGAAGTAGAGGAAGAAACAGCAAAGGAAGAACCTGCTGATTTCCCTGTTGAGCAACCTAAAGAAAATTAAATATAAGGTATTAGATTTAAAAGGAGCTCGGCTCTTAAGACGCGAGTCTGCCGACGCTCCTGGCCGAATAAAAAACCTCTTCCTTCTTTAATCCGGTGTCTGAGGAGTTTTGTCTGTGGCTCATCCTGCTATACTAGCAGCCATTACAGACTGAATATTTGCATTCCTTCAGAATTCATATGTTGAATCTCTAACCCCTGAGGTAGGGCCTTTGTGAGGTATTTAAGTTTAGATGAAGTAACGAGGGTGCGGCCTCCATGAGGGGATTAGTGCCCTTTTAGAGACAAGAAAGAGAGACCAGAGCTCCCTTCCTATCCAAGCATACCCTGAGGAAAAGCCATGTGAACACATAGCAAGAAGGCGGCTGTCTGCAAGTCAGGAAGAGAGCTCTCACCAGAACTCAACCATGCAACATCTTGATCTTGGACTTCCCAGCCCCCAGAACTGTGAGAAAATAAATGTCTGTTGTTTAAGTCCCTCAGTCTATGGCATTTTGTTATAGTAGCCAGAGTATGCTGAGACAATGGAAGACATAGGATTTTAAACAAGAACCCATTATCTTACCCTGGCAGCACACTGACTCCAGGAATGAAAAAGTGAAGGAATTCAAACCCAGGTGTCCGACTCCAGAGCAGAGTTTCTCAACCCCAGCTGCTCAGGAGAATCACTTGAGGGCTTTTCAAAACCCCAATACTTAGGTCCCACCCTAAAGTAATTAAACCAGAAGAGAGGGATGAGGGAGACATCAACAGGTGGAAGCACCCACATGGTGCCAAAGTGTGTCAAAGGTTATCAGCTTCCTCTGCTGCTATAACAAATGACCACAAACTTAGTGGCTTAAAGTAATACAGATTTATTTTCAGACCGTTAGAGAGACCAAAATTCTAAAATAGACTGGTTGCATACAATCCTTCTGGATTCCTTCTAAAAGCTCTTGGGAAGAATCCATTTCCTCACCTTTCCCAGCTTCCAGAGGATGCCTGCATTCCTTAGCTCATGGCCTCTCATCTTCTGACCTTTGTTTCCATCCTCACATCTCCTTCTCTGGGAATGACCTTCCCATGTATCTCTTATAAGAAGCCTTGTGATTCCACTGGACACCCAGATAGTCCAGGATATTTCCCATCTCAAAATCCTCAATTTAACTACACCCACAAAGTCTCCTGTTCCATAGAGGATAATATATTCACAGGTTCCCGGGATTAGGACATGGACATCGTGGGAGGGCAGTATTCAGCTTCCCATGGCTTAGGAATTTAGCTTTTTTTTTTTTTTTTTTGAGACGGAGTCTCGCTCTGTCGCCCAGGCTGGAATGCAGTGGCCGGATCTCAGCTCACTGCAAGCTCCGCCTCCCCGGTTTACGCCATTCTCCTGCCTCAGCCTCCGGAGTAGCTGGGACTACAGGTGCCCGCCACCACGCCCGGCTAGTTTTTTGTATTTTTTAGTAGAGACGGGGTTTCCCTGTGTTAGCCAGGATGGTCTCGATCTCCTGACCTCGTGATCCGCCCGTCTCGGCCTCCCAAAGTGCTGGGATTACAGGCGTGAGCCACCGCGCCCGGCCTGCTTTTTGTTTTATTAAAGAGTGTTAGCTTTTAACCCTATGCTAACTAATAAGATGCAGGATCTGGAATAATCTGCACCACAACCCTAAGCAGCTGTCAGTATTTTCCTGCTTCTAATGAAGATGGCACAGAGGGATGGCAAGTAGAGCTTGCTAACAGCCAGGAGAGTATGGCTTGCTAATACCCATGGTTGCTATTACCCTTGCTAATAAGCAGCATTGAGGAGTGGTTAAGAGCTTGGCATCTGGCAAAAGGAAGATCATAGCTTAAGTCCCATTGCACCACTTCAGGGCTGTGTGACATTCAGCGGGTTACTTAACCCTACTCTGTGCCTCATGTCACCTGCAAAATGAAGCTAACAGTGCAAACACCTCATGGAACTATGAAGCCTCTCCTTAAGCACCAGGTACTTTGCCAGTTCGTACACCCCGGGCGGAGATTGCTGCTCTCATCTTTCCACACAGATGCAGAGGAAACTGAGGCTCTGAAGGGCGGAGTTTGTCTCAGAGAAGTAAGTGAGAGGGTGGAATGGGAATCAAAATCTTGACCATCACTGTGCTAACCTTGAATTTAGGGTTCCAGAAGAGGCTCCCAGAGTGGGATATATATCAAAGTTCACATTCTAGCCCCCAAGGGCCGGGCTCTTGTGGTCTCCTTAACAAGTTAAGAACAGGGGGTCAGGGCTCAGCCTGTAGGTGGGGCTAAGGAGACAGAGGTGTGAAGCCTCATGGCCATGGGCCTTGCCCTCCTGCCCCATCTCTACCAACCCCCTCCATATCATCAATCAGATATTCGCTCCTCATTTCCTACATCTAACATGCTATTTCCCTCCTCCAAGCCCTGGCACACACCACAGCCTTTCCCTGGAGCGCCCTCCCTCTTTCCTCCAAACTCCTACTGAAGCCAATGTAAAAGTCACCTTCTTTGCCCAACTTCTCTGAAACTAAGCATTCACAGCACGCTGCATCATGCTTGCACTAGGTCTTATCCTAGTGCACCCATCTGTCTCCCCAAGTAGACTGAGAGCTTCTTAAAGGCAGCACCAGGTGCCATTCATCTTCCCAGATCACTGGTGTGTACACAACCTAACACAGAGTATAGGCTCAAAAGATGTGTAGTAAAAGAATGAATGAGAAATTAATAAGTTATTTGACTCTAAAGTAAATGTCCCTATATTGCTCAACTTTCAGAGCTGCCTCCACTTTGATCTATTTTAATCGTACTGATTTTCTCTCTGAGTCATGAATGTATACATACTTCCAAGTCAATAAATTCTAGGACTGAACTTGAAAGTAACTACAAGGTTCTGCCCCTGAGTAAAATGAGGAAACTGCATGTGCGTATGCAATAGAAGATCTCAGGACAGTTCCTTCACATCAGTCAGATTTGCTGAGCCACATCTGCTGGAGGAAAACAGGTTACATTTTTCTTTTATTTTCTTTTTTTTTTTTTTTTTTTTGAGACAGAGTCTTGCTCTGTTGCCCAGACCGGAGTGCAGTGGTGCAATCTTGGCTCACTGGTTCAAGCAACTCTTGTGTCTCAGTCTCCAAAATAGCTGGGACTACATGTGCACACCACCACACCCAGCTAGTTCTTATATTTTTAGTAGAGATGGGGTTTCACCATGTTGGCCATGCTGGTGTGAAACTCCTGACCTCGAGTGATCTGCCCACCTCAGCCTCCCCAAGTGCTGGGACCACAGGGATGAGCCCAGCCTACATTTTTCATCCAACAGAGCCTGGCCTTCAGTGTTAAGACTATCTAATCATCATTTATTCAGCTCTCAACATGAGCCAGAGAGACACTTAACATACTCCTCACAATACCCCCATGAGATAGGCATTACTATTCTCCCCATTTCACAGCTGAGCACACTGCAGCTCAGAGAGGTTAAGTCACTCATCTAAAGACACACAGCTAGAAAGGGGCAGAGCTGGGATTCGAAACCATGACCCCAAATACACATCAGCGAGCAGGCAGGGGTGAGCATTCTGCTATTAGTGAACTTCTTCAGGAAGAGACTAAGGCACGGGGAAGGAGAAAGGCACAGAAACATGCATCTACCTGCCAAGCTGAGTGTGCTGAGGACGAACTGAGTGCCATACAGGATGGTGAAGCAGCAATCTTCTTTCTGGCGAACTGCTTTTGCACGTTCAAAATCTTTGGAGTTCTTCCCTGGGCGGATTTCTTTTATTTCCATGATATCCACTGCAATGAAATTAACATGAGCCAATTAGAAGCTGGAGTTCACTCCACCTGAGGATGCAGTCACACACCTGCAGCCCAGGCACAGCCTGGCTCCTTCCTTCCCCAACAGGATCCCGCAAAGCTATCTGTGCATCCGGATTCAGTGCCCCCTTCTTCTGGAAATGAACAAAGGGCCAAGAGCCTACCCGGGCATTTGCTGCCACCCCACAAACCCCTGGAGTATGAAGAGTTTGGGGTTTCCACTCACCCTGTTTCTCAGACAGACACGTTTTAAACTAGGACAATTCATTTTTGTAATGCAACTCAGATTTGAGGAAATAGGCACAGACTATTCTACCAAAACAAACGATGGACCAAATTGATGCTCACTAGGGATCACTCTAGGCAGCCTCAAAGTTCCAACCGTCTGGTTGACCTTGACCTTGACCATCTTTTCCCTTGAGTCCCAAAAGCTACAAATGCTCTGTGGCTCAATTGAAAGGGGAAAAGAAAATGAAGGCAATGAATAACTGCTTCAAATTAAAAAAAATAATAAGAGGCCAACCTCAGCATTGGGGATGGTCACAGGGGTTCTGGATATCACAGGGCCTACGGGAAGACAGTGGTAAACTATTACCCTGGTAACAGTCTAGAGTAATGGACTGTTACTATTGGGCCACAGCCTCCGGTATTTATGCCCTTATATAGCCAGCTGCCCTTCAATCCAGGTTGTCTTTGTCACCTGTTTTAACCAATAAAATGTAGTATAAATCAGGGGCCCCAACCCCCACGCCATGGACTGGTACCGGAAAGTGAGCACTGAGCTCCGCCTCCTGTCAGATCAGCAGCGGCATCAGATTCTCATAGCAGCGCAAACCCTATGGTGAACTGCATTAGGTTCTCACAGGGGCGTAAACCCTATGGTGAACTGCACATGCGAGGGATCCAGGTTGTGCGGTCCTTATTGGAATTTAATGTCGGATGATCTGAAGCAGAAGAGTTTTATCCTGAAGCAATCCCCCCAATGCCCCCACCATCTGCAGAAAAACTATCTTCTAGGAAACTGGTCACTGGTACCAAAAAGGCTGGGAGCACTGGCACGCTGGCATAAACGATGCTGTGCCAGTTCAGGGCCTAACCCATATTGTTTGTTTGTTTGTTTGTTTGTTTGTTTGTTTTCTGAGATGGGGTCTCACTCTGTCATGCAGGCTGCAGTGCAGTGGTGTGATCTCAGCTCACTGCAACCTCTGCCTCCCGGGTTCAAGCAATTCTCCTGCCTCAGCCTCCAAAGTAGCTGGGACTACAGCCATGCGCCACCATGCCGGGCTTAATTTTTGTACTTTTAGTAGAGATGGGGTTTCATCATATTGGCCAGGCTGGTCTTGAATTTCTAACCTCAAGTGATCTGCTCGCCTCAGCCTCCCAAAGTGCTAGGATTCCAGGCGTGAGCCAGTGGGCCCAGCCTGGAGCCTAATCCTTAACAAGGCCTGGCACCTTCCATTTTGAGCTCTGGGGGAAGCCGGCCTCTGTGTAAGAAGTCAGACTACCTGGAGACCACCATGTAGTAAGAATCTCAAGTTAGCCCTATGGAGAGGCCATGGAAGAAGAACCAATGCCCTCAGCCAACAGCCCAGCTGAGCCCCCAGCCAACAGCCACACAGCACTGCACCACCTTAGAACTGGATCCTCTGGGCCAGACGCGGTGGCTCACGCCTGTAATCCCAGCACTTTGGGAGGCCGAGACGGGCAGATCACGAGGTCAGGAGATCGAGACCATCCTGGCTAACACGGCGAAACCCCGTCTCTACTAAAAATACGAAAAAAAAAATTAGCCAGGCGTAGTGACGGGCACCTGTAGTCCCAGCTACTCAGGAGCCTGAGGCAGGAGAATGGCGTGAACCTAGGAAGCAGAGCTTGCAGTGAGCTGAGATCGCACCACTGCACTCCAGCCTGGGCGACTGAGTGAGACTCCGTCTCAAAAAAAAAAAAAAGTGGATCCTCTGGCCCCAATGAGCTGCCCCAGCTGACAACATGTGGAACAGAGACAAGCTCTCCCAGTCCCCACCCATGCCCAGATTGTAGAAATATGTGCAATAAATAAAATGATTGTTGTTTTAAGCCACTAAACACTGGGATAGTTTGTTGTATAGCAATAGATAATAGAAACAAATAAGAAATCCTTCCTCTCTGCAACCTCTGCTGCCATGTGACTGCACCTACTCCTGGTCAAAACCTAATGGGCCAGGATGGCCACCTGACTGACTCAAAGGTGACTCCCCCTTCTCCCATCAAGATGACCGGTGAATTCTAGACTGGCACAGAGACACGAGCTCAACAAGCTCAACCAGTCCCTTCTTTCCCCTTCTTCTGAAAAACAACAACAAAAATCTTTTCATGGGATGAGCCCATTCCATGTGCTTTATTTAGAGCTGATTCACTCCTCACCACCTTCAACCATAAGTTGAAGGGGACAGCAGGGGCCTGGGAATGACCCAAGTGCCCTGGCTCAGTGACTGGTTCGGGGACAGACACATGGCCCAGCTGCACCATCAGCATCCTCCTGGGATTCATTTGGCCAGAACTACCAGTAAAACCTCCCCTCCACTGCTGCTCCCAGGCTGGTAAAACGAGCCTGGGAGTGGCAGGGATCACCTTGTCTACCATGGAACAAAGTGTTATCAAACCCTGGTGTACCTTTGAACCCCAGCACTCCTGGAGATGAGAGCGAGAAAGGAGATCTCAGCTTTGCAGCAAGAAGAGGTGGCTCTGGCCTGGAATCAAGGAAGAGGACAGAACGAAGTCCACAGAGGTGAGCAAAGGCATCTTAGAGTCATAGTGAAAGAGCAGGAAAGATTGCTGGCCATTCACAGGCAACAATGGGAGCTGGGGGAGGAGAGCAGACAATTAAGTTAGAGGAGAGGGGATGGGATGCACTCAAAGCTTTCTGAGTTCTCACCATGGGTCTAGCTCACTTAGAAACAGCTCAATGGCCAAGAGCCTTGTGAACATAAGCCGGGCATGGTGGCCCACGCCTGTAATCCCAGCACTTTGGGAGGCCGAGGCGGGCAGGTCACTTGAGGTCAGGAATTCGAAACCAGCCTGGCCAATATGGTGAAACCCTGTCTTCTACTAAGAATACAAAAATTAGCTGGGCTTGGTGGCACATGCCACCAGTTGTCCCGGCTACTTGGGAGGATGAGGCAGAAGAATCTCTTGAACTTGGGAGACGGAGGTTGCAGTGAACCAAAATCACCCCACTGCACTCCAGCCTGGGTGACAGGGTGAGACTTTGTCTCAGCCACAACAACAACAAGGCCATGTGAAAAGACTAAAACAACAGCATGTCATCTGCATTCTGTGCATGTATGGTGGTAGATATACCCACCTACACATGTGACAAGATTTTGCGGAACTACACATCAAAACAAATGCAAAATAACAAGAAAACTGAGTGTATGTAAAAAATGGTGAAAACCAATTAAGATCTGCAGTTTCATTAATAGCACTGTACCAGCATCCATGTCCAGGTTTTGATAACTATGCTTATGAAAGATGTTATCACTGGAGCAGCTAAATGAATGGTTCACAGAAACTGTACTATTTTTGCCACGTCCACATGAGTCTACAATTATTTCAAAATAAAAAGTTGATAAAATCACTTCTCAATTATGGGTGGCCCTATTATTAGGGGGGTGGTATCTCTAAACCTTGTTGGGTAGAGTATTTGGGATGAAGGTGAGAGAGAATAGAGATAGGACTCATCCCCCATCACACCCCACTGAGAACCTCTACTACAAGCTGGCTGGGGGGACCATAACTAGTGGGGACCCCATCTAGACCTTGCACTATATATAAATCTTGTTCAAAGGGCCATGCCCACTGATTGCAGACATTGAGGAAACTAAAATAAGCGGCTCCCATCTTAAATATTACTCAAGGGAGTTAACCCTATTGCCCGCATGTGCATGAGACCTGAAGAATGACCAGTCCTCCACTTTAGCTGCATTCTAATACTAAAAATCATGCCCAGGGGTGGGGATTTAACACACTAATGAGATATGCAAACATGAAGAGGCTCTCTATCCTATTATACTGTGCAGGTGTCAGAAGTTCCCCAACTCTATGTGCTTCAGTATCACTCCCTGTCCACCTAAGCCCCTTTAAAATTACTCTCCTGACCGTCTTCGGGGACCCAGGCAGAGAATTATCTCTCTCTTGTGCTGCTTCTCGTATGCCTGGGCATAAGCTCCAATAAAGTCTTGTCTGGGAAAACTCTTTTGGCCTCATGTCAATTTCTATCACACTGAGAGTCCAAGAACGCATGGTCAGTAAAAGATGGACATGTTGCCACTCTTCACCCAAACTAGAAATCTGAGTCTTCCTTTTCTCTTTATCTTCACCCCTCAAAAACAAATAAACAAAAAGATCCTTTTCATGCACTGAAATTTATTTTTTTTAATTTGTTTCATTTATTTGGGGGAAGCTTGAGTACTTAAAGTATAGACTTCATGGTGTTGCACCGCAAAATATTTAATGTATCTCAGAAAAATGATCACATTTTCTTATAGAATCATAAAACCTTTATTGCATCTAACAAAACTGATGATAATTACTTAACATGACCTAACACCTCGTCTGTATTTAAATTTCCCCAGTTTTCTCCAAATCTTTTTGCAGTAGACTTGAATACAAATAAAATGCGTACATCTTATCTGGTTATATCATTACATCTTCAATCCTAAAGAGTCTCCTTGTTTACTTTTGTTTTCTCTTGTGCCTTTGACTTTTTAAAGAAACTAGGCACTGGAATTCATTTTTAGAGGAAATCAACATGGCTGATTTAACTGCTTTAGCAATTATCTAAAAACTTGAAAGGTATTAAGGCTTTTGTTTTCCAAAAGTTATTCACCCACCCAGTTGACTGCCAGTGAAAGTGTAGTGACTTTAAGCAAACATTCTTTTCTCTGTCTGTCTAGTCTAACAATTCTCTTTCCAGGTAAAATGTCTTCAAGAGGGAATTCATTTTTCATTTCTTTTTTTTTTTTTTTTTTTTTTTTGAGACAGTTTCCGCTCTTGTTGCCCAGGCTGGAGTGCAGTGGCACAATCTCGGCACAATGCAACCTCTGCCTCCTGGGTTTAAGTGATTCTCCTGCCCCAGCCTCCCAAGTAGCTGGGATTACAGGCGCTCGCCACCACACCTGGATAATGTGTGTGTGTGTGTGTGTGTGTGTGTGTGTGTGTGTGTGTGTGTATTTTTAGTAGAGACAGGGTTTAACCATATAGGTCAGGCTTGTCTCGAACTCCTGACCTCAGGTGATCCACCTGCCTCGGCCTCCCAAAGTACAGAGATTATACTCGTGAGCCACCATGCCCAGCCAAGAGAGAATCTTTGCACTGGTCTATGGTGAGCATCTGTCCTTACAGCAAAATTATACATAACTAAAGAAAAACTTTTGGCTGGGCGCGATGGCTCACGCCTGTAATCCCAGCACTTTGGGAGGCCGAGGAGGGTGGATCATGAGGTCAGGAGATAGAGACCATCCTGGCAAACAGGGTGAAACCCTGTCTCTACTAAAAATACAAAAAGATTAGCCGGGCGTGGTGGCGGGCGCCTGTAGTCCCAGCTACTCAGGAGGCTGAGATAGGACAATTGTATGAACCTGAGAGGCGGAGCTTGCAGTGAGCTGAGATCATGCCACTGCACTCCACAGCCTGGGCGACAGAGCAAGACCCCATCTAAAAAAAAAAAAGGAAAGAAAAACTTTTTTAGACAATGTAACATTGTCTTCCAGCAATAACCACATTTTAACAATTCTACTTCTGAAATTGCTCTGGAATCTATCAATGTCTATCCATTTCCATGCTCAACACCACAATCAAAACCCCCATTATCTCTTGTCTATGGAGGTTACTTCCTGACTTGTCTTCTCATAGCAGTACATTATCCCCACAGTCATCGTATGAAATACAAACAGGCTCATGCAACTCCTTGGGATCAAGCCTTCCCGTGGCATCCCACTGCTGTTAGGACTAAGAACCACAGCCCTGTGATGACCCCTCCAACCCCACATGGCCTAACCATCTGCCTCCCGGCCCTTGCTCCCCATGCACCCCACAGGCCCCTCCGAGCATCTCTCATAGGTCACACTCATTCCTACCACAGGACGTTGGCACCACTGAAAATGTTCTTAGTCTGGTTAGCGCCAAGCTCTCCCTTCCAGTCTCAGCTCAATCAAATCAAACTCAGAAAACCTCCCGATGCCTGCTATGAGCTATACCAAGCACCTCTCTTCCACAGCATTTGAACAGAAGCAAATATTTATTAGAGGGAATCTGCAGATCCACAGCCCTCCTTTCCTAGACTGTAAGTTCCACATACGCAGGGATTGTGCACCCTTCCTCACCACTGCGCTCCACCCATCAGAGTGGCTGGCACACAGCAGGGCCCAATAAGTAGTTCTTGGAAAGAGGAGAGGGACAAAGAGAGACGGGGACATCAAGAGGGATCAAACTACTGGTGATTGGGCAGAGCAGGGGACAGAGAGGAAGAAGGACAGAGAAGGAGATAAGGGAGACCGAGAGGGATAGAGAGACCAGGTACAGAAAACCACAGGCTACCCAGACAAGGAGGGAGAGAAATGCAAACGCACATGTACAAAAGCAGAGAGACAGAGCACGGTAAGAAAGAAAGAATCAAATGCTAACAGCCATTCTAATGATACAAGCAGCCCTGCACATCCGCACATCCCCTTCCACTTCAGCCCAAACAAGCACCCTCTGGAAGCCAGCCCTGCCCCAGGAAAGAGCTGCAGGCATCTGCCTTCATCAGCCAGGACTTTATCATCCTGAACACCCCTCTCTTGTGTCTTCCCAAGACAAGCTGGCTTATTCATCATACTTCTGAAAAGATTATCCTTTCTCCATTGAGTAGCCTTTGCCCCTTTGTCAAAGATCAGTTGATGATATTTGTGTGGGTCTATTTCTGGGCTCTCTATCCTGTTCTACTGATCTGTCTATTCTTCTGCCAACATCACCGGTACTGATTACTGGAACGTTAGAGTAAGTCTTGAAGTCAGTCCTCTGATTCTGTTCTATAATACTGTGTTTGCTACTCTATGTCTTCCACCTTTCCATATAAACTTTGGAATCACTTTGTCAACACCCACAGATTAACTTGCTGGGATTTTGTAATATTGTGACTTTTAATAAGACATACAAGTCATCCCTCAGTGACTGTTGGGGATTGGTTCCAGGACCTTCCACAGATACCAAAGTCCAAATAGATGCTCAAGCCTCTGATATAAAATGGCAGAGTGTTTGCATATAGCCTATGCACATCCCCCATAAACCTCAAACCCCTAGGTTACTTTTAATACCTAATATAATATAAATGCTATGTAAACAATTATACTGTATTGCTTAGGGAATAATGACAACAAAAAAGTTTGTCCATGTTCAGTAAGATGCAATTTTTCAAATATTTTCAAATATTTTCAATCGACCATAGCTTAAGTCCGCAGATGCAGAATCCACAAATACGGAGGACTGACTGTATACATTTGGTCTCCAATCCCATTTCCTGGCACACAACTCCTAACACCGTTGGAATCTCCAGTGACAACTATCCTTTTGTATGGCTGGGGACTCCTAGACATCTCAGGATGAAGGTTGGCTGCCAGGGAAACCAACCATGTGATTACAGGGGTGGAAATTTCAGCCCTACCCCCAACCTCTAGGAAGGAGAGAAGGGCTAAAGGTTGAGTTGGTTACCAATGGCCAATGATTTAATCAATCACGCCTTTGTAATAAAGCTCTCATAAAAACCCAAGATGACAGGGTTTAGAGAGCTTCTTGGTTGCTAAACACATGGAATTTTCTGGCGGGTGGCATGCCAGAGAGAACATGGGAACCCTATGCCCCCTCCCACATACCTTGCCCTATGCATCTCTTCTATCAGGCTGATCATCTTTATCTTTTGTAATATCATTTTAATAAATTGGTATACATGTTTCCCTTAGTTCTGTGAGTCACTCCAGCAAATAAATCAAACCCAAGGAGTATGTTATTGGAACCCCAATTTATAGCCAGTCAGTCAAAAGCATAGGCCACAACTTGGGCTTGTGACTGGCATCTGAAGTGGGAGACAGTCTTGAGGGACTGAGCTCTCAACCTGTGGAATCTGATTCTAGTTCCAGGGAGATAGTATCAGAATTGAATTGAACTAGAGGACACCAAACTGGTGTCTAATGGAGAACTGTTGGCTTGACGTGTGGGGGGAAAACCATACATATCTCATGTCAAAAGTGTTGAGTACAGAGAAAACAGGGAAGAGAGAGAGAAAAAAACATACCTTGGTTTTTCCTTTCTCTGAGGTGAAGTGTTTTGTGCTGTATTGAAAGTGAATGGAAAAAAACTTTTCTTGTATCTCTATTAGATTTTGGTTGGGATTGTGTTGAATGTATAGATCAAGCCAGGAAGAACTGACATCCTGAAAATAATGAGTCTCCCTGTTCATGAACATGGACTATCTACTCATGATCCTTTTAAGCATCAGCCATAAGCCAGACGTTCTGCTGGATGTACTTGATCCTGGCCCTCAAAGGTCTTGAAGATATAATAGCCTCATCCTTGAGGATAAAAGTAAATGCTATATAGCAAAACTCTTACAGAGCACCTACTCTGTGTTAGGCAGAGAGCTAATGTTTTGCATGTTATCACAGGTTGGTTCCCTGGAAGTTGAGCCTGAGTCAGGGATTCTTGCATGAGTGAGGTGGGGGAGGAGGATAAAGCTAAACAAGGCTGTGGTCCCACTTAGGGATGGGCTTCACCCTGATTGTACAGAGAGTGGCGGGGGGATGTCTGGAGCATGAATCACATCAGAGAAGTGGGTCCTCCTGAAAGAAGAGAGACCAGTCCTTCTTGTCCTCCCTGCCAGTCAGTCATTGGCTTGGCTTACAGCCACTACAACGTTCTAGGTGATGCAGCTTTCTTCTAGTGAGAGCGGCGCCCTAAAGAAGGGGTACCTGTGAGCCACAACACCCAACACTCCTAGCAGCTGGTAAATGGAGCACAAGCCTGGTAATGGGAGCTGAGTAGGGCACAACAGCATCCTCTGTATTAACTCATCGTTCCTCACAAGAACACTATGAGGCAGGTACCATGACTGCACTGATTTTACAAATGAGGAAACTGAGACATGGAGAAGTGAAGTACCTTGGCCAGGGTCACCAGACACAAGTGGAAGAGCCAGCATTTGAACCTTGACTCACAGCCAAGCAAGTGACTCTAAGAACTCACATAAGAATATGCAGCTGTCATCATGGTTTTCTATCTGGCAATCAGCAAAGTCTGAGGGGGTCGGTGGGCATTTTTGCTGACATCCCCCATCCCTTGATCTTACATCAGGCAGGGGCATCTTCATGAATGATGATCCTGCTACCCACAGGGGTGCAGACCTGCAAGAAGAGTGGTCAGGCCTCCTGGACTCAACCCAGTGCATCCAAGCCACCTTTCTGACCCAAGGCTGGGAACAAGACTCTAGTGCGGGGACTGCAAATTCATGTTTCCAGGAGCTACCCAAGTCATGAGGAGCAGTGTGGCTACTGATGAAGTGGATAGACTCTGGAACCAGCTCACCTGGGCCTGAAGTCCCAGCTCCCCAACTTATAGCAGATGGCTTTGGACAGTAACTTCAGTTCTCTGTGCCTCTGCTTCTTCATGTGAACAATAGGAATGATAGTGATACTTACCACACAGTGCTCTTATGGGGATTAAATGTGTGTCTGTACATATGTGTTTGTCAATTAAAATAGTACCTGGCAAAACAGAGATGTAGGGGAAAAAAACAAAGATGTAGAAACTTCTCTGTACTTGTTAGCAACTGAATCAAGCTGGACACATGTAAGGCATAAGAAATAACATGGGACAGGGAACAGTGGCTCATGCCTATAATCCCAGTACTTTGGGAGGTTGAGGCAGGAGGATCATTTGAAACCAGCAAGTTCAAGACCAACCTGGGCAACAAAGCAATACCCTGTCTCTACAAAAATAATACAAAAAATTAACCCAGTAAGCCAAGTGTGCTGGTGTACACCGGTAGTCTCAGCTACTCAAGAGGTTGAGGCAGGAGGATTCCTTGACCCCAGGAGTTTGAGGCTGCAATGAGCTGTAATCAAAACACTGCACACCAGCCTGACAACAGAGTAAGACCCTGTCTCAGGAAAAAAAGGAAAGAAAACAGTGTCTCAATTTATTTGCTATGAACATTAAGGAGGAAGATCCTTATGAACCAACTGGCAAAAACTCCTTGATGACCTATGTAAATAGGAGACTAGATGTATACATCTGTGTGTGTACACACATACAGGCCCAAGTGTACATGTACATATTATATACATCCTTATGTATATATGCATTATGTTCATCACTATGCAAATTCTCACTATCTGAATGTCTACTATAACTTATTAACTCTTTTTTTTTTTTATCGGAAATGCACCATCCAGATCACAGACCTGCTGTACGAGGTTCACGAGCAGGTGCCAATGAAAACAGTGAAGGCGTGGCCCAGACACGGTGGCTCACGCCTGTAATCCCACTACTTTGGGAGGCCCAGGCAGGCATATCACTTGAGGTCAGGAGTTTGAGACCAGCCTGGCCAACATGGCAAAACTCTGTCTCTACTAAAAATACAAAAATTAGCCAGGCGTGGGGGCATGTGCCTGTAATCCCAGCTACTAGGGAGGCTGAGGCAGGAGAATCACTTGAACCCGTTGAGGGGGTGGTGGGGCGGAGGTTGCAGTGAACCAAGATCACACCACTGAACTCCTAGCTTGGGCAACAAGAGTGAAACTCCGTCAGAAAGAAGAAAGAAAAGAAACAAAAGAAAAGAAAGGTAAAGAAAAAGAGGGAAGGGAAGGGAAGGGAAGGGGAGGGGAGGGGAGGGGAGGGGAGGGCAGGGGAAGGGAGGGCAGGGGAGGGCAGGGGAGGGGAGGGCAGGGGAGGGGAGGGGAGGGGGAAGGGGAGGGAGGAAAGGGGAGGGGGAGGGGGGAGGGGAGAGGAGAGGAGGGGGAGGGGGAAGGGGAGGGGAGAGGAGGGGGAGGGGGAAGGGGAGAGGAGGGGGAGGGGGAAGGGGAGAGGAGGGGGAGGGGGAAGGGGAGAGGGAGGGGGAAGGGGAGAGGGAGGGGAAGGGGAGGGGGAGGGGAGGGGAGGGGAGGGGGAGGGGATGGGGAGGGGAGGGGAGGGGATGGGGAGGGGAGGGGAGGGGATGGGGAGGGGAGGGGAGGGGAGGGGGAGGGACGCGTGTCTGTCTGCAATGGAAGAGAAGCAGTTTGATGCACAATGAACGGCCCATCAAACCTGGCATCCTGCCCATTCTATTGAGTTCTTCTTTCATCCTAGCATTTGCTTCTGACAAGCAAACTACCAACCAGGGTCCAATGTAAATGAACCTTTAGTATTTTTAACAGATCATTTCATTGTTTTTTCCATTACAGTGCAAGGTAGTTAGGGGATAGAAGAATATCATAAATCAGAACCATTACTGTAGAGTATCCTATGTACTTTTTGCAAACATGCTTAGTAATGAGTTCATCAAAGCACCCCAAAATTGGGTATTTGTTGCTGTAGATGCTTTGTATTCATGCCAAAAATATTGGTGGGCTGATTTTAGGTATTTGAGGTTGTTAAGTGATACTAAGGAAATTGGCTGGGTGTTTCAATCAGTTGGTAATGCATCAGCACTTGTCTCTGTGTAATATGATGTAATATATTGCAATCCAAAAATGTTCCTCTCCAGTGTGTTTGCAGGAATGCACTGGATTCAGCTAAGAAGGAATGTGCCTATTTGTAGGTGTGCATGTGTGTGTGTAAAGGTGTGAGAAAGAGTACCAAAAGATTTCCACCAACTTGCTGACAAACAGGCACTACTAGTGAGAAGGAGATGGGCAAACGATGGTCAAGGAGGGCTTTATCTGCACTGGTTCAAATTTTTGCCAAGGGCACATAGTGACTAAAACAACACTTTATTCTCAAAGTAGGCTGTGGTCAGCAGACCTCAGGCCATGCACTCTTGCATGGTGGGGCTCAGTGGCTGAGTTTCCTGCTTTAAGAAAGTGAGATAACCCAGCCACAGAAATGAGGCTTCATCTTTGCACAACCCCACCCCCTTCCCAGCATCACCTTGGGTCTTCCCAGGTGCACCCCACCCCCACTGCCCATCCCTCCACTCCCAACCCCTGTAAACCACCTCCCACACACCCAGTACCCTGGAGTTAGCCTCAAAGGCTGGCACTCCACTCCAGCCATCCTCCCCTTTGGCCCTCCCTGCCCACCCATCATCTTCTGGCACACCCTTGGGAATTTTTGGCCCTCCAGACATCTCATAGCTTCCTCTCACTCCTCGCTTTACATCACCGACCCCTGTGCTGGCTGGGCCATGATCCTGTTCTTCAAGTTCCCATTTCCTTTCTCCTCCCACTACTTAACAAAAATTTCTCTCTGGATAACTCAAGACATATTCAAGCAAACAAACAGACAGAAGGCTTGGGCACCTTCCTACACATAACCCACCCTCTTTCCCGACTTTCAGTCATTCAGTCAACCAGGCAGTCACACAACCCCACTCTGAGCGCTAGGGATGCCACGCTGCAGAGACAGACACAGTCCTGCCCTCAGACAGCTCCGAGCCTGGAAGGGAGGACAGGCCCCGTCCAGGCTGGCATGAGATACGTGCAAATCCACATCTCCATCCATATCAGGAGTGCAACAGAGTCCACACTGGGGCTCCTCCCCAGCAAGGGGAAGAAAGGCTTCTCTGAGTACATGCATCCTGGCTGAGTTCTGCAGACTGGAGCTCACCTGGGAAGAGGAGGAGAAAGCCTCCCTTTGTAGGGAGTTCTGGAGCTCAAAGACCTTGGTTCAAATCCTGGCTGTGCGCCCCAGGGGTGCACAGGAACCTGGGCACGTCATGTCCGTTCTCTTTGCTCTTTCCTCCTCTGTACAAGCAGTGATGCCTATCACTGAGTTGTCGTGCAAACCAAGTGAAATAACATGAAATAAAAACCACCTGGTCCCAAGAGGGCTCCACCGAGGTGAGTTTAGCTACTAGGATGAATGGTTTTCTTTTTTTTTTTTTTTTTTAGACGGAGTCTCTCTCTCCCAGGCTGGAGGCAGTGGTGCGATTTCGGCTAACTGCAAGCTCTGCCTCCCCTCCTGCCTCAGTCTCCCGAGTAGCTGGGACTACAGGCGCCTGCCACCACGCCCGGCTAATTTTTTTTTTTTGTATTTTTAGTAGAGACAGGGTTTCACCATGTTAGCCAGGATGGTCTCGATCTCCTGACCTGGAGATCCGCCCACCTCGGCCTCCCAAAGTGCTGGGGTTACAGGTGTGAGCCACCGCGCCCGGCCGGATGAATGTTTTTCTGTACCACCTTGCAACACCACCTTCCCAGCTGCTGGTGGTTTCACTTTAAGTAAAAAGCCCCAGCATTGCTTATTGACCTCAGCCAAGGATGCTGCTTTAAGAAAAACCAAAGGTGTTAGGTTATTTCACACACGTAGCAGCGTCTGACATGGCAGCTGGGGGAATAGGTGACATGCACAGCAGAACACATAATGACAAAAGGGGCTTCTGAGGCACACACAGTAGAGCAGAAAGAGCCCAGTTCTAGAAGGATCTAGCAGGCATGAGTTAAATCCAGCTCTTCCTCTCCCGGCTGTATGAAAAAGCCTCTATTCTGGTTTACTGTCTATTTTCTCATCTATAAAATGGAAAAAGAATATACACCCCCTAGAGATATATCTGAAAAAATATTTGCAAAAGGTAAAGTTTACGGCCAGGAGCAGTGGTTCATGCCTGTAATCCCAGCACCTTAGGAGGCCAAGGTGGGCAGATCACTTGAGGTCAGGAGTTTGAAACCAGCCTGGCCAACATGGTGAAACTCTGTCTCTACTAAAAATACAAAAATTAGCTGGGCGTGACAGTGAGTGCCTGGATGCCTGTAATCCCAGCTACTCAGGAAGCTGAGGCAGGAGAATGACTTGAGCCCAGGAGACGGAGGTTGCACTGAGCCAAGACTGTGCCACTGCACTCCAGCCTAGGCGACAGAGTGAGACGCCATCTCAATAAACAAACAAACAAACAAACAAACAAACAAACTTACTTCACTTTTCGGCCTGCAGATAGAACATGGGTCTGCCCTTATCTTCTTTGTTAAGAAGATAATAAACAACAGAGTTGTTGAGGCTGCACTGATAGCAAAGGGGAGAACCAGTATCCTGCTTCCATGTGAAGAGATTCTTCCCAGATCATTACGCTCAAATAATTTGGTCTGTGATTCTAATGCTTCATATTAATGCAGAACTACTCGATGGATAAGAGTTTTAAGTGATGCTGAAGAAACTGACTGGTGCTTCTCTCCCCTCTGGGACTCTCCCTCCCCAAAGGAGGAAGGCACCAATCTCTGGAAAAAGGAACTGAGGATACGCAGCTCAGCAGTTTCGTTTTGTTCTAGTCGGATCCACTCCCCAGGGACCACGTGCCCTGCCCTGTTCCCTGCCACTCGGAGGGGAGCTGCCTCTAAGACAGGGGTCCCCAACCCCCAGGCCATAAACTGGTACCTGTCTGTGGCCTGTTAGGAATTTGGCCGCACAGCAGGAGGTGAGCAGGTCTAGCAAACACTACTGCCTGAGCTCCGCCTCCTGTCAGATCATCAGCGGCATTAGATTCTCATAGGAGCACAAACCTTATTGTGAACTGCGCATGTGAGGGACCTAGGTTGCACACTCCTTATAAGAATCCAATGCCTGATGATCTGTCACTGTCTCCCATCACCCCCAGATGGAACTGTCTAGTTGCAGGAAAACAAGCTCAGGGCTCCCACTGATTCTATATTATGGTGAGTTGTATAATTATTTCATTATATATTATAATGTAGTCATAATATAAATGAAGTACACAATAAATGTAATGCCCTTGAATCATCCTGACACTATCCCTCCAAGCCAACCTGGCCCACGGAAAACTTATCTTCCACAAAACCAGTCTCCGGTGCCAAAAAAGTTGGGGACTGCTGCTCTGAGACATCTATGGGCATCCACCCAGGCCACGACAGGGTGGGCAGGTCAGGGGCCAGGTGTCAGGGCTCAGTTCTAAGCGTGTTCTCCAGGCAGCCATCTCATCACCCTTCGTTGATTGCCGATGTTTCATTTCTCAATCGTTTCCAAACTCAGGAGACAATGAGAAAATGAGGAGCTTTATGTGCTCACCACTAACACCCCTAACATGGCCCATCAAATAATTCTTTATGTTTTTTGGAGACAAGGTCTTGCTCTGTCACCCAGGCTGGAGTGCAGTGGCACAATCACAGCTCACTGCATCCTTGAACTCTTATGCTCAAGGGATCCTCCTGCCTCAGCCTCCCAAAGCCAGGTGACTGAGACCACAGGCATGCACCACGACACCTGGCTAACTATTTTCAGTAGAGACACGGTCCTACTATATTGCCTAGGCTGGTCCCAAATCCCTGGCCTCAACTGAGCCTCCCATTTTGGTTTCCCAAAGTGTTGGGATTACAGGCATGAGCCACCATGCCCAGCCTAAATGTTCATTATTTTAGTGTCATTTAAACTTGGTGTTTTCACCCTCCTGCTGGAAACTAAATTTAAATGGTGCCCACCCTTTGTTATGTCTTAACTGTAGGATATTTTAAAACATATTGAAAAAATACACACCTGGCACCTCTAAATTATGAAATCAAGTTTCTTTTCTATATAAAATTAAGTTTAAAACTAGTGAATCAATATTAAAATAAGTATTAGACATAAAACAGTACTGGTGGTGTGCAAATATAACAAAAATTATTAAGGCAGTAAAGGAAGGGCTCATTACTTTATATACAGCCTATTAATATTTTAATAGGCTAATTCTGCTTCTCTTTAAACCAGTACTGTACATCAAAATTACACAGAAAACTCTCATTATGCCAAGACTATATAGAGAATTTTTTTTCCCCACACATGGATTGACCAGTTTTGGGGGGTGGTTTGGAGCCATATAACATTATTTCTCAAACTACAAACATTTGTTTATCAATCTTATAAGGTTTGTTGTATCTGCCTACTGCTGATACTATTTATCTGAAGTTTTCTTTAAATCAACTCACTGTTTTCACCTGAACTGATGTATGTTAAGAATGATTTTATGTTTTTGGCAAAAAGAAAACCAGTAACACTTACCATATACAACAGGAACTGCAAAATAAAAAACAATCATTGGAAACAGGACAATATTATTAAATTCTACCTAGAAACAGTTGTCTGCTGGAAGCAAAACCCCCGGCTTGGTTCTGTGAGTCATAAAGGGAAAGAAGAAGCCTTTAAGACAGGCACAAAGCCAATTAGCCATGCAAAACTCACTGATGGAGACAAGAGTCAGAGTGGTGTCACCTAAGGAGAGGACTGGGTCACCGGGACCCAAGGAATGGCCACAGAGGTGGACCCACGCTTAAAGCCTTGAGCCTTATATGCACCATGTGTGCATTTTGCCACATCTATGTTATTTATGTATTTTTTTATTTTACTTTAAGTTCTGGGATACATGTGCAGAACGTGCAGGTTTGTTACATAGGCATACATGTGCCATGGTGGTTTGCTGCACCTATCAACCTGTCACCTAGGTTTTAAGCATTATCTATTTGTCCTAATGCTCTCCCTCCCCTTGCCCCCGCCTGCCGACAGGCCCCAGTGTATGATGTTCCCCTCCCTGTGTCCATGTATTCTCATTGTTCAATTCCCACTTATGAGTGAGAACATGTGGTGTTTGGTTTTCTGTTCCTGTGTTAGTTTGCTGAGAATGATGGTTTCCAGCTTCATCCATGTCCCTGCAAAGGACATGAATTCATTCCTTTTTATGTCTGCAAGTTATATTTTAATAAATACATTTCATATCTTTCAGGCTGGCAACAGTGGCTCACGCCTGTAATCCCAGCACTTTGGGAGGCCAAGGCAGGCAGACCACAAGAGGCCAGGAGTTCAAGACCTGCCTGGGAAACATGGTGAAACTCCACTGCCACTAAAAATATAAACATTAGCCAGGCATGGTGGCGGGGGCCTGCAGTCCCAGCTGCTTGGGAAGCTGGGAGGTTGAGGCAGGAGAATCACTTGAACCCAGGAGGTGCAGGTTGCAGTGAGCCAAGATCAAACCAGTGCACTCTAGCCTGGACGACAGAGGCAGACTCTGCCTCAAAGAAAAAAAAATATATATATCGTATCTTTCAAAGAGAGACATGTTAAATTTTGGAAATGAAGTTGGTGTAACTATTAAGGAGTGACTAAGAAATCCTTACATTGCTTCAGTCCTGTTGACTATGATGGTAAATACAGGATGCTATGCATGTGATAAAATTGTACATAATTAAATACACACAAGTACAAGGAAAACGGGGGAAAACTGAGTAAGACTGGTGGTGAGTTCTATCAATGTTGTCAATATTAATATCCTGGTTGTGATATCGTACTATAGTTTTGCAAGACATTGCCACTGGGGATAACTGGGTAACGTCCACACGAGATCTCTCTGTATTATTTCTTACAACTTTATGTGAATCTTCAATTATCTCAACAAAAATTCCAATGGAAAAAAATGCACAGTATCAAGGAGAAAAAAAAAAAAAAAAGACATGTTGGTACCAAACAGATGTTCTAGTCATAATCAGGAAGATGGAAAGGGAACTGAGAAGGAAACCATGCTCCCAACTTGGTTCAGACTCCCTGGGCACCGCCTGGCGTTCATGCTTTGCTGTGGCACCCACAACACGGGGGTCCCTGCAGACAGCATCCCTTAACCCTCCCAATGGATTATCTACCAGTCATCTCTAGGCTCTGCCTTCTGCCAGGACCCGTCCTATTTCCCGCCCAGCTAGAAATAGACGTTCATGCAGCCTCTTGATAAGCTGGGCACTGAAACCCAGAGGAAGTGGCCTGCAGGGTGCCCGCTCGTTTGGAAAAGGCAAAGGTCACACAGCTATAGAAGCCAGCTGGGACCACAATTCCCAGGAATGTCGGCAAGGAGTTGAGATAGTCTGAGCACTGGCAGAAGAGCCTTTCATTTGATCACACGCTTTTCTGACTTCCATCCAAAGCAGCACTGCATGTATATGTATTCTCGTTATTTGAGTTTGCTAGTTTGTCTTTTTTTGTTTTTGTTTGCTTTTTACAGCAAAAGAGGTTCTGAGAATACAGACAACTACCTTAACTTTGACCGCCTGGAGTAAATTCTAGAGTTCTAACTGATGTTGAGTCTTCCCATGGAGAATGCTGGTCCTCAACTTCCTACTAAGGACCTTTTGGCTTCAGAGAAAACCAAAGAGGATAAAAGGGAAGGGAAACCACATACACAGAAGCACCAAGTACATGCCGGTGTGCACGGCAGGGGTCCTGACACCTGTGCACTCACGTGCGGCTGAGATGATTGGCTTCCTTCCACAGGTGGGAAGGCTGAAGCAGAGAGAGTCACTGATTCATCCAAGGCCACAATAGTTGAGCCAGAACTTGAACCTGAGTGACTGGGCTCCAAAGTTTGCACTCTTTTTTGAGACAGAGTCTTGCTCTGTTGCCGAGGCTGGAGTGCATTGGCGTGATCTCAGCTCACTGCACCTCAGCCTCCTGAATTCAAGCGATTCTCCTGCCTCAGCTTCCCAAGTAGCTGAGACCAAAGATGTGTGCCACCACGCCCGACTAATTTTTGAATTTTTGAATGTTTGCTGGAGATGGGGTTTCACCATGTTAGCGAGGCTGGTCTCAAACTCCTCACCTCGGCTGATCCACCCACCTCAGCCTCCCAAAGTGCTGGGATGACAGGCGTGAGTCACCTTGCCCGGCCCAAAGCTTGCACTCTTTTTCTTTTTTTTTTTTTTTGAGACGGAAGTCTCGCTCTGTCGCCCTGGCTGGAGTACAGTGGCCAGATCTCAGCTCACTGCAAGCTCCGCCTCCCGGGTTTACGCCATTCTCCTGCCTCAACCTCCCGAGTAGCTGGGACTACAGGCGCCGCCACCACGCCCAGCTAATTTTTTTGTATTTTTTAGTAGAGACGGGGTTTCACCGTGTTAGCCAGGATGGTCTCGATCTCCTGACCTCGTGATCCGCCCGTCTCGGCCTCCCAAAGTGCTGGGATTACAGGCTTGAGCCACCGTGCCCGGCCAAAGCTTGCACTCCTAACCACTACCCAGGGAGGGATGAAATGAGAAGCCAAGATCCAAAGTGCTCTCTCCTGCAGACGGCAAGAACCTCTTGGCTCCAGTAGTGGGAATACGAGCCCATGACTGACACGTGGGCCAATACGGGTCACCGGGAGATCCATGATCCAGTGACCTTGGGAGAGTCATTTTTACCTCCCTGGGCCTCAGTTTCCCCATCTGAGAAATGCAGGGATTGGGTGAGCTGTGTCATGTGGAAAGTCCCTAGGGTATGAAAACACTAGCTGACATCAATTCAGGATGAAAATGGCTCTGGTCTTGTCCTTGGTGGCCCTGGAAAGAAAGTATAAATGGGTAATGTTGAGGGTTGAACTGCATCCCCCAAAAAGATACACAGAAGTCCAGTCCCTGGTATCTGTGAATGTGGCCTTCTTTGGAAATAGGGTCTTTGCAGATGTAGTCAAGATGAGCTCATGCTGGATCAGGGTGGGTCCTAACCCAAGACTAGGGTCCTTATAAGAGGGAAGTTTGGATAGAGACACACACAGAGCCAGAGATGGGAGTGCCATATCCACCAGCCAAGGGACACCCAGGGTCACCAGCAGCTAGCAGAGGCCAGGAAGAGGCGAGGAAGGATCCTCCCCTAGAGCCTCCAGCAGGAGCATGGCCCTGTCAACACCTTGATTTCAGACTTCTAAACTCCAGACTGCGAGGGAGTACATTTCTGTTTTAAGTCCCTCAGTTTGTGGCACTTGTGTTATGGCAGCCACTGGACACTAATATAGGTAATAACGTGGTTCTCTTATTATCTTCAATTATTATTATTATATTATTGTGTTTGAGACAGAGTCTTGCTCTATCGCTCAGGCTAGAGTGCAGGGGCACAATCTCGGCTCACTGCAACCTCCGCCTCCCAGATTCAAACGATTCTCATACCTCAGTCTCCTGAGTAGGGTTACCACACCTGGCTAATTTTTGTATTTTTAGTAGAGACGGGGTTTCGCCATGTTGGCTAGGCTGGTTTCAAACTCCTGACCTCAGGTGATCCGCCCGCTTCAGCCTCCCAAAGCGCTGGGATTACAGGCGTGAGCCATCGCACCCAGCCATCTTCATTATCATTATAACAGCTACTTACTAAGTGTTCGCTATGCGTAAGGCACTGTATTAACTGCTTCACCTAAATCATCCCATTTCATGCCAGCCACCCTATGACAGAGGAGTCGTTATTATACCCATTTTGCAGACATAAAATTCTAAGGCTCAAAGCAGACAAGGAGCTTGTTCAAGGTCCCTCAGTGAACCAATAGCAGAGCTGACACCAAACCAAGTAAGTGGCACCTGGAAGGCCACTTCCTCCTCTTTGGGCACCTCCACCTCCTCCCACTGAGAAAAACGGTGTTCATAACACCAGGAGGTGGGCAATGGGCCCTTCCCCTGCCCACGGGGTCTGTTCTCCGGAGAGCAGATTACAGCAAGGACTTCGCACTTTCGCAGTAGTACCCAGTTCCGCAATGGACCAAGGCTGCCTCCCCATCCACCCAAGAGGAATCCAGAGTTAGCCATAAAAGACCAAAGGAACAAACAAAAACTCCTCAGCTCATGGCCAAGAAGCTCTGGGGACTGGCAGGAGGTTTTGTTAAAGGAGACTGTCCCTCTCCTGGGAGCCCTTGGAAAGGGGAGCCATGTCTTGGTCCAATGGGCTCTCATCCCTGCCCTGCTCAGATCTCATCCTGGCCCAGGTGGGTCCTACCAGAATCTTCCTCTCAGGAACATCCCTCAAGGAGCCCCAGCACTGAAACCCCTAACAGCAGCAGCAGCAGCAGCAGCTCTGCGGATCCAGGGTCTATCAACCAAGTGACAAGTGCTCTCTGTCCATCATCTCAGCGGTCTCTCCCACAACCCTAAGTAACCACCATTATCATACCTCCATTTTGCAGAAGGGGAAACTGAGGCTCAGGTAAGCTGGGCAAGCTGGGGTCTGAGTCCTCCCGGTCTAGCTGCAGACCCAGAGTTCTCCAACACCACCCGCACTGGCTCCTGGGCCGAGACTCTCACACAGACCGCCCTCGCAATTCTGCCAGCAGCCAGCAGAACACCGAGCCCTGCCAAGGTCAAGTTCAGGGCAGAAACACCTACTCGGACAAAGAACAAATCAGGTCCCCTTATGGACCATTTAATAGGTGTCAGAGTTGACCTCAGCATCTCTTTAATCCTCCTGCCAATCTTGGGAAGAAAGCCCCATTTTCCAGAGACAGCCCAGGAAGATGAAGTCACCCACTCAAGGCCACCTGGCTGGGTTTTGATGCCAAAGACACCAGGGTAATCTGTGGGGGTGGCCCGCAGTGGGAGGCCTGGAGACAAAGTAAGTCCAGTTACCTCCTGTCCCCATTCCCATGTTCCAGCAGCTGCTCCCTGAATGACCTCTCAGAAAACCTTGGAGTGAACCAGCTGGCTTCTGGCTAAAGATGAATCCTTCCTTTGAAGTCAGGTAAGCCTCTCCAGACAGAGAGATGCCAGAAGCATTCAGCACTCCCATCACCAAAGGCAATTGTTAGGTAAGACACACAGGAGCCGTGGCGCATGCTTGTAACCCCAGCACTTTGGGAGGCCAAGACAGGAGGATCGCTCAAGCCCAGGAGTTCCGAGACCAGCCTAGGCAACACGTCACCTTGGCTGTAAGTTCTCAACTCTACAAAAAAAAAAATGTAAAAATTAGCCGGGACTGCTGGTGCATGCCTGTGGTCCCAGCTACTCAGGAGAATGAGGTGGGAACATTTCTTGAGCCTAGGAGGTGGAAGGTACAGTGAGCTGTGATCACACCACTGTACTCCAGCCTGGGCAACAAAGTGAAATCCTGACTCAAAAAAAAAAAAAAAAAAAAGAAGACTTTTTTAATTTTTAAATTAAAAAAAAACCAAAAAAACAAAAAAACAACCCAGGCAGGAGTATCTTTTTACCTTGTCAGTGATTAACAGGAGAGGCCAGGGCTTTCCAGGTGCCTCCTCCTCAGCCACAGGGAACGGCCACCCAGGCCAGAATGCTGGCTCAGGACCCTTGTACTGACCGGAGCCACAGTCCAGGAAAAAAGACCTTGAAGGTGTGGACAGATTGCAAAAGAAGGCCCTAGTCCTCCAGAAGCTTCTCCAGAGCCCAGTGACTCTAGTGCACAACCAGGCTGTGGTCCCCGCAGCTCTCTCAGCCTGGAAAGCTGGCCACAGAAAGGTAAAGCCCTCCTTCTTTAAAGGGGTGATTTTCGTTCTGGGGTTGCTGAACCCCAAACGTGGTATCCTCATGCTGTGGCTCTTCTCACAGACCAGAGTCAGGGAAGGAATGGGTTCTGCGAGATGGGTGCCAGCAGGAAAGCACCCTCACCTTGGCTGTAAGTCCCTATGCGACACCCCCTCTCTGAGAGGCTGCCTTCCGCTTCTGGACTTCCCTTTTCCAGGTCCTCATCACATCTCACAAGCGTGACTCGTCTCCCTGAGTTACTGTTATAGCCCCAGCAGCAAGCTGGGCACACAGGAGGCCTTCAAGTAGTGGCTGACCACTGGTTGCCTGGGCCTCACACGCTGACACCTTCCTATCTGGGCACTTACCCTGCTCTTCTATGGCTAATGGGTCACCCACGGGGTCTCCCACCAGCTCCAAGGATGGCGGGCCTCTGCCTCATTCTCTAGCTTTGCAAGAATGGGGTCTGATCCTCAGGCAGTCAACTGGTTATCAGACTGACTCACAGAAGCCTAATCAAAATGGTAGATTCTGGCTGGGCACAATGGCTCATGCCTATAATCCCAGCACTAAGGGAGGCTGAGGCAGGAGAATGGCTTGAGTTCAAGAGTTTGAGACCAGCCTGGGCAACATGGCAAAATCCCATCTCCACAAAAAATACACACACACACACACACACACACATACACGAGCTGGGCATGGTAGTGGACATCAGTAGTCCCAGCTACGTGGGAGGCTGAGGTGGGAGCACAGCTTGAAGGCAGGAGACAGAGGTTGCAGTGAGCCGTGATTGTGTCACTGCACTCCCACCTGGGTGACAGAGTGAGACCGTGTCTCAAAAAAAGGCAGAGTGGGGACAGATTCTGCTCAAAAAGGAAAAGAAGACCATGCATTAGGGAGTATTCACTTATCCTCTTTTGCTTAATCTGAGGATTATTCCTAAATTGTGGCTGCCATGTGCAGCGGAGGCCAGGAGAGAAGCTCTGGATGGTGTCCACCACCTCTGACCGCTGCCACTGTAACAATGACAGTGAATATCCCCCCAAGCATTCACCATGAGTCAGGCACTGAGCAAAGGCTTTACGTGCATTTCTTCATTTGAGCTTCACAGAATCGCCACAATATCACTATTCCCCCCATTTATCAAAGGAGAAGACTGAGGCCGGAGGATGACAAAGCCCACTGCTGGTAACTGTGTCCAAGTACCCAGGCTCAATGGTGGGGCATGACTAGTTCCAGCAAGACAGCAGCCTGCAGAAGTCAGTCCCTTCCGCTAGGGCAAGAAGAGTCACCCCTGCCCCCGCTTTGCCTGTGCAAATGAGTCTTCATTTGTGGTTAGCAAGCCAGCCCTTCATTTCCCCACCAGGCTCAGAGTTTTGCAAACCAAAGTTGGGGGATGGCTAGCATGGCCTCCCGGCAGTTCCTGTTGCAGACAGCTAGAAGGTAAGAGCCTTCCTTCCCTTTCAGAGAAGGCAGGATTGGGGCAAGAGGGGTGAGCCTCCTGGGGTCCCCATTACCCTCTAGCCCAGGCACTTCTGGCCTAAGTTCCCCCTTACACAAGGATCTGAGTCCCACTCAGGGAGTACAAATGCTTGTCAGACTCCACAGCTTGAGGCTGAAATCTACCTGCCTCCCTCTTTCCCAGCACTGGCCAGAGACCCAGCCAGGGGTCCCAACTGGAGTATGGGGTTGGATGAGGTTCAAATACCAACCCCACCTTGTCCCTAACTGTAAAATTGAGACAAATAGACAGGGCCAGTTTCGTGGCACTGACACAAAGATTTAAGGAGACCAAGTTCGTGGCCAAGTGCTTAGTGAAGTGCCTGGCACATAGCCTGTGTTTAAACGTTTGCCACTGTTATCCACAGATTCTCATGATCATGGTCATGTCCGTTCATTCAGCCATTCAGTCAACAACGAGTAGTTGAAAGCCAATGTGCCAGGCACTATTCTGGCAGCTGGGGATACAGCTATGAATAAAATAGACCAAATTCCTGGCATCGAAGAATTGCATTCTAATAGGGGGAGAAAGAGACAAATCAATATTTATTACATTTGGCAATCAGAAGTGCTACAAAAACTAAACCAAAGCAGAGCAAAGCATGGTGGGTGACCAGGAGGGAGGGGTTCTCATAGAAGTTGTTATCAGGGAGGCCTCCCCAGAGTGGTGACATCTAGGCTGGTATCTGAGATAGACTATCCCAGGCAGAGCAAGTAGTAAATGCAAAGGCCCCAAGATGGAAATGCGTATGGTACGTTCTAGGAAGAGCAATGTCATCACCAGCTGGGACATACTACATGTGCTCTCTGAAACCCTCATGGCCCCTAGTGCCTGTCCATCTCCCCTCTCCTTCCTGGACATCCTAGTCACGCCATCTCTGCGCCTGCATGTAACTTCAGTCAGCCAGGAGCCTCATGCCCCCTCACCCTTCCCATCCCCTCCACTATCACACACTGTGTCCCTCAGTCTCCTCTGGGGTCCTCTGGAGTCAGCTGCAGGCCTTGGCAGCTGATTTTGCCATTTTATTCATATATATAAATATATAAAATATGTGTGTGTGTATATATATACACACACACATATATACACACATATACACACATATACACACATATACACACATATACACACACATATATACACACATATACACACACATATACACACACACATATACACACACATATATACACACACACATATATACACACACACATATATATACACACACACATATACACACACATATACACACATATATACACACACACATATACACACACACATATATATACACACACACATACACACGTATACACACACACACACAAACATACATATACACACACACACACACACACACACCACACTTTATCTTTTTTGTTTTTTAAGACAGAGTCTTACCAGGCACGGGGGCTTATGCCTGTAATCCCAGCACTTTGGGAGGCTGAGGCAGGTGGATCATTTGAGGTCAGGAGTTCCAAGACCAGCCTGGCCAACATGGCGAAATCCCGTCCCTACTACAAATACAAAAATTAGCTGGCAGTGGTGGCATGTGCCTATAATCCCAGCTACTTGGAAGGCTGAGGCATGAGAAATGCTTGAACCCAAGAAGTGGAGGTTTCAGTGAGCCAGAAGCAGCATCACTAAACTCCAGCCTGGATGACAGAGCAAGACTCTGTCTCAATAAAAGAAGAAGAAGAACACAAGACACTGCTGGAGTGAGTGGCATGATCACAGTTCACTACAGCCTCAGCCTCCTGGGCTTAGGTGATCTTCCCACCTCAGACTCCTAAGTAGCCGGGACTACAGGCACGTGCCACCACGCCTGGCTAATTTTTGTACCTTTTGTAGAGACAGGGTTTCATCATGTTATCCAGGCTATTCTCAAATCCCTGGGCTCAAGCGATCCCCCTGTCTCGGCCTGCCAAAGTGCTGAGACTATAGGCGTGAACCACTGCACCTGGCCACCATTATATATTTAATCTCCCCACTCCCTGAAGGCAAGACAGCATTGCTCATTCATGGGTCCACAACAGGAAAGTGCCTGGCACCTAGTGAAGATGCCACCAAGAGGTAAAACAAGCCCCCTAGAGAGCGATTTGGCACTCACTCCTGAGGCTGAAAATACACATGCTCCCCCGCCCAACTCAGAGGTTCCTTCCCCACCCATGGCTACCTCAGCACCCTCTGCAGCTTCAAAGGAGAAAGGGACTCAGAACAAACGCTCAGCATGAGAGAGTGGACAAATTGGCTCTTGTCACCAATGGATTGCTCTACAGCAATTCGAAAGAAAGAAACACCTCTACATATTGATGGAAATAAACAAAAACTAAGTGCAATGTGGTGTCCTGGATGAATCCTGGAACAGAAGGAGAACATACGAGGAGAAACTGTTAAAGTCCAAATAAATTCTGGAACTTAGATAGTGATATGGTAATGTTAATTTCTCACTTTTGGCAAAGGCATCATGGCAATATAAAATAGAGAAATGGGCCAGGTGTGGTGGCTCACACCTGTAATCCCAGCACTTTGGGAGGCCGAGGCGGGCAGATCACCTGAGGTCAGGAGTTCGAGGCCAGCCTGACCAACAGGGTGAAATCCTCTCTCTACTAAAAATATAAAAATTAGCCAGGCATGTTGGCATGTGCCTGTAATCCCAGGTACTCAGGATGCTGAGGCAGGAGAATTGCTTGAACCTAGGAGGCAGAGGTTGCAGTGAGCTGAGATCGTGCCACTGCACTCCAGCCAGACTCCATCTCAAAAAAAAAAAAAAAAGAAAGAAAGAAAGAAGAAACAACTACTAACTACCCCACTAGAGAATGAAAATCACAGATACAAAAACGACAGGGCAGAGGGAGCAGTCCTCGTCATCATTAAAAGCCAGGTCCTATGCTTTTCCGGCTATTCTGGAGACTAGCAATGTTTGAGAGGATTGCCCACACAGGGAATTCATTCCATGATCTCCTGTAAAACCAGAATGCACTTGGTAAGATACAGCCTCTTTTAGGGGATAACAGGACACAACCTACTAAAACATAAAATGTGCGTACCTAGGAATTCCACTTCTAGGAACCCATCCTACAGACGTAATGGTACACATGCACAAAGATGCAAATATGAGCTGGGAACCGTGGCTCACGCCTGTAATCCTAACACTTTGGGAAGGCTGAGGCAGGAGCACTGCTGGAGCCCAGGAGTTCAAGAAGACTAGCCTGGCCAACACTGTAAGACCCCATGTCTACAAAAAAATACAAAAATCAGTCAGACATGTGGCATGTACCTGTAGTCACAGCTACTACTCTGGATGCTGAAGTGGGAGGACCACTTGATCCCAGAAGTTCAAGGCTGCAGTGAGCTATGACTGCACCACTTGTGCCCACAAGCCTGGGCACAAGAGTAAGACTCTGTCTCAAAGAAAAAAAAAAGCAAATACAAGGAGATTTCCATTCTGGGTGATTGGAAATCACCTCCTGTCCACCAGTAAGGGACTGGTGAAATAAACACAGCCACACTCTGAAACACTGACAGCATTAAACAAAGGGTGGAACAAGGCTGGGGTAGGGAGTACAGCTCACAATGGTAATCTCAGCAGCGCTTTGGGAGGCCAAGGCGGGAGCAATATATGAGCCCAGGAGTTCTAGACCAGCCTGGGCAACATAGTGAGACTTCATCTTAACATAAAATTTTAAAAATTAGCTGGGTGTGGAAGTGCGTACCTGTGGTCCCACCTACTTGGGAGGCTAAGGTGGAAAGATCGCTTAAGCCCAGGAGGTTGAGGCTACAGTGAGCCATAATTGTGCCACTGCTTTCCAGCCTGGGCAACAGAGTGAGACCCTGTCACTAGGAAAAAAAAAAAAAAACAAGAGGTGGAGCAATCCACGTGTACTGATGAGAAAGATGTCCAGAAAATCGCAAAACGAAAGCCAGGCTGCCAAGCGGTATGCATCATGCATTCCTATTTTTGTTTAAAAAGCTGCACATAAGCATATATGTATGTATGTGTGTGTGTATGTATGTATGTTTACACCTAGGAAAGATGTAAACACACACACGCTGAACACTTAATACTGTTTACCTCCAGGATTTGGGAGAGGAAGGAGAAAGAATTTTCTTTTTAAATTCTTACTCATTTATTTGAGTTGATTATAATAGGCAGGTATTTTCAAAATAATGGATCAAGAATAAGGCCCCTTGTCTCAATGTCTGCATTGTCTAAAGAAACGAAAACCTGAAAACACAGGAGTAGCCGTGTGTATAGAAGAGTAGCTGAATAAAAGGTGGTTCAGCCACACCACAGGCTATCATGCAACCAGCAAAAAAGCAGGTCAGAGTGTCCGTATCAGCTGAATTGAAGAAATCTCCTGAGCCACTGTTGAAAGACAAAGTCGAGTGTGGTACACATGGTTGGTAAAACAACAAAGAAGCACGGAAAGCCAGTGGAGAAGACAGGAGGGTGCCCCAGAGGGCATGCACCACGCTTCTGGGAGCTGGCCACATTCTAGGTCTGGATTTGAATGATTGTTTTATGGTGGTTCATCTTTTAATTATTCATTATTCTGAAAAACGTGTTGCTTCAAAAAAAATGTAAAGGCTTAAAAGCACAAGAAAAGGTGAATGTAGCATGGGCTGTCGGATGATCACGTGTCCACAGCTCACTGACCTCATTCCCAGCGGCTCTTTCTCCCGGCCCTTTATTTTCAGACAAACCTACAGCACACACTCTGTGGCCACAGGGCCTTGGCACTGGCCAGGACTCATAATCCGCACTCTGGAGGCACCTGTTCTTCCCTATACACCCACTGCCTGGGTGAGCCTAGAAAGCCAGGTCTGAACAAAACCAGCACAAACAAGCAAGAAACCAAAAACGTGGGCCAAACAGCAGGACACGTGCAATGTCACCTGGGGAAGAGGTCTCTAGTGACCAGCCCCACGGCTCTGGCCTTTCTCAGTTCCCTTATTATTTATTTATTTATTTATTTGAGATGGAGTCTCGCTCTGTCGCCCAGGCTGGAGTGTAGTGGCGTGATCTCGGCTCACTGCAAGCTCCGCCTCCCAGGTTTACGCCATTCTCCTGCCTCAGCCTCCCGAGTAGCTGAGACTACAGGCGCCCGCCACCACACCTGGCTCATTTTTTGTACTTTTAATAGAGACGGGGTTTCACTGTGTTAACCAGGATGGTCTCAATCTCCTGAACTCGTGATCCGCCCGCCTCGGCCTTCACAAAAGAGAAAGGAAGGCAAGTTAAGGGGAAAGATTTCACATTTATTGAAACCTTCTATGTACCAGACTTCATCAGGCACTCCGGAAGATGCCACATCATTCAATCATCACAGCAGCTTCAGAAGGCTGAGGCTGTGACGGCTGGCTTCTATATGAGGAAACTGAGTCTCAGACTTATGCTTTTATAACAGACTTATGCTTAAGTCTCAGTCTTATGCTTTTACAACTTGCTTAAGGTTGTACAAGCAGGTTTTCTCAAGACCCTCTGCTGACCCCCAAGGACTCGCTGATCAAAATTGCAGCTCATAAAAGCAAAGGAAGAGGCACCACACCAAGCACAGAAAAAAAAAATGACGCTTCTCAGCCAGGTGCGGTGGTTCACACCTGTAATTCCAGCACCTTGGGAGGCCAAGACGGGCAGATCCCAAGGTCAGGAGATCGAGACCATCCTGGCTAACATGATGAAACTCTGTCTCTACTAAAAAATACAAAAAAAGAAATTAGCCTGGCGTGGTGGCAGGTGCCTGTAGTCCCAGCTATTTGAGAGGCTGAGGCAGGAGAATGGCATGAACTCGGAAGGCATAGTTTGCAGTGAGCCGAGATCGCGCCACCGCACTCCAGCCTGGGTGACAGAGCAAGACTCTGTCTCAAAAAGTATATATATATGACGTTTCTCAACAGTGTGAAACAGACTTCACAAGTTGTCGGCCTGGGAACTGCATCAGGGTGCAGGCATGTTTTGGTAGGTCAAGATCACTGTGCTTATTTGTGTGTTTCAATGAATCAACTTTTTTTTTTTTTGGAGACGGAGTTTCGCTCTTGTTGCACAGGCTGGAGTGCAATGGCATGATCTCGGCTCATTGCAAGCTCCGCCTCCCAGGTTCAAACGATTCTCCTTCCTCAGCCTCTCAAATAGCTGGGATTACAGGTATCCACTACCATGCCTGGCTAATTTTGTATTTTTAGTAGAGACAGGGTTTCTCCATGTTGGTCAGGTTGGGCTCGAACTCCTGACCTCAGGTGATCCACCCGCCTCGGACTCCCAAAGTGCTGAGATTGCAGGCATGAGCCACCGTGCCTGGCCGAGTCAATGCTTTTTTTAAATAAGGAGATTTCACAGTAACAACCTATATTTCCAGCTGCAGATCTGTGGACCCTGAGCCTGCAGTGTGAGGTAGGATCTGCCCACATCATAGGAGGCATGCATGCACCAGCTCCCCGCTAACCACTGTTCCCACCACCCTTAGATAATTCCCAGTGTGCAGCCTATGTTTATTGTCATTTGTCCCCTAGATGCAACCTGCTTTGTTTGTCTGTTTGTTTGTTTTCTGAGACGGAGTCTCGCTCTGTCGCCCAGGCTGGACTGCAGTGGCGCAATCTCAGCTCACTGCAAGCTCCGCCTCCCGGGTTCACACCATTCTCCTGCCTCAGCCTCCCGAGCAGCTGGGACCACAGGTGCCCACCACCGCACCCGGCTAATTTTTTGAAGTTTTTAGTAGAGACAGGGTTTCACCATGTTAGCCAGGATGGTCTCGATCTCCTGACCTTGTGATCCGCCCACCTCGGCCTCCCAAAGTGCTGGGATTATAGGCGTGAGCCACCGCGCCCGGCCTGCTTCTCTTATTTAGGTCACCTGTCCAGCTTCCTTCAGGTATTTGTGCTTCTGATCCCTCATCTGAAACAGAGGAAGAAGGATTTTAAAGAAATAAATGCAGGCCAGGTACAGTGACTCACGCCTGTAATCCCGGCACTTTGGGAGGCTGAGGTGGGCAGATCACCTGAGGTCAGGGGCTCAAGACCAGCCTGGGCAACATGGTGAAACCCCATTTCTATTAAAAATACAAAAAGTAGCTGGGTGTGGTGGCGCACCCCTGTAGTCCCAGCTACTCAGGAGGCTGGATCACAAGAATCACTTGAAGCCAGGAGGCAGAGGCTGCCATCTTAGCCTTGTCATCTTGTCTCTGTCTCCCTAAGGCTTGAACCCATGAAGGACAAGACCTTGCTGTGGTCAGTCCGGTGACAAGCAGTCTCCAGCATGTTTAGGGATCAGTAAATATGTATCGAACAGGTCAAAGAAGGGGATCTCAGGAGACAGTTATGCGGGAGTCTATTTCCTATTAGGTGAGTACAAAAGTTATCGCAATTTTTGCCATTAAAGGCAAGTTACAATTAAACTGCAACTCCATTTGCACCAACCTAATATTACTGCTCTAAAAGATTAGAGCACCTCGGGCTGGGCGCAGTGGCTCACACCTATAATCCCAGCACTTTGGGAGACCGAGGCGGGTGGATCACCTGAAGTCAGGAGTTGGAGACCAGCCTAGCCAACATGGTGAAACCCCATCTCTACTAAAAATACAAAAAACTAGCCAGGTGTGGTGGCACATGCCTGTAGTCCCAGCTACTCGGGAAGCTGAGGCAGGAGAATGGCTTGAACCCAGGAGGCAGAGGTTGCAGTGAGCCAAGATCAGTACCATTGTACTCCAGCCTGCATGACAGAGCGAGACTCTGTCTCAAAAAAAAAAAAAGAAAGAAAGAAAGAAAGAAGATTAGAGTTTCTCCTCAGATCTAATCTAAAACATTAGAGCAGTAAGAGGAAATAAATACACTCCCGAGTAAGCATCACTGAGGCCAGGATGGCCCCACAAACCTAGCGGCTTACAACAGCACAAATTTACCATCTTGCAATTACGCAGGTCTGATTTCCAAAACGGGTCTCGCTGGGCTAAGACCAAGGAACCAGCAGGGTTGTGTTCCTTCTGGAGGCTCCAAGAGGTCTTGCTGGGCTAAGACCAAGGAGTCAGCAGGACTGTATTCCTTCTAGAGGTTCCAAGGGGTCTCGCTGGGCTAAGACCAAGGAATCAGCAGGGCTGAGTTCCTTCTGGAGGCTCCAAGGGAGAATCGACCCATTGCCTTTCTCAGCTCTAGGGGACACCTGCATTTCTTGGCTTGTGGCCCCTTCCTCCACCTTCAAAGCCAGAATCCTGCAATTTCTCCCTGACTCTGACCTCCTACCTCCCTCTTTTAAAGATCCTTGTAATTACATTGGGCCTACCTGGGTCATGCAGGAGAATCTCCCCATCTCAAGATCTTTCCCTTAATCACACATGCAAAATCCCCTTCGCAACATAATGTAACATATCCACAGGTTCCAAGGATTAGGACAGGAACACCTTTGGGGATCTATGCAGGGAGTCAATATCCAATGAAAGGTGACGTCATGGGAAGGACAAAAAGGCCAGAGGTCACATGGCAGCTATGAGAGGATCCTAGCCATCCTGGCCTCAGTGTTGCTCTTTAACTATAACTGCTGAATCTGAATGCCCAGTCCCTCCCACACCCCACTATCTCACCAATGTGGCACATGAGGAACACGGTGACAAGGCGTGAGACAGATCCAAACATGATTCCAACAACAAGTCCCAGCCAGACCTGGTTCCACAAAAGCTGGAGGTGCTTTCTAACAGTCACAATCCCAGAGGCTGTTTGCTGGCAAATCACAAGTAAATAGTTGGATGGGGCCATGTGCAGTGGCTCACGCTTGTAATCCCAGCACTTTGAGAGGCTGAGGTGGGTGGATTACTAAAGATCAGGAGTTCAAGACTAGCCTGGCCAACGTGGTAAAACCCTGTCTCTACTAAAAATACAAAAATAAGCTGGGTGTGGTGGCACATGCCTGTAATCCCAGCTACTTGGGAGGCTGAGGCAGGAGAATCACTGGAACCCGGGAGGTAGAGGTTGCGGTGAGCTGAGATCATGCCATCGCACTCCAGCCTGGGTGACAAGAGTGAAAGTCTACGAAAGAAAGAAAGAAAGAGAGAGAGAAGGAAGGAAGGAAAAGAAGGAAAGGAAGCAAAGGGAGGAAAGGAAGGAGGGAAGGAGGGAAGGAGAAAAGGAAGAAAAAGAAAGAAGAAAAAAAAGGAAAAGAAAACAAAAGAAAAAATAGTTTGCTGGGTGCAGTGGTTCATGCCTATAATCCCAGCACTTGGCGACACCGAGATGGGGGTACTGCTTTTGGCCAGGAATTCAAGGTCAGTCTGGGCAACGTAGAGAGACCCTGTCTCTATAAGGGGAAAAAAAACGTAGCTGGGCATGGTGGTGCACATCTGTAGTCTCAGCTACTTGAGAGACTGAGGTGGGAAGATCGCTTGAGCCCAGGAGTTTGAGGCTACAGTGAGCTATGATCTCACTACTGCACTCCAGCCTGGGCAACAGAGCCAGATCCTGTCTCTTAAAAGTAAATAAACAAGAAAACAGTCATCTTAAAGCCTTCAACACGAATCCAAGCTAGACAGGGAGGGGTTCACTTCAGAGATCAGACAGTGCAGCTCTGCCCCCACTGAATCTTTACCTCTCATGGGGTAAGGGGTGGGGAGCAGCATTTCAGGGACTGGCCAGACAGGAAGCCTGGTCTCTGCGAGCAAGCAGCTCACTTCTGTGTTTCTGTCGAGAGAGGAAGCCTCTCTGCTGCAGGTCCCACAGCCACAGGGGCTCACCAGAGGCCTGACTGCAGAGATCCAGTCTCGAGGTAAAGCCCCGGGGAAGCCAGACCTCCCCTAGGCTGGACTGAAAACAATCCATCCAGGTCAGAAAGGCAGAAACATAAAAAAGGTGCCATCATCCAAGAGGCCACCTTCCTGTGAAACCACAGCAACACAGGCCCTGGCTGCTGCACCAATTACCACAAACTCAGTGGCTTAAAGCAACGCACATTTATCATGGTTCAGCTCCTAGGGCAAAAGCAGTCTCACGGGGCTAAAACCAAGGTGTCGGCAGCACTGGGTCTTTCTGGAGGCTCTGAGGGAAAACCTGCTTCCTGGCCATTTTCACCTTGTAGTGACCGTCTGCAACCGTTGGCGTGCGGCCTCTTCCTCTGCCTTCAAAGCACATCACTCCAACCTCTGTTGCCACCATTCTGCCATTGTCTTCTACTCACTCTGATGTCCCGTCTTTTTCTTTTCTTTTCTTTCCTTTTTTTGAGATGAAATCTCAAAAAAAGAGCCCAGGCTGGAGTGCAGTGGCACAAACTTACCTCACTGCATCCTTTGCCTCCCAAGTTCAAGTGATTCTCCTGCCTCAGCCTCCTAAGTAGCTGGGACTACAGGTGCACACCATCACGCCCAGCTGATTTTTGTACTTTTAGTGGAGACGGGGTTTCGCCATGTTGGCCAGGCTGGTCTCGAACTGCTGACCTCAGGTGATCCACCTGTCTCAGGCTCCCAAAGTGCTGGGATTACAGGCATGAGCCACCACCCCTGGCCCTGCCTTTTTCTTAAAAGGACCCTGTGATTACACTGGATCCACCTGGGTAACCCAGAATACTTTCTCATCTCAACCTTCTTCACTTAATTTCATCTGCAAGGTCCTCTTTACCAAGTAACATGACATATCCACAGTTTCTGGGGAGCAGGACATGGACATCTCTGGGGGGGCCATCATTCAAGCCTACCACCTATGCCTACCCTTCAACACCCTGTCCACTGATCTGACGAAGAGGAGTGTATTATTTCAAAGACAGTATTAGAACATCTTCCCAAGAAAGCCAAATTTCAACCCCCCACACCCCACCACACTTGACAAAGCTAAGAGAAACTGAAAATAAGCTCTAGGACAAGCACAGAGGGGAAAAATGAAAAAGGAAGAAAAAAAGACACTCCCTATTTACAGCATCTCTGCAGCGTAAGGGTGCTTTGCATACACATTGGAGATTCTAGTCTCATCTTCGCTAGTTAACACAGGAAAAGAGAAGGCTCAGAGAAGTTAAGGAATTTGCCCAAAATCACACAGCCTGCAAATGGTGGATCTGGGATGGAACCCCAGGCCTGTCTGGCTCTCTTTGTGCTGCTCTGAATAAAAACATCTTGGATCTTTCTGAGTTTATTTTGAGAGGGGAGGGGTCCCCAAAAGTTTTTTGCAGTAAAACCTTTTCTTTTGGGTAGGAAATTATGCAAAGCATTTGCCACTGCCCCCACTTGCTTGGCGAGTTAGCAGAGAAAGATCTATTTTGGGGCTCTGCGCTCCACTGATCTGTTCACCACCCGCTGCTTATACATTTTTTTTCTACAGAGGCCACTTCCTGAGGCTTAAATGGGCTGGTCAGTTCAGCAAGACCCAAGCCAGACTCAGAGCAGGACACAAGGCAACAAGTAGGGCCAGCACTGAGCAGCCAGGAGCTCCTAGGATCCACCTCAAAAGGAAAACCACCCATCTTAGAACAGGCAATGGCTGCCTGTCAGCCGACCACCAAGACACACAGTATTCAAGCCCTCGAGGAAGGCAACAGCCACCAAGGCTGCCCAACTACACGTGTACATTTGTATTATTTCATTCATTCATTCATTCATTCATTCATTCATTCATATTATTCAAGAGCCCCAAACTGGAAATACCTCCAGTATTCACCACTATGCCTTGGGGTGGTTTGTTCCACAGCAAGAGACAACAATCCATTATTATTATGATATTTAGCATCTGCTATGTGCCAGGCATTATTCTAATCACTCACATGTTAACTCAATCCTCATAACAATCTGATAAAGTGTGTAATGTGGCCAGGCGCGGTGGCTCATGCCTGTAATCCCAGCACTTTGGGAGGCCGAGGCGGGTGGATCATTTGATGTCAGGAGTTCTAGACTAGCCTAGCCAACATGATGAGACCCCGTCTCTACTAAAAATACAAAAACTAGTCAGGCATGATAGTGTGCACCTGTAATCCCAGCTACTCACGAGGCTGAGGCGGGAGGACTGCTTGAACCCGGGAGGCGGAGGTTGCAGTGGGCCAAGATCGTGCCACTGCACTCCAACCTGGGTAATAGAGTGAGACTCTGTCTCAAAAAAAAAAAAAAAAAAAAAAAGGTGGGTAATGTTTCCCCATTATATAGAGGGTAAAACTGATGTGCCCAAGATCTCCCACCAGGAGAATGGGGGAGTAGGCGGTGGTATATTCAGTCACTGGAATGCTGCCTGGCAATAGAAAAGAAACTACCGACACCAGCAACAACATGGGTGAATCTTGAGAACATTCCACAAAAGAAGTTGAATGCAAAACACAGTCTACTGTATCATTTCATGTTTATGAAATTCTAAAACCAAGGAAGAAGGCTGGATGACTGAAAGTAGGCTGGGGTGGCCTGGGGCAGGGTGTGTGCATGCTGGGGAGGGTGGGGGGCTGCTGACCGCAGAGGGAAGTGAGGGAACCCTCTCTCCTGCGATGGAAGGTGTTCTTTGTCTCAATTAGGGTGGTGGTTACACATGTCTATACATGTGTCAAAATGCATCAAACTATGTACTTAAAATGAGTGCCTTTTAATGTATATAAATTAAATATGAAATAAGGTTCATTTTAAAATATTCTTAAAATACGAAGCACATCTTCCATCACCTAGATCATAATCCTTAAAGATGAAATAGGACATCTTCATAGAAAAGCATCCAGATGCTAGTTTGGGTCCAGGGCTCCCTGGAGGGTAAGCAATGGGAGATATTTTTCTTTTGTGTTTGTCTATCTTTTCCAAAGGTTCTAGAATGAATCTGCATTTCTCTGATAATGGAAAATAAGACCTACTAAATGTAATTTTTAAAACTGAGCTAGGGCTGGGCACAGTGGCTCATGCCTGTAATCCCAGCACTTTGGGAGGCTGAGGCGGGCAGATCACAAGGTCAGTATTTTAAGACCAGCCTGGCCAACATGGTGAAATCCCATCTCTACTAAAAATACAAAAATTAGCCAGACGTGGTGGCAGACGCCTGTAATCCCGGCTACTCAGGAGGCTGAGGCAGGAGAATCGCTTGAAACCGGAAGGCAGAGGTTGCAGTAAGCCAAGATCACGCCACTGTACTCCAGCCTGGGCGAAAGAGCGAAACTTCATCTCAAAAAAAAAAAAAAACTGAGCTGGGATAGAGTCCAGCCTTCCAGAGATGGCCGGGAAGATCTCACACCCCAGGGCAGTGAGCAGTCAGGAGGTCTGCCCGGCTAAGCCTCAGGCTTCCTGGGCGCCCCAAACCAAATCCTTGACTTCTCCAAGCCTGGCTACACAAGGGAATTCGCAGGAGCTCCCTTGCCTAATAGGGTTGGTACCAGATGAAGCCTCAGTAACGAGCTCTGAAAATGGATATGAGGCAGTGTTTTCACTCCACACCTGGGAATACAACACCCCTAGGATGTCCCGACTCTGCCCAGACGTCTGACTCTGGAAAGGACACAAACGACCCTCCACCCACCACATCCACCTCCAGAAGCAGCCCGGCACCCAACAGGGTCTTTGTCTTCCATGCCCAAGCCCCACCAACCCCCAGTAAACCCCAGAGTCAGGCCAACCAGAATGTGGATCTGAACTCCCATGCCCCGCTGTGTAGACTTGAGCAAGTCACTGGACCTCTCTGAGCCTCAGCTTCCTCTGCAAACTGAAGGAGTTACACCTGCCTCATGGGGGGCCTGGAAGGATGAAATAAGATGACAGTGTTGGAAATACCCTAAGTTCTCACTAAAAAGCTGTATTTATTTTTGTGATTCAAAGAGCCCCACCCCACTAAAAAAAAAAAAATCCATGAGCCCACACTAGCTTATGGAAGACAAAGCAAATCTCCCTATTCATAGTCTATCTAAATACCAACTGGCATAAGGCTGCCCTCCACATTCCTCCCTTACGCCAGAGTGACAGGCTCAGCAGCCCTCAGTTTCCATGGAAACTCCTGACAAGGGGCATCATCATTTAAGTTACTTCAGCCATTTCCTGCTGCCCACAGTGCCCATGAGGCGTGCCGCAGTAGAGAAAAGGTGTGCCCAGCTAGTTGGCTCTGTCCTGGCTATTGTTCAGGCGATTGAAGCCTCCAGAAGCACAGTCCCCACCAGGCAGATAATTCCCGAAGCTCAGGCCTTCAGAGCTCCATTTCTGTGCAGCCGATGAGTATCCCCAAGACGTAAGCAGAAGAAGAATGGCATTCACCCATGCAGACAGCATCTATGGTGTACCTTGTATATGCCAGTCATCACGCGTGACACAGGAACAATGAATGGAACCAACAGCCCCCTTTCAAAGAGCTGACAGTCTGAGAAAGACAGACATTAAATGCCCACATAAATATAAATAACCAGCCGGGCGCGGTGACTCAAGCCTGTAATCCCAGCACTTTGGGAGGCCGAGACGGGCGGATCACGAGGTCAGGAGATCGAGACCATCCTGGCTAACACGGTGAAACCCCGTCTCTACTAAAAAATACAAAAAAACTAGCCGGGCGACGTGGCGGCGCCTGTAGTCCCAGCTACCCGGGAGGCTGAGACAGGAGAATGGTGTGAACCCGGGAGGTGGAGCTTGCAGTGAGCTGAGATCCGGCCATAGCACTCCAGCCTGGGCGACAGAGCGAGACTCCGTCTCAAAAAAAAAAAAATAAATAAATAAATAAATATAAATAACCACCATACGACAATACTCCCAAAGAGAAGAGCACAATGGAATGACAGACTAGTGGGATGTCCTCCAGAGGGGCAGAAAGTGAGGAGCTGACTGAGCCACAGACTTGATCAGGCAGAAAAGACCTCATCAGTGAGGAAACTGAGGCACAGAGGGCCAAAGCGATCCTAACAGGAGTAAGAGCTTAACACACTAGCTCGCTGAATACTCACAAAAGCCCTGTGAAATAGGTGTTGTAATTCTCACTTCACAGATCGGGGGACACAGGCCCACAGAGAGGAAGTGACTGGGCCCAGGCCACATGATAGGAAGGAACAGAGAGTAGACAACAACCAGGTCTCTCTAATCTTGCCCCTTCCCTCCCAGAATCAGACTTCTCCTTTGGGTTTTTGCTCTCAAGTGTTCACTTAATCCCCTTCTCCCCCAAACAGTAAGGGACAGGAGACTACATGTTCATAAGCACAGGGAGCTTGTCTCACTTTTGCCTACCCTGGCCTGGCCTGACATGTAATACGTTATCAATAAATGTGTTAAGTGAAAGAATCACAACCGAGTGCAGGGGCTTATGCCTGTAATCCCAGCACTTTGGGAGGCCAAGTGCATGAGGGTCGTTTGACTCTGGGAGTTTGAGACCAGCCTGGGCAACATCGTGAGACCCCATCTCTACTTGAAATTTTAAAAATAAATAGATAAAATAAAAATCACAAGGTACCCTCTGATGTTCTGCATACATCTTTGTCATCTTCTGGAAGGGCAGGTGCACTTTGAGGGCTCTTCTCTTACCAGTTGTGTTTACTGAAGCTGTAGCAACACTAAACACAGCTGACAAAAGGCATTTAAAACCACTCTAGTGCTTTGTGCAGCACCCCTCATGATGATGCACTCCAATGTGGACAACAAAAGCGAAATTCCTTCTCAAAAATAATAGTAACAATATCAACATCCAAAACAGCTTTTTGTTTTTAGTGGAAGATAGGTGTTTCATACGCACTAATTCATTTTATCTTCATAACTGCCTTACGGCCGGGCGCAGTGGCTCAAGCCTGTAATCCCAGCACTTTGGGAGGCCAAGACGGGCGGATCACGAGGTCAGGAGATCGAGACCATCCTGGCTAACACGGTGAAACCCCGTCTCTACTAAAAAATACAAAAAACTAGCCGGGCGAGGTGGTGGGCGCCTGTAGTCCCAGCTACTCGGGAGGCTGAGGCAGGAGAATGGCGTAAACCCGGGAGACAGAGCTTGCAGTGAGCTGAGATGCGGCCACTGCACTCCAGCCTGGGCGACAGAGCGAGACTCCGTCTCAAAAAAAAAAAAAGAAAAGAAAAGAAAACATAACTGCCTTACGGCACAGGTACTAATATTATTCCCATTTTGGCCGGGCGCGGTGACTCAAGCCTGTAATCCCAGCACTTTGGGAGGCCGAGACGGGCGGATCACGAGGTCAGGAGATCGAGACCATCCTGGCTAACAGGGTGAAACCCCATCTCTACTAAAAAAAATACAAAAAAACTAGCCGGGCGAGGTGGCGGGCGCCTGTAGTCCCAGCTACTCAGGAGGCTGAGGCAGGGGAATGGTATAAACCCGGGAGGCGGAGCCTACAGTGAGCCGAGATCCGGACACTGCACTCCAGCCTGGGTGACAGAGCAAGACTCCGTCTCCAAATATATATATATATATATATATATATATATTATTCCCATTTCATACACGGGAAATGGACGCATAGTCCTCTACCTAGAGAGCTCTTCCCGTCGGTTCTTGACCTAAATATGAGCTCCTCAGAGAGGCCTTTTCCTGACCACCCATCACGTGGGCTCTTCCTGTCCCTTGTGCTGACTTCGCTTGTAATGACAGGGCTTTGTCTTCACCTCCCTGTTTACCATCTGTCTCTTCCCGCCAGCCCTCAAAACTCACAAGAAGGACACCAGCATCTAATGCATCCAGTGCTTGTCGCCTTCTGGGCAATAAATGGGTAGTTGTGCAATGCCACAGGAAAAACAGCTCAGCTCAGAGAAGACCCTAGCTGGGAGAGGCAGAACCACGATGTGGCCCCAGGTGCCACATTAGTGTTTTCCCACTAATGATAATAGTGCAACCTCACTTTCAGTTCTTGCTTCTGGACACGAGCATCTAGGGGGTAAGTCATAATTTCTGGCTGGGCACAGTGGCTCATGCTTGTAATCCCAGCACTTTGGGAGACTCAAATGGGAGGACTGCTTTAGCCCAGGAGTTCAAGACCAGCCTGGACAACATAGTGAGATCCCACCTCTACTAAAAAATAAATTAAAATTAGTTGGGCATGGTGGTGCATCCCTGTAGTCCCAGCTACTCATGAGGCTGAGGGAGGAGGATCATTTGAGCCCAGGAGGTCAAGGCGGCAGATGAGCTACGACTGCACCACGGCACTCCAACCAGGGTCAACAGAGTAAGACTCTCTCTCAAAAAACAAAGAAAAAAGTATAATGAGGAACAAGGTCTCCTTCTCAGACTTGCCAGGTCACCCTTTTCATGGCCCCAAAACAGGCTATGCCAGATAGTTCAGTATCTGAAGGCTAATTTGTTTTGTTTGTTTTTTGAGACAGGGCCTTACTTTGTTGCCCAGGCTGGAGTGTAGTGGCATCACTGCAACTTCGATCTCCCAGGTTCAAGAGATTCTCCCACCTCTGCCTCCCAAGTAGCTGGAATTACAGGCATACACTGCCATGCCCAGCTAATTTTTATATTTTTAGTAGAGGCGGAGTTTCACCATATTGGCCAGACTGGTCTTGAACTCCTGACCTTAAGTGATCCTCCTGCCTCATCCTCCCAAAGTGCTGGGATTACCGGCATGAGCCATCGCGCCTGTCCACGAAGGGTTTTTTTTTTTTTTTTTTAGACGGAGTCTCGCTCTGTCACCCAGGCTGGAGCGCACGGGTGCAATCTCGGCTCACCACAACCTCTGCCTCCCAGATTCACATCATTCTCCTGCCTCAGCCTCCCAAGTGGCTGGGACTACAAGTGCCTGCCACCACGCCCAGCTAATTTTTTGTAACTTTAGTAGAGATGCAGTTTCACTGTGTTAGCCAGGATGGTGTTAATCTCCTGACCTCGTGATCTGCCCGCCTCAGCCTCTCAAAGTGCTGGGATTACAGGCATGAGCCACCGCGCCTGGCATTTTTTTTTCTTTTTGAGACGAAGTCTTGCTCTGTCACCCAGGCTGAAGGCTGAAGTACAGTGGAACAATCTCGGCTTACTGCAACCTCCACCTCCCGGGTTCAAGCAATTCTCTTGCCTTAGTCTCCTGAGTAGCCGGGATTACAGGCGCACTTCACCATGCCCAGCTAATTTTTGTATTTTTAGTAAAAACGGGGTTTCACCAAGTTGGCCAGACTGGTCTCGAACTTCTGACCTCAGGTGATCCACCCACCTTGGCCTCCCAAATTGCTGGGATTACAGGCATGAGCCACCGTGTCTGGTCATTTAAGAGTACTAAGTTATAGTGCACTTAAGACCTACAAAGATTTCCATCAAGAAGACTATAAGAATCGAAGGAGCCACCTGCATGGGAACTGGAAAAACATCAGGCTGGATTTTCCCATGCTCAGACTCCCAGCAGCTGGAGAGGGACTTGTGTTCTGAGTGGCTTTTGAGCCCCCTTGGCCTCTGAAAGGGCCAGAAGAACTTCAGAACAACAGGCTGAGTAGTCAACAGAGCCCAGGCAGAGCAGGCTGAAGAAGAAAACAGCCCCCAACCGTGGCAGTGTTAAAGATGCAAATTAGGGAGCTTCTAGAGGGTGGTCTCTCACCCCCTGCAGTTTCCCACTGGAAAGACAGGGTCCCTGGGATACACTCTAGGACTGCATCTTCACCTCCGGGAATCACAGGCTCAGCTACGCAGAAGGATCTCACCGTATTCTGTGGCTGCCAACCTGCTGAGGCTGAGACCCCTTGGTGAGGACTGGGAGACCCATGCCCTAGCCTGGGCCCACCAGGGAGAGCTGAGAACCCCCTCCCTTCACAGCCCAGTAAGGCCCCATATGCAATAAAACCTCCTCCCTTCGCATAACCACCCTCTGCATGAACAGGTGTTCCGGAGCGTCATATCACAGGTGCTTCATTTTAAGCCTGAATTCCCCAATTATCATTCCTTCCATAACGCAGGGAAAAAAGGAAACGTTTAAAAATTAACTTCAGCAACTCTGGTTTTGCCTTGGAAGATTTTTCAGGCCGGAATGGCCACTGGAACAAGCAGTCCTGATAATAATAAAAGTAACTTCTTATCGTCACCATCTCCAGCAGCTGACGTTTAGTCAGCACGAACTCTAGACAAACCCTGTGCTACAAACCTAATGTGTATTGGCTCATTTAATCTTTATCTCAACTCTATGTGGAGAGTATTGTCATACATAATCCCCACTGCAGAGACAAAGAAACTGCAACTGAGGTTCAGAGAGGTTAACTCCCTGTGGTCACACAGCAAGGGAACAGTGAGACAGGACAAAAGCCTGGAGTCCTTGCTTTCCATTCTCCCTGTGCTTCACATCCCCCTGGTGTCTTTTTTTTTTTTTTTTTTTTTTGAGACGGAGTCTCGTACTGTTGCCCAGGCTGGAGTGCAGTGGCATGATTTTGGTTCACCGTAACCTCCACCTCCCAGGTTCAAGTGATTCTCCTGCCTCAGCCTCCTGAGTAGCTGGGATTACAGGCACATGTCACCATGCCTGGCTAATTTTTGTATTGTTTTAGTAGAGACAGGATTTCACCATGTTGGCCAGGCTGGTCTCGAACTCCTGACCTCAAGTGATCTCCCCGCCTCTGTCTCCCAACAGTGCTAGGATTACAGGCATGAACCACTGCACTCAGTCCCCCTGGATGTCTTTCAATCCAATCCCCGCTACACCCTACCTTGCAGGTCTTCCACTCCTGAACACTCTAA